>NC_140531.1:1090149-1690149 GCF_057382185.1 Mchenga conophoros | reverse complement strand
AGGGTGTTTGTGAGGTCATTATTCTAATGACCTCATCAGGGGGAATTGTTAGATTATAATATTATTTTATGCCATGTTATACCCCTAATTAAAGATTGTGAATTATTATGTAGTTTTAGTTTGCATTATTCTCCTGAATTAGAAGAAGCTGATAACTATTGCATTAGTTAAACTGATTTGCATTACATTAAACTGCTGACTTGTTGTGAATGAATGATATTGTTTTATGATGCATTATACTGCTGAGTTATAAGAAATCTAATTTGTCTGAGTAGAAGAGAACAGAGTGTGCTGGAGTTTTCTGCCCCATTTCAGCAGGAGCAGATAAACAGGGAGCCAAGGTCGTAGCTTAGGCGCTGTGTGAGAGAAAGCATGTGAATGTTTAGGCTTTGTATGATAAGGTGGAGGCACCAGAGGCTATAAAAGTTTGAGCAATGCTCCACCATTTTGAGATTTTGAGGCTGTCTGCATCAGTGTCCATCTCCCACGCGTGTGATCATTAAAATCATCGTTTGACTCAACCCGGCCGGACCAGTGTTGTTATTGTGGTTTTTCTCTTGTTTCCATCCCCAATATTTTGAACCTTAACATGATATAGATATATTACAATATATATTAGCAATAATATAGATATGTGAGTATATTACAGAAATGGGTCTATTATGGTATGTTATAATGTACACAGTATGAAGTATGTTGTGAATATTCTATAACTATAAGTATGTACAGGCTGTAGTGAGTACAAGCTATGTACAGGCTATGAACAGGATATAAATATGAAAAACTATACAGAATATGAAATAAATAACTTTACAGAATCTGAGATATACAGCTATACAGAAATGGGAACTATGCAAGTTGTAAACAGTTGTAGGATTAAAGATTATCGAATGTACAGAATGATTATTTACACAGAGCTATACAGTAGTGCAGTTAAGATAAGTGAGGGTGTAGATAGTTTCTACAGAGGCTATATAAAGTGCTAGTGGTTGTGAGTGGTGGTTCAGTCCATGTTATTATTGTGTGTTTGAGGGTACAGTTGTCCATTGTGGGTGTGTGTATGTTCAGTCCATGTGTTAAAGTGGGTCAGATGTCAGGAGGCAGAGTTCAGGAGTCTGACAGCTGTGGGGAAGAAGCTGTTCCGGTACCTGGTGGTCTTAGTCCGGAGGCTCCTGTAGCGCCTCCCAGAGGGCAGGAGGGTGAAGAGTCCATGTGATGGGTGACTGGGGTCTTTGATGATTTTCCCAGCCCTTTTCAGACACCGCTTGCTGTAGATGTCATTTATGGCAGGAAGTGGTGCTCCGGCGATGCGCTGGGCAGTTTTCACGACCCTCTGCAACGCCTTCCGGTCCGAGGCAGAGCAGTTCCCGTACCAGACTGTTATACAGTTGGTCAGGATGCTCTCGATGGTGCAGCGATAGAAGTTCACCAGGATGTCTGAGGACAGGTGGTTCTTCCTCAGAGTCCTCAAGAAGAAGAGGCGCTGGTGAGCCTTCTTGACCAGCTTGGAGCAGTTGGTCGTCCAGGTGAGATCCTCGGAGATGTGGACTCCCAGGAACTTGAAGCTGCTCACACGCTCCACAGCCGTCCCCTTAATGTGGATGGGTGGATGTGGGTCAGCATTCCTCCTGTAGTCCACGATGAGCTCCTTGGTCTTCTCGGTGTTAAGCAGCGGGTTGTTTGTGTCGCACCACTCAGCCAGACGATCCACCTCCTCCCTGTAGGCGGCCTCATCGTTGTCACTGATGAGGCCAATCACCGTGGTGTCATCTGCAAACTTAATGATGGTGTTGGAACCACCAGCAGGTCTGCAGTCGTGGGTGAAGAGGGAGTAGAGGAAAGGGCTCATCACACAGCCTTGTGGTACACCGGTGTTCATCGTGATTGTAGATGAACAGCGGTTATCCAGCCGGACATGTTGGGGGCGGTTGGTCAGGAAGTCCAGTAACCATTTGCAGATGAGGGAACTGATGCCCAGGTCTGTCAGTTTCCTGATGAGTTGTCAGGGGTGGATTGTATTGAATGCTGAACTGAAGTCTATAAACAGCATTCTGGCGTAGGTGTTGTTGTTGTCCAGGTGTGAGAGGACAGAGTGCAGTGCGATGGAGACTGCATCCTCTGTGCTCCTGTTCTGGCGGCATGCGAATTGGGCCGCTATGATGCCTCACAGGAGCTTCCACGTAGTGCTGAGGCAGGTTATTGGTTGGTAGTTGGAGGGGACCGGTCCCTTCTGGGGGTCCTTGAGGATCAGGACTGTCTGGCCTTCGGTTAGCCATTCTGGGTGTCTCTCGTCAACTATCAGCTGGTTCATTTGTGCTGCCAGGCGCTCGTGGAGTGCAGTCAGCTTCTTCAGCCAGTAGGCGTGAACCACGTCAGGGCCTGGTGCTGTCCAACTCTTCATACTGGAGACCCTTTCTTGGATATCTGCCACTGTGATGGTTACTGAACCCTGTTCGGGGAGGTCGCTGTGGTCTGCCCTCAAATCCACTAGCCACTGAGCATTGCCGTTATGGGTTGCGTCCTTCTCCCATATGCTCTTCCAGTATTGCTCCGTCTCCAGCCTTGGTGGTGCTGTTCTCTTATTGTTCCCTTGCCACTGAGAGTACACCTTTGCTGGTTCTGTGGAGAACAGCTGGTTTATTCTCCTGCCTTCTATCTCTCTGATGTACCTCCTCAAGCGGCTGGCCAAGGCTGTGAGTCTTTGCTTGGAAGTTTCCAAGGCCTCAGGTATGGACAGTTTCCTGTACTTCTTAGGCACCTTCCTCATCGTCCCTTTCTGCAACTCCGATAGTTGGCTAACCTCCCTCCGTGCTACCTTGATCTTAGCCTCTAGCCTCCTTCTCCATGGAGGGTACTGCCCCTTGTGGCTGTTCAACTTTTAGCCAAGCATTTCACTGATCACTGCTGCCGTATTGTAGATCAGCTTGTTAGTGTCGGTAATCGTGGTTGTAGGTATCGTCCGTAGTGCTGCCTTAACATCATCTAGCAGACCTTCTGAGGGTACTTCACGTAATCTTGGTAACCGGCTACGGGAGGTCCAGGTTTCAAGCTTGGCCATGATCCTATCTTTCAGGTCAGTTCCTCTCGCACTCAACGATCTGTCGCACTTGGGGCTTGGTACCCAATCTCGGGTGGGGGTGATGATATCTACCCCCTGACCTGGCGTCCTGGCTCCCCCTTTACCATAGCATTTACCTCTCTAGCTGTGAGAGCAGTCCCTTCTTTCGAATGTTGGAACACTGAGCTACTAGTTGTTTCGCCGCCATTGTGGATGTTGGGTATCGAAGTATCTATAGGTCCCCCATCCTATTCATGTAACCCCTTCTGCCAGGGTTACTTGCATAGTAGCATTCCAACAACGGCTTGTTTTTGTCTCTTGCCCACCGATGCCTTCTTGTTCCAGTAGCCCACTTGTCGTCAGGGTGCCCTGGTTCCTCAACACCTGACGCAGACCTTGTTGATCCGGGCGACGTCCGAGCCGGCATGCCTTCATATTTATCTGTCTCGCTCATGTCTGCGGTAGGCTTGCTTAGCATAGGGGGTCTAGCCTTAGGACCCTTACTGGATACAGACGCCCCAGGCAGGAATCGAACTGTGCCGAGTATAATCTGGAAGTCCCGAGGTCAAAATGGGAGATGCCCCCAAGGGTGGTGGAGAATGACCGAGCTAAGATCCTGTGGGACTTCCAGATACAGACGGACAAAATGGTGGTGGCTAACCAACCGGACATAGTGG
Source organism: Mchenga conophoros (assembly GCF_057382185.1). Taxonomy (NCBI): domain Eukaryota; kingdom Metazoa; phylum Chordata; class Actinopteri; order Cichliformes; family Cichlidae; genus Mchenga; species Mchenga conophoros. The sequence goes on along the minus strand of NC_140531.1, from coordinate 1,686,414 downwards.
TGGTAGACAAACAGAAGAAGACGGCCGTAGTGATCGATGTAGCGGTTCCGAATGACAGCCATATCAGGAAGAAGGAACACAAGAAGCTGGAGAAATACCAAGGGCTCAGAGAAGAGCTCGAGAGGATGTGGAGGGTGAAGGTAACGGTGGTCCCCATGGTAATCGGAGCACTAGGTGCGATGACTCCCAAGCTAGGCGAGTGGCTCCAGCAGATCCCGGGAATAACATCGGAGATCTCTGTCCAGAAGAGCGCAGTCCTGGGAACCGCTAAGATACTGCGCAGGACCCTCAAGCTCCCAGGCCTCTGGTAGAGGACCCGAGCTTGAAGGATAAACCGCCCGCAGGGGCGTGCTGGGTGTTTATGCATATATATATATATATATATATATATATATATATATATATATATACATATTAGAATTATTAGGCTAATGAGTATTTTGTCCACATCATCCTCTCCATGCATGTTGTCTTACTCCAAGCTGTATAGGCTCGAAAGCCTACTACCAATTAAGCATATTAGGTGATGTGCATCTCTGTAATGAGAAGGGGTGTGGTCTAATGACATCAACACCCTATATCAGGTGTGCATAATTATTAGGCAACGTCCTTTCCTTTGGCAAAAATGGGTCAAAAGAAGGACTTGACAGGCTCAGAAAAGTCAAAAATAGTGAGATATCTTGCAGAGGGATGCAGCAGTCTCAAAATTGCAAAGCTTCTGAAGCGTGATCATCGAACAATCAAGCGTTTCATTCAAAATAGTCAACAGGGTCGCAAGAAGCGTGTGGAAAAACCAAGACGCAAAATAACTGCCCATGAACTGAGAAAAGCCAAGCGTGCAGCTGCCAAGATGCCACTTGCCACCAGTTTGGCCATATTTCAGAGCTGCAACATCACTGGAGTGCCCAAAAGCACAAGGTGTGCAATACTCAGAGACATGGCCAAGGTAAGAAAGGCTGAAAGACGACCACCACTGAACAAGACACACAAGCTGAAACGTCAAGACTGGGCCAAGAAATATCTCAAGACTGGTTTTTCTAAGGTTTTATGGACTGATGAAATGAGAGTGAGTCTTGATGGGCCAGATGGATGGGCCCGTGGCTGGATTGGTAAAGGGCAGAGAGCTCCAGTCCGACTCAGACGCCAGCAAGGTGGAGGTGGGGTACTGGTTTGGGCTGGTATCATCAAAGATGAGCTTGTGGGGCCTTTTCGGGTTGAGGATGGAGTCAAGCTCAACTCCCAGTCCTACTGCCAGTTTCTGGAAGACACCTTCTTCAAGCAGTGGTACAGGAAGAAGTCTGCATCCTTCAAGAAAAACATGATTTTCATGCAGGACAATGCTCCATCACACGCGTCCAAGTACTCCACAGCGTGGCTGGCAAGAAAGGGTATAAAAGAAGAAAAACTAATGACATGGCCTCCTTGTTCACCTGATCTGAACCCCATTGAGAACCTGTGGTCCATCATCAAATGTGAGATTTACAAGGAGGGAAAACAGTACACCTCTCTGAACAGTGTCTGGGAGGCTGTGGTTGCTGCTGCACGCAATGTTGATGGTGAACAGATCAAAACACTGACAGAATCCATGGATGGCAGGCTTTTGAGTGTCCTTGCAAAGAAAGGTGGCTATATTGGTCGCTGATTTGTTTTTGTTTTTGAATGTCAGAAATGTATATTTGTGAATGTGGAGATGTTATATTGGTGTCACTGGTAAAAATAAATAATTGAAATGGGTATATATTTGTTTTTTGTTAAGTTGCCTAATAATTATGCACAGTAATAGTCACCTGCACACACAGATATCCCCCTAAAATAGCTAAAACTAAAAATAAACTAACAACTACTTCCAAAAACATTCAGCTTTGATATTAATTAGTTTTTTGGGTTCATTGAGAACATGGTTGTTGTTCAATAATAAAATTATTCCCCAAAAATACAACTTGCCTAATAATTCTGCACTCCCTGTAGGGGCCAGGACTCTCCTCTTCAGGCTTTTGGGGGATGTTTCTAACTCCAGGTCTGATAACAGGCACCACACCCACAGTAGATGTGCTCGGTGTGAGGTCTCGCAGCAAGCTATCAAATACGGCGCATTTCTCGGCTTTAAAAAACCGCTATGCGTCACCAGGTGTTTCATCAGATTTGAGGTGTTTCCTCCTTTGACAGTATCACAGTATCAGCTTAAAGCACTTGTTGCTGCTGAGTTTGCATCTTTTGCTTTGAAGTACAGCCAGACTTTTGACCGCTTCGCCTTGGGCATTTTTAATCTGTAGCTCTGCTCTAAAAGAACGTACGTACCTGGGCCCACCTACTAATGTAAAATGTGACTTTGTCCAAAATAAGGATTTTTCTGTCTGATGTTATTGACCTGACTCCACAGTGCATCCCACTGGCTAACATCAAACAGATGCCATAGAGTACATTTCCAATGCTATGAGATCTAATGATACCCAACGTTATCTATACATGAAGCTAAATGGCACACTGATTAGGTAAACTGCAGGAATGTCTTAAAGGCAAAGACCTGGATACCCACCTCATTCTGATCAAATTCAGATCAAACTAAGGTTATTGTACTGAGCCTAAAAACTTAGCAGTATGCTTGTCTAACCAAGATGCTTACTCTCGATAGCATTACCTTCAGTAACACTGTGAGGAACCTTGGAGTCATCTTTGACCAGGATATGTCCTTCAGTGCACATCCATCCATCCATCCATTCGCTTCCGCTTATCCTTTTCAGGGTCGCGGGGGGCGCTGGAGCCTATCCCAGCTGTCATAGGGCGAGAGGCAGGGTACACCCTGGACAGGTCGCCAGTCTGTCGCAGGGCTAACACATAGGGACAGACAACCATTCACACTCACATTCACTCGCACATTCACACCTAGTGGCAATTTGGATTATCCAATTAACCTATCCCCACAAGTTGCATGTCTTTGGACGGTGGGAGGAAGCCGGAGTACCCGGAGAGAACCCACGCAAACACGGGGAGAACATGCAAACTCCTTCAGTGCACATATTAAAAAAAATATGTAGGACTGCTTTCTTCCATTTGCACAATATCAAATCAAAAATTTGAAATATCCTGTTTCAGAGTGACCCTGAAAAACTAGTTCATGGATTTATTACTTCCAGGCTGGACGACTGTAATTCATTATTATCAGGAAGTCCTAAAAACTCCCTGAAAAGCCTTCAGCTGATCCAAAATGCTGCAGCAAGAGTCCTGACAGGGACTAGAAAGAGAGAGCAGATTTCTCCTGTTTTGGCTTTCTGTTAAATCCAGAATTCAAAATCCTGCTCCTCACATACAAGGTCTTAAATAATCAGGCCCCACTTCCTCTCTTTGCCAACATTGCGACATTCAATATATTTGAATGACATGGTTAGCTCCCAGTTAGCTCCTAGCATTTCTCAACAGCTCTGCCTCCTTTTCGACTGCCGGGACATTTAAACAATGGATAATCCGTATACAAACAAATTCATGCTTTTCTCCTCAACAGAGAGCGTCCCCCGATTGAACAACAGCGCCGTAAAATAAGAAGAATGGCGCCTAATTACAGAGTTAATAATACAGACTTTGTAATATCTCACGTGAAGATTCAGCAGCCAGATGAAGTGTTTACTGACAATTGACAGTGATAGTGCACATCATCATCACAATTCCAGTCAATCCTCTCCTCACAGACAAGCATAAACACACTCGACTAAATCAAATTTAACACACTTTTTTGTAATCACGCTAATTCAGTGTATAATAGGGTTCATTCGCTCGGTCAGCAGGTGGTGGTATCCTTGTACACTGGGGAGTAAACTGCCATTAAACGAACAGAAGAAGAAGAAAACCCCTGCACATGCGTGGTACGGATCGGGTAGACCCGATTTGTATGGTCCGACTTTGCACATGTGCAGTAAGGATCGAGGAGTCCTGATCCGTAACTATTTACTTTTCGTTTTTGTCTACATTTTACTGAAATGCTTCATTATTGCAAACATTTTAAGAGATACTTATTATTCTTAACATCTTAACGGATACTCTGACCCGTAACTATCGTAAAATGCTTCGACCGGAAGTGGAAGCCTTTCGCACATGCGTGGTACTGATCGGGTTTCCGGTACGGATCGGGTAGTGACAACACGCAAGCCGAGTTGGCAGCCGAGCCGAGCCGCTTCCGGGTCAGGGGTCGGCCACTCTTACTCTCCCAGAGGCGCGGCTCCTAGACAGCCGGAGCTGGAGAGTAGGGAGAGGTGGGGGACAAGGAGAGGGACACACGCACACGCAAGCAAACAGGTCGTCCGGGGAGGACTGTCCGACAGTGACACTGGTATTTAAATTTAAATCCGCATAGATCGTCATTATTTCTTGCTTACAATCTAAGTGCTTTTATTGACTCAGCTGTATAAAAGATGTATAATGTGTTTATCTCAAAGCATCAACTGATGCAAACATTTCTTGATTGAGCTTTGACCTTTGGCTGACCTTTTGTCTGACTTCAGAAGAAGACTTTAGTAGAAGGTGTCTGCAGGCTCTCCATGATGACCTCATGATTTACTGTGAGCAAACTGGATTGTCTTCAAGTTCAGAGTGAGTCTGCAATGACTCACTGCTGGTTCAGACACATTCGCTGTTGCCAAACAAACAGCAGAACCTCTTCAAGCTGATGTCGCAACACTAGAGCGCTTCCTCTGCAAAATCGAGCAGCGTTTCTGTGGCTGTGCGGTTACACTCGTGTACATCATGTGTATCAATACCGTTCAGTGACGTTCACTTCTCCATAGTAGAGCTGCAGAGATGGAGGTCAAAGACAAAGAACCCTGCAGTGGAACTTTTCATTATCCTGTTAGTAGCTGAAAAAAAACACCCTGCTCTCAGAGTCATAAAGATTTAGTTTCTTAGGCTGTGTAACTGTGAGCTTCACATTTACTCTTGGCTGTACTCAGCTCTTATGGTCCTATAGATTTTGTTACTTTGCGATAGATTCATTAAGACTTTGATAATACACTTTGAAAACACACGGGCTTAAAATTAACTCCCATAATTCCAGATATAACAATTGTTCCTTGGATGAAAATCCAGAAAATGACTGAAGACTAGAACCCGTGGACATCACCTCATGCCGTGTTTCCTCCTCTGACGTTCTCTGTCTTTACAGCAGCCATCTTCTGTTGCTACTCGCGTGTGGGTCTTTCTGTGTTGAGTTTGGTATTTAATGACTGAAAAATGTACTCTAATTACCTGAGATCAATTCTTTGCCTTGTCAAACTCTTGATTTGAGTTTTTCAATATGTTGTAGGTCATTTTGTCTAATCAGTCCTTCCTGCTCTCGAGTGTAACCAGAGGTTTGCACGTTGTTGTAAACCAGTATTCGATTTCTATTCATGATGGCATCTACTGATTTTAAACTATGAATAAAAATGTCTGTAATTCCTATACAGGGAATATTAAACCCCTTGAATTAAAGCTAAAAGTTTGCACTACAGACTGAGCTAAAGTCCACTGTAGTAGATTTAAATCAAAAAACAAAACACTTTATTAATATCAGAGTGCTAATGTAAGTACCTGTCCATTTACCAACATATCAGGAAAATGCTGATGTAATCTTTTAAAATAAGATTAATTTTAATTATTAGAATTAACCTGAAATTGCATCTTTCTTTAAACATTAAAATGTTGCCTTCAGTGACAACTTTTGTACTCAAACATTAACTGCAGGATGTGTTGTGCGTGAGAATAGCACTCACTGCTGAACCCACATTTCACACTGAGATCTGAATTTGCATTAAAGCTGACCTGTCAAACCAAAAGGCTCACACATGCATACCTGTATTTTTCCTCCACCTGCCGTGTCACTGATTCACATGCTCCTGTTCGACTGACACACACACACACACACACACACACACACACGCACACACACACACACACAATGTGGTCATTGTGCAGCTTGCTTGCCTGGCTGCTTTAAGAAGAGCACTGATCCAATTCCAGTCACGTCAGCCTGCGTGGCAGCTGAATGCTCAGCCTTGTTGGAGAGAGCTGCAGGAGAAGGATAATGGAGAGCAGTTTGATCTGTTTGTGAGGACGTGTGTGTGAATATGAGAGCTTTGGTGTTTTCAAGTGAGTAACGACACATCAGGAGAGCATGGAGGCTGCATAACCTCACTGTCACCCCCACAGAGTGCCAGTCATGTGTAATACAGTGCGTTGGTTGTTCATGATTAAATAGCATCTCTGGGTGGATGTGTTTGTAACTTGCATGTAATTACAGCTTTGTGTGTGCGGGGTTTTTTTTTGTTTGTTTTTTTTTTGCTCTTATTTTTGTGTCTCTGAGAGAACATGCATTCTCAGCCAACAGTCTTCACTGGGAAAAAACTAATTTCTCCACAAACCTGCTCCTCTGATCTGTTTGTTCAGAATGGTTTGTGGTGATAAGTCATTAGAAGGGGAGGGGGGATGCTTAATTGTCTTGTCAGTGATTCCCCTCAGTGTCCTTTGGGGTGGCTGTAGCTCAGGCGGTAAAGCAGGTCATCTACTGATTGGAAGGCTGGTGGTTCGATTCCTAGCTTCACTTAGTCTGCATGCCAAATATCCTTGGGCAAGATACTAACCCCGATGCATCCATCGGAGTGTGTGTGAATGTTACTTAGAAAGCACCTAGAAAAATGTGCTGAGAATGAATGCAGAAGTTGTGTAAAGCGCTTTGCGTGCTCAGAAGAGTAGAAAAGCGCTAAATAAGAACCCGTCCATTTACAGTCCACATGAGAATTTATACAGTGTTAAAAAATGTTCATTTATAGACACACTGCCAGAAAACAACTCTCCCTACCTACACACACATGTTGGTGGTTCACTGTGTCCATGGCAGGTTACAAGCATTTGAAAGCATAGAATAAATATAGTCTACTTTGATCCTGTGTGTGTGATTGATTGATTGATTGATTGGTAATTTATTTCAACATGTGAACAATATACAAGTACATTTAGAAAAGAAATGAGAGAAAAAAATATACTATACAAATTACATACAAAAAAAACATTCTGATTAATTTACATGTTGAAAGGGAGTGGGAAGAAGTATACACTTATCTTAGTATTGAACATGCTTTGAGTCCTCAGAATAGAAACGCACTACCATAAGATGTGCTGCTCTCTTTACGTCGTCATCTTGGACCCGAGTGCCTTTTGAGGACATGAACCAAGCAGCATTATTACATATTATGGTTTGGTGTTTATAGGGAAACAAAGTGTCTCTAGAATAGGTAAAATCAGGCCTGTGTGGAAAAGACAGCTACTTGGCTTGCAGAGCCACGCTCTCATTAGACTGCAAGTGCATGACTTGCTCTGCAGCTGAACACAGCTTGCATTAAATACACCCCCTCCTTCCTCTACTGACACAAACACACATTTACACACGTTCACACTCCACTGGGAGTCATGACAGAAATAATTCTGTCTCTGCAAGTTGTTCTCAGCCTCTGAGCCTCTTGCTCTGTGATGACCGTGATGATGTAATGTCCTTGCTGTCAATTCAGTAATTTGTTGTTTGTTGTTGTTTGTTATTGCAGAGCAGGAACTGCAGAGCTGGAGGTCTACAAACTGCCTCCTTGACATGTATCCCTGCTCACATTCTTAACCCTTTAAGACCTACCATAGAACCAAGTCCGCCAGAGCTTATATTATATTTTTACATGCTGTAGTGCCATTTTTGGGAGCATTTCAAGTTCCTATACATCAATACAACCATTATAGCCCACATTTTAATAATATGTCTGCATTAAGTGTATAGTAATTACATAAATTGCAAAAAAGTGCAATAAACTACAAAAAAATTGAAAATCGTTTTTGTTTTTTTAACATATATTTCTAGTTAGAGAAATTTAAGAGGCTTATCCCTCAAAACCCTAAATACAAAAAGTTGCACAAAATAGATTCCCACCACAGGAAATTTATTTTAAGTGTCTTCATAGTTTTATTTTTGAAATACACCAATTTTTATATACTGCAGGAAAAATGAAAATAAATATTATGATGCAAATTTGCAAAAAGCAGCATGTGCATCAAAATAAACTATTTCCAGCAGTGCAATATGAGTCCTAAGCATCCCAGAAACGACACAGAAAGTCATAAAGTCAAAGATAACTTTTAAAAACACCAGTATAGGCTCATGAGACCCTGAAGATAAAAAACTACATTTCTGCGAAAATGACGTCACTTCCGGTTTCGGGCAGGTCATGGCGGACATGCGAAAGTTCACTCTGACGTCTATTCCAACGTAGGAAGTGTTATGAACAGCTGATCGGATCGGCAAAGCGTGTTTCTGGAATATTGGGTTTTTGTTGCTGCAAGTGCTTTTTATGCAGTTTTTGCAAAGCTATATGTGGAAGGAAACTGTGACCGAGGACAGGCTGATGGCATAAGATATAAGTACAACTCCTCTGGTTTCATATGCAAAAAAAAGTATCGCACTAGCTTACGTGGTTGCAGTGCTACCAGGATTTAAAGATAGTTACGCAAAACAGAGCGTGCCCGCTCCAACCGGTTTTAAAGGGTTAAACGTTGGACAAAAACTTCCCTTTTTGTCCAACGTCTTGGATAAGGCTGTTTTATAATCAACTTCATTGTTTCTTAGAAGATTTCAGCATTGATGAGAAGTTTCAGTCAGGCTTTAAGCCCCACCATAGTACACTTAGGAGTTTTTAACTTTTTCTTCTTCCTCCTAACATTATTCCCACTCTGCGGGGTCTGCTTTTCTGCAAAGCCACCTCCATTCGGCTTCTTCACATTGTTTTTATTTTGGTCCGTCCAAAATGTCTGCCTCTTGGTTGCCGGCATTGGGGACTGAGTCGCAGTGCTGTTCTTGCCACCAAGTTTTTGCCACTTCTGACCATGTGCCCACGGGAGCTTGGAGGTCAGCAGTCATGGTGTCCATGCAGAAGATGAAGAGAAGCAGGGACAGCGCGGAGCCTTGGTGCATGCGCACGGTGATGTTGAAAGGTGGTGATGTTCCCACTGGGCTTCTGACTGTGCTGGTCATATTTCTGTACAAGAGCTTGATCCAATCGATGTAGGCCTCTGGTACCCCGTGTGATCGCAGAGAGTTCCAGATCAGGTCATGAGGGACTCGGTCGAAAGCCTTTTCCAGGTCAAGGAAGGCTATATGGATCATCTTGGTCTTCTCTCTGTGCTTCTCCAACAGCAGGCGGGCGGCATGGATGGCATCTATTGTGACGCATCCTTTGATGAAGCCACACTGGCTGGGCGTTATTGTGATGATTTCTCGCAGCCTGGCATTAATGATCCGCTCGAATATTTTCATGGTGTGGCACAGGAGTCGGATTGGGCGGTAATTGGAGCAGTCAGCCACATCGCCTTTGCCTTTCCAGATGGCCCTGTGGTGCTGGTTGACCAGGCTGCTGGGGTAGCCCCATCTCTGATGATGTTGTTGAACAGGTCGGTGAGGACTGAGGCACCCTGGCAGCCGTGTAGCTTCTAAACTTCGGCTGGGATGTCGTTTGGTCCAGTTGCTTTGCCATTTTTCATTTTCTTGGCGGCGGCTTCTACTTCCTTGGTGGTAGTTGGTGGGACGGGTCCTGGGATGGGGTTGGTGCTGTGGATTGGCTGGTGGGGGAACTCCACGTTGCAGATATCCGAAAAGTACTTGCTCCAGCGTTTGAGGATGGTGGGTGGGTCATGGAGGACCTGGTGGTTGGCATCCTTGATATGTTTGACCTGGCCAATGTCCTGCGTTGCTTGATGGCGATTTCTGGTGAGGCGGTAGACTTTGTTCGCTCCTCTGGGCATGTCCAGTCCTTCATAGAGTTGGTCATAGTGTGATGCCTTTGCCGCTGCTCCTACCTTCTTCGTGGCCTATTGAAGGGCCCTGTAATGTTGATAGTCGCCATCGCTGCGAGACTGAAGCCACATCTTGAATGCTGTTTTTTCCCCCTGATTGTTTGCTGTACGCTGTCGTTCCACCACCACACTTGCTTGTCGATGAAGTGCCTCCCCGGCTTCATCTTCCCAAGTGTCGCGTCGTGTATCTGACTGGCGATGTTATCCCAGATGGTGTCTACTGGTCCATTGGGGTCCATGAGCCCAAGTGCAACCACTAGCTGGCTTTTGGACTTGTAAAGGCGCCACCATTTAATCTTCTCTATTGAAGTAAACGGTGGTTGTCTTTGCTGGCCAAGGTTGAGTCGTAGGTCCATCATGAGTAGCCGATGCTGAGGGCCGAGGCTGTTGGTTGATGGGATGACCTTCACGTTGGTGACCAGGTTTAGGTGGGGTCTTCGGATTAACCAGTAGTCGATTTGGGTGTCCCTGCCGCCTCTAGAATACATAATGAGATGCGCTGGCCCTTATTCTGAAGAAAGTGTTGGCCACGGCAAGATCCTGTGCCTCTGCGCAGTCCAGAATACGGCATCCGTCGTCGTTTCGGGTCCCGAATCCTTGGCCAACATGTAATTGCACATATCTGTCTCTCTCCTGACCGACGTGTCCATTTAGGTCACTGCCTATTACCAGGTGTTCTTCGGGGCCAAATGACTATGTGGTCATTGAGGTTGAGCCAAAATGCTTCCTTCTCACCATCCTTCTCGTTGGTCTGCGGTGCATAGCAGGAGACCATCCATATGATGACGGAGCCAGTGTTGATCTTGAGACACATAAGACAATCCAATATGCGGGTCACTTCAATCACACTGTCCTGGAGCTTCTGGCTCAGCGCTATACCCACTCCGTTCTGAGCTTGATTGACGTTGTAGAAGAGCTTGAATCCTTCTCTAATGTCCCTTGCCTTCACGCCTTTCCATTTCGTTTCTTAAATACATGCGATGTTGATGCGGCGGTTCTTGAGAGTGTCAGCTAGTTCGCAGCTTCGTCCGGTTAATGTACAGGGTATGTTCAGGGTACTGAGGCATAGTAACGTTGGAGTCTAATCTAATTTAACAAGCTATCGACGCAAGTCGGTATGCTATGTTGGCACGTCTATCCTCTGCTTTTGATACATTCAGCCTATTCTATTGGCCCGTTCTATTGGTCCTATCTGTCTGGATCAGGGGTGTTCAACTTCAGGCTTCGAGGGCCGGTGTCCTGCAGGTTGTAGATGTGTCCTTGATCCAACACCGCTGATTTAAATGGCTAAACGACTTCCTCAACATGTCTTGAAGTTCTCCAGAGGCCTGGTAATGAACTAATCATGTGATTCAGGTGTGTTGACCCAGGGTGAGATCTAAAACCTGCGGGACACCGACCGTCGAGCCCTGGAGTTGCCCACCCCTGGTCTGGATGGGGGTTTTCTATCCACATGGCTGATTTTTCTTCCTCTGTGACTTTTCTGTCGAGTCCTGTTCCCCTAGGGTCAGTTTGGGCCTTATCTGGTTTTCTTTATATATGTTGCTCTTGAACCTGATTTTTGAGAGGCATTATCCCCCCATAAAAGCAAGATTAACTGCTCAAGGAGCCTAAAAACTTGGTTATCAGCCACCTCCTCTATCTGCCGGTGGTACATACCGTGCAGGGCCCTGTCCTTCCATGATGGTTCCTCGCCTTCCTCCACTTTCTTGAGTTTCTGCTGCCTGAGGTATTCACTGAGCACTCGGTCAGTTGGGGCCATCTTCCCAGCTGGATAGCGTAGTGGTTAGACTACATGCCTTTTGGAGCAGAAGATCGCAGGTTCGATTCTTGCCTGGGGCGTCTGTATCCAGTAAGGGTCCTAAGGCTAGACCCCCTATGCTAAGCAAGCCTACCGCAGACATGAGCGAGACAGATAAATATGAAGGCATGCCGGCTCGGACGTCACCCGGATCAACAAGGTCCGCGTCAGGTGTTGAGAAACCAGGGCACCCTGACGACAAGTGGGCTACTGGAACAAGAAGGCATCGGTGGGCAAGAGACGAAAACAGGGCGTTGTTGGAATGCTACTACACAAGTAATCCTGGCGGAAGGGGCTACATGAATAGGATGAGGGACCTATGGATATATATATATATATATATATATTGGGGACGGTGAAACAGATGGAATCTGAAAGATCTGGAGATCTAGAGTTACGAAAGCAGGAGGGCAGGCAGGTGGTGAAGAGTGAGTCCATGCACGAGAGACGGCGAGTAGAGTCCATGTCTTAAATACTGACTGTAGATTAGCCTGGATCTCCAACAGGTGACTATAGCAAGTGTACTGATGAGCGCTCCACCCAGGAAAGGAAACACAGGGACACCATGTGAAGTCCAGATGACTCACCCAGACCATGACATCAAGATTGCTTATTTGGAAGAATAGGCCAAAATCCCACCTGAGCCACAAACCTTGCATATATAGTTGAATTTGTAGACTTCATCCACTTCCTCAATTGATTTTTCCTCAGATCAGCACTCCGCATCATTCAACCTTCCGATTTAGAACTACAATTTAAAAAAAGAACTAACACAAATGAAACACACTTCAATTAGTACTTAGAATTTATTTTCCCAAGGATAAAAGAGCCGCATGCAGCTTTGGAGCCGCAGGTTGCCGACCCCTGCAATAGACAGTAAATTTACTATTTATAGGTACATTTTATTGTGCAACAGCTTTTGGCATATGCATTTGTGATCTCTCATGAAGTTTAGAATGAGAGGCATGAAAATGAACTACTTAGAAACCAACAGGCTAAACTGACAACTAACCTTTAATTAGGATGTTTGCAGAATATCCATAGTGGGGAAAATCAAACAGCACACTGTAGATGTTAAAGAACAAAGGAAATGATGCAAAGGAAGCAAAACTAAATGCAAGACATAGAAGACAAATCACTGCTAAAAAAACAAAACAAAACAAGGCAAAACAGGAAGTGAGAATAATTTGAAACTTTAAAATGCAGAGATGATAACAGTAAAGTAACAACAATAATAGTAATTAACAGTAAAGGAGCACATGGAAACTGAGGGCTTGATGCATTCTTGATCACTTAGTCGCTTTGTCTGAGCACATTCTACCAAAGGAGCTTCCATTAAGGTCTCCAGTGACATATTAAGGTGTAGTTATGTAGGAGAATATTCTGTTTTCATGACCTCTGACCTCTGCCTTGGATGCTGTTAATCATCAGATTATTCTCTGTAGACTGAAATACTGGGTGGGTATATCAGGGTGCATTTCTAAATAAGTATAGCTTTTAAGTACAAATCCTCTTCCGCGTCTCTTGCTTACAGTGTGACAGATCTGTGCCTAAGGTAATATAGAGACTCTAGGTCCCATTCTGCTTTCACTTTGGATGCTACACATTAAATTTCTGGTTCACACTTGCTTTTATTATTTAAGAAATATTGTCAAGTTGCGGTCCATTGTGTCACTTAATTTCATCATGTCTGGATTAATGTGACTTATTGTTCACTTGTCTTATGAAAACCTCCCTGAAATGTCTGGTATTTAAACCAGAGAAAAATGTTGAATTCTGCAGTTATTAAACCAGAGTGTTGGTGACTGTTATGCACTACGCATTTCAGCGTTCAGTGAGCCCACACTGTAACTTCATGTTCCACTTCATGGCTGACTTGCTGTGGCTGTTTTTTACACACTTTGATTTTACAAAAACTTGTACCACTTAGAGTTGATCATCTAGAAAGGAATACATTTTGAGTTGTTCCAAAGAACTCTGATATTTTCGTAAGATACCACTATTGCAACAACTCATTTTTAACAGATGTTTGTAAAGGCACACTGCATGGCCATGTGCTTTGGTTGGTTGCAGGCTTGGATCATTTCTGCAAAAAATACCTACTTCCTTACTACTTTTATTATAGTAAAAATTTTAGTAAATATTTTTAACTTCAGTGATGAAAACTTCCAACAAACTGTCATCTACTAAAATGATGTAGACCTGAATGATGTGGCATAAGCATTGGCTGGTTGGTGATTTAGCGGTATGAGGTTTTATAGAGTTTGAAAATGTTTCACAAAACCTCAGTAAAAAAACATGTTGGATGGTCTGCAGCGCTTTCATTACTTTGCATGGTGTTCTAAGGCTCCCCTTCAGCCCTACTCTTGGAAACTAAGCTACACCTGAGCACTGTTTGTTTTTCTTCTTCTTCTTCTTCTCTTTTCTTTCAGCAATAAGATCTGTCTGAGAGAAGCTGAGCTGCTGCTTCACATGGTGTCGGGTCACGGCCATACTGGATCTGAATGGGAACAGCAGTGTTGGTTTATGTTCTTTTCTCCAATAGTGTTGGAACAATGGAAGCAGGACAGGCGAGAGGCCTGGCCTGCCCTGGATGCACAGAGGCAAGACAGACGGGGTATTGAAGGGTATGAGGCTCAATCAGAAAACCAGCTTCAGATAATGTGAAAGTCTCAGGTTCGGTGTCTGGAGACAAGGTTTCTGGCTGGTAACAGTAGATAGGAAGCTTTGTGGAGCATGCAGTGTCTTTAGGCAGCAGAACAAACTGCTGCAGTGTAAAGCTGCAAATAGGAAATAAAGAAAGTTGTCACAGAGTCAAATGGATTAATTACTGACCTGATTCTAACAAGTTTGTATCCTACAAATAAAATCTACACAAATTTAAAAAAAACTACAAAAGCAAACACATGTAAGTGGAACTAATGTAGGAAAACTGCAATTAGTTTATAATCATGTCAGTATAAAGTCAAGGAAAAGATTATTTAAACCCCAGCTGATTTTGTAAGTTTGCCCACTAACAACAAAATGATCAGTGGGTTTATGTGAACAGTGAGAGCAAGCTAGCAATTTATTTATACAGCACTTCCAGACAACTCCCAGCTGAAAACAAAGTGCTGTACACTTATTGCAGAAGCTAGGAACAGCGATAGAGAAGGCCCAGTTCCCTGAGAGACCTTTGTTTGAATTACATTTTAAAAAAGTTTAGGGACATCCAAGTTTTTATGTCTTTTAGACATGCGGGAAGTGGTTTAATGTGGTTTAGGGCAATCGTGGCTGAAGAGTTGGCAGTTTGTCTTGTAATCGGAAGGTTGCCGGTTCGAGCCCCGGTTCCGACAGTCTCGGTCGTTGTGTCCTTGGGCAAGACACTTCACCAGTTGCCTACTGGTGGTGGTCAGAGGGCCTGATGGCGCCAGTATCCAGCAGCCTCTCCTCTGTCAGTGCGCCCCAGGGCAGTTGTGGCTACAATGTAGCTTGCCATCACCAGTGTGCGTGTGAATGGGTGAATGACTGAATGTAGTGTAAAGCGCTTTGGGATACTTAGGGACTAAGTAAAGCGCTATACAAATACAGGCCATTTACCATTTAATAGAGGAAGGATCTTTCTGCTTCAGCGGCAGATAAATGCGAGTAAGCTGGGGTAAGAGGGTGTAAATGAGACAGTAAAATGTTGTGTCCTGATGATTACCAGGACCACAGGTAAGGAAGATGTCATTAAAAACCTTTAAGAGTGCTGACTCAGTGCTATGGAGGTTTTTAAAACCTGATTGGAAGATGACTGTTGCAGGAAATGATCTTGGACAAGTATTCCCTTTTAGCCTCTTTGACTGTATCCTGATAGAGGCGCTAGCAGTCCTTTAAGATTTGAAGAGACACCTGCAGCTTGTCCCTCTTTACATTGGGGCCAAGTCCAAAGACATTTCTGGAGGGAAACCTGGAGGTCGCCGGCACAAAAGTCCATGAAGCAGTTTGGGGGGTCGACCCAGAGGCCGGCAACAGAGACCAAGCAGATTCAGGGGCCGACCACGCAGAAGGCAATGGTGATGACAGAGCAGGTCCGGAGGCCGGCCGCACGGAAGGCAGCGGCGGCAATGCAGGCGAAACAGTTCTGGAGGCTGGCTGCGCGGAAGGCAGCTGCAGCGACGACCTTGTTCAGGGGCTGCCCTCGACGGAGATCCCTCGACGGAGATGACGTCCAGCTTGAGGCCTGGAAAGTGGCCGGCAAAGGCGAGGTGGTTCAGGCTGGACAGCGGTGTAGAAGCGGCAGAGGCTGGACCAGGCAATCTGTAGGTTGGACCAGGTGAGGTGGAGGCTGGACCAGGTGAGATGGAGGCTGGACCAAGCGAGGATGATGCTGGACCAGACGGCAGCGTGGCGGCTGCGGCACCAGACGGCAGCGTGGCAGCTGTGGATGATGGTGTGAAGCTGCAGGCAATGAAGCAGGTGGTGGCACTGCTGGCAATGGTGTGGACGCCGCAGGCGGTGGAGCAGGTGGTGGCACTGCTGGCAGCGGTGTGGAAGCCACAGGCGGTGGAGCAGGTGGTGGCACTGCTGGCAGTGGAGTTGTAGCAGTTACTGGAAGCAGGCGACGGCGAGAAAACTGTAGGTGATGGAGCTGCAGGGGACGGTGATGGCTGGACTGGCTCCTTGGATCCCCCAAAGGAAGCAGGCTGCTGAATGGGCCCTTCGGACCCTCCAACGAAGACAGACACAGGACCAGTAGGCTCGGAGACCTCTGGCGGGGACGGATCAGAACTAGGAGGCACGGAGACCCCTAGCAGAGACGGATCAGAGCCAGCAGGCGCGAGGACCTCTGGCCGGGACACCGGTAACTGAAGCTGCACAGGGCAGTGGCTCTGCCCAGGCAGCGCTGGCACGGTGCAGTTCTTAGGGCGCTGCTTAACCTTCAGGGATCCAGAGTCTGCTTGGGACTGAGACCTAGCCTCTGGTGAGGCCCTGGAGTTTATAACTGCCCCTAAAACAGCTAAAACACCCTGGGTGGGAATGAGGTTTTCTCCCTGCATTGAGATGATGGATGGCTGAGTGGCTGACAGAACTGAAAACTGAGCTACAGGTAGTGGGGACACTGGAGACTAGCTACAGGTAGCGGGGACACTGGAGACTGAGCTAGTGGCAGCTGAGCGGCTAACTGAGCTGAAGGCTACGGGGCAGCTAACTGAGCTGAAGGTTGTGGGGCAGCTAACTGAGCTGAAGGCTACGGGGCAGCTAACTGAGCTGAAGGTTGCTGGGCTGCTAGCTGAGCTGACTCGGTGGAACCTTCAAATGACTTGCGCACTTTAGTCTCCAGGGATCCAGAGTCAGCTGAGGGAAGACACTCAGCCTCTGGGGAGGCCATGGAGAGCATTTCACAGGCAGAGACACAGGCAGACTGTGTGACAAGACCAGGTCTACTGTGTTTCCGTGTCCGTGTATGAGACCAGGTACGACTGGACTAGATTAAAAGAGTCAGTAAGGGTTAAAAAAATCTCCCACAATAAGAACGTGATCATAGTTGTGCATAATCCCAGCTACAAATTCTGAAAAGTCATTTATGAAGTTCTTATTGTATTTAGAGCAAAGAGCTCTGAGTTGGAGTGATTATCTTCAAAACACATTAGCTCAAAGCCTGAAGATGAAGGCTGTAAAAACCACAGTTTAAACTTAAAATCCTTTTTAA
The DNA here is from genome assembly GCF_057382185.1 of Mchenga conophoros. NCBI lineage: Eukaryota > Metazoa > Chordata > Actinopteri > Cichliformes > Cichlidae > Mchenga > Mchenga conophoros. Next base: position 1,669,090 of record NC_140531.1, on the reverse strand, counting down.
AAACAACCGCCGTACCTCCTCCTCTCCATGATTTCCTTGGTGTTTTAAAATAGGAGCAGGTAAATGTTTTACCCGCTGGTAAAAGTTCTGATAAAATACTGGACTCACCGGTGTTCAGCCAAGTCTCAGTGGCAGACATGAAGTCCAGGTTCTAGGAGTATCCAGAGAGGTGGAAGTGTAGAAGGTTGTGGTCTCCCAAGAATTACCAGGCGTTGTTAACTCTAAAAGTTCTTGTGAGTAACAATATAGCAAAAATGTTTTAGGATTAGGAGGTTGATGTGGAGACACACACAGACCCTGGTGTTGTGCTAACTCGGACTCAATGAGGTTCTGTTTAAAACCAGAGTCCACAAAAACACAGAGGGGCAGGGAGATCTGTTTATATCAAAGCATGACAGATAGCAATAAACTCGAGGAGGAAGAGCCGCCCACAGTACCCCTAAAGCAGGCTGAGCCTTTTGGCTGCACCAGGCGAGCAGCAAGGAAGCGTCTCTCTGCCAGGGGCAGAGACGCCTCTCTCTGTCCTCTCTCTCATGCAATTGTCTATGCGAAGCACGAGGGACACAAATTCTTCAAATGACAGAGGCTTATCTTGAGAAGTTGAAGTTGATCGTTCATTTTATTGTTTAATGTCTGTAGAAACACTCTCTTTAGTGCATATTCTGGCCAGCCTGTCACAGCTGCCAAAGTCTTGGTGAAGATTCAATAACCACTTCATCGCACTGCCCTCGGACACAGGATGAGCAAAAGTCTTTTTCAGCTCTGCTAAAAACATCATACGGGGAGGCCACGATAGGTCAAAACATAAAGAACGCCTCAGTCCACAAGCTTAGAAGGGTCATTGGGGAAGGAGTGAAGTGAGCCGTCGAAAGCCTCACTGTGACCCAGCTCACTGTGGAAAGGATCCGGCAAATGGGAAACCGCATCCCAAAACACAGCTGGTGAGATGGCCGGTGGTGGGAGGGAAACCGGTGAGTCGGGATTCACCGAGACACCGAGACCGATAATGACAACATCATGCTTCGGTCCAAGGAAATTCAGGAACACATGAGAAACAAAGTTCCTGAGATCCCTCAATCTGGAAAAGGTCATAACGCCATTGAACCACAGTGAGAACAATTATGCACAAATAGCAAAAACATGAAACAGTGGTAAACCTTCCCAGGAGTGGCCAGCCAATGAAAATTAACCCAAGAGCGCAACAACGATTCATTCAAGTGGTCACAATAGACCCCAGAACAACATTCAAAAAACTGCAGGCCTCACTTGCCTCAGGTTACGGTCTGTGTTCATGGCTCCATTATTTGAAAGAGACTTGGCCAAGATGTTCCAAACCGTTCCTACAGTTTATCATACATGTGTACTTATACATGTATGATAAATTGTAACACAATGTAACACAACGCAGACTGTTTTCTCCAGAACTGCAATTCCTTGAATGATGCATTTCACCTTCTTATGGCATTTACATGATTCATGGTCCTTGATGGACTCTAATTTCAAATTTTTTGTACAATAAAGCTATTAGTCTTGCTGTTTAAAGTTGCGTGCTACCAACATTTGGAACACGTCGTTTAACGTTGGGTTCTTCCCTTGACACCTCTTAAAAAGTTATTTTTTTCTTTTTTTTCTGCCATCCGCTTAAGTCCAGAAATGTAACGTCACATTACCAAAGTTACTGTTTGAATGCCCTCCTTCTTCTAAAGCTACTTTTTCATTGGTACCTACTCGTATCGACTCGCCTTGGATCGCCATGACTCGACTCCGATCGACTGGTCTTCCATTACAATCCAGTACTACCTAACCTGTGTGGTTGTCGTCATAGCAACGCATCCGAGTGTCCCCTGACATAATTAATATGTGACATGAACCCTACAAAAAAGGTGGACATTGAGGCAAGAATATACCTGCTGCTCAATCTGTGGCTTTTCATCAGACTCTGGGACAACAGCTTTGTTTTTTTTGTAGCCATTTCCCCCGTTGCTCCGGTTTTAAAAATAGCACCTTTAATTACTTTAATTAATTAATTATTTCATCGTTAATGAAATGGTCTCATGACTCATCGAGTGACTCTCCTGACCAGCCAGTCGGTGGTATGCAGTCCGATGACGTCACATTTTAGTACCTGCTCATTTCGTACAATGACATTTAAAGCAGAATAGCAACCCAGGCAAATTGCTGCCCCCGACAGGTCAGGAGTGTGAATTTTTCTGTTCAAATTTAAACCTACCACAGTCTCTTATGCCTTGTTCAAATTTTCATGCCACTTCATAAATTTACCCAAATTTGGCCAGTGGTGGGTGCTACTTTCCACCCCTGTCCTGACCTTAAATCCAATTGAGATGCTGTGGCATGACCCTCAAAAGGCGCTTCATGCTCGATAACCCTTCAGTGTGGCTGAATTACAGCAATTCTGCAAAGATTAGTGGGCCAAAATTCCTCTATAACACTGTAAAAGACTCATTGCCATTTATCACAAATGCTTCATTGCAGTTGTTGCTGCTAAGGTTGGCCCAAACACTTATTAGTTTTAGTGTGCAATCACTTTTTCACACAGGGCCATGTAGGTTTGAATTGGGTTTTTTTTCCACATTAATAATAAACACCTTCATTTAGAAACTGCATTTTGTGTTTACTTGTGTTAGCTTTGTCTAATATTTACATTTTTTAAAGATCTGAAACATTTAAATATGACAACCATGCAAAACACAGGAAATCAAGAAGAAGGGGCCAAACACTTTTTTATACCACTGTACACAGGACGCCATAACCATGTGCCTGGCATAGTATACAGGAACATCTGTGCTGAGTATGGCCTGGAGGTCATGAAGTCAAAATGAGATATGGTCCTTCAGGTGGTTGAGAATGACCACTGTTATGGCCTGTCTAGGCGTGGCCAGACCATAACATAATGTTAGGGGAATTTAAACGGGTGGATTTAGTGGCAGAAACACACACGGGCACAGGATCGCGGTGAAGCAGATTTATTTACAGTGATACGGGAATATTTACAAGGGAAGGGGCTATATACAGTGGCCGGGTAAATGTGCGAGGAGACAGAGCCGAGGGGATGAAACGGAGCCGAGGTATGCGGGAGGATAGATGGCGCACCGGAGCTACCTGAGGACGAGGGACAAAACAGAGTTAGGGGATAACGTCGAGAGTAAAACTGAGGCGGACGGGGAGAGTTGGAGAGCTTACTTGAAACACCGAAATACAGGTAAGGCAGTGGTCACAGGCAGGCGCGAGGTAAGTCTCTGTCACAGATCCAAAGAGGGCAAGCACACAAAGAAACAGGCAGGCGAGCAGGCGGCGAGACAGGCTGGTGTAGAGGGAAAGCAGGCAGGAGACGGATCTTAAAACATGCAGCTCAGTAGCGCGGAACCAACAGATTAACCTTGCAAAAGCACGTTAGCACTTGTGGAAGCGACAATACTCCGACACCAGACGTCTGTCACTCAGCTCCATAAATGCTCCCACTGACGACGTCCAATGCACCGCAGGTGTGCCGAAATACCATCAAGCACCGCCCCGCCTACCTGTGTCTCAAAAAGGGAAACAAAACCCAGGAACAACAACACGCATGCCCAACGACTCCTAATACATAAGGGTGATCCATCCCCATCTGACCCCAAGCAGCACATCACACAATTAATACTTTTTCACAGTGATTTATTTACAATGAGTGAACTTAGAAACAAAGGAAGGGAGCGAATTATAACTTCGGGGTGAACCTAAGGCCAAAATAACAAACAAAAGGGAGCCTATCTCAGGGATAAATCAAACTTACCTATTCAAACCACTTACCTCCCTAACTAACAAAAACAGGAGAAAACTGTAATCAAACAAAAAGGCAGTCCACCCCTACATGCTCCTGCATTAACAAACATTACTAGACAGTGAACACACAGTCTGCCGGTTGGGATGGGCCGAGGATGAATGACTGGCCGTCCATGGAGGTGTCTTCTTTTATGCTGCCTCCTGGTCATTAGCCAATCGGTACGATCCGTCCCTCTGGATGTACCAGAGGCACCTGCACACTCAGATTTGCATATTAAAATTACAACAACAGTCGTAACACTACGCTAAGATTTCTGTGGGACTTCTGATACACATGGAAAAACTGGTGATGGCTAACTGACTGAACATCATCGTAGTGGACAATAGGGCTGCCACGATTAGTCGACTAGTCACGATTACGTCGACTATCAAAATCGTCGACGACTGATTTAATAGTCGACGCGTCGTTTGAAGCTTTGTAAGATCACAAAAGCCGCAGGAATAAGTAGCAGGATTTAAGAGTGTAATAACGGCCTGAAACAGAAGGTGGCAGCACTGCATGTACAAGGATGCCAGCTGCCGTTAAACCCCGAAGAAGAAGAAGTTGTGTCCCAGAATTCATAGCGCAGCCCTGCTCAGTTTCCAACAATGGCGGCAGCTAGTTAGTTTTAATATTACTCTTATTATTCTTTCTGGGTCACAAAATAAACATTTAACATATTTTCAGGCGAGAATGTAGCTGTGTAAACCTCAAATATCTGCTCAGTTTATCAGGACACCACATATTTTCAAAAGCGCTCCAACGTTTTCAGAGACGTCTGTTACCCACTAGCTCGATAGCTAGCCGGGGGCAAGGCTAACTAGAGCCGTGAGAACACCGGACTCCCGGCAAATCGTTTTCAAACCCACCGCAGTCTTTTGCTACTCAGGTTAAACATGATACATAAGTCACTTAGATGCTCGACAATTTACTCCGGTGTCCCGTTATATTTTAGATAGCAAGGAGTTTATTAAACTTCACCGAAACAATCTGCAAATTTTATTAAAATTTAATAAACTATCATCTTGTCTTTATTTTTAGTTAGCACATACCTTAAACACTTAAAGCTGTAAGCTAATGATAGTTATATAAGAGCAGATGCTGCTGGTGCAATAAGCTGTATGTTCAATGGATGCATGATCTGATTAGTCGACTAATCGCAAAAATAATCGGTGACTAGTCGACTATCAAAATAATCGTTTGTGGCAGCCCTAGTGGACAAGCAGAGGAAGATGGCCATACTTGGTACTGTACCAGCTTGATTAAAAAGGAAAAATGTTTCAGTATCAATAATAAAACTAAATGAAATACATACATAATATATGTATGTATGATGTTGTATAACTCTCTCTCGCTGTTTTTCTGCTTGTGCAGTGAGTGCAGACAGAGATCAGTGTCAGGAAAATGAAAATGAGAAGACCTCTACTTCTGCTATATTTTCCTGAAATTGTCTTCTAGTGTTTATAGAAAGAAGCGTGTTTTTAAGCAGGAAGAGGAACTGCTGGTCAGCTACTAAATGTTTCAGACTAACTAAAAAAATAGTTTTTGTTTCCAGATGCTATTTGGTTCAACAAACCATTCATCCTCACAACAATGAGGTCACTCACTATTTTGGCAGTCAAAAACAGGAATCCCTTAACAGCATTAGTTTAAAACAGTTGGTCTATGTTTGGCTGCAGTGTTGTGTGTCTTCACTCCTCTGTCAACTATTATGGAAGTTTGAAATTGGACGGTGACAGAATTTAACATCAGCTGACAGCAGAGGGCCTCTGAAGCAGGCTGGCATGTCAGTCAATCTTTGAAGTATTTAGAGGACTTTGTACTGTTTCTGGTTCAGAAAATGTTGCACTACAGTCGGGCTGTTTTCCCTTTTATGAGATAATCACAAAAACATTCAGCCAGTTTTTTTAAATAGAAAATACAAAGAACATTATTTTATTTAGCACTTTTTCTACATGTATTGGAAATTTAATGTTTGTTTTTATTCTTATATATTCTAAAATCATTCATATTACTGTTATTCATTAGTACTGTATAAAAAGACTAGTTAAGGCACTACTGATATTGAAAATATGGTCCAAGTCATTAGTAGTCATATGCAATATACACAAAAACTTTAGATTGGGAGGCTGTGATTTGAGCCTTGTGCGGGACATTCTGATGGTGTGCCCCGGCACCCTGGTTGTGCCTGCTTATGTCCTTCCTGGCCTTTGAGTCTGTTCACTATGGGCGTCTCATTCTGGGTGTTATGGAAAATAAAATCACTCAGTCACTAACCAAAGTTTCTGTAGGAGAACAGAATTTACTGAATGAGTCAGAAATTTTTTGGAAAAAGCAAACAAAAACATTTACAACTTTAACATCTTACTACAACATCAGTGTTGTAGTAAGACCGTGCAGCTGCTAAACCAACTGGACGATGGATATATATATATATATATGTATATATATGTATGTCACGGGCATAGATTTGGCATGGACGAAAGTGACATGTCCCCACCAATAATTTGATCTCTTCGAGTAAAGAAAAACAAACCTGATAGAAAGAAATAACGATCTGTCAGCGTCTCATTCACCCAGCGGAGCAGAAAGAGTTAAATTACGTTCTCTACTGGAGTCCTACGTCATGTGACAAATATGGCCAATGTGATTGGCTGAGCCTTTCAGGGAGCTCTGTTTAGTAGTGATGTGCGATACGACTGATTTCCTTTCCGATCCGATACCAAGTACTATTCAGGGTGGTGTCGACGATACTGATCTGATACCGATACTTTGTACAAAACCTTATTTTATTTATTGTATCTCAAATTATAGCGTCGTAACGATTACAGGACATCAGATTACTTGTTCTTATCACTTAATAATGCAGAGTTCATCATATAGAAATAAAAAACCTGAAGTTGTGGCTACTTGAACACGTTGCCTGCCTGCAGCACTAAAGGACTCTGTGAGAGACGTCTGTCTCGCCCTAGCAGCACCTGTCCTCCTCTTCAGTTCGCCTCAACATACGCTCGTCATATTCTGTGATATGATTTACTTTGAGGTGTTTGACAAGGTTAGTGATGTTGCCACAACCATACATGCCAACCCTCCCAATTTTTCTGGGAGAATACCGAATTTCAGTGCCCCTCCTGAAAATCTCCCGGAGCCACCATTCTCCCGAATTTTTCCCGATTTTCCACCCGGACAACAAAATTGAAAAACCATATCCCAGAATTCATAGGGCGGCCCAGCCAATTCCAGTTTCCAACAACGGCGGCAGCGACTTAGTTTTAATATTACTCTTATTTCTCTTTCTGGGTCGCAAAAAAACTTTTAACATATTTTCAGGTGAGAATGTAGCTGTGTAAACTTCAAATATCTGAAGTTTACACAGACCCGCGGTCTTTCACTACTCGGGTTAAACATGATATATAAGTCACTTAGAAAACTTAAAAATGTTCTTGTTTGGCTTTTTCAGTGTTTTATTTGTTCGTGATTAAATTGGTTTGGCTGAGATTAAAGTTATTAGATTAGATTAATTTAAATGTAACTTTCTTAATCCCTCGGGAGGGTTCCTCCGGGTTTTTCACACAGCTGAATAAAACTAATTAAACAAAGTGTGAGACGGTCGAGAGTTTACGTCAGCGCCCGGTTATATTTTAGAGAGCAAGAAGCAGACGGCAGAGTTTCACTCCACCGAGGGAGCTCGTGAGGTACTACCCGGCTTTCTTTAGACCGTGAAGGCCGGGTCCTCAGGTGGAAGCAGCTTCTGAATTTGGACACCCCCGCTGTTTCCAGGCCGGCCAATAATAACAGTGACATTTAACATATTTTATCTGATAAATAATCACTGTAAAATGTATTTATCCCCCCCAACAGCCCTTTTGAATGTCTCCCTGATTCTGAGGTCTCAAGGTTGGCAAGTATGGCCACAACACCTCACTTTTTTGCCACATGTATCGCAAACCACGTCTCAGCTGTTTGTGGAGGTAAAATACGTCCAAACAATTATGTTTAGCTATTGTTGTGAGTGCGCACGCCAGCGGCTGCGAGACATTTATACAGCCGTATTTCGCACATGACTATGAAAGGCGGAAGAGGAAGTAGTTCCTGAATGTAGACAATCCAAATGTTATAGCTTCTTTCCACTGTGTTCCTGTTAATGATAAACTACAAATTTACCCTAAATTACTAAAATATCGATATTTTACTGTGAGAATCGATTCAAGAACATAAATGACTGGTATCGGAGGAATCGATATTTCAGGATCGATCCGCACATCACTACTGTTTAGTTTTAGCAGCAGCAAGCCTGCGCTGCGAAGACCTGCGAGGAGGAGAGGAGGACGGCAGCGAAGAGGAAGAACCTGGATATAAGAAAGTGTTTTTCAGCTCACTGAGTTAATCGGGGCAATAGTGCCTCAAACGTTGCATCATTTTGCTGAGAGATCTTTTACTTTGTGGTCATCTTAGACGAGTAGTTTTATGGACAAAAACCAGCAGGTCACTCAGTGTTCCCTTAGTGCCAATGTATAACAGATGTTGGTGTACTATAACTGAAGTAATGTTGTTAAGTCCTTAAAGTCATATTCTTTTATTGTCATGACTGTATTTGAAGCTATTTTTATTTTAGTATGATACCTGATTTATATGGAATATGGCTGAAGTAAACTAAAGCCTGAAATACTCAGTCGTTTGTTTAATAGTACTTTAACATTATATAATTCACATATAAAACTATGAATTGTAATTTTAAATGGTTTAAAAACACGTAGAATAGCATATGTAGGCAAGTATATTTCTCCTTTTTTGTTAATCAAGAAGGAAAAACAAAAAACAAAAACAGGGCAGGGTTCGGTGGTTGAATCATCCGTCCCCACCAATGCCCAAACCAAATCTACGCCCTTGATATATGTATATTTTTAAACCTGGACCCTCAGTAGCCGGTTACTAAGATTAAGTGAAGTACCCTTTGAAGTAACCTCTGCTGATGATCAAAGGAGCTTGCAAAGAAAAGCGTCTGGACTTTTTTAAGTTGCTTGAAGACGTTTCACCTCTCATCCGAGAAGCTTCTTCAGTTCTAAGGTCAAATGGTGGAGAGTCCCAGATATAAACCTAGTGGGAGTGACCCCCCACAGAGAGACAAAAGGATTGTGGGACGAAAGGGAGAGGTAAGTGACGGAAGTGACGGACAAGGTAAGCGACTCATGTTGTAACTGACGTCAGACGCCGGAGATTTTGGCGCAAAATTAAAGCAAATGGTAGTTTAGATTTGAACAAATTCATTTAAGCTTCAGCATTACCAAATACACTTATCAATTGTCTTATAACTAACACTATTTGTCTAAATAATCTCCAACACCCTGGAGAACAACGAGGAGAGTTTAGAGACTCTCCAAGATTATATTGATCAGTGCTTTCAGGATCTCGTGATGAAGAAGACCCCGTGTGCAGCTTCCCCGGCCAAACCTGAGACGCCGTCGTCGAAAAGACAACGCCAGGCAGATTCCCCCAGCTCAACATCGCCACCCGGCAAAGATATTGCCGACATATTGGAGTCAATCGACAAGCGATTGTCCAGTTTCGACGCAAGGCTGTCCTTGGTGGAGATTCTTCACCGAGAATTTAAACGCTTGCAAGAATCCCTGGAGTACAGCCAGCAGCAGGTGGAAACGCTTGCTGCTGAAAATGCCACGCTAAGGGAGTCGGTGAAATGTCTCACAGATAATGTTACCCAGCTCAATAGAGAAAATAAAAAAATAAAAGAAACAGTTATCGATCTACAAGCTCGTAGCATGCGTGATAATCTGGTATTTTCTGGTATTCCAGAAGCCGCTGGAGAGGACGCGGAGACCACGGTAAAAAGCTTCATCAAAACCCACCTGAAGCTGCCGGAGGACACTGTGAAGAACATCGTCTTCGATCGGGTACATCGCCTCGGCCCCATTCGGGCTACGGCCGGGAGACCACGTCCTATCGTGGCCAAATTCGGCCACTTCAAACAAAAGCAACATGTGAAAAGCCGCGGCAGGGAATTAAAAGGAACGGACTTCAGCGTGACCGACCAGTTCCCCAAAGAGATCTTGGAACGACGCAGGGTCCTCTTCCCAATCCGACGCGGCTTCATCCAGAAGGGCTCCCGCGCTGTCATCGCTGTGGACCGGCTGTACGTGGACGGACAGCTCCACCGCGACCCCAACATCACTCCGTGGCTGTATTAACCTCACACCAGATAAGAATCAGCTACACCATTTCCCTATCCACTCACACTAACTTGCATTAACATCTGTTTAACTTACCAGTATCAAATCGCATCTTAAAGTGTGATTTCATAGCAGAATTAACACCGTCACTCTCCGTCAGTGATTTAATTGGAATGTTTACGTTTTGTTTTGTTTTTTTTCTTCTCGTTTTTTTTTCCCTCTCTTTTCCCCCTCTTGGTTTTATGCTGCTCACCCCTGTCCTTGGTTTCTTTCTTTATTCCTTTCACTGCCTCGATCACCTGCTTCGACACTCATCCACAAACATCCTTTATTTCGACACATACGCACCATGCGCTCAACGGCAGCACATTTACATCAGTCAGACAGCGCACACAGTCATATAAGATACACACACACTTAAGCCAAGCCTACTCATATTAGTAACTATGCATACACAAAGTCAGACTCAGGGAGCATCTCGCCACACATTTTTTCTCTCTCTCCTTCTCTTTATTTATGAACAAGTGACGTACTCTCTCCACCTGGCTAAGCGACGCACACAGCATACATCCCTAGTTATACACAAACATCTATGGGTGCACTAAAGTTCGTTACATGGAATGTAAATGGAGCTGGCTCCAGAGAAAAGAGGTTAAAAATATTTAACCAACTCAAAAAACTACAGGCAGATGTTGTCCTATTACAAGAGACCCACAGACCTCTTAGAGGTTCGAATGAACTTAAAACACCTGAGTTTCCTAATGTGTTCTCAGCTTGTTATAATTCTAGACAAAGGGGAGTAGCAATTTTAATACATAAAAATATTAATTTCACAGTACTCGATACAGTTATAGATCCAGAGGGCAGATTCTTAATCATTAAACTATCTATACTTGATAAAAAGCTATGTATTGCAAGTGTATATGGTCCAAATGTTGATGATCCCTCATTCTTTCACGGTTTTTTCAGTGCACTCTCTGAACACTTAGATGGCACACTTGTTCTTGGAGGCGACCTCAACCTTGGACTAAATGAAGACATGGATAGGCTCAATACAGCGGGAACTCAGCGTAATTGGCAGTCCACAAATATAATCAAACAGTATATGAGCGACTTTGGTCTTTGCGATGCATGGCGCTCCCTTCACCCCACCAGTAAGGAATATACTTTTTTCTCACATGTTCATCACTCCTACTCTCGTCTGGATTATTTTTTGGTCAGCAGCTCACTGCTGAACGACATTTCAGACACTGAGATTCACCCTATAGCTGCCAGCGATCATGGTCCTGTATCTTTAACACTAATGCACAAGAATAATACTACGCCAAGAAAAAACTGGAGATTTAATATATCACTACTTAAAGATGAAGACTTTATTAAATATTTTAAAAAAGAGTGGACTTCATATTTGGACTATAATGACACTCCCGGAACATCAGCTTCTGTTCTATGGGAAGCAGGGAAAGCTGTGATGAGAGGTAAAATAATTTCTTTCTCATCACATAAAAAGAAAAAAGAAAACAAAAATATTCAGGAATTAGAAAAAAACATCAAATCACTAGAAGAAGCCTACGCGTCCCACCAAGATCAGGAAACATTGAACAAAATACGCAAAACAAAACTAGAATTAAATGAGATAATTGATAAAAAAACAAAATTCTTAGTACAAAGACTACACTTACAAAATTATGAACATGGTAATAAATCCGGTCAATTTCTAGCAAACCAGCTAAAAATAAATAAAGAAAAAACAACTATATGTGCTGTTCAAGATTCATCTGGGAACACAATATATGATCCGATACAAATAAACAACATTTTCAGGGATTTCTATAAAACGTTGTATTCACCACAAATAAACCCATCTAAAAAAGAAATTGATCAGTTTTTGGACAACATAACTCTTCCAAAATTATTGGACACTCAACCAATGGCACTGGATTCACCACTGACACCAGGTGAACTCCAGGAAGCTCTGATAAGTATGCCCAATAATAAGGCTCCAGGTCCAGACGGCTTTCCTGCAGAATTCTACAAAGAATTCTGGTCGATTCTAGCACCAGTTTTCTACAGAACGTTGTTGGAAATTAAAGAAAAGGGCAGACTTCCATCAAATATGAATTCTGCAAACATTAATCTCCTGCTAAAACCAGGCAAAGACCCTGTATATCCCTCAAGCTATCGTCCAATATCCCTTATAAACGTAGACCTTAAAATAATCTGCAAAGCTCTCTCAAAGAGACTGGAGAAAATAACCCCCCTCTTAATTCATCCTGACCAAACTGGTTTCATAAAAGGTAGGCACTCATCAACAAATACACGCAGATTACTTAATTTGATAGACTACTCATACAGTAAAAACCTAGAAACTACAATATTCTCTTTAGACGCAGAAAAAGCATTTGACAGAGTTAACTGGAAATTTCTATTTGCAACTTTACACAAATTTGGTTTTGGATCCTCTTTCATAAACTGGTTAAAAATATTATATAATTCCCCAACAGCTTGTGTTAGAACAAATGACCAGACATCCTCCAGCTTCTGTCTCTTGAGGGGCACCAGGCAGGGATGCCCACTCTCCCCTTCACTGTTTGCAATTTTTATTGAACCACTAGCAGCAGCAATTAGACAGAATTCAGTAATTAAGGGCATAAAATGCAAGAACGTGGAACACAAAATCAGCCTTTATGCGGATGATGTGTTACTCTTTCTCCAAAATTCACAAACCAATATCTCTGGGGTGATTGAATTGATAAACTCTTTTGCAAGAATATCAGATTACTCAATTAACTGGTCAAAATCTACAGTTCTACCGATTAATTGCTCCCTCCATAATTCCTCTTCTACACCACTGCAATCGGGAAATACAAAATATTTAGGTATTAATGTTTCTCCCAAGCTTGCAGATCTAACTAAATTAAACCATATCCCACTTTTAAAGAAGGTAGAAGATGATCTGGCGAGATGGAAATGTCTACCCATATCACTCATGGGAAGGGTTGCCGCTATAAAAATGATGGTCTTACCAAAAATAAATTATTTATTCTCAATGATCCCAACTAAACCGCTACAAGATTGGTTCAGATCTCTAGATTCATGTATGTCCAAATTCCTTTGGAAAAATAAACCTCCACGTATAAGCTTAAAAACACTACAAAAGACCAAGGATAAAGGAGGACTAGAACTGCCTAACTTTCAGCACTACTTCTTAGCCAACAGGCTTCAGTTTATCTCAGGATGGCTAAAACATACCCTCTTAGATGAACCTTGGCTAGATGTAGAACAAGCACTTTGCAATAATCTAGAGATCTCAGACCTACCATTTATCAGCTCAAACATCCAACGACATGAATGCTTTAAAAGCATCAACATCAGCGCTTCTCTGACAGCATGGTGGGAGTTTCTAAAATTGACAGCGTCTTCATTAATCCCATGCAAACGTACACCTATCTGGAACAACCCTGACATATTACAAAACAATAATATGATAAACTTTTCAGATTGGAGTGGTAAAGGAATCAAATATTTAGAACATATACTAGAAGGAACAGAATTTATTTCATTTCACGGACTAGTTACACAATATGGGATCAACAAGAAAAGATTTTTAGAATATCAACAAATTAAATCCATACTAAAAAAGAAATTTAAACCGGGTCAAGTTGAACTACAAACACCACCAAGTGTGGTTCAATTTCTTACTCTTAAAACCCCCAAATTACTATCCAAAATATACAGAATGCTTTCTAAAACAGATGAATCAATATCACTTCCTATTGCAAAATGGGAAGCAGATTTATCAGTTAACTTAGACCTAAACTTCTGGTCTCAGATTTGCTTAAAAACCTTTCATCTAATTAGAAATCCCAGTCTTCAATTAATTCAATACAAAATATTACATAGAGTGCACTATACAGGTCATTGGATGTTCAAGATGGGCTTTACGTCTACCAACAACTGCTCACACTGCCAAACCAATTCACCGGACAATTATATCCACGCTGTTTGGTTCTGTCCACCAGTTCAGAAGTTTTGGCGCGAGATATGTGAAGACTTATCGAAGTGTCTGAAATGTAACATTCCAACTTCCCCCTTAGTGTGTTTGTTGGGCAGCTTAGATAATGTCACTTCAGAAAAGAATATCGCCCATATGGTTTTCACTGCCCTATGCATAGCCAAGAAAACAGTCCTCATGAACTGGAAAAATAAAAATAATCTTAATTCTAACCAATATAGAAATTATCTATTAGATTACATTAGTCTTGATACAGCCTCTGCCACCACATCAGATCAATTGCTCTGGGCTCCTTTGATCAGCTCCATCACCTAGTGGGGGTGGGGGTCATAGTTTGGTCCCACCTTCACTGTTGTGATTGGTGTGGGGGTAGGGACAGGCTTAGGGCGTCGGGGGGTTCCCCGGAGGCGTCTTCCTTGGGGGGCTCAACCCGGGGTAGCGGTCATGTCCGGTTAGGGGCTCTGTTGGCTCTCAGGTGACTGTTTCCTCGCGGCTGCGTGCAGCGGGACTAGGGGAGGGTCTGTGCTGACGGACGTGGGTTACTGACCTGGTAGCCTGGCTGCCCCTGGGTGGGTCCGGGATGGGCGTGAGGTTCTGGGGGCGCTCCGTCTCTGGGCTGGGGCCCAGGCCGGGCCTCGGGGGCTTGGGTCCTGGTTGGTGTGTTGCCGGGGTTGTGGGCGGGTGGGTGCATGGGGGCCCAGCCCTGGAGCAGGGTGCCGCCGGTGCATCGAGCCACCTGGGGGGCTCTTCAACTGGTGGGGAAGATTGTCACATCTTGCAGGAGCTTTCCTCTCCTCAGGGGCTCTCTCTACAGGAGGGGGAGATACAGGAGAGGTGGAGGAAGATCTCAGCCTGGGTGTTTATTGTCTTATGTAGTCTGGAAGAAGAGTGGATGGTGGGGTGGGTGCAGTCTTCTCTGTGGTGGGGTTGGGTAGACTGTCCTGGGCTCTGTGGGGCCGGGAGGCGCTGCTGCGCTGGGCCCCGGTCTGGATGGGCCTGGGCCCCCTTTCCCTGGTGGGTCGCGGGGTACTGGGGTCAGCGGGGGAGCTGGCCCCAGGGAGGGGTCACCTGCCCCTCCCTTCCTTCCCTCCCCATCTCCAGCTGCCTCCCTCTTCCCGCTCCACCACAACCACCCACACATGCAGGACCTTGGAGTAGGGGTATGTCACCAGGGTGCAGAGGAGGCTACCCCCCCCCCCCCCTCTGTCCCCTTCTGGCTGCCTCTGCCTCAATTTTATCCCACAACTTAGACATTCACATTACTCACACTCTCATTACACATACATATAGGATCTTGGGGGTGGGCACGATACACGGAATCCAAAGTACCATCAGGGTGTACACCCCACCCCTGGCGTCGTTGCCCACCTCTCAATGTTAAATACACGTAGACATTGAGGGCCAGCAGGAGGGACCATGCGCTTACCTGCTGCTCTCTGGCAGGTAGCTCCATGCCCTCCTGGGTTTTAAATGCACCTTAGAACACACATGCATCAACACTACAATGAGCGGGTGGAGGGAGGTTTGGAGTCTTCTCTCACCCCCATTTTCTGCGACCTGCTGGAGCGGGGGGGCTAGGAGGAGGAGTTGGCCGTCCGACTGCGGTCTGGAGTGTGGGGCCTCCCTGCTGCTGTGGAGTCGGGGCGGTCTGCCTCCCCCCACCGCAGGGAAAAGGGTAACACCACCTGGGTCTGGGGGCAGTTCCCCCCCTCCAGGGGCAAGGGTACCTAGACCCGGGGCTTAGAGTACGCTTGGGGAGTGTGATCGTGTGTACAGCGTCTCTTTATGTCTATCTCCACGTTGGTTGAGTGTGGAGTAAGTGTATATGAGAGCATGAGGGTGGGAATGGATGTTTGTATATGTGTGTGCCTGTATGTCTGTGTCTATATGTCAGGTTGGGTGTCAGGCGCCACCTCTCTGGGGACATCTTAGGCCCTCCAAGGTATGGAGGCCTATCTCCCCCTACCACCACTTCCCCTGCCAGTGGCGGACTCCCTCAGACATCGGTGCGTTGGTGGTTCTTTGTGTCCGGGGGTGGGCGTCCAGGTACACACCGGCTCACTCCTTGGCGGCCGCTTATCGGGGCCTGGAGCCTGGGGCTTGCTCGGGCCACTTTGGAGGTGGGGTGCCCCCGGCCTCTCGGCCTGGGGCTCGGTCACTCAGGCACGGCTGGCTGCCGGCGGAGCTCACGGGCGCGTCACTGCAACTCCCCCTGGTTTCTGCTCCGCGGCTGCTGAGTGAGCCCTCATCTGGGACTCTCCTCAGCTCTTTCTGGGACAGTGGCGCGGCTGCCCCTCTGTTGGTCTTCCTTGGTCTCTTGTGTTCTGGGGGCCTCTGGATGTCTGGAGTTTTGATCTCCTCCATACCTGCTTCATGCCCTGGAGGACGGGGCTGTGGCCCCCTCACACCCTCTAGCAGATCATTACATGAAGGAACCTTTTAAAAAAACAAAAAACAAACGCGTCCATGCTCACAGGTGTACACACGGGTGATCACACCCACAAAGTACACCCTTTTTGGCTCCTACCTCAAAGCACACTGTGTTCTGTTGATCTTATGTGCTGCACAATAATGTTTAATATTTAGTATTTACTGTCATATTCCCATATATCATTGTGATGTTGTTTATTCTATCACTCTTGTTCTCTTCTGCTTGTTTTCTTTTTTCTTTCTCAGCAGGTGACCCAGGTGATTGATATATGCATTTTTTTTCTTTTTTCTTCTTTTTTTTCTTTTTCTGCTCATTCTGTTGGTTTTTGGTTTTTGCCCTTCTCCCCCGTCCCTCTTCTCAGCTGTTTCTCTTTCCCTCTTTCTTTCTCCCCTTCTTTCCCCCAGTCAAGTCTGTCCCATATTCAGTAAGTGAAAATAAAATAAACAATAAAAGGTGAATCAAATGGACCATTATGGCAAGGCTGGGATGGTCAATTTGGTAAAGTAAATCCGTTGGGCATCTTTCTTTGCCTTTAGACAACAATTCTGATGGCAAAAGAGCCAAACGGGACAGGCAAAAAAAAAAAAAAAAAAAAGTGTGTTCATTGTGAAACCTGGCCCCACCTTATCATGCGAATTCCTGAGGTCAGATGGCCCAGGATGTGAGTGGGCATTAAGGCGTCTGGGAAGGGATCTCAAAACTGGATTATAGATGGCAGAGAGTTGGTGTCGTAAGCCCTGCCTCTGTTCAAAGATGGTCGCTCACAGTGGACATAGATGCTTCTTTCACTCCTCTTTCAAACCATCTGTCCTCTCTGTCCAAAATGTGAACATTGGCATCCTCGAAAGAGTGACCTTTGACCTTTAGATGCAGATGGACTGCTGAGTCTTGTCCTGTGGGGGTGGCTCTTCTGTGTTGTGCCATGCGCTTGTGAAGTGGCTGTTTGGTCTCTCCGATGTAGAGGTCTGGGCATTCCTCGCTGCACTGTACAGCATACACCACATTGTTAAGTTTGTGTTTTGGCGTTTTGTCTTTCGGGTGAACCAGTTTCTGTCTGAGCATGTTGCTGGGTCTGAAATGCACCGGGATGTCATGCTTGGAGAAAACCCTCCTGAGTTTCTCTGATACACCGGCTACATAGGGGATGACAATGTTGTTGCGTCTGTCCTTCTTATCCTCCCTCGCTGGTGTCTGGTCTTCTTTTCTGTGCCTCTTTGCTGACTTTAAGAACGCCCATTTAGGATAGCCGCACGTTTTGAGTGCTTCCTTTACATGTGTATGTTCCTTCTTTTTCCCTTTAGGCTTAGAGGGAACATGTTCTGCCCGGTGGTGTAGGGTCCTGATTACTCCAAGTTTGTGCTCCAGAGGGTGATGGGAGTCAAAAAGGAGGTACTGGTCCGTGTGTGTGGGCTTCCGGTAAACTTCGATGTTGAGTTTGCTGTTCTCTTCAATGTGCACAGCGCAGTCCAGGAAAGGCAAACAGTCGTCCTTTGTGTCTTCCCTGGTGAACTTGATGGGGGTTTTGTTTTTCGTTTTTTTTCACCAGGGAAGACACAAAGGACGACTAAACTTATTTATTCAAGTAAAAGTGAAAAAGTACAGGCTCTGAAATTTACTCCAATTAAGAAGGTAAAAAATCTCTCTTCGCAGGACGTTTTATGCAAACTGAACCCTGTGGTATGTTAACATAATAACATAATGTACATGAGAACGCAAATGTTATTCCAATCTCATTCAAAATTAGAATACATGTAATCAGATTAAATCTGTTATTAGGACAAAAGCACTGAAAAGGAATTTTTAAGACTAACTATCCTGTTATTGTGGAGGGTGTCTTTGGCTCTACACCTAAACAGTCAGGGCTTAAAGGAGGAATCAGCAGGTGGGAGAACCCTACGATCTGTCATCGTGGCTCAACATGGGGACGAGAATCACAGATAATCGTTTCTGTTGTGAGCTCCGGTTATTTGTTTCTTTGTGTGCAGGTTTTGATCAGCTGACCTGTACAGCTGCTGCTCTGAGGATCACTTCTCTGATTGATAGATTTACAGATGTAAGCAGATGTTTCATGAGCTATCTTGGCTGATGTACGTCCCCTACACCGATGGTATACTGTTTATACTGTCTTTATACTGGAAGGCATACAGTTGATATAATACAGTTGGTATAAAGGTGGAATTCAGTGAATCGATCTTTATGTAACCAGTCTGACCATGAAGACCACAGCCACTGTCCAACACAGTACTTTACTGTGAATCCATCACAGTACTGCAAGCTAACCTGTTTATCCTGCACTATACCACAGAGTACTATTATGCAACATTTGAATAACACAAACTTAGCATACTTAGCTTGTTCTGTAGGATGTTTTGCAATATAAAAATCACTAAATTATCTAAACAGATCACATACAGATCTAATATGTGACTGAAAATGATGACATTAAATGTAAGCTTTAAATCTATCAGCTGTCACTGAGCAGTTAAATATTTCCTCTGTCCTTCCTCTCCTGTCCTGTCTTTCTTATCTTTCTCCATCTCAGAGTGAATCTAGCTCATTCTTTTCTCTCTCTCAGCATCTGTACCCTTAGCTAGCAACACACTTTGTTTTGTTGTGTTATTGTGTGTTTGCTGATGTTTGTTGAGCTGACTGCATATGAAATTATGTGCTACTTAAAAACCACTGCAAGTAAAAACCATTACTACCTTTTTGCTGTAGCAATAGCTAGATGCTGAAGTACCACAACCACAATTTATGGACAGGTGCACTCCTTCAACAGTTTTAGCTTTTCTGGAATTCTCTGCAGTTGGTTAAAAATATAAAGAATCAGTCACACAGATCCTGAATAAACATGGCATTGTACTAACACATACTCAGAACAGTTTTTTAAGGGCTGAAGCTGACTCGAAAGAAAAAGGACTCAAATGCAGGATGCAGAGCAGCACAGAGAATGTTTTAGTGACAACGTTTATTCTTTCACAACAAGTGTAAATGAACAAAACCAGAAAACTGAGTCGTGTGTTTAACTAGTGCTAGGAACAAACACCAAAACTAAGGGGCACTTATGCGACCTGAGCTATGTAAACAATCAGTGATTTCTCAATGGTGGAAACTGCAGTTCTGTGGTTTGGGCCAAAGGGAGAGTCAAACTGGATGGCTGGGTCCTGGGAAAGGGGTCAGAGTCACTGAAACAAGAGGACATGTGTCAGGAATACTGGCAAGCTGTTTGTTCTGAATATTCCTTTGCACTCACTTGTCGTGGGTGGATCGGTAGCATAGAGGGGAGAGTGGTCCGGGTGAGTGGTACGTGAGCCGAAATTCCTGACGTTGAGGCAGGGAGGCAGGCAGGTGTGTGGAGTGAGCAAAACCGTGAGACTGTCTGGTCGTCGAGCGTCTGAATGGGGGTTCTATGGCGAGAAAGTTGCAACTGGTAATCTGGTGTTTAGCTATGAAAGACAGATACAAGATGAGACCAGGTAGTTTGCTAAGACATGTGCAAACCAACGCAGTGGCCTGCACTAACTGTGGTTACCTGAGAACCTCACAAAGAGAGGTTGCGCGCGCTGGCCTTATAAGTCCATGGCTTAATTACCCACAGGTGTGAGCAATGAGCAGGAACACAGTGGCTCCTCCCAGAGGTGGAACTGCCGGCTCGGAGGAAAAACACTGGCACTCACCCAAACCATGACAAGTTTTTTAAGAGCTGAGTTTTACTCAACCAAAACTTTACAGTTTTTTGAGACACCAAGTATGTCACAGCGAATGGTCAATGAGAACAAATTCTTAAAGATGAAAGAAAAAAACACCAGGTTCATCTGGATTGTGTATGCCACGGATAAATATGTGCACAGAATTGTGCTTACAGAAACAGAAGATAGGTAGCACTGAGTGGACGACCACAGAACTCTGTTCAGAGAGCCTCTGTGCCATCTCTCTTCATAAAGGAGATCAAGTGATGCTTCCATTATGTAACCTCTCTTCACTACACTATGTGCCACAGTGAGGATGAATCACAATCAGCCACCTCATTGCTGACCCGGCCAGCAAGTGTCACAAAGACATAAAGAGTTAGTCTCCAAAACTAATGCTGACAGTGAAAAATCTTCAGAAGAATTAGACTATAGCGACTCAAGGCTGACGAAAAAGCTAAAGTATGTTAGATGTTTGGCTGCAGCTAGCATACCTATCTTTTACCTTATTCTAAAATCTATGAACATACAATATAGCTCTTGTTAATAATGACATTTAAACTGGAAATAAAAACGAATAAAAATTGTAGAACTTACATCCTGATGATTAAGCTTTTCAGAAAGTCTCCTCGTGGATGAGAAAGAAAAGCTTTTTATTTATCAGGCAGCTTTTCAGGTGATACCCCTGAGTAATTAATCTATACTTCAACTTTTACTGGAATATTTTTTCAACAATTTAATTCATTTTTATTTATATAGCACCAAATGACAACAAGCGTTGCCCCGAGGCGCTAACACGAGTATCTGCACTTCAGTACAGGATGTCTGTAGCACCCTCAAGGATTGACATACGCAAGATGTTATAGAACAGGGTTTATTCTGGTCTTGGCAACCCATGAGAACTGCTCACAGACAAACAAGAAACAAAACATCACATTAAAATGTGCTCTTGTACTTAATGCCAATCAATCAAAAGTCCTTAATTACAGAAAATAAAACATTTAAAACACACAAACCTCGTGAGCTGTCATCCAGGAGGTGCTAAATAGTCCTTTATGGCCTTATTGCCTTATCCTCTATCTTCTTTCTCAATTATTTCCACTCTTTGAATGATATTTTCTCCACGTGTGGAGCTAACTGTGAACTGCAGCATGCAGACACCATGTGCGCTAGCAAAAGAAAAAGTGTCTGGGTGGAGACCCAAACAGCAAAACTGTACCCTACACAATTCACCACCAGAGGGCGCAAAAGAACAAAATCCAGACATACAGCTTAACAAACATCAAATGCAAAAGACTGTTACAATACCTGTACTTTTCCATCTCTGCCCAGCACACACTTTAATTTTTTTTAGCTTAAGTAACAAGGCAATGTTTTTGACAAGTGCAGGTGACATTATTGAACCTGTTGAGAGATCAATTGCGTTATTGTTTTGGAAGAAGAAACCAGTGAAATGTGAAATGAAAAACACTGATCTTCTTGTTAGAAGGGTTTCAGCATTTATTTAGACATCATTTTCACATACACCAGTCAACCACATATCTATGCAGACCAAGCACACTCGTTAGGGAGGCGATGGCTTTTCCCTGTATCTGTGAACTCGGGAACTGAACAGTAACACCATGAGAAATATGAAAACTTTCAAGGTGACTTCCAAGCTTCCAGGATCCCGGCAAGCTCCAGCATCTGCAGCATGCACTGGAACCAGCCTGGTGTCCAGTAGCCTCACTTCATAACCCACAGAAAATCTGACGCCAATGCCATGGTTCCGACATAATGGGACATCCCACGTCATGCATTCCTGCCACAAGATCAGGGCTGTTATGGCAATGGACTCCTGCTATATAGCTGCATGACTGCATGGTGATAGCCATGAAACATGAGGACTAAATACATTTCAAGATCTCAAAACTTTGCATCTGTCTGTCTCACTCTCATTTCAGCCTTCTGCAATTAGAACACTGAGTCATGGGCTTGCACAATAACCAAGACGCATAATCACATAACACCAGCTTATCAGTCCTGCCAAGGGCACCCAGTGTACTCTGACCCAGTGTGTGTGTGTGTGTGTGTGTGTGTGTGTGTGTGTGTGTGTGTGTGTGTGTGTGTGTGTGTGTGTGTGGATCCAGAGATAAGGGGTCTGACTGCAGATCCATTAGCAGATAGTGGAATGGAATGAAAACCGGGTTGTAGGGGAGCAGCAGAGCAGGTGACCAATCAGTTCACATCTACACAACCAACTAATTTTCCACAACTCTAACAAAGCATGCTCAGCATTTACAGCCTGAGCTCACTGCTGCTTCACTCACTCTGCTGCAGTGTGTGAAGAGGCTGATCTCACAACTCTTCACTTTGGGACATTTAGGACTGAGACACACATTAACAGATCAGATCAAAGCATTTTTGGAGAAACTAGATTCACCATCAATTGGACAAAAACAGAACAAAGTTTACATGAAAAAATAACTATAGAAGACACACAAAAGGCAACTGGCATGCTTAAGGCAAATGAGGCATCTAGAAATTTGAGGAAGAATTGACTTCTTTTTGGCCTTTTTTGTTAGATAGCTCAGTGAACAAAGCGGGAGAAGGGGGAAGACATGCTGCAAAGGGCCACGGGTCAGACTCGAACCCAGGCCGGCTGCTCTCAGCCATATGGCATGTGGGCACCTGCTCAACATGCTGAGCTAAACCAGTGACCCCCAGTCTACTTTTAAATACTCTAGGAACAACAAGTAGGCCTGCAGTGTGAGAGCGAAGTGCTCTAATAGGGTGATATGGTACTACAAGGTCATTAAGTTAAAATGGGGCCTGATTATTTAAGACCTTGTATGTGAGGACAAGAATTTTAAATTTCATTTACAATTTGACAATGCGGTTTTCATCCTGGTTGTTGAACACTGGACCAGCTCTTCATCATCTCAAGGATCCTTGAGGGTGCATGGGAGTTTGCCCAACCAGTGTACATGTGTTTTGTAGACTTGGAGAAGGCATTCGACCGTGTCCTGTGCTCCGGGAGTATGGGGTGTCTGGCCCATTGCTACAGGCCATTCAATCCTTATACAACCGTTGCAACAGCTTGGTCCGCTTAGCCGACAATAAGTCGGACTCGTTCCTGGTGGGTGATGGGCTCCGCCAGGACTGCCCTTTGTCACCAATTCTGTTCATAATTTTTATGGACAGACCTTCTAGGCGTAGCCAAGTGGCGGAAGGCTTTCACTTGGGTGGTCTCAGGATCTAATCTCTGCTTTTCGCGGATAATGCTGTGGTTGATTGGATCACAAACAATGATGAGACCGGCTACAGGAAGGAGGTGGAACACTTGGAGGACTGGTGCAGGCAAAACAATCTCTGCTTAAATGAGAAGAAGATGAAGGAGATGATTGTGGACTTCAGGAGGGGAAGACACACACCCCTGCACGTCGGAGGATCTGCAGTCGAAGTAGTACCCAGCTACAAGTACCTGGGTACGTACCTGTATAGCAACCTCACCTGGAAAAACAACACTTCCAGCCTGATCAGGAAGGCTCACCAGAGCCTCTACTTCCTGAGGAGGTTGAAGCATGCGGAGCTCAGTCCTCATCTCCTTCTACAGATGTGCGGTGGAGAAGGTTCTGTGCTCTGGCATCAATGTGTGGCACGGAAACTGCACTGTGGCAGAGAGGAAAGCTCCACAGAGAGTGGTCGGAGGCAGCCTCTCAACCGTCACAGACATATACACCTCCAGATGCAGGAAGAGTGCCACCTGTATCATGAAGGACCCCACTCACCCAGCACACTCACTCTTTGTCCCACTCCCCTCATGAGGGGAGTGGGACAGGAGGCTGAGGAGCATTAAATGCAAAACCACCAGACTGAGAAACAGCTTCACTCCAGAAGCTGTTAGACTTCTTAGTGCATAATGTACAAGAACTCTTATTGTAGCACCTTAATCACTACTGACACTTACTGACACCATCACTTTATCAATGCTGGTCATCATGCCCTTTGCTGCTAAAGTATTTATTTACACCTACATTTATACCCACACTCTATACTGGTACTCAGGTTGTTGCACTCTAGTTATAGTATTATTTATTGTATTGTCTTATTACTTGTCATTTCTGTTTGTTAAAAAAAACCCAACACAACAACAACAAGAAACCCAATCATTTATTTATTACTTAAAAAGAAATTCTGTTTCTTCATCATTTTTGTTTCTTTTCACTCCGGACCGTGTGTACATAATTTTGTTCCACCTCATGTTAACATGTGATACGAATGACAAATAAAGCTCCTTGAATCCTTGAATGATGTGGTTCTGATGGCTTAATCAGCTGATGGCCTCCAGCTGGCACTGGAATGGTTCGCAGCCGAGTGTGAAGCAGTGTGAACTCGTTCCTCACTCAGGGTGAGGAACGAGTTCCTGCCCCAGGTGGAGGAGTATAAATATCCTGAGTGACGGGAGATCGACAGACTGATTGCAGTGATGTGGACGCCATCGTGGTGAAGAGAGAGCTGAGTGTAAAAGCAAAGTTCTCAATTTACCGGTCAATCCATGTCCCTACCCTCACCTATGGCCACGAGCTGTGGGTAGTGACTGAAAGAACGAGATCGCGAATACAAGCAGCAGAAATGGGCTTCCTCTGAAGGGTGGCTGGCCTCTCCCTTAGAGATTGGGTGGGAAGTTCAGCCATTTGGGAGGGGCTCAGCATACAGCCGCTGCTCCTCCACATCAAAAGGAGCCAGCTGAGGTGGTTCAGGCATCTGACAAGGATGCCTCCTGGGCACCTCCTGGGTGAGGTGTTCCGGGCATGTCCCACCTGGAGGAGGCACCCGAGCTGGTCCAGTCCAAAAAGGCTAGGCAGCGCCTGTACCACCTCCGACAACTGAGGAAGTTCAGGGTCTCTCCAGTGTTCCTTAGGACTTGCTATACAGGAGCTGTGGAGAGCATCCTCGCACTGAACATCACATCCTGGTATGGAAACAGCTGTGTCAAGGACAAAAAAGCTCTTCAGAGAGTGATCTGTACAGCAGAACACAGCTACAGGCTGCTCTCCACTCCCTTCAGGACATTTACACCAGGAGATGCTGGACTAGAGCAGCTTAGATATTGAAAGACTCGTCCCATCCCAGCAATAAACTGTTCCAACTTCTGCAATCAGGCAGAAGGTCCCCCGTCCTGCCAATCAACCATAACTGACTGAGACAGGACTCATTGTTATCACATTCTCATATCATGCCTGATCCTCTGGCTTCACTGCGGCCCAAGACCCCACTCACACAATGTGCATTCTCAGATTTCAAACTGCAAATTTCCAGATTGCTTTATTTGATTTTATATATTTTTCTTAATGTATATAATTCACTCACTTGCTGCACATAATGTCGTCTTTGTATATATTTACTTACTTACCGTGTAAAATGTTTTCTCTCTTTTGCAACCTCGAGGGGTATATGAGGTCACCTTTCAGTGTGTGTTTTAATTGTATAACTATGCACGTGACAAACAAAAGATCTTGAATCTTGAATCTTGCTTGAGAGATTATATCTCTCGGCTGGCCTGGGAATGCAGGAGGAGGAGGTGGCTGGGGAGAGGGAGGTTCGGGCTTCTCTGTTTGGGCTGCTGACCCCACAACCCGGCTCCAGATAAGTGGAAGAAGGTGGATGGATGGAACTTCACTGCAATGGTCTGAATCATATCTGTCTAACAGAGTTTTCTTCACACTGGGACCATACTTTTACTTTATACATGCTTCCCTCGGGCAGTATTATTGCATACATTTCATTACTACCCACCTTTAGTTATCCACCCTACAAGATGATACAAATCAACTAGACCAGGGGTGTCAAACTTATGGCCCAATGATATCAGACATAACAATTATATTGTTACATAACTGTCAATGGCCTGCGGCTATGTGGAAGCCAAATCTCCAGCCTTGATGAAAATGCAGGCAGGGCCAAACACATACAGAGACAGACTAGGACTGTACCATTATGTGACAGAAAGAAAGGGGGGCAGACGTGGAAAAGACACAAGTGTAGTGGTACAGGTGAGCTACACAGAGAGATGGGAGAGACAGATCTGAACAAAAGCCTGTTGGAAACATGAAGAAATGAGTGAAAAACTTCAATGAGCAGGATCTGCCTGCATTTCAGTGATAGTTAAGACTCACAAGATAAACTGTATGTGCACACGCAAATGTGTGACAAATGACTTCAAGCACATAAACATCTGAACTGCACTGGTATTGTTTCTGCCACGTGAGGACATTTGGGAACTAAGCAGCAGTTCCTTAGCAGTGGACCAAATGACAAAAACAGAGCTGAGGGTTGTGAGAGTGGAAAAAGCCTGAAATCTGAAAAAGTGAAGGTCTGGGGATTTGTGTGCTAGACATCATAAAACTGTTTCCTGTAGGATAGTTGTTTTTTTACGAGCTTGTCTTTCCAAAATGAAACAGACAAGTGTTTGTAATAACATATCCAGACACAGACTAAGTTTCATTGTCTTTTCAAATGTGTAGGTAGAGCAGGCAGGCTACTGCACAGCCTACATGAGCAATCTAAACTACTGTATGTGTATGGGTAGTAATGAACACACCCAGAGAGTATTTAAAGAGGGATGAAAGAAAATGCTTTTGTTTCAGTGCAGTTTGTTCACATACAAATTATATTTGGATGTTAAGTGATAAAAATCCACAGTAGTCGTGACACAGCCCTGACTAGAATCTAAAAGAAGTCAACTGAAGAATGAAGGTTCATTTCCTTGCAAAGCCTGGCAAACTACTGTAGCCTTTAGGTCAACAGGTTGGCATGCTATCTCGCCACCGGCAGGTAGGAGCAGCTCAGCACAATATTCTAGCAAGTCAATGGCTCAGTCACACTAGAGGAAAAACAGGATGGGACCCTTTAGGTAACCAGAAAAATAAAATTGGTTTTCCAGTGATTACACTGACAACCAACCACTTTCAATCTCAAAGCAGATGCACAGTTGTTATATTCCAACAGAAAAGAAAAGTTCCTGAGCCGCTGTGTTACTTAGAAGGTAAATCACAACTATGTCACTATTTGTGGAGGACTTGTGTTGCAGATCTATGAGGTTCTGGCTGGACTGTGAATCTAAGAAGGTAGTGTTAATTTAATGTGTATGCAGTCAGCAATACAAAACAATTTTCACCAAGTTATCACTGTATTACCATAAACAGGTCTGAAGTAATTCTCAATTTGATCCTATTCAATCACACAGTGAAAACAGAAGGACTCTGTCTGACTGTGAGTGGATGCAGACGTAAAACTTGCTGCATAATGAATCTTTGGTAATAAAGCTTTCCAGATCATTTTTAATAGCACGTTAAAGCTAATGTATTTTAATTTAAAATATGTTTGGTGTCTGCATTACATTTTACATCATAAAGAAGTCACTTGGATGAGTAACAAAACGTTTCTCCCACTGAAAACGTCCAGATGAACAGAATTAACCTTTGGGATTTACTTACCTGGATGACTGAGCATGCATCAAGATGCATGTCTCTGACCCAGTGTTTTCTGAGTTAGTTGTGGACTCATGTTCCTTTCTGTTTATTTAGGAGATGGCTTGAGTGTTACTTCTTTATAGTTTACCTTTCTGTAGTGCATCTGAGTTGATTTCTAGCTTCTGGCTTTTGTTATTTGTTCAGTTTATCCCCTGTGTCACGTCTGAGTCTCCGTGTGTTAGTCTCCTGTTTCATGTGTATTAGTTTTGCCTCCCCTGTCTCGTCAGTCAGGTTAGTGTCAGCTGTGTTCCCATCTGTGGCATGTTCCTTTGTTATCCTCTGTGTGTATATGCTTGTTTTGTCTGAGCTCCAACCAGCAGATTCCACGGTGCCTGGATCAGGGAGCGAGCCAAAGGGTTCCTGTCGGCCTGAACTTGAGGAGCAACCATAACCTCCTGTGTGCCCTGCACAGCCCCAGCCTGGCCTTTCCCACGCAGAGGAAAAACTGCAGTCTGCTCTGGTCCTCTTGGTGGCACTGAGAAGAGTCCATTGTTGGGATGGGAGAGGTCCATCATAATCTTCCTGGCTTTGGCCTTGCACCGCTTGGTGTAGATGGACAGCAGTTCAGGAAGCTCTGATCATTTGAAAGTCTGATGCTTAGTCTTATCCACCCCAGCTGTGAAACTTTAACAGTGTTTCCTGAAAACCCTCTGCTGTCTGATCATTTCCTGATAAAATTTACATTTACAATAATTGATTGCACAGCAGTGGAGAGTAGACTTTATCACAGTAGATGTCTTTCTGAAATTGCTGTAACTAATTTTAAGAATATAATCCACCCACTGTTATCATCTTCAATGCCCTGTACAGGGGAGCAGCTACCTGAACGCTACCCCAACAGAGGTCGATTATCTTGTTAATAATTTTACCTCCTCACTACGTACGACTCTGGATACTGTAGCTCCTGTGAAAACTAAGGTCTCTAATCAGAAGTACCTGACTCCGTGGTATAATTCTGAAACACGTACCCTAAAGCAGATGACTCGTAAGCTGGAGAGGAAATGGCGTGTCACAAATTTAGAAGATCATCATTTAGCCTGGAGAAATAGTTTGTTGCTTTATAAGAAAGCCCTCCGCAAAGCCAGAACATCTTAATATTCATCACTGATTGAAGAAAATAAGAACAACCCCAGGTTTCTCTTCAGCTCTGTAGCCAGGCTGACAAACAGTCAGAGCTCTGTTGAGCCAACCATCCCTTTAATGCCAACTAGTAATGACTTCATGAACTTCTTCACAAATACAATTTTAACCGTTAGTGAAAAAATGACCAATAATCATCCCACAGACGTAACATTATCTACAGCTACTTTCAGTACCATTGCTATTGATTTAGACTCTTTTTCTCCAATTGATCTTTCTGAGTTAACTTCACGTGTCTTGTAGACCCCATTCCTACAAAACTGCTCAAAGAAGTCCTGCCATTAATTAATGCTTCAATCTTAAATATGATCAACCTATCTCTAATAATCAGCTATGTACCACAGGCCTTCAAGCTGGCTGTAGTTAAACCTTTACTCAAAAAGCATCTCTAGACCCAGCAGTCTTAGCTAATTATCCGATCGTTCAGTCTGACGTCACTAGCCGTGTCAGGGCCTAAACTCCGCTGCAGGTCCATATATCAAACGATCACTGTGGCATTTCTGAGAGTTGAAAAACTGTCTAAAGTCTTTCATCTTTAATAAAATGATCAGCGTTCTGCTCTACCAGGGGTAACAACTGAGTTTAACATCCAGGCATCCATGAAAACGGAATTTATGACATTTAACAGAGTTAGAAGTTAGCAGGAAGTTAGCTCGCTAGCTTCCATCTAAATACAATATAGCATGTCCTGACTGCGGGGTTTTGGAAACAAATTAAAACGTACAGCTCTGCTATCACTTCCAACATAAATGAAGACAGAAAACTAAACAGCAGTGACGTTTGTAGGGTTACTGAAGTTTGGCTAGCTGGTATATAATGATGTGCTACGTGACCGCTAGCGACACAGCTATGTTAGCATAATATAAACAAGCTAACTTTTTTTCCACTCGATAAAAGTTAACGTGAGGGTTCTCAGTGGTCAGGAACAAATGTAATCGCATGGTAGGATGCTGTAAAAGGACCAAACTTCAGCCAG
The DNA here is from genome assembly GCF_057382185.1 of Mchenga conophoros. NCBI lineage: Eukaryota > Metazoa > Chordata > Actinopteri > Cichliformes > Cichlidae > Mchenga > Mchenga conophoros. Next base: position 1,639,320 of record NC_140531.1, on the reverse strand, counting down.
GAGAACAACTGAGATAATCCATCCACAATACGAGGTTAGTCATTCATATACTGCTGCATGGGCTGGGCTGTAGTTACAGCCTAAGGTTTTAAAAACTGAGCTTAAATAAATAATTAGCGGTAATAAAAGCCGAGGGAGGTCAGCAGTGATCACTGACTTTTTTTTAGGAGCTTTTTGAGATTAAATAGAAGAAAATACAAAACATTAATTATGTTAACAACACAAAAGCCATATTAAACGCAGACTGCTTTAGACCCGGAAGTAGGATTCGTCACGTCATCACTTAATAATCGGATAGGCCAATCTCCAACCTTCCTTTCATATGAAACATCCTTGAAAGAGTAGTTGTCAAACAGCTAACAGTTCATCTGCAGAGGAATGGCTTATTTGAAGAGTTTCAGTCAGGTTTCAGAGCTCATCACAGCACAGAAACAGCTTTAGTGAAGGTTACAAATGATCTTCTTATGGCCTCTGACAGTGGACTCATCTCTGTGCTTGTCCTGCTAGACCTCAGTGCAGCGTTCGATACTGTCGACCATAATATCCTATTAGAGCGATTAGAACATGCTGTAGGTGTTACAGGTACTGTGCTGCAGTGGTTTGTATCATATCTATCTAATAGACTCCAATTTGTGCATGTAAATGGAGAGTCCTCTTCACACACTGAGGTTAATTATGGAGTTCCACAGGGTTCAGTGCTAGGACCAATTCTGTTTTTATTATACATGCTTCCCCTAGGGAGCATGTATAAACAGCCATACAAACAGCCAAGATGCAAACCGCGTTTTTGGAGATAAAATACGTCCACACATGACTCTGTTTACGCTCAGCCATTGTTGTGAATGCGTACGCCAAGGGGCTGCGACACATTTATACAGCCGTGTTTCGCATATGACTATGAAAGCCGTAAGAGGAAGTATTTCCTTCAAATTTAGAAGATCTGAATGATATAGTTTCTTTCTTAACTGTGTTCCTGTTAATGATAAACTACAAATTTAGCCCAAAGTACTAAAATATCGATATTTTAATATGAGAATCGATTCTAGAACATAAATTACTGGTATCAGAAGAATCGATATTTCAGTATCGATCCGCACACCCCTACTGTGAGGAACCTTGGAGTCAATTAAAGTGTGGCCAGAGGGGACAGATGCAGTGCTCCAGGACAGATTTAAAAACACAGACTGGAATATGTTCACCCACACAGACCTGGACCACTACGCCTCATCTGTACTGGATTACATCTCCAAAACCACAGACAGTGTCACCACCCAGAAAAGGATCACCATGTACCCCAACCAGAAACCTTGGATGACCCGGGATGTTCGTCTCCTCCTGAAGGCCCGCAACACTGCCTTTAGGTCAGGAGATGCACACGCCTACAGTACAGCCAGGGCTAATCTAAAGAAGGGCATCAAAAAAGCCAAACACCATTACAAAAAGAAGGTAGAAGAACACTTCTCCAACTCCAACCCCCGACGCATGTGGCAAGGACTCCAGACCATTACAGACTACAGGACCACCAAACCCTCCCCCGCATCCTCTGATGTCTCCTTCCTCAACGAGCTCAACAACTTTTATGCTCGTTTTGAGCGAGGGAACCCCACAACCACAACCAAAGCAGACGTGACGCCAGACCACCAACCTCTGACTCTCTCCCCCACCAATGTAGGAGTGGTGCTGAGCAGGATCAATGTCCACAAGGCTGCAGGTCCTGATGGCATCCCCGGGCGTGTTCTCAGAGCGTGTTCTGGGGAGCTTGCAGGAGTGCTGACAGACATATTCAACCTGTCCTTGGCCCACGCTGTGGTACCGGCCTGCTTCAAATCCACCTCCATCGTCCCGATACCCCAAAAACTCCAACCCATCTAGCCTCAATGACTACCGCCCAGTAGCACTCACCCCCATCATCACTAAGTGCTTAGAGCAGCTGGTCCTAGCACACTTCAAATCCTGTCTCCCCCCCACCCTGGACCCCCACCAATTCGCATACCGCCAGAACAGGAGCACAGAGGATGCAGTCTCCATCGCACTGCACTCTGTCCTCTCACACCTGGACAACAACAACAACTTCAGTTCAGCATTCAATACAATCCACCCCTCACAACTCATCAGGAAACTGACAGACCTGGGCATCAGTTCCAACATCTGCAAATGGTTACTGGACTTCCTGACCAACCGCCCCCAACATGTCCGGCTGGATAACCACTGCTCATCTACAATCACGATGAACACCGGTGTACCACAAGGCTGTGTGATGAGCCCTTTCCTCTACTCCCTCTTCACCCACGACTGCAGACCTGCTGGTGGTTCTAACACCATCATTAAGTTTGCAGATGACACCACGGTGATTGGCCTCATCAGTGACAACGATGAGGCCGCCTACAGGGAGGAGGTGGATCGTCTGGCTGAGTGGTGCGACACAAACAACCTGCTGCTTAACACCGAGAAGACCAAGGAGCTCATCGTGGACTACAGGAGGAATGCTGACCCACATCCACCCATCCACATTAAGGGGACGGCTGTGGAGCGTGTGAGCAGCTTCAAGTTCCTGGGAGTCCACATCTCCGAGGATCTCACCTGGACGACCAACTGCTCCAAGCTGGTCAAGAAGGCTCACCAGCGCCTCTTCTTCTTGAGGACTCTGAGGAAGAACCACCTATCCTCAGACATCCTGGTGAACTTCTATCGCTGCACCATCGAGAGTATCCTGACCAACTGTATAACAGTCTGGTACGGGAACTGCTCTGCCTCGGACCGGAAGGCGTTGCAGAGGGTCGTGAAAACTGCCCAGCGCATCGCCGGAGCACCACTTCCTGCCATAAAAGACATCTACAGGAAGCGGTGTCTGAAGAGGGCTGGGAAAATCATCAAAGACCCCAGTCACCCATCACATGGACTCTTCACCCTCCTGCCCTCTGGGAGGCGCTACAGGAGCCTCCGGACTAAGACCACCAGGTACCGGAACAGCTTCTTCCCCACAGCTGTCAGACTCCTGAACTCTGCCTCCTGACATCTGACCCACGTTAACACATGGACTGAACACACACACACCCACAATGGACAACTGTACCCTCAAACACACAACAATAACATGGACTGAACCACCACTCACAACCACTAGCACTTTATATAGACTCTTAACTGCACTATTGTATAGTTCTGTGTAAATAATCATACGATAATTTTTAATTCTACAACTGTTTACAACTTGCATAGTTCCCATTTCTGTATAGCTGTATATCTCAGATTTCTGTAAAGTTCTTTATTTCATATTCTGTATAGTTTTTTTTTTTCATATTTATATCCTGTTCATATCCTGTACATAGCTTGTACTCACTACAGCCTGTACATACTTATAGTTATAGAATATTCACAACATACTTCATACTGTGTACATTATAACATACCATAATAGACCCATTTCTGTAATATACTTACATATCTATATTATTGCTAATATATATTGTAATATATCTATATCATGGCTAAAGCACTTCTGGATGGATGCAAACTGCATTTCGTTGCCCTGTACCTGTGACATGTGCAATGACAATAAAGTTGAATTCTATTCTATTCTATATAAAACGCCTTGAGGCAACTGTTGTTGTGATTTGGCGCTATATAAATAAAATTGAATAAAAAAAAAAATAGAGGTCTGCGCGTCATCTGGTCCCGTGGTTTCTGCACACCGCCGTCTGCCCCCATGTCGCCTCTACCGGAGCCAGAGGTCCTGCTCCATTCAAACAAGAGGTTCCCACACCATCTGGTTCAGTTGCACCAGAGCCTATACCCAAACCAGGGCTATCTGAGCTAGAACCTGTGTGCCTCCTCAGCTTTTGCCTGCCTCCTGTTGCACCACCTGAAATGTCCCATCACCTTCAGCCCCAGCCCCTGACTAGCCTCCAGAGGTCTTCCGTCACCTCTTCTGCCAATGTGGCTCTCTGGTTTGCCCCGTTGTCATTGACGCCAGCCTCCAGTCCTGTCGGCATCCCAATCGGCATCCAGTCCTGCCCAGCCTTTGTTATCAGCATCCTGGTCAGCCTCCAGATCTGCTTAGTCTCCAACTATGACTTCCCAGTCAACCTACGGAGCTTCGTTGTCTACTTTGCTGGGCACGCAGCTATGTTCCCACCTGTTCCCTCATTATTCTCCTCGTGCATATATTCTCTGCATTTCCCTCTGTTCTCTGTTGACAACATTAATCTTTCAGACTGTTGAGGGGTATGTCAACCTGGCAACCAAGAAACATATTTTATGATACCTATTACCGGTGTTATAACCTAGTCCTTATTTTTATTCCTTTACTTCTTTTAACCAGTGAGTGTGGTTTTGCACCTCTGGCTGCACCTTGGTTTTGGTCCGATTAGGTTTTAAGCTCATTTCACTGCTGAATTAAATGAACAAATTAAATATCAGTAAATCAAGCTTTACAATAGTAATGAACATTTTTGTTGCACTTGGAATTTTTAGATGAGTCCACTAAAACAAAAACAGGCCTCTTAATCTGCTACTTTAAATAATGTTTAGTTTCTTACAAAAACCCAAGAGAACTCTTTTTAGTCTTCTAACATCTGCCATTCAGCTAACACTTGGCGCATTTGAACTTGTGGCGAGCCTAGTGTTTGATGTCAGCAGCCTGGCATAAGCCTAAACCTTTGGTTTGGTAGTGGTTTGTCGGGACATTATGTAACCCATCATTATTTGCAGTCTCTTGCTTTGGGGGGTTTCGGTTACATCAGGGTTGAACTTTGCCGTGTGGTGCTGATGTTATTTTTGGCAAAGCAGCATTCTACACCTGAATAAAAAAGCCTTGGCGCTGCAATCAGGAAGTTTAAAAAGAATAGTGGGGGAGAGTGAGCTGAGGTTGTTAAAGAAGTTAAACTCTTGTTGGGTTTAGCAGTGTGCCCCTGTGGATGTTGTTGGAAAGAGTGAGCGTAAAAGTAAAGACTTCCCAGCATGGAGAGAATCTCCCTCAGTGCTGTTATGGCTGCTTTACAGATTATGATATTATTTGGGACTGAAAAAAATGCAGACTTGATCTTCTGCTTGTTAAATTGTTTGTGGTCTGAAAATACTTTCCTGACAGCAGACTTTGGCAAGACTCAGAGCTGCTGGCTGCTTGGCGACTCGATTCTGCCATCATCATCATCATCATGTCATCTTTGGCTGATTCTAGGCACAAATCTCTTCCCATCTGCTTTTCAAGCTTCCTTTCTTATTTGTTTTTTTTTTTTAAATATTTCCTTTTTTTCCAGAGAAATTCCGATCATTTCCCCTGTGGAGAAATGGGCTGTTTCACATTTACTTGGAAAGGTTATAGTCAAAGGCTGCATTGAACCCCTATTGCTATTCAAAAACTGGCACCCCCCCAGTAATACACACACACACACACATAAATATTACCATCGTAGCTGCAGATGTGGCACATCTGGCTGCAGAAATTAGTCATTATTCCTGGCAGGCTCTGATGCTCCGCTACTCCTTCGCTCTCTGTCACTATGGCAACTGATGACTGGTTGGCAGGAGGCCGCTGGCATGAGCTGGGGCGAACAAGTACGAGCTATGGAGCCTGGGGGATGGGGGTTTGGGGCAAAAGTCTGTATGGCTGTGTGACAGAACAAGAAACCAAGAGTTAAAGTGTAAAAACAAAAGAGGCGGAGGGTGAGATGGAGGCTGGGGAGATGACATGTGGGCAGGACTTCAGGCTGGCAATGGTCCAGCCTGACCATGAAGATCTGAGTCTGAATCAAAGCTTCTGGCAGCACAAAGCTGTGTGTGACACCACCGCTCCCACTTGGCAGGCATCGTATTTTCCCAGCAATCCTTGACTTGGCAGCTGGCCGACCTTTCCCTGCAGGCCTGCAAAGAGGATTAGGATTGAAGGGGGGCAGGAGAGGGGGAGAAACTTGGGAGACGAAGAGAAAAAGAGAGCCTTGTTGTTTTTCTCTTGCCTGCTTACTTGCCCCCAATGACATCATTGCTGCACTCATTCCAGATGCAAGGCGTCCAAAAGTGTTTTTCCCAATTTTTATTTGACTTGGCTGTCCATTTTCTAATCGCTGCCATCCGTGCTGTATCCTGGGGGGATGGGGCAAGTGCCCAAAATGGCGCCTCCTGCAATCTGCAGTGTCAACAAAGACGTCTAAGTCTTCCCCTAATGAAAAGTACAGATGAGGCCGTTTGTGCTTTAAATTGTGGTACAGGTGTCAGGTAGAAGTCTGCATCGGTGATGGTAACTTCACCACCCTAGCACTGAGCCGTCAGCCTGTGTTTTACAGATATGAAAAAAGTGCTTTCTTCATGTGACTTAGAGTGTGCATTTTATTTATCACCTTACTTCAAAGAATTTATATTCCGAGAAATCATTACTTGACCCCAGTGTCTCTGTCTGATCTCACCACCCTCAGTATTTATTTCGTTTGTTTCTAGGTGGGCTCACAGACATTTTTAGGAGATTGTATAAGGCAAGGCAAGGCAAGGCAAGTTTATTTGTATAGCACAATTCAACAACAAGGTGATTCAAAGTGCTTTACAGAGACATTAGATACAAGAACAAATAAAAAGCATGATTTAAAATGGATTAAAACAAGCAAATAAACTAACTAACTAATTAACAAACAAACAAACAAACAAACAAACAAACAAACAAAACAGTATATAAAATCAAAACAGATAAAATCAGAACAGTAGATAAAATCAGTAGTTAAATGTAAGTTTTGAAATTTAAGCTTAAAGTGTGGATTTGGTGCTTTATTCAAATGCAGCTGAGAACAGGTGAGTCTTCAACCTGGATTTAAATAAACTGAGTGTTTCAGCTGATCTGAGGCTTTCTGGGAGTTTGTTCCAGATATAAGGAGCATAAAAGCTGAATGCAGCTTCTCCGTGTCTGGTTCTGACTCTGGGAACTGATAAAAGACCGGATCCAGATGACCTGAGGGATAATGTGACATAATGCATGCTTACACTTGCACTTGTACCGTTCAAGTTGTAATTACACTGATTACATACCGGTTTCAGTGGAGACAACTGTTTGTACTCTTTACAACTGTACAGGGTGGAGAACGTGGACCCGTCCTGCTGTCATGTTTAGTCATTTTCATGAAATCCCAAAACCAGCAATTGAGCAGTTAAATAACACAAGAATAAAAAAAGAACGTCTTTGAAAAGCTACGAGCTAGCTATTTCTTTTCACAAGGAATTAGTCCACATAAGAGCTGTTGGTTTAAAAACAATCCTGAACTTAATGGGAACTGACTTTGAAATGTTTTGTATTTTTGCACTGGTTGCTGATTGGAAGTTTACTTCCCTGAATTTTCCATTCTAAATGCTGACATGTCCTCAGGAAGATAGTAATCTCTTTAATCGTCCTCTAATTTGTGTATGACCATGAGCCCAGTGGCTGATTTGAATCCTAAGAAGTAACCTGTATAAGTAGACAGTCGCATTGGAAGCATTCTCTTAGTCTTTATATTGTGGTTATGACTGTTATTTGGTATATTGAGGCAAAGGTTATTACCTTTCACTGATCCACTGACATAAAAAAGTAGAAATGCATGTGAAAAATCAATGTACTGAACAGGCTAGTCGGGCTCTTGTGGCAGGCTGCATCATTGCAATGTGTGGTTACATTTCTAGAAAGGTACATATCAGGTAAGAGAACAGGTTACAGTCCGGGGTTTCAAAAGATTTTGTGGTAACAGCATTTTTAACACATAAGTATATGTGCTTTGTAAAACCTTCTCCATACTGGGAGGGATTAAGGGATTAAGTCATTAGCTGGTGACTTGTGGATATTATTGTCTCAGTTGGCTAACCTTTGCTAAATAGCCCTCTGATGTGTTTACTAGCAGATCATATGTAAATCAGGGCGTAGCAGCCGCTGGCAATGTTAGAAAAATACAGCCACTTACTTCACTACATCAGTCTACGCATGTCTCTATTTTTCTGTTGTCATTGCTCATGCAGATAGTAAACATAAAAAAAAAAAATCCTTTTTGAATCATACATAAAGGTGAGATTCCCCAGCTGGTTTCCTACTAACAGAAATGACAATAATAAGGAAAAAGCATGATCTGACCTGAATTACTGAAAAAAGTCTGGTGGTAATCCAGACATCTTAAACCATACTTGACTCACACTGATCGTGGCTCAAGAGTTGGGAGTTTGCCTTATAATCGGAAGGTTGCCGGTTCGAGCCCCGGCTTGGACAGTCTCGGTCGTTGTGTCCTTGGGCAAGACACTTCACCCGTTGCCTGCTGGTGGTGGTCAGAGGGCCCGGTGGCGCCAGTGTCGGGCAGCCTCGCCTCTGTCAGTGCGCCCCAGGGTGGCTGTGGCTACATGTAGCTGCCATCACCGGTATGTGAATGGGTGGATGACTGAATGTGTAAAGCACTTTGGGGTCCTTAGGGACTGGGGCTATACAAATACAGGCCATTTACCATTTAACCTTGGTTTCCTGTGCTTCAGATTTCCTGGACCTCCTTTGCCATCACCTTCAACCGCAGCTCACCTCGGATTTTCTTCGCATTCGGGAAGAATACAAGGACTCTCACTCACTCTCGGACACAGCGGAACTCAGGTCTGCCAGCCTTTTCCACTACTCCCCTGGATTATCACCGCCTCTCCCTCAAAGCAAGGTTCATGCCGATCACCAGCACCATATTCCGGAACCATATTCCGGTGAGCCGGGTCGTTATGGAACATTCTTGTTAAAGTGTGGTCTTGCTTTCACTCACTCACCTCACGCGTTCACCTCAGACTCGGTCAGGTTAGCATACCTGGTAGCTAAGCTTCAGGGCAAAGCATTGTCATGGGCCGAGGCGTACCTGTCCATCCATCCTCTTTCAACCTGCTGATACAATGAATTTCTGGGTGAGTTTAAAAAGACCTTTGCTCAACCGGTAGCCGAAGGCAGCACGGAGGAGAGGTTGTTAAGACTCCAACAGGAAAACCAAAGCGTTGCTGAATTTATCATTGATTTTTGCACGTCAGCAGCCGAGGTTAACTGGCCGGATTGGGCTCTGCAAAGCATTTTTCGTTGTGCGTTAAGTGAGGAATTAAAGGATCAGTTAGCCTCCCGCGATGACCCAAGAACATTTGAGGATTTGGTTTCCCTCTCCTTAAGGACTGATAATCGTTTAAGGGAGAGGGAAGCGGAGAAAACACCCTCTGTGCGCAAGCCGGCATTTAGCCCACAGTCGCTTCCGTCTCCGCCACTTCTGGCGACAACATCCGCCGCTGGCAGCGCAAGCATGGATGCCACAGCAGAGCCCATGCAAATCGGCCGCTCGCATCTCACTGCTGAGGAAAGATAGTGACACCGCCGCTCCGGGGCGTGCTTTTACTGCGGTGCGCTTGATCACATATAAGCTCAGGTGTAGAATGCGGCCAAAAGGTTCCGCCCACTGGTAGATTCGGGGATACGGGTGGGCGGATCCCTGTGCAGTGCGAAGACCCGTTTATTGTTGCCAGTCACGTTATGTTTTGGCCACGTTTCTCACCCCCTTCAGGTAGAGTTGGATGTCTCGAGACCGGTCTTGGTCTCGACACTTTTACGTGGTCTTGGTCTCACCTTGGTCTCGACGGACTTTGGTCTCGGTCTTGTCTTGGTCTCGCTGTCTCGGTCTTGCTTTCTCAGATCAACATAGTGTTCGGGAGATTTGGAGTCAACCATTGGCGGAGCGGGGGGTGGCTTACTGGGCTTAAGCCCGGGTAATTTTATCAGAAGCTCGGGGTCTTTTGGAGTGTAATTTGTTTCATAGTTGCCTGACTGATAACTGTATAAAACAAAAACTACACACAATATTCGAAGCACATAGCGCAGTCGTAAATCCCCCCTAATTTTGGTATGATCCGAGCCCAGGCACTAGGCGACTTACACATGTGAGCGAGGGGGGAGAAGCTGCTGCCTGCGAGTTTACTGCAGACAGAGGAGAGATAAAGTTTGAGCAGGTACCAAAGCAAATCATTCGTACTGTACAAATAATGTAAATATGACGGTGAATCACAAAAGATTGATATCAAACTGATCACTTGACCCATATTACGTTACTTGCTCTTGGAGTGAATGTGTGTTTATTTTATATTTTCAGTTGTTACCCTCCACAGCTAAACAAAGCACTCTAATCCGGTTTCAGTTATGTACTGATGAACACAACATGGACATAAGTGGCTTCTTTCAAAGAAAAAACTCAGGTAGATGTTACATATTATGCTTTAAGAGATTTACATACACTTTAGTGAGAAACAAGAACATTTCTTGTTACTGTACAACATCAATTTAGAGTAAACTTGTTTTGCTTTAGATAAATAAATATTGAAATGTCTTTTGAATTAGTTAAATGTCAGAATAAAGAGAGACAGAGCTTCTATTTTTATCACTTTCATCAAATTTAGGAGTACATATACACTAAGTTTATTGTTAATTAATAAGAAAACTGCAGACGATTCCATTCTGAGCTTAAGAAGCTTCTGATAGGTTAGTAGAGTCCATGTGAGTAAATTGGTGGCACAGCTGTGGATGCATATAAGGCAAAACACAGAGCCTGTTTCTTTGGCATGGAAAAATCAAGAGATATCAACCAAAACACCAGGAAAAGAATTGTGAAGCTCCATAAGTGTAGCTCAATTTTGAATAGAATTTTGTGCCATTTGCAATTAAGAAATACACATAGTTTCTCTTTTTACTCTTAAATCACTACAGAGGGTGGTGAAGGCAGCAGAGCACATCACTGGCATGAGGCTTCCTGCCATTCAGGACATTGATCTTCAGCGATGCCTCCGTAAAGCACACAGCATCATCAAGAACCACAGCCACCCAGCACATAAGCTCTTCTCCTTGTTACCATCTGGCAGATGTTACAGGAGTCTGTCTGCTCGGACTACAAGTCTTAAAAACAGTTTCTACCATCAAGCCATACGACACCTCAACCACAACACTTAAACACACACACACGCACACACTCCACAGGACGCACTCAGAAGCTACCCTGCAGCTTCACAAGTACTCTGTATAATCCGCACTGGTCACTCCATAAGATAAGATAAGATAAGATAAGATAACCTTTATTAGTCCCACACGTGGGAAATTTGTTTTGTCACAGCAGGAAGTGGACAGTGCAAAAGTTATGAGGCAAAAATTAAAATACAATAAGAATAAATACAGTACACAACTGTACAGAATAGAATAAAATAAAATACTATATACAGTAGAATAAAATAAAAATAAATATACAATAAGATAAAAATAGAATACAAATACAAATACTATATACAACTGAGTAAAAATTTTATTTTATTGATATTTATATTTTTTTAAAAAGTGCAGTACTGTAACAACTGCCACAAAAACAAAAACTTTTGTACTGTTTAGTTTGTACTGCTGCTCATTCCTGTGCAATATCCCATCTGCCCCCCCACCCCCTCACATTCCTATTTAAGATTTTCTTTATTTAATCACTAGTGTGTACATATATATATATATATATATATATATATATATATATATATATATATATATATATATATATATATTAGTCAGTTAACTGAAAATCTCTTTTTTCTTTTACTACATCTTATTAATATTTTGCTCTTTCTATTTTTCTATTTATTTTTTATTTTATTTGGGGTTTTTTTCTACTGTACCATTCTGCTGAGTGACTGTCTTCTGCTCGTCAAATACATTTCATTGCGATGTTGACCCTGCGCTAACTTGCACATGACAAATAAAACTGAAACTGAACTGAACTGAAACTAAATTTAACAAATATGTTTTTTATATTTATCAATCTAAAAAATAAACGTTTAGTCTGATTTGATGTTACAATTAAAAAGTGTTTTTGTTTTTATCTGAAGACTATGTAAATATCTGGTTTCAACTGTATATTTGATGGTGTTGGTGTTTGGCTTGATTATCAGCACAAAGAGAAAGAGAGAGGGGAAAATGAGGACAGAACAGAGCTGGAACAAGAGCAGGTGAGACACACATGTTAGTCAAATGGTTGTTTGCCAAAACTCATCAGAACATCTATTTAGTACCTAGTGTATCTTTTTAGATACCATTTGTTACTTTTCAAATATCGTCGTTTCATCCCTGCGGCTGCCCACTCAGCAGTGATCAGGTGGGCCCACGCTTCTTGTTCCTCCTGCCACCCTGGAGAGGCCACAACATTAGTCTCCTTAAGCGCCATTTTTAGTGGAGGATTTTGGAACGGGATGTAAGGGAATATGTTGCTGTGTGTCAGATCTGTGCCCGAAGCAAGACCCGGACTCAGCGGCCTTCCGGACTCCTACAACCTCTTGCCATACCTTCATTAACTTCATTGCTCTGAACTCCCCACCGCCACAGAAACTGCTACGCTAATGGTTGATCATGTTTTCCAGCTCCATGGAATCCCTGCAGAAATCACAAAAGACAGAGGACCCCAGTTCACCTCTCAGGTCTGGGGATCTTTTTGCTCTGCCAGGTGCTCAAGTCAATTTCAGCTCTGGTTACCACCTGCAAATCAATGGTCAAACAGAGAGACTCAACCAAGAATTGGAGGCAGCCTTTCGATGTGTCACCAACCATATCCCGGCTACCTGGTCTGCACACCTACCATGGGTCAAGTATGCACACAATTCTCATGTCTCAGCTTCAACGGGTCTTTCCCCTTTCGAGGCTTCCCTAGGTTACCAACTTCCATTGTTTCCTACTGAAGAGGCTGATTTGACTGTACCCTCGGTCCAACACCATCTCCAGCGTTGCCCGAATGTGTGGACCCGAACACACGAAGCCTTGAAAGAAGCAGCCGCCCACCATCGCCAATACGCGGACCGCTGTCGAATTCCAGCACCCAGATATGCCCCGGGGCAGAAGGTATGGTTGGCAGCTAAGGACATTGCTCTCAAAGTTTTATTCCGTAAACTGGCACCTCGGTTCATAGGACCGTACACCATTCACTCCATTGTTTCTCCCAGTGCAGTCAAACTGTTGGCATTCATCAGACCAGGAAAATAGAACTGATGGACTGGTCAAGGCAGTCAACGGGGCAGCTACTGTTGAAAAGTTCTTACAGAACCGGAGATAATATCCGGCCATTCCAAGAAAACAACACAGCTTCCTTCTTGTAGAAGAAACTGGAAAGGTTGGAATGGCATGGATCTTTGCATCCACTGGGCATACCTTTCCTCTGCCAACTTGTTGGCCTAGATAGAGAATGGTGCTTTTACCAAACTCACACTTTGCAAGATTCAGAGTCAGCGAGGCAGCTGAGAGGCGTTCAAAAACTGCTAACAAAGTAGCAAGATGATTTGCCCATTCACTGGAATACACAATAACGTCATCCAGATACACCCGGCAGTTTGGAACATCACCCAATACTTTGTTCACTAGCCTCTGAAATGTAGCTGGCGCATTACATAACTCAAATGGCAGGATTGGTAAGAACAATGTCATGGGATATCAAACTCGTCTGGGTAGGAACATCCCCAAACATAAACTGGAAGGACACAGTCAGGTTCTGAATGTCTTCAGCCTGATTAAGTGACTAATTTCAGCCACGTACTCAGGAATGCTCTTCAGTGTTTTAGTTGGAATAACTAGCTGTTCTTTAAGGATATGCAACGGTCCTCTGAATTCATATCCAAATACAAGCTCTGCAGGACTAAAGCCTAGGGACTCTGGCACTGCTTCACGAGCAGCGAACAATAAGAATGGGATACCCTCATCCCAGTTCTTTCATGCCTCTAGACAGTATTTGCGGAGCATGGACTTTAATGTCTGGTGAAATCTTTCAAGTGCTCCCTGACTTTCAAGATTTTAGGAGCTTGATGTAATGTGCTCCACTCCTAATGCTTTTAATGCCTGAGCAAAGGTCCTAGACTTAAGGTTGGTTCCCTGATCAGTCTGGACTACCTTTGGAAGACTAAACACTGAGAAGAACCCTACCAGAGCTTTACTGATGACAGGAGAGGTGATCCTTGGCAGGAGCACTACTTCAGGAAACCTAGTAGAAACACACATCATGGTTAGAATGTATTGGTGCCCTGACTTTGATTTTGGTAAAGGTCCTACACAGTCAACAATAACTCTGCTAAATGGTTCACCCATCACTGGAATTGGCGACAGGGGTCAAGGTGGGACAACTTGATTTGTCTTGCCCACAATTTGGCAAACATGGCAGGTATGACAGTACAACATCAGACTTGAGTCCTGGCCAAAAAAAATGTTTGAGGACCTTATTATATGTTTTATTTATGCCAAGGTGTCCGGAAAGTGGTTGATCATGTGCTAATGCTAGGACTTGCAAGCAGAAAACCTTTGGCACAACAACTTGATAAACTGTATGCCAGTCATCTAAGTTTTCACCAGCCCAGCGACGTAGAAGGAGGCCCTCATCAACAATGTACGCCACCTTCTTTACCTTAACTTCCTCCTGGGTAAGTACAGAAGTACGGCATTTCAGAAGGGAGTCATCTTTATACTGTGCAACAATAAATTCCTCTCTAGAAGCGGGCAGTTTTATGTCTACATTAGAAAGAGAAACATCTTTCTAGACTCATCATTAACCTTCCTGCCTTCTTGGGACCTTTTTGTGCCACTGCTATGTGTTAAATGGCTGCCATTTCCACTGTGTTCAGTGGAATATAACCAAACTTGCCACAGGATAGTTTTTACCTGTCAATGTTAATATTCCAGTGTGAATCCCTTAAATCAGCCTAAAATGGCTGAGCAGCAGAAATCCCCACACCCATCACCCTGGGGACCATTTTCTGCCCATTGACTTCCATTATAAACGCTATTTTTCAACCCCAAATTATCATCATATGATTTTATTTTTTCTTCTTTTCTTGGATGTCAATGAAGACTCAGGGCCTTGAAGTTTTAATTTTTAAATTGCAAAAAAAATGCAAAAAAAATAATGGCAGGTCAAAATGTATGTTGGTGCCAATCTTTGGTCCATCTAAAGGCCTACTTATAATGACAATCACATATTACTTCAACTGGTTTTTTGTGGAAATATTTAGTTTCGTTTTTTGGTTTTTGGGGCTTATAACACAGGGCGCTCATGTAATAACACTGGGATTTGAAGGGTTAAAACAACGAAAATATAATTAAAACTTTACATGAATATTTCAGGGAGAAGTAGTTTTACAAGGTTGGCTAATTTAAAGTGGAATAAAATATGGATATATGGTCTTTTTATGGCGTGGCTGAGAATGGTCCCTAGGGTGATGGGTGTGAGTTTTTTAAAGGATGGCAGGAGGGTTAAGCTTAGCTTCTGGTCTAACACTATCAGGTGCTTCTTTCATAACGAGGAAAGAGTCAAAGAAATCGAAGTCATTCTTCTTGGGTTGAGATCTAGTTACCTCACAAGCAGGAAAAATGTTAGCATATTCCTGCTGTTTAACTTCTAAGCTTGTTTCAGGCTTATCCAGCATCTCAGGCACAGGCAGCACTTTTCCACCAGCTAAATCATTTCCAAGGATGAAATCAACCCCTTTTATGGGCAGCGAGGGGAGGACAGCGACCTTACCAACTCCACTGAAAACAGAGGAAGTAATATGATCATTGTGCAAAGGTGCAGACACAAAAGTCATTCCGATACCCTGGACCACAACACTTGACTGACAGGATGACTAAACAGACAAAGGTAAAATACCCTCTCGAATGATAGACTGCGAACCACCCATGTCTCTCAGTATTGTTACAGACTGGTTGTCAACAGTATCACCTGTTAAAGAAACACATCCCTGTGTGATAAAAGGTTTGAAACAAGGATCTATGTCACTCTGAGATGTTTGGGTTCTGGGAGGTGACACGTTTTTAATCAAACCCATGTCCTTGGGTTGTGGCGGTGTAGTCTTATTTTTTAGTGCAAGGCAATCAGCAATGACATGACCTTTTTTGTGGCAATAGAAGCAGTCACATACCTCATGGGAAAGAAATGGTTGCTTAGCTCTGGCTTCAGGCTGACTACGATCAGGCTTTGGTCAGCATGTGATCAACACTTTATCTGAACAAGGGGATGAGGCAAACACATTTTTGTGGGTTAAAATGAACTCATCAGCAAAAACGGCTGCTTTTGACAGTGAGGCAACCTTTTGCTCATTTAAAAACATTACAAGCTTCTCTGGTAACAGATTCTTAAAATCTTCCAACAAGATTAACTGAGGAAGAGCTTCAATGTCTCTCACTTCACTTGCTGTGCACCACTTGTCAAAAAGAACTGCCTTCTCTACATATGTTTGACCATTAGACTTCTTGTGATTTCTGAACTTTTGTCGGTAGGCCTCAGGTACAAGCTCATAAGCACGAAAGATGGACTCTTTCAGTACATCGTATTTCATGCTATTTGCGATAGAGAGAGATGACACAACCTCCTGTGCTTTGCCCACTAGCTTACATTGCAGTAGCACAGCCCACATTTCTTTTGGCCATTCTAATGCTGTTGTTGCAATCCTTTCAAAAGCATTAAAATAGGAATCAACTTCTGCCTCTCTAAACGTTGGCACCAAAGCAATATTTTTGCTCACATCAAACCTACAGGTGTTGCCAGATGAATGTGAAGGATCTGAAGTAACCGGTTAGCTTCCACCTTTAGCTGTTTTAACATTACCTCCTTCTCAGCTTCAATTTATAGCTGACGTATCTGAAGTTTGAGGTTAAACTCGGCCTTATGTGCTTGCTCCCTTTCCTGTGCCTCCAGCTGAAGGCAAGCTGGACGCACCTTAAGTCTAGCATGTCCATTTGACCCACTGAAGTCTGGGGACACAGGATCGAAACAAGGTAGAGTGGGAGGTTCCTTAGGCTCCAACTGGACTTTTGGGTGAGTTGCTATAGCACCAACATCCTCCTTCAAAGGTTGGACATGTGGCTCAACAGAAGGAACATTACCATCACAAACGTCAGAACCAGTCAAGATTTTCAACTCAACTAAATGTTGTAAGATAATACTCTTAATTTCTTTTTTCGCACTATATTTCTTTACTGGAATATCAAAGTGTGCTGCAATACTCAACAAGTCATCTTTATGACATAACTCAAACTTCTCAGAACTCGGAGCACGAATGAAATCTTGTAAGTCAAAATCCATACTTAAATACAAGGCAATAACATTGTAACATTGTGCACTGGCATTATACCGATGGCAACGTCCTGTTTTTCTGACTCAGGGGGTGCCCATGGGTCCCGTGCAGTTCCAGAAGGTGGTCACTACAGACACGAGCCTGTCCAGTCGGGGCGGTGTTTACGAAGTGTGATCTGTGAGAGGCCTCTGGAGCAATTATTAATTATCTGGAGATCCTGGCCATTTCTACGCAGACATCAAGTTCTTGTGAGGACGGACAACACCACCAAGTTGGGTTATATCAATCATCAGGGAGAGCTATGTTCACGCCACTTGCACACACTGACATGCAGACTGATCCTATGGAGCAGCGAACATTTCCTCTCTTTGAGAGTGACATGTTCTGGGCTGAGAATCAGGGAGCGGATTTGCGATCCAGAGGCGCTCCGTTATATGGCGACTGGGTTCTGCATCCAGCCATTGTAGAGCTGTGGCGGCGCTACAGCCAGGCTGCAGTGGATCTACACCGCGTTCCAAATTATTATGCAAATGATATTTTTCTCTGTTTTTCCTAAATAGTCGATTCAAATGACAGTCGGCTTAATTTTCGAGTCATCAACCATTAGAGTATAATTCAAATGTTACTGAACAAAACTCCCAATGAAAACAGTGTTTTTCAAAAGTAAAAAACTTAAAATGCTTTGTTCCAAATTATTACGCACACAGAGTTTCAAAAGATTTTATAGGTTGTAGAGAATTGAAAATGGTCATTTGTTGAATTTGCAGCATTAGTAGATCAATTTCACTGACATCAAAAGTTATTTCAATCAAAAACATCTTAACAGGTCAAGTCACACAATAACACAGGACCCCGTATTTGTTAGCAGTTTTACAATTCTTGCATCCATGGAACTTGTTTTTGGAAAGTTTCTGCTTGAATGTCTTTGCAGGATGTCAGAATAGCCTCTCAGAGCTGCTGTTTGGATGTGAACAGCCTCCCACCCTCATATTCTTTTACCTGAGGATGCTCCAAAGGTTCTCAATAAGATTGAGGTCAGGGAAGAATGGGTTCCTCTCCTTTTATGCCGATAGCAGCCAAAGATGCAGAGGTGTTCCTCGTAGCATGAGATGGTGCATTGTCTTGCATGAAGATGGTTGTGTTGCAGAAGGAACAGTTCTTCTTTTTGTACCAGGAAGAAAGTGGTCAGTCTGAAACTCCACATACTTTGCAGAGGTCGTTTCCACTCCTTCAGGGACCCTAAAAGGGCCGTCCAGCTCTTTCCCCGTGATTCCAGCTCAAAAACGACTCCACTACCTTTTAGCTGACAACGCAGCCAGCCATCCACCTCTGCATCCATCTGGACCATCCAGGGTGGCGCTGCACTCATCAGTGACCAAGACTGTTTGAAAATTAGTCTTCATTTGGTTCTGGGCCCACTGCAGCCGTTTCTGCTTGTGAGTGTAACCCAGATCATTGTTTGAGTATGGGATTTCTGATTATTTGGTAGTCACTGAACGCACCACTGTGCAGTGCGCATAGCCACTCTCTACTCCAGCTACAGAGTTTTTCCTTCCATTGGTCCGATGAGGCGCATGCTGCTCTCGTGCCCTCTACGAGCTGGAAATTCGGGTACAGTAGACATTTGAGTTGCTGTAAATAGTTTTAAAAACCTTTATATGTGAAGCTAATGATTTAATATGTTGTTAGGAAAAAGAGTCTTGTAGCAGTTACGAACGTGAAGCTGAGCTGAATCCGACAGCCATTCGCCATTACACGAACCCCTCTGGTGAGTTAGCGTGCAGCTCATGTTCGTATGAAATGTTTTGTGCCTTATTATACTGCAGCGAGGTATCAAATCTACTGCTGTCATGTTTCTTAAGAAAGAGGCTAAATATTGTATAACGTGTGTTATTGGCTGACTGTTAGCAAGCTAGCCGTTAAATGAGCCTGGCTAATGTCCTGAAATGGCGGCCGACACGAGGTCAGTTACAGTGTTATTATGTTATGCCTAAGAGAACAGCATTAATAAGCATTGTTAACAGCATTTATGTTCTGTTCTGTTTTTATTTTGACAAACCTGTATTATTATAATGGTAAGTCTGTTAAATAAGCCGTTAGTGATATGGACACTAAGTCAGTGGTACTGAGGCTTATGAATATTTTTGTTAATTCTTCTGCACACTTGTGTGTAGGCTGGTTTGTTTGCCCTTTTGGTGCCCTGGATCCTACTGGATGAACTGCCTTGTGGAAGTCCTCATCTGATGACTCTGTCGAACCGTCCTGGCAAATAGATGGTCGTTGCTGTGGGTGGATGCTTCTGCTTGCTGGATGCTATTATTGGATGCTACACCGTTCCAACAGAGCGGTAGGAACAATTCAAAGGGCCCCAACGATGCACTTTATTTTTCCCTGAGCTCAGGTGATTTTCTTTTGGCCAAAGGACCTTAAAGGATACATATTTGGTTTTATTTATTTATTTTATTGTTCTTGTGACACTGAGTGGAAAGACACTACAAAAGAAGGGTTTATTATTTAAAATTGTGTCTAATAAATGTATTTATGTTAAGTAAGTGTGGTGTCCATTGTGTGCTGGAAGCCTTATTGTTCCTGTGGTGGAGCAGCTACTACCAATCTCCTTTACGAAACTAGCTTCTGACAGGATATAGATATTTGGGATACATTTGATTTCTTGTAACCTATTTTTAGAGAAACTGTGATTCTCGGTTAAACATCGGGGTGAAATCGATGACACCGACACCTAGTGAACTGCCCAAGGTCAACAGTCCTGATTTCCACGCATTAAAGGTTTGGCGTAAGTACAGATTGCGTTACATGAGCATTGGTTAGGGGTGGCTGAATAGAAGGTTTATGCACAGCTGCCGGTCTCTGGAGGATCCTACAGCTTGACGTTCGCAGGGCTCCAGAGGCACCAGCAGCTTGAAATGTCTGTTTGCAGCTTTGTAATTAGCAGCTGCTCTCTGGCAGAAACCTTCATAATTGTGCCTTTATCTGCACGAACCCATGTGTGCTCTGACTCAGCCACAAATCTCTTAACATTATGGTGATCACACGTAAATTTTCGTGAAAGAGGTTTTCATTACGTGTCCAAGGCGGTCAACTATTTCACGCTTTTCAGCAGAGATCATTTTTCCTTCCTAAATTGCTTGAAAATGGAGGCCTGCTTAATAATGTGGAACATCCTCCTTTAGTAGTTTTTCCTTTAATTGGGCTCACCTTGCAAACAACTGATCACAGGTGTCCGAGATTGATTTCAGTGATACAAAGAGTCCTGAGACACAATCCCATCCACGGGTTTAATTGAAAAACAACTTATTTAATCTTTATAACACTTAAACACTATTTGCATAATAATTTGGAACGCGGTGTATTCGCTTCCAGGAAAAATGCGGATTTTCTCCTTTTCTCCTTGTTGGGCAACGCACACGTGTGGACACCCAGCTTTGTGGCCCTCTACAGGGAGTGCAGAATTATTAGGCAAATGAGTATTTCGTCCACATCATCCTCTTCATGCATGTTGTCTTACTCCAAGCTGTATAGGCTCGAAAGCCTACTACCAGTTAAGCATATTAGGTGATGTGCATCTCTGTAATGAGAAGGGGTGTGGTCTAATGACATCAACACCCTATATCAGGTGTGCATAATTATTAGGCAATGTCCTTTCCTTTGGCAAAATGGGTCAAAAGAAGGACTTGACAGGCTCAGAAAAGTAAAAAATAGTGAGATATCTTGCAGAGGGATGCAGCAGTCTCAAAATTGCAAAGCTTCTGAAGCGTGATCATCGAACAATCAAGCGTTTCATTCAAAATAGTCAACAGGGTCGCAAGAAGCGTGTGGAAAAACCAAGGCGCAAAATAACTGCCCATGAACTGAGAAAAGTCAAGCGTGCAGCTGCCAAGATGCCACTTGCCACCAGTTTGGCCATATTTCAGAGCTGCAACATCACTGGAGTGCCCAAAAGCACAAGGTGTGCAATACTCAGAGACATGGCCAAGGTAAGAAAGGCTGAAAGACGACCACCACTGAACAAGACACACAAGCTGAAACGTCAAGACTGGGCCAAGAAATATCTCAAGACTGGTTTTTCTAAGGTTTTATGGACTGATGAAATGAGAGTGAGTCTTGATGGGCCAGATGGATGGGCCCGTGGCTGGATTGGTAAAGGGCAGAGAGCTCCAGTCCGACTCAGACGCCAGCAAGGTGGAGGTGGGGTACTGGTTTGGGCTGGTATCATCAAAGATGAGCTTGTGGGGCCTTTTCGGGTTGAGGATGGAGTCAAGCTCAACTCCCAGTCCTACTGCCAGTTTCTGGAAGACGCCTTCTTCAAGCAGTGGTACAGGAAGAAGTCTGCATCCTTCAAGAAAAACATGATTTTCATGCAGGACAATGCTCCATCACACGCGTCCAAGTACTCCACAGCGTGGCTGGCAAGAAAGGGTATAAAAGAAGAAAAACTAATGACATGGCCTCCTTGTTCACCTGATCTGAACCCCATTGAGAACCTGCGGTCCATCATCAAATGTGAGATTTACAAGGAGGGAAAACAGTACACCTCTCTGAACAGTGTCTGGGAGGCTGTGGTTGCTGCTGCACGCAATGTTGATGGTGAACAGATCAAAACACTGACAGAATCCATGGATGGCAGGCTTTTGAGTGTCCTTGCAAAGAAAGGTGGCTATATTGGTCGCTGATTTGTTTTTGTTTTGTTTTTGAATGTCAGAAATGTATATTTGTGAATGTGGAGATGTTATATTGGTGTCACTGGTAAAAATAAATAATTGAAATGGGTATATATTTGGGGCAGCACGGTGGTTAGCACTGTTGCCGCACAGCAAGAAGGTCCTGAGTTCAATTCCACCATCAGGCCGCGGTCTTTCTGTGTGGAGTTTGCATGTTCTCCCCGTGTTTGCGTGGGTTCCCTCCGGGTATTCCGGCTTCCTCCCACCATCTAAAGACATGCAGCTTGTGGGGATAGGTTAATTGGATAATCCAAATTGCCACTAGGTGTGAATGTGCGAGTGAATGTGAGTGCGAATGGTTGTCTGTCTCTGTGTGTTGGCCCTGCGACAGACTGGCGACCTGTCCAGGGTGTACCCCGCCTTTCGCCCTGTGACAGCTGGGATAGGCTCCAGCGCCCCCCGCGACCCTCAAAAGGATAAGTGGAAGCAAATGGATGGATGGATGGATGGGTATATATTTGTTTTTTGTTAAGTTGCCTAATAATTATGCACAGTAATAGTCACCTGCACACACAGATATCCCCCTAAAATAGCTAAAACTAAAAACAAACTAAAAACTACTTCCAAAAACATTCAGCTTTGATATTAATGAGTTTTTTGGGTTCATTGAGAACATGGTTGTTGTTCAATAATAAAATTATTCCTCAAAAATACAACTTGCCTAATAATTCTGCACTCCCTGTATTTGAACCTCTGCAGGAGGCTGATTTAAAGCATCTGTCTTTGAAGACAGCATTACTGCTAGCCTTACGGTGTGTTCACACGATGGACGCGAATAGAGCGTCAGGTTTACATGTAAAGTCAATGGAAAGGCGCGAAGACACGCGATTGCGGGTCCCGCGAAAATTCGGAAGCAGATTTGCGTCGCGAAAACGCCAAAACGCGTGAAACGCGCGTCAGTGTAGCGCGTCTGGCGCGTTTGACGCGCGAATAAAACCACGCGCGTCAGTTTTTGTGTTGCATTTTGTGCATACGCGCGTTACGCGTCTACCGCTCAAGTTGGAAAAATCTGAACTCCAGCGTCAAATCGCGCCGCAACAACCAATCAGGAGCCTGGTGACGTGGCTGTTACCTAGGTCAAAGGGGCAGGTCCAGTCAAAGCCTTTCATACTTCAATGGAGGAGAAGGCTAATCAATGCGGTAGCAAACAACTCGGAGCTGTACGACACCAGCTGCTTTCTGTACCGAGACAGGAATATAAAGGACCGAGCTTGGAGGAAGATATGTGAAGAGATCGGGCAACCTGGTAAGTTCATTCATTTCTCTTTTGAAAGTTTTCACTGACCCGGGGAAGCCGCACAAAAGCTAGCAAGCCACCGCTATTTTCCCACTGACGTACAAATACCGTTCTGCTTTTATGCATGTTGTCATTTAGGAATATATTTTATTGTTTATTAATAAACAGCACACAGTGGTCCCGCTCATCCGTCACTGCTTCGCTTTTTCACAGATTTTTTATTGCTCCGTACAGCATTGCATTCCGCAGCCTGATTGACAAATCTCCTGCGCTTGCCAAATTTATCACGTTTGGTTTTGATAACCATCACGTCCAATAGAAAAAACAGCACAAAAACACCCATAACTTTGAGCCTCATTCGGAAATAGACACCTGCACCGCGAGGGGAAAAGGCGCACGAAAGTAGCGGGCAGATGAAGACAAACCGCGGCATAATAATACTTTTACGTTTTGCAATCTGCAAAGGTTTGCACTTTGAGAATCAATTGTGAGAACTGTGACCAATGTTCATGTGTGTGTGTGGAAAAAAGTGTATAAAGTGCGTGGCCAGGGGCTAGTTATTCTGAGAACCCCTGCTGCAATAAATGAGGGACCACTGTCTACTCTATGATTATTATATTCAACCTGTTAACATTTAATACTGTATTGATAGAACCACCTGATTCTGCAGCAGAGCATCCCCCGTTGCTTCTCCTGGCTCCCCAGTCCCTGAGCTCCTGCTGCTGCACCCACAGATATGTACAGCAAGCACTGATACCTTTTTAGTCGGTGGGATTCCCTTGTGATCACCTTTACTAAATATCTACAACCAATCTGATTATATCCTGTTATTGTTTTTTTTTTTTTCAATGTTGAAATTAAAATCTAGTAGCAGCCTTCTCATTTCTTTGTGTTTTGTGCTGTTTTAAAGGCCCACAGAGGAGGACGGCTCCGAGGCAGATGAGGGACGGGTCCCAGGACGGTCCATCGGTGGTGGAGCTGGCCACCCTGGTGTCCCTGAAGAGTCCACACCAGTCTCCAATGGAGCATTTCCTCCTCAGCCTTGTTCCTGCTCTGGAGAGCAGCTGGTCCTTTTTATTCCTGTCTCTCTGTAAATACTTATATATTTATGTTTAATGTTTTTCTGTGTGAGAATTCTAATATTATTTCAAATAAATGTTTATAATGACTAATGTCTCAGTTCTACTACACAGCAAATGTTGGCACACGACTTGACACATGTAGAATTTATTTCATATTATACTAATGACAAAATATACTGATACAGTGGGATGCAAAAGTTTGGGCAACCTTGTTAATAGACATCATTTTCCTGTATAAATCGTTGTTACAATAAAAAATGTCAGTTAAATATCATACAGGAGACACACAGTGATATTTGAGAAGTGAAAAGAAGTTCACTGGATTTACAGAAAGTGTGCAATAATTGTTTAAACAAAATCAAGTAGGTGCATAAATTTGGGCACCACAAAAAATAAATGAAATAAATATTTAGTGTATATCAATGTGTGTGTCTCCTATATGATATATGGGGTGCCTTTGTCTGGACGTGCTTCCCATCCAGAGCTGCACAGCACAGAGGGAAGTTCCAGTGCTCCTGGAGTCCCTCTGTGATGGACCGCCAGTCTCCAGGTGAAGGCACAGCCATGAAGTCGTCCACTAGACAGTCCCAGATGGACGTCGCTGCCTGGGGGGTGATCTGACACACCGACTCTGTAACTGAACGCTTGGTCCTGAAGGAGTCCCCGGTGACAAGGAACCTGGACAAAATTGTTCAAAATCAGTATTATGTGTACTGCAGTTACAAAATACATTATTCAAATTCCAAAATACTTTTGTGATGTCAGATTTAAATCATAAAACTTAAATCTTACATAAAACATTTTGTAATTATAAGGATAATTACAAAATGTATATTAGATAATATCTAAAACAGTTGTTTTATTTTAACTTTAACATATCATAATTTGATTGGTAGCAACTTTCACAACTACAGTGTGCCAATCACTCATAATTCCTAAACATGTCAATCAGGTAGGAATGAAGTGAGACATTAATAGAAATAAAGAGTTGTGTGTTGACATGTAGCCCTTTCCTTGCTTAAATCATTAATATTTTTGAAAAATTAATCTGTGATAAGACATAGCTTATCAAGATAGAACCATGTAACTAAAGATGAGCCAAACTGTTCAGTTTTATCTAACTCTGTTTTAATAAAGGCTGGTGACGCCTGCTATAGAGTCTGACAGCTGCAGGGATTATATACAAATATTCAACTATCCCAGAATCAAACCAGGTCTAAATAAAAAGGAGTGAGTATCACTACAAAGGTTAACTCAGTGGTCCTAATGCTACAGTTTGATATCAGCAAACACCGAGTGCATACATTGATAGGACACCACAGCCATGCTATCATCGCAAACACTGATAACAGCATAAATCGAATTAATGATGAGACCTTCTGAGTATCACTAGAAATATTATAAACAGTCGTCTCTGTACCACAGTTTGCTTTCAGTAAACACCGACAGCATTCACTGTTAGCATAGCACATCCATGTTAGCAGTGTATAAATGGATGGTTTAGCATATATTAGCACAGGTATCAATAAAGGACTACCCTATTAAATACTTTTACTAACCTCAGGCAGACGGACAGCCGCTCTGCAGGTGGGATTGAGCGCCTGTAGTTGGTGTCTAGGCGGGCGATGCTGGGACCGACGAGGGAAAGCAGGTCCTCAAACTGGCCGACGGTGATAGTGCTGGAATCGGCCGTCATCCAGGCGCAGCTCCTGGAGCAAATGGTGAAACTCACCAAACTGCTCACGCCTCTGAAGGACCTGATGGACCCAGGTACGGCGAGGACGTCTTTTACGCCGCTGCTCTGCTCTCCACAGTACATAGAGAAGGGAGACTCTCTTCAAGCGCTAGCTCGACAGCTGCCATCTTGCAAAGATACCGGTCTGGCACAACTTCCTCCCACATTCCTCTCCCACATTTCCGGTTCACGCGCGTTAAAATATGATATTTTGGGGCGCGATGGATTTTTCTTGGACACGCGTGGAGACGCGAATGTGCACGCGTCAAATTAGGGGCGTTTGGGGCGTTTTGTTCGGGTCCATCGCGTTCGGTGTGAACACACCGTTAGCCTCCGCGAAACGTGTCAGTGACATTCGCGAACTTTCAGTGCACCCATCATCGGTTTACCCTGGGGCAGACCAGGGTGTCACTGAAGCTCACTATGTGCTTAAGGCAGTTGGGGCACGTGTGGTTATTGTCCTGTCAGCATTCTCCCCACCCCCTTCCTGTTCAAATTTTGTATGCATATTTGGACAGGACTAAGGAGTTTCAGAAAAATGACCAGGTTTTCCTTTCATGGGCAGGCCCTGATAAGGTCAGGCCTATAAGTAAGCAACATCTCTCACTTTGGATTGTGGAGGCGATTGCTCTTTGGTATAGGAGTATGGGGCAGCAGGGACCAGACGGCCTGTGGGCTCACGCCGCTCGAGGTCTGGCAGTGTCCTAGGTCATTTTCAGAGGGCTGTCAATCCAGCAACACAACATTAGATTTTTTTGCATTGTCTCACTGTCTGACCTTTTTCATTTTTTTTCTCATTAATTTTACAATTGCAACAAGAAGTCATGTATATATTTTAGGGGTGCAACGATACTCGTATCGATATTGAACCGTTCGATACAGTGCTTTCGGTTCGGTGCACATATGTATCGAACAATACAACATTTTTAATTTATTTTATCAACTTTCCTTCTGACGATGCTGTCTGTGTTGAGAGCTCAGTGGATCTGTGTTCGACTACTCCGCCTAGGCTGCACTGTCGAGTGCAGATCCACTGAGAGCAGCGCAAGCTAGCGAGACAGAAGTTAAGCTCGTTGCAACATGGCACATTGAACCTCCCCCACCATCATTCAGATCTGGCGTTTGGAACTATTTTGGTCTTCATGTGACATATGACCCTGAAGGTAAGCGCGTCATGGACAAAAGTAAAACAGTATGTCGGATGTGCCACACAATGCTCAATTACATGGGTGGGAACTAGTGTGTTAGCGCAGTTAGGTCGTTAACGTGTTGGCTGTCCAGCCCCACGCACGGGGCTGGTAGCGTGTAGCTCGTTAACGGAGATTTGCCGTATTGTGGCGTTAACGTCATTTCAGATTAACGCTGACAGCACTAGTGGGAACACAACGAATATGACTGCACATTTACGCCGACATCATCCTAGTGCAAAGACAAGTGGAAGCAGACAAAAACAACAAGCAGCATGCTACAAACTTTACCCGAGTCATTTAGACAGCCGTTAGCACATGACTCTCCTTATGGATGTCATGGTCCTGGGTAGGTGACCCAGCTCTTTAAGTTTATTATTAGCATTTTCCAATTTATTATCATGATTATTATTATTGTTTGAGTTCTACGTGTTATATTCGGTCTGTGTCTGTATCTGTCTGTCTATGGTGTCACCCCGTCTGTTTGTGAATCTGTCTGTTTAGTTCAATGTCTTGTCTGGTTCCATGTGTCTGAGTTTCCTGTTTTATTGTGAAGGTCTGTGTCGTATGTGAGTGTGCTCAGGTTACGTTTCCCCTGTCTCGTCAGCTGTGATTTCTCCCAGGTGTGTTCCCCTCCTGTCTCTTATCCCTTGATTACTGCCATCTGTGTATTTAAGCCCTGTGTTTCTCTGTGTCAGTGTCGCGTCGTACCCTCAGATTATACCTGTGTGTTTCTGTTCTCCATATTCCGTGTTCACTTCAGGTTTTGTTTTCGTACCAGCAATAAAGCTGAGGTTTTTAGTTTCACGTTTGTGTCTGAGTCCTGCGTTTGGATCCTCCTCTCCGCCTGCCCGCACACAGAGCCCTGACAGAACGACGCGTCCAGTAATGGATCCAGCGGATTCACTGAGGAAGCGCAGCTCCCGTTTTGACGGGACACGGCTTGCGCTTGGAGGGCCTCCGTGCTGCCGTTCCTCGCTAGCAGCCTACCCTTCAGCCCACGTACCTGCTTATTCCCCCCGGACGCCCCGGTCTCACAGAAAACGCTCCAGCCGGTCCCGGGAGGAGTACTATGAGACCGCAAGCAATCAGCTCACGCCTGCACAAGCTTTTTACAAGATGTTAGGGATTATTATCGTGCCACCTGACTCACCCAGCATTTCCACATCACAGCAGGAGCAGCCACAGCAGAGTCCTCCCTCGTCACATTCCACCAGCGCTGCTCCCTCTTCAACAGGGAGGCAGCGAACACGCCGCCAGCACTCACAGCTCCAGCAGGAGCCTGGGATTCTTTTCAAACAACCACCTAGGGTGAGTGACAGAGTCTCCCTTCATTCACTTTTTGTGCCTAGGGATAAACAGACTGTTTCCCCCAAAGCTGTGAATGCCAGCTTCGTGAACCCTAGAGCTCATGTTGCTCCTGTTTGGAAAAATAACAGTATTAGTTCTGAGAACGTGTATTTTCCTCCTGGTTCAAGAGACTGTGCTCCTGATGTTCCTTCGGACCCAGGAGTTAGGACTGTTTCGTCTGGAACTCTTTATTCTGGGGCTATGTTTATTCAGTCAGCTGATCAGCAGCCACCTTCAGCTCAGTCAGCTGATCAGCAGCCACCTGTAGCCCAGTCACCAACTCCACCACCATCACTTTCATCTCAAGTTCAGTCTTCACCCCCGCTGTCCATAGCTCAGGCTCTACCACAATCAGACTTTCTCCAAACCTTGTTACAGTCCATAGCCCAGTCAGTAGCGCAGTTAGTGGAGGAATCATCAGCTTTGTCATCTGCTAAGTCAGCCACTCATCTTCACCCTCAGTCAGGGGTCCCTGTTGCCTCTGGCCCTGCATCTGCTCCAGCTGGAGGGCTCGAGGAGCCCGTCCAGCCCCAAGTTTCGTCAGCTGGAGGGCCCAAGGAGCCCGTCCAGCCTCAGGTTTTGTCCCTGCCAGAGGCCCCTGTGCCTGCTGGTTCTGCCCTGTGTGTTCCAGGGGCCCCTGTGCCCACTGGTCCCGAGACTGTTTTCGCTGGAGGGCCCGAGGAGCCCGTCCAGCCTTTTGCATCGTCAGCTGGAGGGCCCGAGGAGCCCGTCCAGCCACCAGCTGCTCCACCAGCAGCCTCATCCACGCCTGCAGCAGCAGCCGCATGCACAGTTTCGTCCATGCCGCCGCCTGCTGCAGCGCCTCCGTCTCCGGCTTCCACGCCGCCGCCAGCTGCAGCGTCAGAGTCTTCATCCTCGCCAGCTGCAGCCTCCGTGTCTTCACCCACGCCGTCGCCTGGTCCGGCTTCAGCTTCACCCACGCCGTCGCCTGGTCCGGCCTCTGCATCCGCTTCAGCCTCGCCTGGTCCGGCCTCTGCATCCGCTTGTCCTGCCTCGTCTGGTCCGGCCGCAGCGGCTTGTCCTGCCTCGTCTGGTCCTGCCTCGTCTGGTCCTGCGGTTGCCACACCATCATCAGTTCCAGCTCGTCCTGTTCCACCTCGTCTCTGCCGGCCGCTTTCCTGGCCTCTAGTTGGGCGTCGTCGCCGCTGTGGACGACCTCCTGAACGCCGCCGCTGCCTTCCACGTGGCCGGCCCCCGGACTTGCTCTGTTGCCACCGCTGCCATGCGCACGGTCGGCCCCCAGAACTGTTTGCCCGTCACCGCCGTTGCCGTCCGCACGGCCGGCCTCCAAACATGCCCCGCTGCCGCTGCCTTTCGCACGGTCGGCCTCCCGAAATAAACTGTGCTGGCCTTCTGACCTATCGGTCCCCAGGCCGACCTCCTGACCTACGTTTTGGACTCTGCTCCCCTGTGTGGTTTTTGGACATTTTTTTTTTGGTTTTCTGGGGGGGCTCTTCTTTTGTTCTGTTCTGGGCCCTCCGTCCTGTGCCTCCCGCCGCCCGCCCTGGCTTGGTGGTCTGTTTGTCTTTTGGGGCTGTCGGGGGCCAGCCCTTGAGGGGGGGGTACTGTCATGGTCCTGGGTCGGTGACCCAGCGCTTTAAGTTTATTATTAGCATTTTCCAATTTATTATCATGATTATTATTATTGTTTGAGTTCTACGTGTTATATTCGGTCTGCGTCTGTATCTGTCTGTATATGGTGTCACCCCGTCTGTTTGTGAATCTGTCTGTTTAGTTCAATGTCTTGTCTGGTTCCATGTGTCTGAGTTTCCTGTTTTATTGTGAAGGTCTGTGTCGTATGTGAGTGTGCTCAGTTTACGTTTCCCCTGTCTCGTCAGCTGTGATTTCTCCCAGGTGTGTTCCCCTCCTGTCTCTTATCCCTTGATTACTGCCATCTGTGTATTTAAGCCCTGTGTTTCTCTGTGTCAGTGTCACGTCGTACCCTCAGATTATGCCTGTGTGTTTCTGTTCTCCATATTCTGTGTTCACTTCAGGTTTTGTTTTCGTACCAGCAATAAAGCTGAGGTTTTTAGTTTCACGTTTGTGTCTGAGTCCTGCGTTTGGATCCTCCTCTCCGCCTGCCCGCACACAGAGCCCTGACAATGGGGACCTGATATGTTTAATATGCTGCTGAGAATATAGCCCAGAAGAAGCGTATAGTAGAGCTTTTATTTTGGAAAGAGCCATTTCTCTGTAATAAACTCTCTTTTCCAAAGATGAGTGATTTCTCAATCAGATTTATTTTTTTTATTACTTTGTTGTTTCAGCAACATTAAATTTAAAAACTGTACTTTCGAGTTAAAATATATATTTATAATTTTAATAAATGACAAATTAAAAAGGCATGAACATTTTTTGTATCGAAAAAAATCGAACCGTGAATTTTGTATATTGTTGCACCCCTAATATATTTGTATGTGTGTGTCCCAAATAAAGGAATTTCATGTACATTAATGGTTGTCTTTACCCATGGGACATGATAAATTTCTGTATCATTTTTGTAATTGCAACTATATTCACATGAACAAAATCCCAACTAATCATGTAACTCATATATGTACTGTGAATGTCTACTCCAGTGTTTCTTTACATTTCTTTAGGATTTTTTGGACCGATGGCTAGAGATCCAGAGCAAAACATGGAAAACTTGTGCTTATGTATTGAAGTGTTGAGTGAATGATGTGGGAAATGTCAGGCATGCTGTCGCTTGATGTTTGTGTTTTCATGTAGGAAGAAGGATCACATGCAGAGGTTCCCCTTGCCTTTGATCTGCAGAGAGTCAAAGGTCACTGGGAAAAAGGCTTTCAAGTAAACTGAGACAAAATTAGCTATGATGTAATCCTGATTAGGACACTCCAGCGCTATATATCAAATAGATAAAAACAAAAAACAGGACTTCGCTAACTCACAGGAAACCCTCGTAGAGCAGCTGTCTTCCTTTAATACTCTACCTGCCTGCAGTCAGCTGAGACTGAAGAAGTCACTTGGATGAGTGACAAAATGTTTCTCCCACAAAACGCTACGTCCAGATGAACAGAATCCACTTTTGGAGACTACCTCAGGTGAGTTTCTGGAATAGCCTACATCTGAGGTTATCAAACCATGTGAAAAACTACATGACACAATAAATACATATTTCAGTATATACAAATATACATATATACAAAATCCCTATGAACAGCACACATACTTTAATCAGTTACATATATAACAACACACCATGACAAAACTCTACTAACCCTGTCACAGAGGCTCTTAAAGAGGTGACTGAGCTACTGCAGCCATCTATCACAACCAGCTGGGAATAAAGGGAGGAGGCAAACTGGGCATTTGACTGGTCAGTTAACTGGAGTTTTCCACTTCACCTCAGTTCATCTGTAATTAGCTCAGAAAAAGTGAATGCACTTCATATTATTATTTATAATTTTTTGCATGGGTTGAACTTGCACAATGAACAAAAATAAACTACACATTTAAAATAACAGGTGACTGGTGAGGAAATTATACTGTGAGATAGAGCAGGAATTTATATATATACAACAGTGATAAAAAACAAACAAACCCCAAAGACAATTAAAATGAATTTAGTTAAAAACAGTGAAAGTAAGACTGACGTTGTGTATCAGAGAAGTGCAAATTGCTTTAATAAATAATCTGTACACTATAGATGTAAGATAAACGGCTGCATGAAGCTATAATAAACAATATGTTTGGCATCTTTTGCCTGACAGGCGTGTAAACCTGTCCCAGAATGAAGTTATTGTACAGCTTTATAGAGAGAGGTTTTCTAAAGTGTTCTTTATGGCAGTGAGGCTGAAACACTCTGCTGCCTCAGAGGTGTGGAGTGGGTGTGATGGGCTGTCTGTGATGGAGAGGGTAGGTTCAGTGACCTCCTGGCCCAAATTCTGACCAATGATTCTTCCGGCCTCGCAGAGTAGTTTGTTCATCCTGCTGGCATTTCTGGCACTGACGCTGCCCCCCAGCAGACAGCAGCAAACTAGATGGTACTCACTACCACAGAAGAAGATCTCCATCATCAAAGGATATGAGCTTCATTAGAAAGTACAGTCATTCTTGATCTGTTTAAAAAATGTTCTCTCAAGTTTTGGCAATGAGAGTAGGAATAATCAGGGATAGCTCAGTAGGTAGAGTGGTGGCCCCATGATCGGAAGGTCGGGGGTTCGACTCCACTGAACGGCTACCCTGAGGTACCCCTGAGCAAGGTACCGTCCCTACACACTGCTCCCCGGGTGCTGCATTGGTGGCTGCCCACTGCTTCACTGGGTGAATGGGTTAAATGCAGAGGAACTATTTCCCTATGGGGACTAACAAACACATACACATTATCATTCCTACATGCCTGAGTCTACTGTCTACCATGTATAGTCCAGTTTGGAGATCCTTCCCAGATGCCTTAACCCCCCCCCCCCCTCCCATCTTGGGTCAATTGTTCTCAGTAAATCACATGACAGGGTGGGGCAAGGTCTCACAGTGGGTTCACCTGAAGCCTTGGCTGATTGTGACCCACACCCGTTTTCACACCTTGGCTCGTGTGATTAGGCAGAGGATCAATAGGGGGTCCATGACCCTCTTTGAGACACTCCCGATAGGGCTTAAAAATCAGGGACTCTTAAAACTAAAGAAGCTTCTTGGATAAGAGGTGAAACAGCTTCAACAAACTTAAAGACGTCCAGAGACTTTTCTTTCCAAGCTCCTCAAACAATGCCTGAGTCTAAATTGTCTCCAAAAAGTCCTTTTTGCTTGTCACTGAATTACAGGTTTGGCATTGGGGTAGTTGCTGATGATAACTTAAGAGGGATGGTCGTTTTGCATTAAATTTTTTATTGGAACCCATTAACAGCAAAGCCTTCTTAAACCCTAAACCTTAATCTGACCTCCACCTACCCATTACAAATGTAACTACATGTTGTGTTGACACAGTCCTCTCATCCATTTCTGGCCACTCAGCAGTTTTTTAATTGACTGGAAGGAAACAGAGAGGTAAACTCCACCAACAGTTAGTGTTTTGGCAGAAAACTGCAGTGCAACAAAGAAACACCACACACAAGTAGAAATGCTGCCAATGGTGTC
This sequence comes from Mchenga conophoros, assembly GCF_057382185.1. NCBI lineage: Eukaryota > Metazoa > Chordata > Actinopteri > Cichliformes > Cichlidae > Mchenga > Mchenga conophoros. The sequence continues at coordinate 1,605,808 of NC_140531.1, read as the reverse complement.
GGCCACTTGTGTAGGCTCTATGGATTCGACACTGAAGTTAAAGTCTCAAATGAGATCTCGGTGTTAATGAGAACATTCATTTCTTTGTATAGGTTTCCCATCATTCAGATCATGGCAGACTTAAGCACTTGAGTTGAAGGCAACTGGACTTCTTTTTTAGGTTCTTAGGGATGTTTCCCCTACTCCTCTAAAGTGTTTGATGAAGTAGCCTTTTGGATGAGAGGTTACACCTCATGTAACCTTACTGCATTTCAGATCTCCAATTGTCTACCTCTCCCACTGAAGATTTGACTAAATGCAGCTCATGTTGACTGTTGTCCAGAATGCAAAGAGTTCTGTGCTCCTAAATATTTGCCTACAGCGGCCAGTCATACACTGGCAAAACAGGATACATTGTTCTGCTTTTTCCCTCTTACTTCCTTTACCTCATTGCCTCCATCATCTGACTGAGCAAATGAGGCACATCATGATGTCTTGAAGCCTGACTGGAGAAATGATGACTGTAGGGTCTCTACCTTACTATGTAGAGGCAACTATAGTTGTGATTTGCCACTAGATAAATAAACTGAATTGCGTGAGCATTGCCCAACAATTCTTGCTTTTGGGACCAAGGTCACCTCTCTAATTGTTTCTCTCTTTCATAATTGAATGTACAGAACTTCTAGGCTCACCCAAGTAGGGGCTGACTCTGGTGGCTTATCTCTGCTACGTCTCTGCTTTTTGCAGATGATATGGTTCCTTTGGCCTCCTCGGGCTGTGATCTTCAGCTCACACTGGGATAGTTTGCAGTCAAATAGAGCTAAAATGGAAAAAAATAAGCTGTTGAATGACTGGTCAATTGTTTATGTTCCTATGTTGTATCAGTCTGTGTTTCTACCCTGAACTATGGCCATGAGCTGTGGATGGTGTCCAGGACATGCTGGCTGATTTGTGGTGTCCACCCAGTAGATCTGGAGATGATGACCAGGAAGAATGAGATCTGGGTGTCTCTGTAGAAAATAGATGGATAAATGGACATCTATATGATGGCTCACGGGTGTTTTTAGCACCAGTTTTCTACACTGTACTTATTTCTAATCAATTATGCTGATTATTCTGTGCCTTTGGGCTTTACCTGCATTTAATAAACTTGAAAATACATGCTAATTTTAATGCAACTGGGTATATTATCACTTTAAATTTAATGGCTTTCTATTACTATCATTTTTAAATACTTTCCATTTCTATAATATTTTACTTCAAAAAGTAGGTTTTGGTTGAATTACTGCCAGTTGTGTTATTGCTTTCTATTGCTATAACTATTCATACCAGTGAGAGGAAAATGATCATTTCAGCTCAGCAGAAGTCTGAATAGAAGGGAGGGAGGTCTACAGTTTGCCTGGTAACAGCAGCTTAATTCTGGGATTGGCTTCTGCAGTGTTGATGTCAGATGTGCCTGGCAACGAGACTGGAATGCAACAGAAGGATTTAACACCCACTCAGCGTCACACCGATCTCCTAAACAGAACTGCTTTAACACTTGTTGCCTTGACACTGCAGAGTTGATTATTTAAATCCGACGATTATTTTTTCACTGTCTGCATCTTTGGTATTTAGAAAAACACTTGGAGCCCTGCAGACAAAGATAAGAATTGAATGAAAAGAGGTCCCACTCTGCTTCAAACTCCACGCATCCCTTTTCAAACCAAGTATAATATGTCGTGAAGCAGGTCGGTGCCGGTGTCATAAAAACTGCATTTGGAACCAGACACAGCCTTGTTTGTCATGTTATTGTCTTTTTACATGTGTAGTGTCATTATAATAAATTTAAATTACACACACAGTGACTGTATTTAACTGGTTGTTGCGATTTTAATGTTGTTGTTTATATTTTTCAGGTTATAAGATAAGATAAGATAACCTTTATTAGTCCCACACGTGGAAAATTTGTTTTATACTGTTGTATCTCTAATGTTTTGCTATTTTACCACCAATAGAGAAAGAGTTAAATTTGCATATTAGTACAACAGAACAAAGTAAACATGGCACCTCCGTGTTGGCTTCATCTTTCAGCTCTGGACGTTCCTGCTTTGTAAAAACACTCTGTAAGGTCTGAGGGGTGTCTTACAAAGAAAGTTCAACACAGCCGGGCTTTCTTTGTGTTAACTGGTTTAACAAAATCTCTCAGGTCACATGGCTCAAGGAACACCTTTCAGAAAAATATCCTTTGAATGCTGCTCACTCCATCGAAGACATTATCAGATGATGATAAATTGAAATCTTTAAAGAACATTAAAAATTAACAGTAAAAAGAATCAGTGTTGCAATGAAGATAAGAAATTGGTCTGTTTTCCTTCTCTCAACCGGTCGCAGCAGATGGCCCCGCCCCTCCCTGAGCCTGGTATATATATATATATATATATATATATATATATATATATATATATATATATATATATATATATATATATATATATATATACATTCTGTATGTATTATTGTAGGGTCTACCTTACATTATAAAGTGCCTTAAAGCAACTGTTGTTGTGAATTGTATAAATAAAATTGAATTGAACTGAAATTAATGCTGGAGAAAATCTTTATTCTAGTGCTGTGAAACTTTAAATTGGATCATTTAAATATGAAAGCTTACAGTCCCACAGGCTGGCAATGTGGAAATGACTTCAGTTTGACACAGATCAAAGTGAAATGATTTTTCTTAATTGAACAGGTGTTTTTGGTGTGTTTTAGGAGCCGCAATTCCTGCCGAGTGAAAGAGACCCAGCAGCAGATTAGATTATAATCAAGTATACACACTTTCTGCATGTAATGTGACTATGTGTGTTGCTTTTCAACATGCTGTAAATAACGGGGTTTTTTTATATGATGAAAAGCAAAGTGAGCCTGGAGTCAAATTCCTTGTTTGTGTGCACAAACTAAAAAATAAAGATAATTCTGGCTCTACGGTCGCTGCCGTGTTTTATTACACTCCCAATAAAACACAGAGCGGTCCCTCTTCGCGGGTATACAATATCTTCAAACGTAAACGCTCCGGACAAAGGGTCCCGCATGCGCGTCGTCGAAGAATCCAGTAAATAGAACCCAGGAGCACGAGCAGTGTCTGTGCTGACGTCACGGCCGTACGTTGAGAGCTGGAGCGGAGTTGTAAGCGCGAGCTCAGACGGAGGCGCGCCGAGGGAACAGCTACAGCTATGGTGCTCTGTTCTTCTTCGTGAGGACGAAATCAGCCAATTTTATTCTCGTTGACGTCTTTTTCTCCGTCTTCTCCGCGACGTAAACAAGCCGTCGGACATTTTGAAATCGCTTCGGGGATACAATATGTCTTCCACGGTGGTCGCTGCCTCCAGAAGGCAGTCCTGCTATTTATGCGATCTGCCCCGCATGCCGTGGGCGATGATCTGGGATTTTACCGAACCCGTCTGCCGTGGTTGTGTGAACTACGAAGGTGCCGACCGGATTGAATTCGTTATCGAGACTGCCAGGCAGCTAAAGAGAGCACACGGCTTTCAGGAGGGCCGCTCTCCCGGCCCGGGGAAGCCCCAGCACGCCGGGAAAGAGATCAATCACTCGGTTGGGGACCTGGGCTCTCGTCCCCCTCAACCTCTGGATCGTTATCCGCTGTCAGACAGGCCGCCGCGGCTGGGCCCGGAGTACCAGGCGGGCAGGCAGGCGAACGGCCTCCCGATGCCCAACGGATTTCCCAAACCCGACGAGCCCCCTGAGCTAAACCGCCAAAGCCCCAACCCCCGCAGGACTAGCACGGTTCCTCCTAACTTGGTGCCTTTGGTAAACGGCGCGATACCTGCCATACATCCACTCAGCGGCCGCCCGACACAGATCTGTCTGCCCGGCGCTCTGATCGCGCCTGTCCCCGGGGAGCACGGCAAGCGCCCAGAGGAGCTGAAAGACAAGCACCGGGCGGACAGCATGTCGGACATGTCGGACAGCCACAAGGACTGGATAAACAAAGGCAAAACTGTCAGGGACCTGATGCTGCACACGTTCGACGGCAGGGTAAAGAAGGACCACACCGCCATGCAGCGGGTCATGGCGTACGAAATGAGTGGCACTTCCTCAAAAACAGGTAGGCTGTTTGTTTTGTGTCTGCACTAGAATGTGGTGAGCTGGCACGCGCCATGAAAACGGGAACTAAACAGCAGGGAACTAATGTGTCAGCACTTCACACACGGTGTGTCGTGGATTTACGCCATCGTGACGGGTCCGCCCAGCCACGCTGCTGGCATGCACCCGTTCACCTCTTGTGTGAGACAGCAGTACGGGAGCAGGTGTGTGTGTGTGTGTGTGTGTGGTTGTTGGGGGAAGGGTGTTTAGAAATTTCCTGCCTCGTAGTCTGCACAGGCCGGGATGTTAGTGTGGCTGTTAACCCTGCTGCTTTTCCTTTGCACAGACAGAGGGAAGCACCCTCGGCCTGGGAAGAGGAAGGCCTCCCCTGAGCCAGACTGTGAGAGCAGTGTCCCCAAGATGAACGGCAGTGAGGGCCAGCCATGGCTCCCCTCACCCTCTGAAGTCCTGAAGATGCCCCCAGCTGCCCTGCCAGGCTTCTCTGCAGCGCCTCCATCAACCATCTCCCCCCACTCCCGCACCACACCACCTGAGGCTGCCACAGCGCAGAATGGCCAGTCTCCCATGACTGCACTCATCCTCGCCACCGATAACGCAGGCAGCACGGGCTCACCTAAGGACGGCAGCCAGGTACATTCCACCGTGGCGGGGGCACGACGGAACAGCGGGAGCCCCCTGTCACCCTCACAGAGGAGGTTGGCCCAGAGAGAGGGGCCTGTGAGTGCCAACCCCTCTGCTCCGCATGGTCCCGGCAGTATGGAGCCACCGCCACAGAGCATTCCGGATTCCTCTGTGCCGCCGGGCAGCGTGCCGCTGTGCTGCACTCTGTGCCATGAGCGGCTAGAGGACACTCATTTTGTCCAGTGCCCTTCAGTGCCCTCTCACAAGTTCTGTTTCCCCTGCTCCCGGGAGAGCATCAAGCAGCAGGGGGCCACCGGCGAGGTGTACTGTCCCAGTGGTGAAAGGTGCCCGCTGGTTGGCTCCAATGTACCCTGGGCCTTCATGCAGGGGGAAATAACCACCATATTGGCCGGAGATATAAAGGTAAAAAAGGAGCGGGACCCTTAAAAAGTTCTCCGACTGCTTCTCGTGAACTTGTTTCCCTCTTGTAACCCAAGTATGGCAACAACAGCAGGACATAAAGTAACAGACACAGCTCACCCAGCAAGCCTCAGAGGAGCTGGCAGACATGTACATAGTGAACACAGGGGAGTGTATACTTCATAAATGTGGCTGTAAAATTTGACTTCTTTCTTTAATACATTGTGTTTCTTACTGTGTTTCCAGTAAGACTTTTCCTTTTTCCCACCACAGCTGTTTCTTCTCAGTCTGTCGTTGTACTTTAGGTCTGCAGACAGTCCCTGTCGAGCATAGAATGTGACTAATTTGAGCACTTGGCAAAATCCTTTAATAAATGAAACAAAAAATGCTTCTAGCTGTACATGTATGCACTTGCCAAATACAGTTTCAGAACTTGTAATAATACCCCCAGTGTCTCTGTGGTTTGCTTATTTTCCATTATCCTGGAGTTGGTCGGAGAGTCATGGCCTGATTGTGAATCAGTCATGATGCAATCCCTCCCAGCAGGAACAAATTGGCTTCCAGGGAACAGTGGGTGGAAGGGAAAAGTCAGGGAGCGAGGGAGATGGAGGAGGGGGGATGAAGGCCGCAGTAGAAGTGCGTTGCATAAATGCTGTGTACTGTAAATCGCACGTGGGTGAGCCGAGGCTGCTCAGCGCTGAGGCCTCGTGCCCCATGAGTGCGGGGGGAGATAAGGAGGGCCTAAAAATAGTCACCGTGGCTTCAAAGTGACGCCCGCTCCGGCGTTTGTTGATGTCAAAACAACTGCCTCACATGTCCTGTTTGGGCACTTTGTCTGGATCTAGAGGTTTTCTCTTTGCTTCTCCTCCATGCACCCAAATCAGCCTGACATCTCGTCAGATGCTGGCAGCAGATCAGAGCTGTTGCTGACTGAACACACCCTGATTCCAATGAAAGCACATGGGAGACGTGAGGTCATGAGCGGCGGAGGCCCACTGGGACTGTTAGCGCAGGAACTGAGCGATCAACCCTTTGCTTTCCTCCTCCTTTCCCTTCTCTCTCCTCACGTTACACCCTCTGTCACGCTGTCAGGATGACGGAAATACCTCAGGGCTCTCTTTTCTGTTTCAGACAGGCTTCGTTCTCCACAACAAAGCGGCTTCATCAGACAAAATGGCTGCTGTCAGAGCGGATTTGGACGAACCTTAAATCCCCCCACGCTCTCGCCCCCGTGTCAGCGACGTTTATTTGTCTTATTTGCTTTGCTTTCACTTAAACGTGTATATCGAAGCGTCATCTGTGGATACTCTCTCGCTGTCACGTTTGACTGCTTTGACTTCAGGAAGAAAATAAGGAGGGGGCCCTGCTTCAGAGTAGGGGGGTGGGAGTAAATGCCTTGCTCAGGGGTCACGTGCTCCTTAGTGGAATTCCTGAGTCACTGTCCTCCCTCCCTCCCTCTTCTAATGTCTCCTCCCCCCTACTGCAGTAACTTTTCAAGGCTGCTGAGCGCACAGACAGATGAATGGGGGCCTGTATGTGTTTATGCCAGGACACCGTGCAGGGAGGAAAACGTTAACCCTTCCCCAGCTTTCTCCCTCCACAGACAGCGTGTTTAGTTTTATCCTGCAGCACATTTAAAAGGAATGCAGTTTCCTTCCTGGTAGAGCTGTATCTGTGCTGGAGGGTAGACTGTTCTTTCAAACTTTCCTGATTGTCAAACTTTCATTTTTAAATCAAGATTTTCAGAAAATTTTATACCACAAACATCTATAACTTGTTTTTGAATGTCTTAAATGGGCTTAAAGAGGTTTTATAATAATTGCGTGCTGACCTGAACTGCGATTAAATCAGTCCAGGTCAGCAGACTAGTAGGTCAGTGGTGGGTTTGGTTATGCAATGGCTCTTTTTCTTTAATGAAATTCCTCTTACTTTGTAATCAGCAGTAGACAGGCTTTTACACTCCTGTCAGTCTGTCACTGGGACTCGCAGACAGCGTCTTAGGTCTAACAGAGTTCATATGAGTCACAGTTATTTGATACTTAGTGGTAATAAGGAACATCACGCTTCTGCATCACTCCCGCGTGTAGTGGGGAAACCTGAAGTAACATTTAATGCCTTGCATTAATATCATGGCCAAAGTAACCTCAGGATTCACTGATGTGCTTCTCATTGCACCTTTAACATTTTACAAGTTTGTCATCAAAGTATAGTTCAATAAATGCAAGTACTTAAAAAAGAGGTCAAGTAAAGACTGATAATTTCAAATTGTGTTCCAGTACAGTAGTACAGGTTTCATCCTGTCAGCGGGGAGAACATTGCTTTTTTAAAATCAGAAACACTTGGAGATGTGCAGCGACAGTTACCCAAAACCCAGTTTTTGTTCTGTCAGACGGACAAGTTCACAGACTGATAACAAAGCAACACTGATGTCAGTTTGTAATGATTTGTTTTCTTAAATTTAATATATTATTCATGTTAAGATTGGTGTCAGGTCTGCCACTTCACTCTGTGATTTGGCTGCTGAATATGGAAGCTGCTGTTTGACTTCAGTAGTGAATGAAACCCAACAACCCCCCCAAAATAGAGACTTGTTAAAGTTTTTTGCAGATAATGACGCTTCCCTTTTCACAGTCCTGAAACCAAACAGTAGCCTTTGAGTTAAAACTACTCGGACTTCCTCCAAGTTCTGGAGAGTCTGGATTATTCTTCAGTGCTTCGTGCAACACTTTCACTTGAATGCATTTTTGGTGTTTCTTTAGTAACAATTGTTCCTATTTTTGTTGGCCTGTAAGGTTGTGATAACATGCCAGTTAAGACCATAATGAAATGTTTACAATTAACTTTCAGCTTTGTGAAACTGAGTCGTATCTGTAAATGCTTAAAAATAAACTTCAACCTGACCACACCAGGTGAGGTTCAGCTCAGACCTCAGGCCTGTGCTACGAAGAAACAAATCTAGAGTAAGTGATTATTAACTCATTGTGAGGTCATACCGTGCAAAGGTTTATTATACTTTAAGTTGCAAAAAGTTGATTACTGTGAACTTGAAAAAGTTCTAACGGAACAATCCTGAATCGGAGCAGTCTTTGGTTTGTCCTCCATCTTCAAAATAACACCAAACCTTTCAAGGTACTTTTAAGGATTTTAAACTTGCCACAGCTCTTCTGTAAACTCAGGCAGTATCAGTGCCTCCTGTCTCTTCATGATGCTGGACTATTATCTCTATGGGGATCTTCCTCTTCTTGTGACTGAAGTTCATCTTTTCCAGGCTCTGCCTGTTTACGCTCATTGTTTTATGTACAAATTAATTTGGGAACATCTACAGTATCTGAAAGTTTAGTCACAGTGCTGAAATATTTAAAGGAAACTTCCACACAGTGCTACTTGTTAGCTCCTTGTGTTATTGTCAGTTATGCCAGCCTTATGTTGCAGAAAAAATCTACTTGCAGAGTGGGAGCCCTGCCTCGATACAAAGGCCCTTCAGCCTACGGATCCTTTTGATGTCTTTCAGCCAATCAGATGACCATATCAAAATAGATCCAAAACTCCGCCCTCTCTCTCAGGATGGTTCATTTTTGGCACGAGGTCGGCCTCAGATTCCAGTCGAACCAGCCGCGTTTTTTTTCATCTGTCACAGAAACTCAACACCCCAAGGGCCCGAAGAGCCAACGGCCCCAGATTAATGGGTTTGCTCAAATTACGTGGCGCACACAGGAGAAAAACTCTGGGTTTCTCTCTCCTCCTGTCTCCCTCTCTACACTCTGTTTGTTCAGCTGTTCCTCACCCAAAGCTCAACCCCCTCCAGCACCAAACCGCCTCCTCTTTCCTGACTCTGAAGTCCAGGATAAGGCTGTTGTCTTGATTTTACATCTGCAGAACAGCAAACACACCGAGAGCAGGAACAACAAACCTCAGCTCTTCACACCTCCGTGAACACTGCCAGTGACAGTAGCTTGGATAAAAAACACTGTGCCATGCAGCTATTTTTAATAGGTAGGAAACTCTACCTGCAGGGCAAATAAAGAGACTTATGATGCTTGGAAACTAGGTCATAATCGAGTGAAAAAGACAGCTCTGTGATCTTATATATAAAACATATGAAAGCTGTTTTTAACTTTGAAGCTTTGTGGTCTGTCCAAGCTGGAGTCAAACTGTGAAGTATAGTATACAAAATAACATGGCAGTGAGCTTTTACTGGATTCACATTAACATTACAAATGACTTAAGAAAGTCATTTACACAACAATGATTCATTTTATGTTATTTAGAGGCAATCATTATGATTTAAACTGGTCAATAGTAGTTGTTGGTGGTGGACGGCTGTTTACATCCATTTATTATTGGTCGTAAAGGTCAGGAACATTTTTTTTAATGGTTTTCTTAAACTGTTGTTTTCCAGGGTGAAATGATTGTACAGCATTCATGTTTAATGACTTCAAAAAACATGAGTCATGGTGAAAAGCTTTTAGCATAATTTTTGCTGGATATTTGACCACTCCTCTCGACGGAGTTGTTAGAGTTCATTTAAAGTGGTTGGTTTCTTGGTTCGAGCCGGCTCAGCCCTACTTTCAACAGGGTTGAGGTCAAGATTTTGGGAATTCCATTCCAGAAGCTTAATGTTAGCCTGCTTTATCCTTTCCAAAACCATCTTTAATGTGTATTTGGTATCATTGTCCCGTTGGAACTTCTCATTGTATCCCAAGTCTCAAACTGCACATTTAAGGTGAAGCTGAAGAATTCGAAGGTAACCTTCCAGTATTCCATCTACTTTGTGCAGCATACCAGTGCCACTGGCAGCAGTACATACCCCAAGCATGATGCTGCCACCACCATCCTTGACAGTTTATAAAGTGTTCTTGGGTTTCAAAGCTTCAACTTTACTCCTCCAAACTTATCTCTTGTCATTGTGGCCAAACAGTTCCATCTTTGTCCGTAAGGTAGTTAGCTTGTCTATGTGGGCAACGGCAAATATTAGTGTAGTTTGAAGGAGCGGAGCTTCGTTCCTGGTCCCTACGCCCTCGGTCCTGACTTCACTGTGAACAGTGCTGCTGGTGTTCCGGCAGGCTTGAGGCTTGATAGTTTCTGAACAACCTAACCAATTTCTTCTCATTTGAGGGTAGCCATGTGGGTCTTGATCCGCTGACTCTTATGTTAAAATGACCAATTTTACTTTAAAAAAGCATGTACACACTGCTACAAAAGGCTTCTTGGGGCTCCACAGATAGCTTACCCCTTCATAGCAACTGAATGTTATTTCATAACGTATCTACTGGGATACAGTTGAAGCTTATAGAGAGGGGGGTATCTGCTTCAAGCGACAGTGTTTCTGTCTACTAGGCCTCACCACTTGTTGGATTTTTCACTGTAGTGGATCTCTTAATTGTATTTTTTGCTGCTGGTGAACTTTTTGAAGCGTTTTTAAAGTAATTATCTTGCAAGAAGTTTGTGCTTCAGTTTTGGTGAATATAATTCCAGTATGATATTATTCCGTTACCCACCAATTAACCAATACGTCTGTCTGTGAGACAGTTTGCCTCAGCCCAAGGCCCAGAGAGGAAAGCAGCATTTCTAAATGTCATGTGTATAATAGCTTGCATTTGTATTCACTCACACAGGTGAAATAATAAAATGAACAAAAGTAGTTTTGTAGTAATTCTGTGGAGCAGCAACTGAAAATAATTTTTAAAAACTTTAATTTTAAATGTCCAGTTCTCTGAGAACTCGGTCCTTGCTAGTTGCCTAATTTTGTCAACTAGCAGCTAAATATTAGCAGTAAGTGTTGACATCAACCCCATGCTGATGTGCTGTGCTGGCTTTAGGGTGAGCTTGGGTTAACCATGTGCTCCAGGGTCATTGTGTCCAAATGAGTTGTTTGTACATCCAGGGCTGGGGCCTCTCTTCATTTAGACTGTGTCCAGATCCTAATGCTGTTCAAAAGGTCAATCAGTCCCCGCGTGAAAAATGACCCGAGCTTAGACCAACATGCTGCTGTCACACAATTCGTTGGTCAGGCCCCCACCGCGTCAGCACTTTCCTGTGTACCCTGGGGCATTACAGACCACCCCCACATCCTTACCTCGTGGCACACACATACATTGTGTTCTGTCAAAATAAAGGCCTGAATTCTTCTGTTTCTTTCTTCTGCTGTGCTGCGTTTTTCCAGCCCAGGCTGCCATTTCAGGTAAACCTTTTCTTCATCTTTGGTATTAGTGGAAAAACATGCATGAAAACAAACATTTAGATTAAGAAAATAAGAATACATATAAATACTAAAGGTAAAACAGAAATGCTAATGTAAGACGTAAGAAACTAATGACACAAATAAAAGTTAGAATAAAGGTCAGAAGAAATGTGACGTCAATTTGTAGAATCAGCAAAAACATCTGAAGACATTTGTGTCAGAAAAGACAGTTTTGTTGTAGTTTTTCCACAAGTCAAACTTTTGTCTTTGTTTTTCTTTTTTTTTTTAGTTGGTGTTTGGTGATTTTTACTTGGTAAAATTTAGGAAAAGCAAACAAGTAATAATTAGCAATGCACTAAACCACTGCAGCTCAATCACCATGCAAAAGCAAACATACTTCACAACCTCTTCCCCATCATTCCAGAGAAAGGTTGGTCACCAAACTTCTAAACAACACAGTGTTTAGAAGTTTGACTTCGTTTTTCTTGGTTATTAATGTGTTTTGCAAGTTTTTCCAAGTCCATGCACTGATATCCACTAGAGAAGATCACAGCCTTTCAGAAATGGTTTCTGGTCGTATTTCTTGCATACAAACATTTCTTGTTACTAGCTTGTCAACATTAGCCTGTAGCTAAAGTTGTCCACCCACACAAAAAATGAACACAGTTGTGATTAGTTGCCTGAAAAGGATCAACAATGAAGACAACATCATCTTTCTGAGAAGATAGATGTGAATCAATAGTAAAGCTCAACATTAAAACTTATAGACCTCTCTGGTGAAACGTTTTCTACCCTCACTAAATTTGACATAGATTTACTAATTCATATTTGTATACAGTTTAGTCCACATAGATTGCAGGGTAATACAGGTTACGGATAATGAAGTAATAACACCAAGTGCATCAGCTGGGTTATAAAATGTGCCACGTGTTAGTTTGTAGCCAAGTGAAAGTATAAAGCTAAAAAAAAACTAAAGAAGACCGAGAATAGAGCTTTGAAGTACTCCAGTGCTTACAGCAGACTTTCACTTCCCAAGAAATACATGTAAGTAGAATCAGTTCTGTATGTTTTTCAATAGTTGAATGATTATTACTGCTGCATGATATTTGCATACAAGTAACTACATGCACATGGGATCAGCTGTCTAGTTAAAAATTTCACTTTGCTAGAACTTTATCTTTAGATAATCAAGTGTGTTAGAAACCAACAATAGATTTAAACTCCCAAAGTTTAACATAGCATCTGTAAAACCTGTCAAAATCATAAAAGGGGTGGAATGTGTGTGCTCAGGTTTTTTCAGGTGGAGTTTTTTCTGTGGAAACACAAATGGAAAGTGACCAGTCTCACTCAGCATCCAAAGTGCTTTTACAGCTCATTCACTCAGGCAACTGTCAGTGTAAATAGTTGGCACTATATGAAGAGAATTGAGTTGTTTACATGGCACTGCAAGAGCTTTGTCCATCTTACTAACACACCCACAGCTAGTTTAAGAATCATCAATTAACTTAACAATTAGCAGTTTTCTAAAATACTTTGTTTTTGCTGACAGTCATCGTTTGGATCGATGTAACTCTAAATAAATAAGCTTGTTAGTGCCACAACAGTTACTTTTCTTTGGTTTCACTTCATTTGAATCTTGCAGCCCCAAAATCCCCAAAAGTTTCTACTACACAGCAGAAAAAGAAGATAGCGAGAGAGATGAAGATGTGAAAGGTGTGTGATGTTTCCTGAGGTTGCAGATAGACACTGCCATCTAATTTTAGAGAGTGCAGCTGCTGTTTGATCCACCAAAGGATCCTGTGCCTTTAATCAGCAAACACCCAGCAGTGAGCACCAAGAAAGGAACACAGTGTTATGTTGACTCTGTATCTGGAAAAGAGGTTTACAGAGCAAAGCCCAAATATAGCAGCTAGTTCTCAGAGCCGCAACCCTGTTGCCTGGATATCCCTGCTGGAAAGTAAACAGAGGGGATGTTGGATTTGCCACGTCAATGAACTGGCAGGAAGTAAAGGCCACACTGAGGGGGGAGGGGGAGGCAATCTCTTTTATTAATGCTGAAACTTTATAACCTGGGAACAGCAGGCTGGACTGTTTCCTGGCTGGAGAGGGAGTTTTACAGTAGAGCTGTGTTTAGAGGCAGTACGCACCTTATCTGGCACTTTTATTACAAAGCACAGGGAGCCAACCAAATGTGATATTGATGACATCACCCTGCAGAGATACAGAAAAGTCTCTGCAGGTTGAAAACACACACAAATTAAAGGACAAAGGAGAGCTGTGTCATTCAGAGGAGACTTGTGAGTTTCTGTAAGTAGAATGGGAGGCAGAGCCAGCTCCCAGTTTGGATACGGGTTAAAACTTTCCTTTTCAAATAAGGCTTGAAGACTTCCCATGATGAACTCTGTATCTGTTTATACACTGCTAATGCAGCTCATTAAATTATGTCTTCTCTGTCCCACAGTTGTCTTTTGTCCGTCTCCCTGTGCTCCCGCTTTATTCTTCTCTCCTCTCCCAAACTGGTCGCAGCAGATGGCCCCGCCCCTCCCTGAACCTGGTTCTGCCGGAGGTTTCTTCCTGTTAAAAGGGAGTTTTTCCTTCCCACTGTCGCCAGGTGACAGATTTTGATTTTCGAGGTTTCCTCTAACATTATTAAGATAAGATAAGATAAGATAAGATAACCTTTATTAGTCCCACACGTGGGAAATTTGTTTTGTCACAGCAGGAAGTGGACAGTGCAAAAGTTATGAGGCAAAAATTAGAATACAATAAGAATAAATACAGTACACAACTGTACAGAATATTACTGTTACCTTTCAGTACTAAGCACCTTAACCCTCCTGTTATGTTGCGGGTCAGATTGACCCAGAACAGAAGAGATGTCACATGTCATCTGCATCACTACAGAAAATGAAAAAAATCAAAATTATAAAAGAAAATTGTAAAATAATCAATGCCAGTGTTTCTGACACTTTTGGATGAGTAAATTTGCCCCGGGTCAAATTAACCCAGGAGCATAATTGGTGTTCCTGGAAACCAACATAACAGGAGGGTTAAGGCAACTTGTATGATATATAAATAAAATCTAAAGAAATATTACTCACTCACCGCTGGTGCTGTGCTGTACCTGCTGTTTCAACACCTCTGCCACCTTATTATCCACCATTTAATGTTAATTTATTGAAGTATTTAAGTTCCCAATTTTATTTACAACATATTTTTGGAGAGTGACAAGCTCACTGTTAATTATCCCTTGGGGATAAATAAAGTCTTTCTGCCTCGATACAAACCTCATTAATTATAGTTAAACATTTCAAAGACATTACAAAGACATAATAATTAATAAAGTCTGGTTAACTATATCATCCTGGGTTAGGTCATCCATGTTGCTAATCATGTTTAAACATTAATTTTGATCATAAGCTTTCACAAAGAGAAAATCACACTTTCCCTGATCCAAGGAGCATCCCATTTTTCTTTTGTCAAATTTACCCTTCCTTGTTTTTTAATCTGCTTTTGGGCTAATGTCTCGGAGATGTGCTTTTTAAAGGGGAACACTCCCATCCTTCCAGCTCTCTGTTTAGCCTTAGCTTTGAGCATTAACTTTTAAGTACACTGTGGTTTGTGCTGTGCAGGGCGGAGCTGGGCTCTTGGCTGTGTTTGGAAGGCCTGGATCTTCTTCCTCAGATCTGCTTTGTAATTAAATATCCCCCACAGCAGCACAGGGCCACTTAAAGAAGGGGAAGAGCCGCTTCCCTGCCAGCCTTCCTCTGTTAAATGTGTAACAGCTGCTCAGCACTTTCATCCTTGCTTGCTTAATATTTAGTTTGTTTTTAAAATCAGAGCCGACCTTTGATCCTCCACCCTCGCCTCCAGGCAGTTCTATATTTGATCTGCTAACGTCAGCATGCTTCCTCTTATCTACACTTTCACAAGTAACGCTAAAATCTGTTTATGTCATTTGTGTATTGAGGAGTCACGGGGTTTTCCTGAGGCTTCTTTTAGACTGCTCTCCACACGGCTGAATGAATAAGATGTTTTGTATTGTAACCTGATTTAGATCCTATGTGCAAAATAAAATTATGAAGATGACTTTCAAAGGAGACTAAGAAAAAGATATTTTGAAATTTAAGCAAAATATGTTAATTCCATAGCAAACTTATGCCATGCCCTACTTTAAAGCAGGAAAAATCCCTGCGAGACAAACTGGAATAATTAGGGCACTAAAAGTGTGGAGGATCCATTGTATCCGTGTAATAATAATTACTCGAATTAATCACGCTAAACTTGCTCAAAAAGTCTTGAAACGTTGCACACACATGTGTAAATGTATGTGTTTCATTGGTTTTGGACATGGATGTTTTAAAACGGCTCTAGAGCGCCACCCTATGCATTGATTTTGATGGATTTTATAATTAATCAGTGTAAACTACAGTTTGTATCGTGGGGCGTTTCCATGGCGCCACAGTGAAATTCAATGATAAATTATAATTTTCTGTCAATCACACATACATCGTCCAATCCGGACCAAACTTTTCACATGTGATAATGACTGGCTTTTACATTTCAATACAACATTTGAAAATGGGCACAGCGCCACCTGGTGGAAAAACATAAAATTACATGTTTTACACTTTGAGGTACAGCAAGTGAATGACCCAAGAAATCTCAAATTTGGTGAGGAAGCCTGAAAAAGTTGGTCGTATGTTACATTGAAAACTGTAAGTTTTCGCAAATGACCGTGAACCTGGTGGCAAGGCAAATTTCAATGTTTTGCCATGAAGAATGAAAGTACTCTTGTTTAATGTGCCCAAACTTCACAGATTGATGAAAGCCCAGCCCTGAACAGACCTTGATGACATGCCAGTGCTAAACTTGAGTTATCACTATCGGGTACGTACAGGAGCAGCCGCATCCAGCTGCATCCAGGAGGCTTCATGGTGCTTCCCTAACTGGGCCAGCGGCCATTTTCTGTATCTAATCCCTTTTTTTGCCTGTGTTTTCTTTTCTGGTCCTGGTGGCTATGGACACTTTGCCCCACTCACTGGGAGCCACATGAATGTTGGGGCAGTAGTGCTGGAGGCGTGGGTGCCTAGGTCAGCTGTTCAGTGTCACCGGCTCATCCTATTGGCTATGGTGGACTCCATCCAACCCTGGTTCAGCTGGGGGCTTTTTTTGGAAGTTAAATGAGTGGGAATCAGATGTGTGCCAGGGGATATTCACAAATATCCCATTGTTCCAGTGGAAGACAGCTGGGAGGTCTGGGCAGCTGCTGTACTCTTAGCCATCCCTTTCTTCAGCTCTGATAGTTGGCTTTCTTCAAAGATGTAGTCCACCTGTGTGTACCTCCCTCCACTCTTATACATCATCCTGTGTATAAAACTTACATCTGTTCGTACGATGGTCTTTCGTTCTACACGGTGCATTTCAAGGTCCTGCACCCATCCGTCGGTAAACTGTTCCTGGGCTTGTTGCAGTGACCTGAAGTTACTAAACTTCACGAGTGTATGCACTCACTCCAAGAACCGTATGATTATAAATCTGAGCGTGGTGAAAGTTGGGCAGCACATGTTTTGTCCACTCTGTGTGCTCGTAAGGGTCTGACCCTTTCACTCCTTTGATTTTTTCCTCGTATCTTTTCTTTGACTTTTCATCAAGTCTGTCTTTGTGCGGTCCGGCATTGTTCTCCTTCGTTTTGTACATTCCTTTTTTGGGGGGCAAAGAAAAAGCAAGAAGGTATTGGAACCGGAGAATGAACGTTTTGCGGTGCTGCAAATGCTTGTATTTGATGCGGTACTTGGATCGTTTTGCCACGAGTTCCCGGCATGCAATGCGCGAAAATCAGGTGATTGCTAAACAAGGGGGCGGGTGCATCCGGCCTCCTCGGCTGTAATTGGTCCAGCCCAGAGTTGATCATGACCAATTGGCCAATCCAACACCTTTCATTATATATACCCTTCCTAAAAAAATTTTTAAAAAAATCCACCGGCCCATAAAAACAAAAAATCGCCAGCGGCCCACCGGGCAAATGCCCGGTATGCCCGATGGCCAGTCCAGCTATGATGGGTGGTGACCATGGTGGCCATTTAGAAGTCGGCCATCTTGGATACAACTTTTGTTTTTTCAATAGGAAGAGGGCCATGTGACACATCAAACTTATTGGTAATGTCACAAGAAAAACAATGGTGTGCTTGGTTTCAATGTAACTTTATTCTTTCATGAGTTATTTACAAGTTTCTCTTTGTTCACAGCCATTGACATGTCGAAGAGGTTAACACGTGAGGAGCGGATCGAAATTGTGTTGATATGTGGTGAACGCAGTAACCGGGTCATTGCAGCAGATTTCAATGCAAGACACCCTACGAGACCACCCATCTCCCATGCTACAGTCAGCAAACTGCTTGCTAAGAAACTGGTTCAGTGTTGGATTTGCCAAAATGTGGACGCAAGAAAACTGTCACTAAATCAAATCAAATCAAATCACTTTTATTGTCACATCACATGTGCAGGTACATTGGTACAGCACATGTGAGTGAAATTCTTGTGTGCGAGCTTCACAAGCAACAGAGTTGTGCAAAATACAATAACATAAACAGGCAAAATACAAGAATGGCTACATCTGAAACTAATAAATATATGTACAATATATAATAGTATATGCATTTCTGGATGTGTATACTAAATATTTTTCTACGTGTGTGTGTGTGTGTGTGTGTACACATATTTTACAAATTAAATAGAGTAAACAATAAATAAAATATATAAAATAAATAAAATAAAATATACAGAGTGAGACATGTGCAAAACAGTGGCGTTACTGTACAGTATGGAGTGCATAATGTTAAAGTTCCAGTAGTGAAGCTGAGGTGTCTATGAAGTATCAGTGGCTGTCCTAGCTTCATTCAGCAAGAGCCCACAGCGTAGCACTCGCCGCATGTCACTGGAGAGTGGCATTAGTCGAACATCCCTTCGGCAGATATTAGCTACTCACAAATGTCACCCTTACAAACTCCAGCTACTGCAGCATCTCAACGAGGATGACCCACATCGGCACACAGAATTTGCAGAATGGGCATAGACTCACAAGTTAAATGGGCAGGGAATCTTGACTTGTTCGTTTGTCTTTTGTTTTTTTGGCAGGATTTTCTCCAACTTTGCTATGGAATTTATGTAAATCTAACCATGTGTGAAGACTAGAGAACTTTTGATTATCCACACACATCTGTGACAATTGGCACCTTACACAGTTTAAAGTTGCATTATAGAAATATAAAATATAATCAATCTGTCTCTATTAATGTGCCACATACCACAGGCCTTTAAGGTGCAGTAATTAAACCTTTACTTAAAAAGCCACCATTTGACCCAGCTGTCTTAACCAATTATCTCCAACCTTCCTTTCATATCAAACATCCTTGAAAGAGTAGTTGTCAAACAGCTAACAGATCATCTGCAGAGGTTTATTTGAAGAGTTTCAGTCAGGTTTCAGAGCTCAGCACAGCACAGAAACAGCTTTAGTGAAGGTTACAAATGATCTTCTTATGGCCTCTGACAGTGGACTCATCTCTGTGCTTGTCCTGCTAGACCTCAGTGCAGCGTTCGATACTGTCGACCATAATATCCTATTAGAGCGATTAGAACATGCTGTAGGTATTACAGGTACTGTGCTGCAGTGGTTTGTATCATATCTATCTAATAGACTCCAGTTTGTGCATGTAAATGGAGAGTCCTCTTCACACACTGAGGTTAATTATGGAGTTCCACAGGGTTCAGTGCTAGGACCAATTCTGTTTACATTATACATGCTTCCCTTAGGCAGCATCATTAGAAGACATAGCATACATTTACACTGCTATGCAGATGGCACCCAGCTCTATCTATCTATGAAGCCAGATAACACAATCTTCACTTCACTTTTTTTTTTTTTGAAGAATTCTCACGGCACTCTTATGTCCCACATCGGTGTGGGTATAATCCCAACCCTGTGTGTGGTGCAGTGATTGGAAAACACTGATCTAGAGACAGCCACCAAAACAGTCTCTGCAGAAAGCTAATGATCTGCTGGACTCCAGGATGACATATCTTAGACCTCAGTTAGCACAGTACCTAGACTGATGATAGAATGATCAAGCGGTTATGTGGGCCACTCTCTGGATCAGGCTCGTTCTGCTGTGCTGTATGGATGACTTAATCTCATAGGTAAGGGACCCAACACTAAAGCATGAAAGAAGGATGGGTTCTTTTTCAATGGGAGCATCTGGGGTAGAGAACTGGCGAGAGAGGCCCTCCGGCTTGGTGTTGAAATTAAAGCAAGCAAAAAACAAGTACCATCAGACTGGACGTGCATTTTATAAACACTTATCAGTTTGAATTTAAGCCAAGTTTTTCTGATCTGTACAAACAACAAAAGGATGTTCTGCCCCCTCGAGCCAGTGCCTCCATACCACTAAAGCTACCTTGATTGGCAGCTGCTCCCAGTCCTCTATGTCCTAGTTCCATTCTGCAGGGGATAAACGGCAGAATGCTCCACTGTAATGGTCCCAAGGGAAGCTGAAGTCCTGCGAGGTGAAATTTCCTGAACCTGGTGGGTCCTGCAGCTTTGGTGTTTACTCGTGTGGTCATCTAAATAGATGACATTGGAAACAAGTCTGATCAAGGGTCTCATAAAATTCTTTGGTTGCTAACTCACTTGTGATATTGTCATTTAATTGATAGAGGAATGCGCCCTGAAGAGCTCTGTCTTCTCCACCACCAGAATCCAAAAATTGATGGAGAAGTCAGCCACACTTTGCTTTCCTTCCCTAGTTCCTTTCACAAACACACACGCTCAGGGGGCTCCGATGGAGTGGATCATGGCAACTAGGTGAGTGGGGCCAGCAAAGCTGATTCAGTGGGTGGATCTAATTGTGCACCTGGAGCAGTTGGAGCCTGACAGACACCAGGAGTGGTGTGTGAAACTGTGGAAACAGACTGGATGTCAGGGTCTGCGGAGGCAGACCATGCGGAAACGTGTGTGGTGGACCCAGGTGCGAACACAGGCGAGGATGCAGGAGTGGATTTAAACAAAAGCGAGCCGTTTATTATGGCTGATGAAAAGGAACAAAACAGAGTGAAGGCAGCATAAGAGTAACCGTTCAAACGAAAACCTAAACTGGAAATAAACTAAGGAAAAGCTATGGCTTGGAATACGGAACACAGAGGTGGTAACACAGACGACGCGACACAGACTGTATGAAACACAGAGACTAAATACACATGAGGGATGATCAGGGGAAGTGGATGCACACGGGGAACACTGATAATCATAACAAGACACGGCAGGAGTGAACGTAACACTGATGGGAGATGGGCAAAGTAAAACAGGAAGTACACAGAGGTTCAAACAGGAGGGGAGAGAGCACGGGGAGAACGGCTGGGGAAAACATAGAATAAAACACAAAGAGAGACGAGGGCTCATAAATACACAGAGGGGCACACAGGGGGTGAGAGTCACGAAGGGAAAACACATAAGGAACAACGTAACAGATCAACCCAGGAAGCATGGCCTAAATAAAGAACAAAATACAAAAATACATGAAAACTAAGAATACTGGGCCCACATGGCCCAGGACCATGACACTGGAATTGTCCAAAACACACCTGAAACGTTCTACTTGTTTCTACTAAGTAGTCCTGAAGTTCTTTGCCCAGTTTGAGACCACCCCTCCCTGCACCCCCTGCACCTATCACCGTCTGTAGTCATGGAGTGAAGAGCAGATAGTTTCTCAGTACATCAGAGAATGCCTGCCCTCCTCTCTCGACTCCCAAAGGTGGGACCAAGTCACTGTTTGCAAGTCTCAAGTCTTTGTCCTTGGGTCTGGATTGACACATCACAAGTCAAGTCTGAAACTTTGAATTTCAAGTCTTTTTTCTTTTAACAATGTTGCAGGTATATGTTAAATGTAAGTAACAGACCATGTGTTCTTTTTTATATCTGTATTTATCTCAACACATGATGAAACAGGTGTGACTGAACCCACAAAATATACACAAAGTCATTCTGAAATTGCACCTCTATATTGGTCAGCTCAGTTAAACTTAGCTGCAAGAATAGTCTTCCTTTAAACTATAATTTCACAGAATAAACATTCAATGAAAAATACAAAAGCAGAACCTGAATGCACAGGAATGTGCACTTTAAGTCATTTCAGTTAACTATTCTGCGTTGCATTTCCAAAAGACCAAACCATCCAAAAGTCTGTCAGTCATTTGTGCACGATGAGGCCATAAAATGATGCTGCCATAGCTGAAAACTCGCTCCACAGCAGCTCTACATGCAGGCACTGCCAAAACTCTGGTGGCCACATGAAACAGTGAAGGAAGAACAAGAGGGTGCTCTATCCATCAGCAGTATCCAGGTAGTGACTTAGCTGCAGCACTGGACTAGTCCCTGCATCCTTCTTCGGCCTCTTACAGGAAGCAGCAGAGTCCTCCGTCTTCACAGTCCTCTGATGTTCCTCACCAGGAGTCACAGGTTTGCAGGATCTGCAGCATCTTGCAGGATCAGATCTGACAAAACAAATCAACAACAGCAAAAGAGCCCTTATTAGAATTTTAGACAAAAAAAATACAGAAAAAAATACACACTAAATTTAGTCTCTACCTTTAACTTTTTGTGCCACCTCTATCTTTATGTCCCGACAGCCCAACACATGGTGTTCCACCCGTAACAGAGAAACTGAAGGATCCAAAGCAGCTGCTTTGAGCTACACTGGATCTGAGGGGGCAGTGATCTTCTGCTCTAGCCATTCGCACACGATAAAGATTCCAAGAAATCTTTTGTTCACAGACGCTTGGAGACTCCTGACCAGACCCTTCAGGAAACAGACTTGAGGCTTCAGTTTCTCCAGGTGGTGATTGAGGGACAGCATGGATGGAACAACATCACTGATCGTGACTATTTTCTCACTTTGTGTCAAATCTGTTTCTTCTCCGAAAGGCTTCTAGATGTCCACCATCTCGTTCAACGGGTTCCACTCTGTTAAAGGAGATGAAGGAGTTTTCAAACGAAAACGCATCGTTTTCTCTCCGTTTCATCTCCCGTCCACACTGAGACGGCGTTTTCGCTTATGGAAAACGTATCATTTTCAGCAAAAGATTAGTGTGGACGTAGCCTATTTTGTCAAGTCATAAAATGAATGAGTCCAAGTCATGTGACTCGAGTCCACACCTCTGTCAACCCCTATCAGTTTGCATTACCCTTCACACCCGCTCCCGGATCTAAGCTTTCTCCACCAACCAGCCCCAACCTGTCAGGCCTCCACCTCTCCCCTCAACTGTCACTCAGCACCAGATCTCTGCAGGGCCACATTCTCAGCTACCCTACTGGACGCCTGTAGCTCTATAACTGTACAACAACACGCCCAACTAGTGTCATCGTGTAGTATGCCAATGAAACTGCTGTGGATGAGATAGAGCTCCAACAATTCTATTCTATTCTCTAACTGTAAGTTTAACACATGGAGTCACTTCCAGATCTCTTATTTACTTACTTTGGAAACAGGCCCATCCTGGTCATGAAAACATTTGTTAGTCACTTGCACAGTCACTTTGTGTGTGTGTAATAATGGTACTTCCTAACGAGTTGATGCAGTATTTTTGTTAAAAAGTGATATAAAGCTGATAGTCTGCACTTCAACCACATCTTGACCGTTTGATTTGAAATACATTGTGATGGTATAAAAAGAAAAATGAGTTATGGAGCTAACTTTATTTAACCCCATCAGTGTGTCAGAGCTGCAGTCTCTGGCATTTTAACAATAACTAAATTTGTTAGATAGATTCCTTTTTAAAATACATTTTAAAGCATTAAATTGGCTTTAGAGCCAACCTGCTCTGACAGTTTTGCCACAAAAAGAAGAAACTGGGCCATTGTACAGAATAACTTAGACGTGTTGTTTCTAATACTATGACAATGTGTTGCTGCTGTGTGTAAACAAACTCTCACGCCATTTTTCTATTCTCCCCTCTCCGCGGTATTTTATCTGGAGGAAGTGAATACATGTGTTTCTAATTGTGCTGGAGGTTGAAGCCAACCAGCCAGTCTCCTGCTCTGATCATTTCCTACAGTCTGGTACCATAAATAAGGAGAGAGAGAGCTGAGGTGAGGGGAGCGTTTTCTCCACGGCTTGTTTCACTTCATGTCTCATTTCTGGAAGCTGGGATGTTTCAGACAGACATCAAAGAGCTGTGGCTGTTCCCGCTCAGCTTTTTGTCTTTTAGGCCGCCCATATGCTGCTCACGCTGTTCTCCTAACATAAATCAAGGGAACGTGTCCCTGCTGGATGTGCAGGATGGGGTTGGGGGTTGGGGTGGGAGGTGTTCACCAGGTCTCACTTAATGCCACATTTCATTTCCCTGGTTCTCTACAATGGTGGTGGACAATGAGAAAATGAGGACTTTACATGACCCACGGAGTAAAAACGACCTCATGTGAAATATGCCGTGTAGACACTGAACTCTAAGAGAAAATATATATATTATATAATATATATATATTTCTATAATATATTTCTATAATATATATATTATAGAAATATATATATATTATAGAAATATATATATTATAGCTCAGTCATTGCCTGCTATCTTTACTCACTGAAACCAGTCAAGAGATTTTCATCCTGTCCAGTGTCATAAAATGCTCTCATGGCTCTGGCTCGTCAATGAAACTGAATTCAATTCTAACTCAACTGATGAACACAGACGAAAACTGTATAGAAGAGAATACAATGCATCGTGCCTTAAAGCTGTATTATGGATGGGACAACTCCTTTGGTTGCAAAAACCCATTTTGGTTGTACAGAAATCTATGGGAATATGTCCGTGTAGGTCCGAGTCATCCAGGTCATGGTAGTTTGAGGACCTTGTGAAACCGGTGTGTTCCTGCGTTGTGTCTGACAATGAAAAGTAAAAGAAACAAAGACCTCCAAGTCATTAACTTGCCCACTCCAGCTCTTACAACCAAAGGCAAACAGTAGGGAAGAGGGTTAGCTCAATCCACCACAACTCCCAAGCTACCCAGAATTATCTATTCATGCTAGCATTAACTGTGCCTATAACACATATGCAGTGTTGGGGAGTAACGGAATACATGTACCGCCGTTACGTATTTAGAATACAAAATATGAGTAACTGTATTCCGTTACAGTTACCGTTTAAAAAGGTGGTATTCAGAATACAGTTACTTTGTTGAAATAAATGGATTACACTGCGGTACTTTCCTGTTTCATTTTGTCGCGGGTCAGGACTGTTTGGGTTTTGTTTGACAGCTACGTTCTTTCGTTCCAGGCGGCAGCGTTACGGTTGCCATGGTTACAGGGCGACGCTCTCTCTCTCTTTCTGCGACTGTGTGTTTCCTGGGTGAGAGAGCGCCTTTTCGTTGTTGTTGTTGTGCTAAGCTAACAGGCAGAATGCTACAAGCATAGCTCTAAAGAATGTAGCATTATGGGCAGTGTAGTCCGTGCTGCAGGGAGAATGCACTGCCATACACGTTATGTGTCTGTGAGCGCGAGGAGGGAGAAAAAGGCGAGTGGAAAGGTACGAGTTGTCGTCGAGGAAAAACGGGAGCTGGAAGCATGTAAATATAATAATAACCACTGCAGCCAAGAAGAGAGCCTGACGAGCCCAGTTGTAAGTAAGCTATTAAGACTCGACTGTACACCGTGTTCGTGTTTTCCTCCGAAAACAATAAGTTCCGTTGGAGCCTTTCAACGCCTCTCTCTGTCTCTCGCAAGAAAAAGTGACCCACACAACAAAATAAAGCTATTTTTCGGCTATGAGCCGACAGGGACCCCGCCGTATTAGTCAGAGGTCCCTTTACTACAGTTCGGAGTCGCGGACCTTCAGTAATAGTAATAAATCACACAGCAATAGTACATTCACGTTGTTGTAAAAAGCATGATAATATATTAAGTAATCCAAAGTATTCAGAATATGTTACTGTCATTGAGTAACGTAACGGAATACGTTACAGAATACATTTTGGGGCATGTATTCTGTATTCTGTAACGGAATACATTTTAAAAGTAACCTTCCCAACACTG
Source organism: Mchenga conophoros (assembly GCF_057382185.1). Classification (NCBI taxonomy): domain Eukaryota; kingdom Metazoa; phylum Chordata; class Actinopteri; order Cichliformes; family Cichlidae; genus Mchenga; species Mchenga conophoros. Next base: position 1,580,422 of record NC_140531.1, on the reverse strand, counting down.
CACATTTGTGGCACACACCTACTACACATTTACAGCATCTAGCAAAGACAGGCACAATGATGACAATAATTGAACTAAAGACACACAATCAGAAATATCAGGGTGGCTAAATATACATTATATGTGTGTTGTACAGTGTCTGGAAAGAAATGACACCCACCTCTCCCACAGGGGAACTGTAGAAAAGGGGAGAGGCCAAAGGGGTACACTGTATTTATAGGGTTGCACCAAAGAAGAAGAAGAGCAATGATGAGGGGCTCCAACTGATAATGAACATAACTACAGGCTTGAAGGTCCTAACAGTCAGGTATAACAGGAACGGTTTTGGGTCTAGAACACGTTTTGTGTAATTATAACAATATGTAATTTATGGCCCGGTTACACTTGGAAAGAAAGCGATTGAAAGAAAGTGGTAGAGATTCTCAGGTATTTAAACCCTAGTGGGAGTTGTTGACCCACTGTTGACCATGTGTCTCATTACTTGAGCCAATGTGCTGAAAAATGTATGAGAGCTTGCCTTACCCCACCATGGGACCTTAACAGGTCACATGATGAAAAGTGGTAGAGATTCCCTTAACAGGTCACGTGACCTGTTAATGCAATTCATTCGTGCTTGGAGAAAACTCTGCCGAGTTTCTCTGATAAACCTGCTGCATAAGAGATGACAGTGTTGTTCTGTTTGTCCTTCCGTTGGTGTCTGACCTCTGACCGTGCACCTTCACTGATTTGATGAAGGCCACGTGTTTTATGAGCTTTACTCATATGTGTTCCTTTTCTTTCCCATTTGTCTTAGAGGGAACATATTCTGCCCGGGTCCCGATCACCCCAAGTTTGTATTCCAGAGAATAATGGTAGTATGTACTGGTCTGTGTGTGTGTCTGTGTGTGTGTGTGTGTGGGGGGGGGCTTCTGGTAAAGTTTAATGCTGAGGCTTCCAGCCTCCTCTGTGTGCAGCACATTTCAGAAACAGCAAATTATTTTCAAATATATTTTCTCTGGTGATGTTTCTATCATCTGAGCTGATGTGAACTCTGAAGGCTTTTACCTGTTGTGTTTGGATTTTGACCGGGTGTCATCCAGATATCGGTACCAGTGTACAGGTGCTGCCTCTTGATCCTTGGCACCCTGTGGATCTGTGAGCTCAACTAACACTTTCCTGTTAGTAGACTTCAGTTAGTAGTTTCAAGTCACAATCATTACTAAAGGATTCTCATTTTATAAACTATGGTCCTGTTAAATTTGAAAAGAAGACTAAAGTATTCTTCAAAACAGGAAATCAATTGTGTAAAAATATATAGAAAAACTGTAAACCTTCTTGTAACAAGGAAAAATCAGTGGTTCCTCAGTTACTGTGTTGAATTGTTTTCACATTTAGTAATCAATAGCGAGTAGTTGTGGTGGTCAGCAGGTCACCCAGAGGCTGAGTGTCCAATCTCCTAATGATCATTTTGTTTTGCCAGGTCACCTGTCTCCAAACAGTCATGAATAGTGACTGCTATTCAGAAAGTGATATTTGCTGTCTATAAACTGCAAGACAAACAACTGTCATCGAATGTATTACAGCAGACATATTGCAAACACACAGCAGTCAGTCTGAGGCATTCTGCACCAATGAACCAGACTTTGTCTCTGATGCATCTCCTTGGGGACACGACTCAGCTGGTTGCCAACTCGCTGTATTCTGGTTATATTCCTAAAAAAAAAAGCAATCTGAGCGTCATTTACAATTTCATTTGGCAGCAAATATGTCACTATAGTGACCTAGTAATCTATTCCAAATCTGTGAGGTTGTGGCTAGACACCAAAATCATTTCATGTGCATGTAATTACCACTGACTGTCTCGATCCCATTTTATCTATTTTACAGGTCAGAGTCACTCTGTGAGTGTTCATAGCCCTTGTTGCAGTCTTTCAAGCAACCATTTCAAAGGTGAACAGATCTCAAGTTGATTGCACACAGTTGCAGTTGTTTTGGTTGAGCTGTGGTCTTCGATCCCGGTTTTCTCCAGTGTGACTTTAGAATAAACAAATGGCAGCTGTCACAGTGGCCACATCACAGTTTCATATTCTATCCCAAAAGATCAACAGTAACACCCAAGTTTGAAAAAGAAAATTTTTTTTTAAAAAGTAGGTAAACTCGGGGTTAAACGAAAAAGAAAAATGTAAGTTAAGGATAAGTTCTATTGATACGGCCCGATATTACAAATCAGGAGGAGAGGAGGTTTAACTTGTGATGCCAGGCATGCTTCAGTTCTTCTGCTATTATGTAACCAGCTGCCTATGAATAAAACTTCCACTGAAATTCCACCGTCGTCACAGATCAAAGGCTCGTCCCAGCTTTCTGCTGCTGCTGCAGGCAATATGACTTCTTTTCTCCTCCCACTCTTCATCCATGTGTGACAATTTGACAGCCACAACTGTTAACTCTGTGTTTGTGTGTCTGAGCATGTGCGTGAGTGTGTGCGTCAGGTTGGTGTGTGTGTGTGTGTGTGTGTGTGTGTGTGGGGGGGGGGGGGTATATCCTCCAGTTTTCAGCTCCAAGTGTTATGTTTCTAAACTTTGGTTGCTTTTTTTGTCTGTTGTTGTGTAAGAGCTGCAGCCCACACAGCTGAGCGGAGAGCCAAGAAAACCACCAGTAATCAACCCCAGGACGAGTGCATTTGGGTCAGGGTTACTGCTCAGCACTCATGACCAACACTGGTATTTGTAGCACTCATACAGTCAGGGTTAATAAGGGAACAGTGTTTGGTGACACTTGTTAGAATGCAGTGTCATTGATGAATGCATATGAAACGAATAAATGGCACTGTCATGGAGAAATGACTTTGAGTTGAACCCGCTGATCTTTTTCTTTTCACAGATGCACGGATAGATCTACAGGCCAATCATTTATTTATTTATTTATTTATTTCATAAAACAGCACAGACATTGAACAAGACAGATAAGGACGAGGAGACAGAATACTGGAAACAATGAGTGGAATAGGAGGGTAGGAGGGATATAACGATGTGTGTAGCGCATGTGCTATGTGAGGGTTTAACTATATTTAGTCATCACACAAAAGATGGAGCAACATAAATGCTAACAGTCACAGTAATGAACTAAAAACAAACATGATGGTAACATGACTGGTACCTACAGAGCACTTCAACTTTGACAATATCCCAAATACCACCAGCTGAAATGCAATGTTTGTGTTTCAAATGGAAGTAGACTCACTGTTGTACCTCTCACCTGACTAGGGATGGGTATCGTTTAGGTTTTATCCGATACCGGTGCCAAACCGGTACTTTTGAAACGGTGCCGGTGCTTAAACGGTGCTCGAACTGGTGCTTAAACAATGGAGAACACAAACTTTGTCCAAAAACCTCTTATGTTTTTATTTTTAGAAGTCTCTTTTTTTCTGCAAAATGATAACCAAGTTAGCCTTTTCTGTTGATACAACATACCTCCTTTGGTTGGAACCAGTGCTTAAACAATGGAAAACACAAACCTCTCATGTTTAGCTGGGGTTTTTTTGTATAAAGGTAACAATGTTAGCCTTTTCTGCAGCTATAGGGCATATATGGTATCACTCTATCAAACAAGAAGACAGCCGCATGTAACTACGACCGTGTTTGCTAATTCACCTTGCATGCATTAATGTAATAACGTGTTTAGCCTTATCAACGTAAATTACACACGAACAACATTAAGCTACTCACGCAGAGAAGAACGGCTGCTGCTGCATCATCATCCTCATCATTTCTGCTACACTGGCAGGGCTAGGGGCCAGGACTCTCCTCTTCGTGTTTTTGGGGGAATGTTGCTAACTCCGGGTCCGATAACAGGCAACCCACCCGCAGTAGATGTGCTCGGTGTGAGGTCTCGCAGCAAGCTATCAAATACGGCGCATTTCTCGGCTTTAAAAAAACGCTATGCGTCGCCAGGTGTTTCATCGGATTCGAGGTTTTACCTCCTTTGCACAATATCACAGTATCACCTTAAAGCACTTGTTGCACCAAAATGTGCGCTGCTTTTCGGTCTGGTTACTACCGTTTATGTCAGAACCAGTGCCATAATGGCATATATATATGCATATATATATGCTGACTATATACATATGTATGTGTGTGTGTATATATGTATATATATATATATATATATATATAGCAGCTGGATAGCGTAGTGGTTAGACTACACGCCTTTGGAACAGAGGACAGAGGATCGCAAGTTCGATTCCTGCCTGGGGCATCTGTATCCAGTAAGGGTCCTAAGGCTAGACCCCCTATGCTAAGCAAGCCTACCGCAGACATGAGCGAGACAGATAAATATGAAGGCATGCCGGCTCGGACGTCGCCCGGATCAACAAGGTCCGCGTCAGGTGTTGAGGAACCAGGGCACCCTGACGAAAAGTGGGCTACTGGAACAAGAAGGCATCGGTGGGCAAGAGACGAAAACAGGGCGTTGTTGGAATGCTACTACGCAAGTAACCCCGGCGGAAGGGGCTACATGAATAGGATTACCGACACTAACAAGCTGATCTACAATACGGCAGCAGTGATCAGTGAGATGCTTGGCTACAAGTTGAACAGCGACAAGGGGCAGTACCCTCCATGGAGAAGGAGGCTAGAGGGCAAGATCAAAGTAGCACGGAGGGAGGTTAGCCAACTAACGGAGTTGCAGAAAGGTGCGACAAATAAGGTGCCTAAGAAATACAGCAAGCTGTCCATACCTGAGGCCTTGGAAACTGCCAAGCAAAGACTCACAGCCAGCCGCTTGAGGAGGTACACCAGAGAGATAGAAGGCAGGAGAATAAACCAGCTGTTCTCCACAGAACCAGCAAAGGTGTACTCTCAGTGGCAAGGGAACAATAAGAGAACAGCACCACCAAGGCTGGAGACGGAGCAATACTGGAAGAGCATATGGGAGAAGGATGCAACCCATAACGGCAATGCTCAGTGGCTAGAGGATCTGAGGGCAGACCACAGCGACCTCCCTGAACAGGGTCCAGTAACCATCACAGTGGCAGATATCCAAGAAAGGGTCTCCAGTATGAAGAGTTGGACAGCACCAGGGCCCGACATGGTTCACGCCTACTGGCTGAAGAAGCTGACTACACTCCACGAGCGTCTGGCAGCACATATGAACCAGCTGCTAGTTAACGAGAGACACCCGGAATGGCTAACCAAAGGTCGGACGGTCCTGATCCCCAAGGACCCCAAGAAGGGACCGGTCCCCTCCAACTACCGACCAATAACCTGCCTCAGTACTACATGGAAGCTCCTGTCAGGCATCATATCGGCTAAGATGAACAGGCACATGGGTCAATACATGAGCGGGACACAGAAAGGAATTGGCAAGAATACCAGAGGCGCAAAACACCAGCTACTGGTAGACAGAACAATCAGCCGAGACTGCAAGACCAGACTGACCAACCTGTGCACTGCCTGGATTGATTACAAGAAGGCCTATGACTCAATGCCCCACAGCTGGATACTGGAATGCCTAGAATTGTACAAGATCAATGGGACCCTAAGAGCCTTCATCAGGAACTCAATGGGGATGTGGCGTACAACACTAGAGGCCAACTCCAAGCCCATAGCACAAGTCACCATCAAGTGCGGGATCTACCAAGGAGATGCTCTGTCCCCACTGCTGTTCTGCATAGGCCTGAACCCCCTCAGTGAGATCATTAACAAGACTGGCTACGGATACCGACTACGGAACGGAGCAGTTGTCAGCCACCTCCTGTACATGGATGACATCAAGCTGTATGCCAAGAGTGAATGAGACATCGATTCACTGATCCACACTACCAGGCTATACAGCAATGACATTGGAATGTCGTTCGGACTGGAGAAGTGTAGTCGGATGGTAACAAAGAGAGGGAAGGTAGTCAGATCTGAGGGGATTGAACTACCAGAAGGCAACATTGCAGACATAGAGGACAGTTACAAGTACTTGGGGATCCCACAGGCAAATGGGAACCATGAAGAGGCTGCTAGAAAAGCTGCAACCACCAAGTACCTGCAGAGGGTCAGGCAAGTCCTGAGGAGTCAGCTGAATGGTAAGAACAAGATCCGGGCCATCAACACGTACGCCCTGCCCGTGATCAGGTACCCTGCTGGGGTAATAGGCTGGCCAAAGGAGGAGATAGAAGCCACTGACATAAAGACAAGTAAGCTCCTTACCATGCATGGAGGGTTTCACCCCAAATCCAGCACCCTGAGGCTGTACGCTAAGTGGAAGGAAGGGGGCCGGGGACTGGTGAGTGTCAGCACCACAGTCCAGGATGAGACAAGGAACATCCAAGAATACATTGGGAAGATGGCCCCAACTGACCGAGTGCTCAGTGAATACCTCAGGCAGCAGAAACCCAAGAAAGAGGAGGGAGACGAGGAACCATCATGGAAGGACAGGCCCCTGCACGGTATGTAACACCGGCAGATAGAGGAGGTGGCTGATATCCAGAAATCCTACCAGTGGCTGGACAAAGCTGGACTGAAAGACAGCACAGAGGCACTAATCATGGCAGCACAAGAACAAGCTCTGAGCACAAGATCCATAGAGGCTGGGGTCTATCACACCAGGCAAGACCCCAGGTGCAGGATGTGTAAAGATGCCCCAGAGACAATCCAGCACATAACAGCAGGGTGCAAGATGCTAGCAGGCAAGGCATACATGGAACGCCATAACCAAGTGGCCGGCATAGTGTACAGGAACATCTGTGCCGAGTATAACTTGGAAGTCCCGAGGTCAAAATGGGAGATGCCCCCAAGGGTGGTGGAGAATGACCGAGCTAAGATCCTGTGGGACTTCAAATTCAAATTCAAATTCAAATTTTATTTGTCACGTACACAGTCATACACAGTACGATATGTAGTGAAATGCTTGGACAACTGCTCGTGACCTAAAGAAAACAAAAAAGGAAAAGGCTATGAATAAGATAGGAAATAAATATGAAAAATTAAAAAGGGTAAAGGGGTCTTTCTGTGTGGAGTTTGCATGTTCTCCCCGTGTTTGCGTGGGTTCTCTCCGGGTACTCCGGCTTCCTCCCACCGTCCAAAGACATGCAGCTTGTGGGGATAGATTAATTGATTAATCCAAATTGTCACTAGGTGTGAATGTGCGAGTGAATGTGAGTGTGAATGGTTGTCTGTCCCTATGTGTTAGCCCTGCGACAGACTGGCGACCTGTCCAGGGTGTACCCCGCCTTTCGCCCTATGACAGCTGGGATAGGCTCCAGCGCCCCCCGCGACCCTGAAAAGGATAAGCGGAAGCGAATGGATGGATGGATGGATGGATGGTAAATTTAACTGGGAAGAATAAGATAAAATATATAAATTAAAGTTGAAAATAAAATAACTGTACAACAAAATACACAATACACAATATAGAACTATATAAGAATGTATGAAGAAATCTAAATCTAAATAAATATATACACAATAACAGCAGCTGTACAAGTATTAACCGGAAATGAAGAATATAGTGACCAGTGTTGTGCAAAAACAATGTCCAGAAAGTCCAGTGTGTGTGTAAGAACCATATGTGTGGGTCAGTACTGTGTGGTGGTGTGATTGAGAGACCGTATCGCCTGCGGGAAGAAGCTCCTCCTCAGTCTCTCTGTGTTGGTCTTCAGGGAGCGGAATCGCTTTCCTGACCTCAACAGAGAGAACAGTCTGTTGTTGGGATGGCTGAGGTCCTTCACGATCTTCCTGGCCTTGGTCCAGCACCGCCTGCTGTAGATTGAGTGCAGGTCAGGGAGCTCGGAGCGGATGGTGCGCTCAGCTGACCGCACAACCCTCTGTAGAGCTCGTCTGTCCTGCATGGTGCTGTTCCCGAACCAGGTTAAGATGTTTCCCGTCAGGATGCTCTCTATGGTGCACGAGTAAAAGTTCATGAGCACCTTGGAGGGCAGTTGGAAGTCTCTCAAGCGTCTGAGGTGGTAGAGACGCTGACGGGCCTTTTTCACCACGGTGTTGATGTGACAGGACCATGACAGGTCCTGCGTGATGTGAACTCCGAGGTATTTGAAGCTGTCCACTCTCTCCACTGGGCACTCGTTGATGACGGGGGTCTGGTAGTTCCTCTCCTGCTTAGTGCTGAAGTCCACTATCAGCTCCTTTGTCTTACTGACGTTTAGAAGGAGGTTGTTCCTCTGGCACCAGTTCTCCAGATTCCTAATCTCCTTCAGGTAGGCCGTCTCGTTGTTATCAGAGATCAGGCCCACCACGACGGTGTCGTCAGCAAACTTGATGATGGTGGTGGAGCTGGTAGTGGCCACACAGTCATATGTGTACAAAGAGTACAGCAGGGGGCTCAGAACACACCCCTGGGGGGCTCCAGTGCTGAGAGTGGTGGAGGCTGAGACATGTCCGCCCATCCTTACTGCCTGTGGTCTGCCAGTTAGGAAGTTGGAGATCCACTGACACATAGATGAGCTGAGTCCCAGATGCTCCAGCTTGGTGGTGAGTGTGGAGGGAATTATGGTGTTAAATGCAGAGCTGTAGTCTATGAAGAGCATTTTAACATAATTCCCCCTTCTAGTGTCCAAGTGAGTGAGTGATGTGTGGAGGAGATGAGAGATGGCATTGTCTGTGGAACGATTTGGACGGTAAGCGAACTGTAGTGGGTCCAGTGTGTCTGGTAGTGAAGAAATGATGAAGTCTCTGACCAGGCGTTCAAAGCACTTCATCACTACTGAGGTGAGGGCTACAGGGCGATAGTCATTGAGAGAAGCAGGGTGGGGTTTCTTCGGGACAGGAACAATGATGGACTCTTTGAAGCATGTGGGGATCACCGACTGAGATAAAGAGATGTTGAATATCTCAGTGAACACAGGAGCTAGCTGGTATGCGCAGTCTCTGAGGATACGACCTGGGATGCCGTCTGGTCCTGCTGCTTTCCTGGTGTTCACTCTCTTGAAGGCTCTCCTTACTTCATGCTCGGAGATGACGAGCACGTTTCCGGTGCTGGCAGTATCTTCCTGTCTGCAGCCGTTAGCGCCGCTAACACTAGCATTGTTGGAGACCTTAGCTGCAGCCTCGAAGCGAGCATAGAAAGTGTTCAGCTCGTCTGCCAGAGTCACGGCCGCGTTCGTCATACCGGTTGTTGGTGCTTTATAGTCCGTTATTGTCCTTAGTCCCCGCCACAGGCTCCTAGAGTCACTCTGTTGGAGTTGTGACTCTAGTTTCCTCCCGTAGTGCTGCTTCGCCTCTTTCACCGCCCTCCGCACATTATATGACGCGGCTTTGTACGGGTCCATGTCCCCCGTTGTGAGTCCCGTGTTGTAGGCAGCAGTGCGGGATCTCAGAGCGTTGCGGATGGTTTTATCCACCCACGGCTTCTGGTTGGGAAACGTGATAGTCTTTGTCTCCACGGTATCATCCGCTAGTTTCCCGATGAATCCCACAACCGCTTCCGTAAACACGTTGACGTCATCGTCGGAGCTGTTTCTGAACATGCCCCAGTCTGCGTCATCGAGTGTGTCCTGTAACGCGGCCACCGATTGATCCGTCCAGCGCGCGACCTTCCTCTGAACCGGAACTTCCAGATACAGACGGACAAAATGGTGGTGGCTAACCAACCGGACATAGTGGTGGTAGACAAACAGAAGAAGACGGCCGTAGTGATCGATGTAGCGGTTCCGAATGACAGCAACATCAGGAAGAAGGAACACAAGAAGCTGGAGAAATACCAAGGGCTCAGAGAAGAGCTCGAGAGGATGTGGAGGGTGAAGGTAACGGTGGTCCCCGTGGTAATCGGAGCACTAGGTGCGGTGACTCCCAAGCTAGGCGAGTGGCTCCAGCAGATCCCGGGAACAACATCGGAGATCTCTGTCCAGAAGAGCGCAGTCCTGGGAACAGCTAAGATACTGCGCAGGACCCTCAAGCTCCCAGGCCTCTGGTAGAGGACCCGAGCTTGAAGGATAAACCGCCCGCAGGGGCGTGCTGGGTGTTTTTATATATACACTCAACAAAAATATAAACGCAACACCTTTGTTACTGCTCCCATTCCCCATGGGATGGACGTAGAGACCTAAAATTCATTCCAGATACACAATATAACCATCCTTCCCAAACAGTGGTCACAAATCAGTCCAAATGTGTGGTAGTGGGCACATCTGCTATATTGAGATAATCCATCCCACCTCACAGGTGTGCCACATCAGGATGCTGATCTGACATCATGAGTAGTGCACAGGTGTACCTCAGACTGCCCACAACAAAAGGCCACCCTGGAATGTGCAGTTTTTTGCGCTATTGGGGGTCTGGGGACCCAGAACCGGTCAGTATCTGGTGTGACCACCATTTGCCTCATGCAGTGCAACACATCGTCGCATGGAGTCTATCAGATTGTCAATTGTGGCCTGTGGAATGTTGGTCCACTCCACTTCAATGGCTGTGCGAGGTTGTTGGATATTCGTGGGAACTGGTACACGCTGTCGTATACGCCGGTCAAGCACATCCCGAACATGCTCAATGGGTGACATGTCCGGTGAGTATGCTGGCCATGCAAGAACTGGGACATTCTCAGCTGCCATCTGCCCTGAACAATGTGAACCATGATTCATCCGTGAAGCACACACCTCTCCAACGTGCCAGACGCCATCGAATGTGAGCATTTGCCCACACAAGTCTGTTACGGCGACGAGCTGGAGTCAGGTCAAGACCCCGATGAGGACGACGGGCATGCAGTTGAGCGTCCCTGAGACGGTTTCTGACAGTTTGTGCAGAAATTGTTTGGTTGTGCAAACCAATTGTTCCAGCAGCTGTCTGGGTGGCTGGTCTCAGACGATCTTGGAGGTGAACCTGCCGGATGTGGAGGTCCTGGGCTGGTGTGGTTACACGAGGTCTGCGGTTGTGAGGCCGGTTGGATGTGCTGCCATATTCTCTGAAACGCCTGTGGAGACGGCTTATGGTTGAGAAATGAACATTCAATGCACGGGCGACAGATCTGGTTGACATTCCTGCTGTCAGCATGCCAATTGCACGCTCCCTCATTGCTTGTGGCATCTGTGGCATTTTGCTGTGAGACAAAACTGCACATTCCAGGGTGGCCTTTTGTTGTGGGCAGTCTGAGGTACACCTGTGCACTACTCATGATGTCAGATCAGCATCCTGATGTGGCACACCTGTGAGGTGGGATGGATTATCTCAATATAGCAGATGTGCCCACTACCACACATTTGGACTGATTTGTGACCACTGTTTGGGAGGGATGTTTATATTGTGTATCTGGAATGAATTTTAGGTCTCTACGTCCATCCCATGGGGAATGGGAGCAGTAACAAAGGTGTTGCGTTTATATTTTTGTTGAGTGTATATATATATATATACACACATGTATATATATATATATGTGTATATATACACATATATCGTCAGTTGTCCAAGTACGCTAAGAAAGGAGTGGGAAGGCTGTATTTTTTGGATGAAGCTCCTCATTTTTTCTCATGCTATAAAAAAGAGCCTGCACTGCTCTAATAACAGCCTAGGCATAGTAGCAGAGAGTTTTCTCCTTCTTTCATTGTTAGTTGTGAACATCTGGTTCCAGGCCATGATTCGTGGAGAAGTGTTTTTCTCCTCCTTTTCTTTCCCAGTGATGATTGGGGATAGGATTGGTTTTGTGGGAAGGAGGGAAAAAAGTCTCTGGTGTCAATCAAAGGCTCATGGAAAGTTATCCAGTGAGCCAGGGCAGGATATGTTTAGATGGTGGTGGTGGTGGTGGTGGTTTGGAGGGTGGTGAGTGAGAGGAAGAGGGTTAAGTGTATATTCGTGAGGGGGGATGTTTGAGTCCAGGCGCTTTGCCAGGAGAGACAGAGAGGAAGGAGCAGGGATGAGGTGGTAATACTGAAAGATGGAAAAAAATGTGACCAGGCCTCAGATTTCAGGATGGTTTAAACTTATTTTCCTTTCTGTTTCCAAGGAACTCTTGCAGTACTTGTTTAACTTTGTGGGTTTTTCTTCATATCAGATGTATGGCTGAAACTGTTAGGGTTGTGTTTTTGGCGATTCAAACTCAGTTTAATCCCAAACTAAAAAATTATGACAAAAATCACGTCATTCTTAGTTTCCTTTTAATGATTTTACAACATATTAGTGATTTTATATGTTTGTATTTTTTTGATGATTCTTTTTTATTGCTTTTAGTGTTATTTGATATCTTTAAATTCTGCAGAGCATCACTCTAAAGGTGTTTTACATATCAAGGCATCAACAGGCGACACATATACATTTTGACTGACTGTAAGAGGAAAAGGGTAAAAAGATTTATTGTTTGGCAGTAATAGAATAGAATAGAATTCAACTTTATTGTCATTGCACATGTCACAAGTACAAGGCAACGAAATGCAGTTTGCATCCATCCAGAAAGTGCTTTAGCAATAATATAGATATATTACAGAATATGGATCTATTATTATGTTACAATGTACACGGTATGAAGGTATATTATGAATATACTATAAGTATGTACAGGCTATAGTGTATAAGCTATGCACAGGCTATGAAGAGGATATAAATATGGTTAAAAATATGAAACTATACAGATTGTAGATATACAATTCTGAGTATTAATAAACAGCTATAAAGAGTTGTAAACAGTTGTAGAACTATAATTATTGTATTGTAGAAAATTATTGTCTATACAGCATTTGAAGTTGATCTAAAATAATTAAGACTTTATTGTTCTTAGCTGTAACTCCTCCTTTAAACCTGAAGCGTTATGATGGAGCCAACGAGCTCAGCACGTGCTGAGGGTCAAAGCTGACACGAATCCTCCTCAAAGCTGCTAGTCTCCATTCTTGTTGGGCCTTATGAACTTATATTTACAACATTAGTGAATTTTACCGTTTCCTTTAACTGGATTATCAATGCTAACACGCAGAGCGAAGATTTTTATTATTTTTATTAAAAAAAGAAAAGAAGAAGAAAAAACAAGCTGAAGACAGTGGCTGGGGGAAGTGGAAAGGCTTTTTGAGTTCATCTCACAAACCCAGTGATGCTCAGCTTTGTTTTTGTCAAAGAGCCTAGCCAAGCACAGTGAGAGCTTTTTCCTCCTGCAGAGAAAACCCAAAGTGAGGAAGCGTCTGTGAGGAGGAAAGCCAAGCTTCCACTGTGGTCGACCTACTTTCACAGGAGCCAACATCCAAAGAGGGGAAAATGGCAGAAAATATGGAAAGCCAGCCTCAAACACTGCACGCAAAGCCAGGGCTCAAAGGTGCGTAAAGAAAGGTTTGAATTGCTCTAATTCTGGATGACTGGAGAGTCTGAAGACTTTCGGACATTTTGTTTGTACATTCCATGAGATGCTTTTGATTCCAGTTTAGTTTTTACTTCACCACACGGACTAAAAACACCGAGCCACAGCCAGAGGAAAATATTGGATCCTTTTTTCCAGATGGAACTGAATATAGGCTGTCCTCAGTTTTTCACTGTAACTGGGGAAGACATCGGAAAATGTTTCAGAGTGGTTTTTAAATCATAGTGAACTTTCACTGGCTCAACGAAACAGTGAAATAGACCATAAGGACATCTGCAGAGAGGCAGGTCGGACAAAGGTGATCCGGTTTAAGCTTTAGGATGCTTTAAAAGAAGAGCATATCCAATCGCACAACAAATCCAAATCTAACTTTCTGATGGAAGCAATTCAGAATTGACGTTTTTATTTAAAACTTCTGTAAATGATAGATCTTTAGAAATACGCTCTGAATAAGAACATGCATGACCTGCAGTAGACAACGGATGAAAACCTGGAAGCTTAAAGGTTTGAGGCCTTTAGTCATCGACCGGTTATGTTGGGACAGCTTTGTTTACATTCAGCTGGTGAGCAAAAGAAGAACAGGAAGAAGCTTTGGTCTTCATATGTGTTATCCATTATTCACATACCATTACACTTTAAGCTCACATGTTCTGGACGGTGAGTGTATCCACACAGAAACCCAGCTGACCACATGGTTCAAACAGAGACTACAGCCCTCTGCAACCAGCGTACCGCTGAAATGTATTCAGTTCAATGTATTCAGTAGATCCTACAATAATAGATACAGACGAAAACCCAACAATCATATGACCCCTTTTGAGCAAGCACTTTGGCGACAGTGGGAAGGAAAAACTCCCTTTTAACAGGAAGAATCCAAACTGGAAGCTGGTTCCACAGAAGAGGGGCCTGAAAACTGAAGGCTCTGCCTCCCATTCTACTTTTAAATACTCTAGGAACAACAAGTAGGCCTGCAGTGTGAGAGTGAAGTGCTCTAATAGGGTGATATGGTACTACAAGGTCATTAAGATAAGATGGGGCCTGATTATTTCAGACCTTGTATGTGAGGAGCAGGATTTTGAATAATGGATTTAACAGGGAGCCAGTGAAGGGAAGCCAAAACAGGAGAAATCTGCTCTTGGTGCAGCATTTTAGATTAACTGAAGGCTTTTCAGGGAGTTTTTAGGACTTCCTGATAATAATGAATTACAGTCGCCCAGCCTGGAAGTAATAAATGCATGAACTAGTTGTTCAGCATCACTCTGAGACAGGATATTTCTAAATTTAGAGATGTTGCACAAATGGAGTCTTACATATTTGTTTAATATGTGCATTGAAGGACATGTCCTGGTCAAAAATGACTCCAAGGTTCCTCACAGTGTTACTGGAGGCCAAGGTAATGCCATCCAGAGTAAGAATCTGGTTAGATATTTCTAAGATTTTCAGGGCCGAGTACAATAACCTCAGTTTGATCTGAATTAAGAAGCAGAAAGTTAGCGGCCATCCAGGTCTTTATGTCTTTAAGACATTCCTGCAGTTTAACTCATTGGTGTGTGTTATCTGGCTTCATGGACAGATAGAGCTGGGTGTCATCTGCATAGCAGTGTAAATGTATGCTATGTCTTCTAATGATGCTGCCTAAGGGAAGCATGTATAATGTAAACAGAATTGGTCCTAGCACTGAACCTTGTGGAACGCCATAATTAACCTCAGTGTGTGAAGAGGACTCTCCATTTACATGTACAAACTGGAGTCTATTAGATAGATATGATACAAACCACTGCAGTGCAGTACCTGTAATACCTACAGCATGTTCTAATCGCTCTAATAAGATATTATGGTCGACAGTATCGAATGCTGCACTGAGGTCTAGCAGGACAAGCACAGAGATGAGTTCACTGTCAGAGGCCATAAGAAGATCATTTGTAACCTTCACTAAAGCTGTTTCTGTGCTGTGATGAGCTCTGAAACCTGACTGAAACTCTTCCAATAAGCCATTCCTCTGCAGATGATCTGTTAGCTGTTTGACAACTACTCTTTCAAGGATGTTTGATATAAAGGAAGGTTGGAGATTGGCCTATAATTAGTTAAGACAGCTGGGTCTAGAGATGCTTTTTGAGTAAAGGTTTAACTACAGCCAGCTTGAAGGCCTGTGGTACATAGCCGATCATTAGAGATAGGTTGAGCATATTTAAGATTGAAGCATTAATTAATGGCAGGACTTCTTTGAGCAGTTTTGTAGGAATGGGGTCTAAAAGACATGTTGATGGTTTGGAGGAAGTAATTATTGAAGTTAACTCAGAAAGATCAATTGGTACTAAGAGTAGCTGTAGATAATATTACATCTGTGGAATGATTATTGGTAATTTTTTCTCTAATGATTAAATTGTTATTTGTGAAGAAGTTCATGAAGTCATTACTAGTTAACGTTAAAGGGATGGTTGGCTCAACAGAGCTCTGACTGTTTGTCAGCCTGGCTACAGTGCTGAAGAGAAACCTGGGGTTGTTCTTATTTCCTTCAATCAGTGATGAATAGTAAGATGTTCTGGCTTTGCGGAGGGCTTTCTTATAAAGCAGCAAACTATTTCTCCAGGCTAAATGATGATCTTCTAAATTTGTGACATGCCATTTCCTCTCCAGCTTACGAGTTATCTGCTTTAGGCTACGTGTTTGAGAATTATACCACGGAGTCAGGTACTTCTGATTAGAGACCTTAGTTTTCACAGGAGCTACAGTATCCAGAGTCGTACGTAGTGAGGAGGTGAAATTATTAACAAGATAATCGACCTCTGTTGGAGCAGCGTTCAGATAGCTGCTCTATGTTGGTACAGGGCATTGAAGATGATAACAGTGGGTGGATTATATTCTTAAACTTAGTTACAGCGCTTTCAGAAAGACATCTACTGTGATGAAGTCTACTCTCCACTGCTGTGTAATCAATTATTGTAAATATATATGTTATCAGGAAATGATCAGACAGCAGAGGGTTTTCAGGAAACAATGTTAAATGTTCAGTTTCGATGCCATATATTAAAACAAGATCTAGAGTGTGATTAAAGTGGTGGGTGGGTTCTTTTACATTTTGAGAGAAGCCAATTGAGTCTAATAACAGATTAAATGCCATGTTGAGGCTGTCATTTTTAGCATCTACATGGATGTTAAAATCACCCACAATAATTATTTTATCTGAGCTCAGAACTAAATTAGATATAAAGTCTGAGAAATCAGACAGAAACTCTGTGTAAGGCCCAGGTGGACGATAGATGATAACAAGTAAGACTGGTTTCTGAGTTTTACAGCTGGGGTGGACGAGGCTAAGCATCAGGCTTTCAAATGATCAGAGCTTCCTGACCTGTTGTCCATCTACACCAAGCGGTGCAAGGTCAAAACCAGGAAGATTATGTTGGACCTCTCCCATCCCAACAATGGACTCTTCTCACTTTTGAGGTCTGGGAAGCGCTTCCACTCCATTAAGGCCAAAACTGAGAGAATGAGGAGGAGCTTCTTCCTCCATGCTATTCAGGCCCTGAACCAGGTGTAGGACATGACTCTCACACACATCACCACACGCACTCTGGTTTTTCTTCTTGCACACTTCCTGTAATTTATAATTCTTTTGACTACTAATCTCTTACGTAAACTGTTATTTGAACATTCTTACTGTAAATTTCAAAGTTAAAGCTGTAAATTTTTTTAGTAAGCTCTGAATTTTTATATCTTACTGGAAACCTACTGTAATTTAATTGTCTGGCACTGCACAGCTACAAGCATTTCACCTCATGTCATACTGTGTATGGTTGTGTATGTGACAAATAAAATTTGAATTTGAATTAAAAGTCTGTCTGGGTCTTTGGTTGATTAATAGGCTGGTGTGAAAAATTGCTGCCACACGGCCCCCTCGGCCTGTGCTTCGAGGTTTCCGGTAGTTAGAATGACTCGGGGGTGTTGATTCATTTAAACTAACATAATCATCCTGCTGTAACCAGGTTTCTATAAGGCAGAGTAAATCAATTTGTTGATCAATTATTAAGTCATGTACTAAGTCATGTATCTCTATTCCAAGATGGCTGCGCGTGAACAACGCGAGGCTCAGCGTCTCTCCAGAATCTGCTATTTAGCGGTTTTTTATCTACTTTTTACCGTATTATTCGTCCAGAATTGCTGTGCGTTGCTGACCTACAGCAGACAAGAGCTTCTGGACATCTGGGCTCACAACTCCAACAGTTTTATCGCCGATCTCCGACTCATCCCAGAGATCTCCAGAACACCGGAGGCTGCCCACTCTCCCCGGCCGGGCGGAAGTGCACGCAGACAGCGCCGAGATCGTAAACAAAGGCGAGGTAGGCGCGGAGGGCTACGGGCTAAGCTAACGCTAACACCACACCGGCTGCCTTTACCCAGTATTTTTCTCGCCAATGTCCGTTCTCTGGCAAACAAAATGGATGAGATACGGCTCTCCATCACTAACAAAAGACAGATTATGGACTCAAATGTCATGTTTTTCACCGAAATATGGCTGAACAACAGCTGCCCGGACAATGCTATCGAGTTAGCAGGACGCCACACACACCGAGCCGACAGGCTAGCAGATGACTCCGGCAAGACCAGAGGTGGAGGTTTGTGCATTTATATTAACAATGCTTGGTGCATGAACTCCACTACTACTGAGAGTCACTGCTCACCTAATGCGGAGTTTTTAATGGTCAAATGCAGACCTTATTATCTCCCCAGAGAACTCACTTCAATCATACTCACTGCCGTGTATATCCCCCCCGACGCTAATGCTAGGTTGGCCATGAAAGAACTTTCTGCAGCCATTAACAAACACCAGAATAAACACCCCGAGGCTGCTTTTATTGTTGCTGGCGACTTCAACCACACCAACTTAAAGACAGTCCTCCCCAGATTCCACCAACATGTCTCCTGCCACACCAGAGGAGACAAGACTTTAGACCATGTGTATTCCAACCTGGCTAGAGCCTACAAAGCCACACCCCTCCCCCACATTGGACAATTGGACCATCTCTCCCTGTTCCTCACACCTAGGTATTCACCACTCATCCAACGTGTGAAACCTGCTGTGAGGACAATTAAAGTGTGGCCAGAGGGGACAGACGCAGTGCTCCAGGACAGATTTAAAAACACAGACTGGAATATGTTCAGCCACACAGACCTGGACCAGTACGCCTC
Source organism: Mchenga conophoros (assembly GCF_057382185.1). Taxonomy (NCBI): domain Eukaryota; kingdom Metazoa; phylum Chordata; class Actinopteri; order Cichliformes; family Cichlidae; genus Mchenga; species Mchenga conophoros. Next base: position 1,561,987 of record NC_140531.1, on the reverse strand, counting down.
ATCTGTACTGGATTACATTTCCGAAACCACAGACAGTGTCACCACCCAGAAACGGATCACCATGTACCCCAACCAGAAGCCTTGGATGAACCGGGATGTTCGTCTCCTCCCGAAGGCCCGCAACACCGCCTTTAGGTCAGGAGATGCACACGCCTACAGCACAGCCAGGGCTAATCTAAAGAAAGGCATCAAAAAAGCCAAACACCATTACAAAAAGAAGGTAGAAGAACACTTCTCCAACTCCAACCCCCGACGCATGTGGCAAGGACTCCAGACCATTACAGACTACAGGACCACCAAACCCTCCCCCGCATCCTCTGATGTCTCCTTCCTCAACGAGCTCAACAACTTTTATGCTCGTTTTGAGCAAGGGAACCCCACAACCACAACCAAAGCAGACATGACGCCAGACCACCAACCTCTGACTATCTCCCCCACCGATTTACGAGCGGTGCTGAGCAGGATCAATGTCCACAAGGCTGCAGGCCCTGATGGCATCCCCGGGCGTGTTCTCAGAGTGTGTTCTGGGGAGCTTGCAGGAGTGCTGACAGACATATTCAACCTGTCCTTGGCCCACGCTGTGGTACCGGCCTGCTTCAAATCCACCTCCATCGTCCCGATACCCAAAAACTCCAACCCATCTAGCCTCAATGATTACCGCCCAGTAGCACTCACCCCCATCATCACTAAGTGCTTAGAGCAGCTGGTCCTAGCACACTTCAAATCCTGTCTCCCCCCCACCCTGGACCCCCACCAATTCGCATACCGCCAGAACAGGAGCACAGAGGATGCAGTCTCCATCGCACTGCACTCTGTCCTCTCACACCTGGACAACAACAACACCTACACCAGAATGCTGTTTATAGACTTCAGTTCAGCATTCAATACAATCCACCCCTCACAACTAATCAGGAAACTGACAGACCTGGGCATCAGTTCCTTCATCTGCAAATGGTTACTGGACTTCCTGACCAACCGTCCCCAACATGTCCGGCTGGATAACCGCTGCTCATCTACAATCACGATGAACACCGGTGTACCACAAGGCTGTGTGATGAGCCCTTTCCTCTACTCCCTCTTCACCCACGACTGCAGACCTGCTGATGGTTCCAACACCATCATTAAGTTTGCAGATGACACCACGGTGATTGGCCTCATCAGTGACAACAATGAGGCCGCCTACAGGGAGGAGGTGGATCGTCTGGCTGAGTGGTGCGACAGAAACAACCTGCTGCTTAACACCGAGAAGACCAAGGAGCTCATCGTGGACTACAGGAGGAATGCTGACCCACATCCACCCATCCACATTAAGGGGACGGCTGTGGAGCGTGTGAGCAGCTTCAAGTTCCTGGGAGTCCACATCTCAGAGGATCTCACCTGGACGACCAGCTGCTCCAAGCTGGTCAAGAAGGCTCACCAGCGCCTCTTCTTCTTGAGGACTCTGAGGAAGAACCACCTGTCCTCAGAGATCCTGGTGAACTTCTATCGTTGCACCATCGAGAACAGTCTGGTACGGGAACTGCTCTGCCTCGGACCGGAAGGCGTTGCAGAGGGTCGTGAGAACTGCCCAGCGCATCGCCGGAGCACCACTTCCTGCCATAAATGACATCTACAGGAAGCGGTGTCTGAAAAGGGCTTGGAAAATCATCAAAGACCCCAGTCACCCATCACATGGACTCTTCACCCTCCTGCCCTCTGGGAGGCGCCACAGGAGCCTCTGGACTAAGACCACCAGGTACCGGAACAGCTTCTTCCCCACAGCTGTCAGACTCCTGAACTCTGCCTCCTGACATCTGACCCACGTTAAACTCATGGACTGAACATACACACACCCACAATGGACAACTGTACCCTCAAACACACAATAATAACATGGACTGAACCACCACTCACAACCACTAGCACTTTATATAGCCTCTGTAGGAATTATATCTCACTTATCTTAACTGCACTACTGTATAGCTCTGTGTAAATAATCATTCTGTACATTCGATAATCTTTAATCCTACAACTGTTTACAACTTGCATAGTTCCCATTTCTGTATAGCTGTATATCTCAGATTCTGTAAAGTTATTTATTTCATATTCTGTATAGTTTTTCATATTTATATCCTGTTCATAGCCTGTACATAGCTTGTACTCACTACAGCCTGTACATACTTATAGTTATAGAATATTCACAACATACTTCATACTGTGTACATTATAACATACCATAATAGACCCATTTCTGTAATATACTCACATATCTATATTATTGCTAATATATATTGTAATATATCTATATCACTAAAGCACTTCTGGATGGATGCAAACTGCATTTCATTGCCCTGTACCTGTGCATGTGCAATGACAATAAAGTTGAATTCTATTCTATTTCTATTCTATTCTAACAGAGACTTGGAGGAGAGAGACCTAATATTTAATAATCCACATTTCACTGTTTTACTCTTTGGTACACAGCAAATCCAGCATGTCCAAATTAACACTGTCGGATTTGATTTCAACACTATTAAAGTGTCTATATGGGTCCACACCAGAGAGTGTTAATTTAACTCTTTTTGGAGAGTTGGTACGTTAACTCTGATTTAGTGTTAAACACCAAATCTGTCTGGAGTTGATAATTTAACACTTGGTGTTAAGAGTTTATATATTAACTCTCAAAGAGTATTTTAGTTTAACTACGTAAGAGTTATCTTCTAATTCATTCTAAAAAGCGGGAATTTTACTGTTCTGAACTTCTAGAAATTTCTTTTGGAAATAAACATTTACTAAAAAGATGCAATGGTTTTTGAAAAACATTTATTCTGAACTGTGCACCACAATTTCAAAACATTTTCTGAAAGATGTAACAGTATACATGTTCTCACTTTCATTAGAATTTTGTTTATCAAAAGGTCTGACATGGTAAATGCAAATAACAGCATTCTCATCACTTATTTCTTCAATACAATATGCATGTCCTTCATTCATCCCTTTGTGGAACTTCAACGCACTTCTGCTCTCCCACATATTCCATCTTCACAAGCATATCCTGTGCGGAGATTGAATAAAAATTAGTTGACACTAATTAATGGCACAAATAATCCAGTAAACAATTGCAGCACAGTAAAAAAAAAAAAAAAGGAATCCTCTTTGAGCCATTACTTGTGTAGAGTATTTTCCCAAAAGACAAGGACACAGGCAACAGGTAATACTGAACTAAATGTAAAACCTCAACCTTTTTCATTTTTACCTAAACCGTGTGCACAAAACTCTGGAGGGATCTATGCTAACGTAGAACCCAGTCAGGACGTCTGCTACTGCTCGTGTTTTTTTTAATTTTTTTTATGGGCGATCGTTTTCAGGCTTCAAGTAGCACCATTATACCAACATTTCACATTCTACACATTGTTTTAGGTGTATTTGACCAAAGGTTTGACTGAAAATTCTCATGCAAGCTTTTTTCAAGGCTGTGGTATTTGCCCGCAAACAATACCTTTCAGCTAGCTAAAACATAATATTATGCTATCACCGAGCAACATGGCTAATGCCTTTCACACAGCTTTGTCTCAACTCCAAAGAGCCACAGAAGTAAAAGCTCATAATAATAATTGAAACAATCTTTGAAAAAATGACTTACCAAGCATGGCAAATAACTCAAATATGTAGAGCAAAATGTTTTGAAACGGCTTCACTTCAGCTTCGATTGGAGCCGTGCTGGGGGCGGAGTCTGTGAATTTACTCTATTGGTGTCATAGCCCCTGTAGGAGTTCAGAGTTAAGAGGTCAAGAGTTAATGTTTCCATTGTAACACCTCCAGATTTGACAGAGAAACACTCATTTTTAACACTCGATTTTAACTACTATCAATTTACACCTCAGAGTTACATTAAAAGAATGTGACTCTGCTTAGAGTAAAATTAACTCTACTTTTGCAAGAAGACTATTAACACCAAAACATTTAACACTTTTGAATTTGCTGTGTACAGATGTGGATACTGTATTGTTCTTTCTTTGTAATTGTTGATGTTTAAGTTGTTTGTTGCTGGTTTTTAGTTTGTAACCGGGTGTCATTACTGCCGACGTGAATTATGATTTTACTAAATTTGCGTTTACCCTTGGCCAGCAGTTTTACATTTCCCCCAATGTCGCCTGCTCTGGCCCCTGGAAGACAACTGACTATGGTTGCTGGTGTCTCCAGCTTCGCATGTCTGAGAACAGAATCACCAATTACCAGAGTTTGACCCCCAGTGGGTGTGTCGCAGAGTGGGGAAAAACGGTTAGACACATGTTGGTGGTGTACCTGGGGCTTCAGTTTAAGACCGAAATGTAGAGCAGTGTTTATTCATTAGAATCTTTGGGAATATTTATATTCAACTTTGTTTGGTTTTGTTGTTTTCTTTTATCCAAAGTTTGCTGAAATGCCCACTGATCCACCTTCAACAGTTTATCTGTGTGTGGGTCAAAGCAGAGATGTTCTTTCCACCTTCAGCAGTTCTTCTGGGAGATACCCAAGCACCTGTGTGACCAGAAACACCTCATTCAGGTGGTACTACAGTGGGGCAAAAAAGTATTCAGTCAGCCACCGATTGTGCAAGTTCCCCCACTTAAAATGATGACAGAGGTCAGTAATTTGCACCAGAGGTACACTTCAACTGTGAGAGACAGAATGTGAAAAAAAAATCCATGAATCCACATGGTAGGATTTGTAAAGAATTTATTCGTAAATCAGGGTGGAAAATAAGTATTTGGTCAATAACAAAAATACAACTCAATACTTTGTAACATAACCTTTGTTGGCAATAACAGAGGTCAAACGTTTACTATAGGTCTTTACCAGGTTTGCACACACAGTAGCTGGTATTTTGGCCCATTCCTCCATGCAGATCTTCTCGAGAGCAGTGATGTTTTGGGGCTGTCGCCGAGCAACACGGACTTTCAACTCCCGCCACAGATTTTCTATGGGGTTGAGGTCTGGAGACTGGCTAGGCCACTCCAGGACTTTCAAATGCTTCTTACGGAGCCACTCCTTTGTTGCCCGGGCGGTGTGTTTTGGATCACTGTCATGTTGGAAGACCCAGCCTCGTTTCATCTTCAAAGTTCTCACTGATGGAAGGAGGTTTTGGCTCAAAATCTCACGATACATGGCCCCATTCATTCTGTCCTTAACACGGATCAGTCGTCCTGTCCCCTTGGCAGAAAAACAGCCCCATAGCATGATGTTTCCACCCCCATGCTTCACAGTAGGTATGGTGTTCTTGGGATGCAACTCAGTATTCTTCTTCCTCCAAACACGACGAGTTGAGTTTTTACCAAAAAGTTCTACTTTGGTTTCATCTGACCACATGACATTCTCCCAATCCTCTGCTGTATCATCCATGTGCTCTCTGGCAAACTTCAGACGGGCCTGGACATGCACTGGCTTCAGCAGCGGAACACGTCTGGCACTGCGGGATTTGATTCCCTGCCGTTGTAGTGTGTTACTGATGGTGACCTTTGTTACTTTGGTCCCAGCTCTCTGCAGGTCATTCACCAGGTCCCCCCGTGTGGTTCTGGGATCTTTGCTCACCGTTCTCATGATCATTTTGACCCCACGGGATGAGATCTTGCGTGGAGCCCCAGATCGAGGGAGATTATCAGTGGTCTTGTATGTCTTCCATTTTCTGATGATTGCTCCCACAGTTGATTTTTTCACACCAAGCTGCTTGCCTATTGTAGATTCACTCTTCCCAGTCTGGTGCAGGTCTACAATACTTTTCCTGGTGTCCTTCGAAAGCTCTTTGGTCTTGGCCATGGCGGAGTTTGGAGTCTGACTGTTTGAGGCTGTGGACAGGTGTCTTTTATACAGATGATGAGTTCAAACAGGTGCCATTCATACAGGTAACGAGTGGGGGACAGAAAAGCTTCTTACAGAAGACGTTACAGGTCTGTGAGAGCCAGAGATTTTCCTTGTTTGAGGTGACCAAATACTTATTTTCCACCCTAATTTACGAATAAATTCTTTACAAATCCTACCATGTGAATTCATGGATTTTTTTTTCACATTCTGTCTCTCACAGTTGAAGTGTACCTCTGGTGCAAATTACTGACCTCTGTCATCATTTTAAGTGGGGGAACTTGCACAATCGGTGGCTGACTAAATACTTTTTTGCCCCACTGTATAGAGCCAAGAACTCCAGTATCCATGTATGGAGCATGGATTCGTAGGCTTGTAGTGAATGTAGGAGGCAATCAGGTCGACGTGCCCTGGTAATCTTTTCCATCAACCAGGAGCTGGGGTTTTGACCATCTTGTGTTACTTCCAGTCCTTTGTGCTGTGGCCATCCATGGGGGGTTTCTTCAGCCAGATAACTTACAATAAGCCAACGTTAAGTGTCCACAGTTTAATAAATAGGTTAGAATCCATTACTATTGTAATGCCAACATATATCTCTCATTCTTCACGTTTAGATTTTGTTCAAATGTGAAGGTAGTTTTTGAAAAAAGGTCAAATTATTTTTAAATGCATGCAGTATGTGAAAGGTAAAGGTATTTTTAAAACTGGAACTTTTTGTCTTTTTTAACCCAACAAATTAAGGGTTAGAATAGTTTCAGCCAAAGATTTCTCACAAGGAAGGAAGCAGCATGAGCGTGAGTACATGAGGTGTTAGTTTCCACTAGGCTTGGTTCAGGAGTTTATTTTAAATATAACTTCATGTGCCGAGAATAAACAGTTCACATACATAAACACATATTTGTGTTAGGAATCTATGGGTAATGTTATTTATAGGCTCTCGCTGTGACTTTGGTTAAGTAGGGCAACCAGTTTACCCAGCAACACCCTCCGCCCTCAGGTGATGGTCACCATAAGTGAAGATGGAGCAGTGAAAAGCAACAGTACAGATATTTCTACACACATCTCCTAAAATACTGTGGTAGAAGATAAAATACTCAATATATTTAACTTCTTCACCTAAGTAAAAGTAAAAAAGTGTTTGTGTGTGTTCGCACACCTGCGCAGGTAGCTTCTCTTTCTTCACACAACACACAGCTCTCCTATCAGGTGTCAGCATCCTACTCCAGTCCTACTTTCACAGTTAAAGATCAGCAGTGCTGGTCAGCCTCCCCTCATACTACCCCTTCACCCACTGCTACTCCCCCCTCCTAAAAACAAATGCAATGACGAAAACGTAATAAACACTATGATCTGCTCGATGTATACAACCTAAACATCTGGTGAACCTACGATTACCTGGAGAAGCTAGCTCCTGATATCAAATGGTTGATTTTCAAATGACTTTCTGTTGTCAGTGGTAATTGATTTATAATAGTGTTCAGTAATGAGAACATGTTGAATGCGTTAGTGCATTTTTACAGTGGGGCAAAAAAGTATTTAGTCAGCCACCGATTGTGCAAGTTCGCCACACTTTTTTTTTTTTTTTTGGCCTGTCCCGTTTGGCTCTTTTGCCATCAGAATTGTTGTCTAAAGGCAAAGAAAGATGCCCAACGGATTTACTTTACCAAACTGACCATCCCAGCCTTGCCGTAATGGTCCATTTGATTCACCTTTTATTGTTTATTTTATTTTCACTTACTGAATACGGGACAGACTTGACTGGGGGAAAGAAGGGGAGAAAGAAAGAGGGAAAGAGAAACAGCTGGGAAGAGGGACGGGGGAGAAGTGCAAAAGACAAAAACCAACAGAACGGGCAGAGAAAAAAAAAGTTCCCCCACTTAAAATGATGACAGAGGTCAGTAATTTGCACCAGAGGTACACTTCAACTGTGAGAGACAGAATGTGAAAAAAAAATCCATGAATTCACATGGTAGGATTTGTAAAGAATTTATTCGTAAATTAGGGTGGAAAATAAGTATTTGGTCACCTCAAACAAGGAAAATCTCTGGCTCTCACAGACCTGTAACGTCTTCTGTAAGAAGCTTTTCTGTCCCCCACTCGTTACCTGTATGAATGGCACCTGTTTGAACTCATCATCTGTATAAAAGACACCTGTCCACAGCCTCAAACAGTCAGACTCCAAACTCCGCCATGGCCAAGACCAAAGAGCTTTCGAAGGACACCAGGAAAAGTATTGTAGACCTGCACCAGACTGGGAAGAGTGAATCTACAATAGGCAAGCAGCTTGGTGTGAAAAAATCAACTGTGGGAGCAATCATCAGAAAATGGAAGACATACAAGACCACTGATAATCTCCCTCGATCTGGGGCTCCACGCAAGATCTCATCCCGTGGGGTCAAAATGATCATGAGAACGGTGAGCAAAGATCCCAGAACCACACGGGGGGACCTGGTGAATGACCTGCAGAGAGCTGGGACCAAAGTAACAAAGGTCACCATCAGTAACACACTACAACGGCAGGGAATCAAATCCCGCAGTGCCAGACGTGTTCCGCTGCTGAAGCCAGTGCATGTCCAGGCCCGTCTGAAGTTTGCCAGAGAGCACATGGATGATACAGCAGAGGATTGGGAGAATGTCATGTGGTCAGATGAAACCAAAGTAGAACTTTTTGGTAAAAACTCAACTCGTCGTGTTTGGAGGAAGAAGAATACTGAGTTGCATCCCAAGAACACCATACCTACTGTGAAGCATGGGGGTGGAAACATCATGCTATGGGGCTGTTTTTCTGCCAAGGGGACAGGACGACTGATCCGTGTTAAGGACAGAATGAATGGGGCCATGTATCGTGAGATTTTGAGCCAAAACCTCCTTCCATCAGTGAGAACTTTGAAGATGAAATGAGGCTGGGTCTTCCAACATGACAATGATCCAAAACACACCGCCCGGGCAACAAAGGAGTGGCTCCGTAAGAAGCATTTGAAAGTCCTGGAGTGGCCTAGCCAGTCTCCAGACCTCAACCCCATAGAAAATCTGTGGCGGGAGTTGAAAGTCCGTGTTGCTCGGCGACAGCCCCAAAACATCACTGCTCTCGAGAAGATCTGCATGGAGGAATGGGCCAAAATACCAGCTACTGTGTGTGCAAACCTGGTAAAGACCTATAGTAAACGTTTGACCTCTGTTATTGCCAACAAAGGTTATGTTACAAAGTATTGAGTTGTATTTTTGTTATTGACCAAATACTTATTTTCCACCCTGATTTACGAATAAATTCTTTACAAATCCTACCATGTGGATTCATGGATTTTTTTTTCACATTCTGTCTCTCACAGTTGAAGTGTACCTCTGGTGCAAATTACTGACCTCTGTCATCATTTTAAGTGGGGGAACTTGCACAATCGGTGGCTGACTAAATACTTTTTTGCCCCACTGTACGGGGCTAATAGTGTCCTAACAAAATTCATCAAGAACTCACTGGCACTGTGGAATACATCACTGTTCAACATCACATCGTTGGAGGTCAGCTCAAAGGAAGTTGCACAAGTTAATTCAATGTGGAAAATGGGTGATGCACCTTAAGCCAACTCATCACAAAAGTTTGCATACAGATATAGACTCAGGAAGAAAGTGAGACATTGAGTGATAGTCACCGATCCACCAAGATCTACAGCAAGGATATCGGGATTTCATTCATACTGTGGCTGAATGGCTGCAAAAGAGGAAGGGGTGGATCTACCAGAAGCCCTGTGGATATACAGGACAGCTACCTGGAGAATCCACGGGATGTGTGAATTCATCAGAGAGAGAGCCTCAAACACCCGGGAAAAGAACAAATCAAAGAAATGTACATTAAAAGCCTAGAATCACCATGACATCATGTTTGCCATTGAGAAGTGTGCCATTTGTTGAAACCTTCTAACTTTCCATAAATGAGTCCTACTTGCTAAAAGTGACATAATGAAGACAGTCAGTGTAGGAAGCGAGAACCCTCAGATGTAAAAATGACTGTGAGCTAAGAAAGCAAGAAATAAAAATGTAAATTAAGAAAAGTGAAGAAAATGTGATCTGATTTCTACCAGCTGCTGAATTCTTTTTTCATCATTTGCTGCTTCAAGTAAACAGTGTGTTGACTTGTTTTTACAGTCTGACCCACTTTAATATCACAGAGAAGAAGCTGAGTTGTTTTCCTCTCTTTAAAATCAGCTATGTCAAAGACTCGGCTCAACCTTGTCCTCATTAGTGAATAAACATAAATGGTCAGTGATGCCACATGTTAAGAGCTGCTGTTGTGTCAAAAAGGATCAAACTCTGACCTTTGAGCTCGTGTGACACTGCAGCTGCTGTGTTTCTGCAGAGCATCAGCAAACATTCCTAAAAGGCCAGTGTTTATTTTGGTCTTTAACAGCTTCTAATGTGAAGTTCGTGAACAGGACCTGTAGTCACCTCTTGGATGCTCCTTCTGGGTTCTTTTTTATGTATCAGGATCATACACTTCAAATGTAAAGTTCATACCTTTAAAAACTCATTCTCATGCTGATGCATTCACTCCTCTAACATTTTTTTTAAGTAACTCGTTAATTTGGATTTTTACTAAGTTTTAAAATTGGTGTGACCACTTTTGGTGCCTTGTGGTATGGCCCACCCAAAAAGTTTGTACTTTTTGATAACTGAAATTCTCCCATTTTATTAGTCTATTAGTTAGCACCACCATGTATCTGTGTTACAGCTTAGGACAGTCAACCAGTCTTATTGCCTGCTTGTCAATTCCAGCTGCAAAATGAACAACATCACAGTGACAGGACAAAAATGTTAAAACTGGAAAATGCAATCAGAATCTGATTTGCACTCTTCCAGTACAGACCAGGATAGACATCAGTCCCACTCACTTGTGTGAGTCACAGGATTCAAAAGTCTGGTGTAAATTCCTAAAATGTGAATGGAGGTTTGGCTGAGTGTAGCCTCATTGTGACATTCAGACATGTCTGGACATGTTTTTCCACCAGCACAGCAAGCATTTCCTTTTTTTTTTTTTTTATCTTCGTCTCCAACTAATATGCATGCTAGTGTGTGCAGCTGGCACAAAAACAGCCAGCTGGAAGCAGTGAAACTCAATCACCACATGTTTTCCTGTAGCTTGGAGCACATGCCCTGGTGTGCGCCCTATGGATCAGGTGTCGTGGAAATCAGAGGAGCCTGGGGCCATGCTCATGTAAGCTAGCCATGAGATGGTTATATTTAGATGAGGCGATCAGCACGCCTTAACCCCCACAGCTACACAAACTCTTTGCCCCTCACTCTGGTTACAAGCCTGCTCACTTTAGCACAAACAATGTGAATGGTGGGGATTTATCAGAAGGAGTAAAAAGAGTCAAACTACACCAAGAGTAGTTTGACTCCTGGTGGTGCTGTCACTTGGGGTTCGCTCTCTCTGCGGTAGAATATCACTTCCTGTTCCTGCTCAAGCACAGTGGTGTTTTTGAGTAGCTTATCTGCTTAGCAAATTAAATAAAAACTTTTAGATACATCCTTTTTTCATACACTTTCTGTGTACTCACTACCTAACATATAGCCAAAGTATTCACTCACTGTGTTTTTACTGTTTCGCTAGCTTAGCTTAGCTCATAGCCGACTCGCTAGCAGCATGGCCTCTTCACCTGTCCCTCCTGCACTTTCCTGCTCATTGTGTCAGATGTTTAGTTACTCCTCGGCCTCCTTTAGCAGTAATGATATCTGTAACAAATGTAGCATATTTGCAGCTCTGGAGGCCAGGATTACTGAATTGGAGACTCGGCTTCGCACCCTTCATTCACCCGTAGCTAGCCAGGCCCCTGTAGCTGGTGCAGCCGAAGATAGCGTAGGCCCCGCTAGCTGTTTCCCGGCAGACCCCAAGCAGCTGGGGAAAGAGGGCGGCTGGGTGACGGTGAGGAGGAAGCATAGTCCTAAACAGAAGCCCCAGGTACACCACCAACCTGTTCATGTGTCTAACCAGTTTTACCCACTCGGTGACACACTCGCCGGGGGTCAAACTCTGGTAATTGGTGATTCTGTTCTCAGACATGCGAAGCTAGAGACACCAGCAACCATAGTCAATTGTCTTCCTGGGGCCAGAGCAGGCAATATTGAGGGAAATGTAAAACTGTTGGCTACGGGTAAACGTAAATTCAGTAAAATCATAGTTCACATTGGCAGTAATGACACCCGGTTACGCCAATTGGAGGTCACTAAAATCAATATTGGTAAATGGCCTGCATTTGTATAGCGCTTTTCTAGTCCCTAAGGACCCCAAAGCGCTTTACACTACATTCAGTCATTCACACACACACAGGCGATGGCAAGCTACATTGTAGCCACAGCTGCCCTGGGGCGCACTGACAGAGGTGAGGCTGCCGGACACTGGCGCCACCGGGCCCTCTGACCACCACCAGTAGGTAAACACGGGGTTAGTATCTTGCCCAAGGATATTTGTCATGCAGCGAGGAGGCAGCCTGGGATTGAACCACCGACCTTCTGATTAGTGGCTGACCTGCTCTGCCACCTGAGCTACAGCCACCCATTGAATCGATGTGCAACTTTTCCAAAACAATGTGGGACTCTGTAGTTTTCTCTGGTCCCCTCCCCAATCAGACCGGGAGTGACATGTTTAGCCCCATGTTCTCCTTAAATTGCTGGCTGTCTGAGTGGTGTCCCAGAAACGATGTGGGCTTCATAGATAATTGGCAAACCTTCCGGAGGAAACCTGGTCTTGTTAGGAGAGACGGCATCCATCCCACTTTGGATGGAGCAGCTCTCATTTCTAGAAATATGGACAAACTTATTAAATTCCCCAAAAATATGACTATCCAGAGTTGGGACCAGGAAGCAGAGTTGCAGTCTTACACGCCTCTCTGCAGCTTCTCTCCTCCTGCTATCCCCCCAAAAACCCATCTCCATAGAGACTGTGTCAGCTCCCAAACAGACAAAAAACAAACTAAAAACCAGCAACAAACAACTTAAACATAGAAAATCACAAAGAAAGAACAATACAGTATCCACATCTGTACCAAAGAGTAAAACAGTGAAATGTGGATTATTAAATATTAGGTCTCTCTCCTCCAAGTCTCTGTTAGTACATGACTTAATAATTGATCAACAAATCGATTTACTCTGCCTTATAGAAACCTGGTTGCAGCAGGAGGATTATGTTAGTTTAAATGAATCAACACCCCCGAGTCATTCTAACTACCAGAAACCTCGAAGCACAGGCCGAGGGGGAGGTGTGGCAGCAATTTTTCACACCAGCCTATTAATTAATGAAAGACCAAGACAGACTTTTAATTCATTTGAAAGCCTGATGCTTAGCCTCGTCCACCCCAGCTGTGAAACTCAGAAACCAGTCTTACTTGTTATCATCTATCGTCCACCTGGGCCTTACACAGAGTTTCTGTCTGATTTCTCAGACTTTTTATCTGATTTAGTTCTCAGCTCAGATAAAATAATTATTGTGGGTGATTTTAACATCCATGTAGATGCTAAAATGACAGCCTCAACATGGCATTTAATCTGTTATTAGACTCAATTGGCTTCTCTCAAAATGTAAAAGAACCCACCCACCACTTTAATCACACTCTAGATCTTGTTTTAACATATGGCATAGAAACTGAACATTTAACAGTGTTTCCTGAAAACCCTCTGCTTTCTGATCGTTTCCTGATAACATATATATTTACAATAATTGATTACACAGCAGTGGAGAGTAGACTTCATCACAGTAGATGTCTTTCTGAAAGCGCTGTAACTAAGTTTAAGAATATAATCCACCCACTGTTATCATCTTCAATGCCCTGTACCAACACAGAGCAGAGCAGCTATCTGAACACTACTCCAACAGAGGTCGATTATCTTGTTAATAATTTCACCTCCTCACTACGTACGACTCTGGATACTGTAGCTCCTGTGAAAACTAAAGTCTCTAATCAGAAGTACCTGACTCCGTGGAATAATTCTCAAACACTTAGCATTAAGCAGATGACTCGTAAGCTGGAGAGGAAATGGCGTGTCACAAATTTAGAAGATCATCATTTAGCCTGGAGAAATAGTTTGCTGCTTTATAAGAAAGCCCTCCACAAAGCCAGAACATCTTACTATTCATCACTGATTGAAGGAAATAAGAACAACCCCAGGTTTCTCTTCAGCACTGTAGCCAGGCTGACAAACAGTCAGAGCTCTGTTGAGCCAACCATCCCTTTAACGCTAATTAGTAATGACTTCATGAACTTCTTCACAAATAACAATTTAATCATTAGAGAAAAAATTACCAATAATCATCCCACAGATGTAACATTATCTACAGCTACTTTCAGTACCATTGATGTTAAGTTAGACCAGGGGTGTCAAACTCAAATACACAGTGGGCCAAATTCAAAACTGGAACAAAGTCGCAGGCTAATGTTAATATTTATTGAAATATATATATATATAAATATATATATTTATTCCTCCAGATATAAGAATGAATCTTTTCTTATGGACTCAAACACGTTTTGCTGAAAAACTGAATATGGAACAAGCAAAGCTTAATACTAAACAATATATATATTAGCTGTATAATACCAGTAGGCCAGCTCTGAAAGTAATTTGGTATGGCTTCGTGGGCCAAATGTAAGTAGGCTGCGGGCCAAATATGGCCATTGGGGCGATCGTGGCTCAAGAGTTGGGAGTTCGCCTTGTAATCGGAAGGTTGCCGGTTCGAGCCCCGGCTTGGACAGTCTCGGTCGTTGTGTCCTTGGGCAAGACACCTCACCCGTTGCCTACTGGTGGTGGTCAGAGGGCCCGGTGGCGCCAGTGTCCGGCAGCCTCGCCTCTGTCAGTGTGCCCCAGGGTGGCTGTGGCTACAATGTAGCTGCCATCACCAGTGTGTGAATGTGTGTGTGAATGGGTGGATGACTGGATATGTAAAGCGCTTTGGGGTCCTTAGGGACTAGTAAAGCGCTATATAAATACAGGCCATTTACCATTTTTATTTACCATTGTCAATCAATCTATTGCTGTGTTTCCTGTACAGCAGCGGTCCCCAACAGGGCCACGGACTGGTACCGGGCCGCGAGAGTTGAGGCTCGGGTGTGAAATGTATGGTTGTAGTTTTGTGTCTTATCTTGAAAGAACTATTTATGTGTTACCATAGTGACCAGAGAGCATTAAGAAACAGAGAGGAGGATGTTAGTCTCAATGTTGTTGGCGCATTTCAGGAGGACGCTGCTAATAAAGTTACATAATTACAATTTTATTTTAATATTTACAAAATACCACTGTTGTTGTCTTTGTCTGTATCATTTTATTTTGTTGTATTAACCGCGACACCTTGAAGGCTGGTCCGTGAATATATTGTCTGACATTAAACTGGTACGTGGTGCAAAAAAGGTTGGGGACCACTGCTGTACAGTACAGAATGAGTTTAGTTTGTCAAATTTACATATACCTTTGATCGCTAGCAGTGAAGTGATGTAAGTTTTCTCCCCAACAAACACAACAATGCTGACAAAACGTTTTGCACGGTTTCATTCTATAATACTGGACTTATGTTTCTATGAAGGTTTGAACTTTAAGAGTGTTTAAACAAAAGAAAAAAGTGTGAAAATGTTCATGCCAGTCTGAGAAAAGTGTATAAAGCATGTAGTGAGGGGTTTTACAGTCTCAAAACATCTAAAATAATTGTAAAAAATAAAGTTGGCTACTTCGCGGATTTCATTTATCGCGGGTTATTTTTAGAACGTAACTCCCACGATAAACGAGGGACCACTGTATCATTAATAGTGTCTGGGACATCTAATTGATTAACATCAACACTGATTATCATGCACTGTTATTTTTGTTCAAGGACAGCAAAAAATATAAAACTCTCTCCCAGCTTGTTTGTTGGCCACTTTTTTGGCCAATGTTATAAAAAGCTATAAAATGTATATTTATTAAAACATTTATCGACTTTTACCGATTTGACACTTAAAATTAGTTCCAGTCCTTTTCATCAAAACCAAAATTTTATCTACATTCTTTTTTTTTACTCTTTAAATGCCAGTTAGGTTAGGTTATATATTACCAGTAACTTTTCAGATAAGCAGGTGATGAAGTCCTAATGTTTTCATGAAACTTCCTTTTTTTTTTTTCATCTGAGCATCGCGGACAAGGCGCTCTTGCAATTGTTGAGGTCACTAGTGTGCGCCCCATTTCTTCCAGGATCACTCTTCATTTGTAGGTTTTAGAGGACTCCTACTGTGAAGTGGTTTTCATGGGACAAAGGCTTCTATTCCAAGATGTGGGAGATTGTAGAAATGAGCAGTAATGCCCTTCTTGCCATCTTTCCAGAAAAATAAGTGATCTTGAAGCTGTTACAGCAGTAGCACTTATTGCACCTGCACAAACTCCAGGAAACATTTACTAACAGTGTTTGTTGCTGTATGTGCAGCAGCTTTGAATTTTTTGGCTATGCTATCTTGTTATGAAATCTACAAGAGTGAAAGTGTTTTTAGCATGTGTTTCAGAGCTAAGTTTGACTGGGAAACTCAAAGCTCAATAGCCTGTATCAACAGAGATTCATTGCAGCCTGTGTAATATTTGATGCGTCATAATTTATTGTCTAAGGAGCTTGGAAAGAAAAGCGTCTGGACTTCTTTGAGTTGCTTGAAGCAAATCTAGACCCATTCATTCCATTTCCATTAACGCAGCAAAAATGGTCAAAAAAGTGAAGTGGCCACAAATGGCCAGGATAGTTGCCCAGAGGGTTAATGCGTAAAATGTATAAAAATATTATTGATTGCAGGGTAGTACATTAATGTTAATAGCAACTGTAAGCTTTTTATTTTGAAATTGCATTGTGTTAGTTTAAAGCAAAAATCTTTAAGTCATCTATGTTGTATGAACATAAATGATACATTTACAGGTTAGATGGTTTAGATTAGTTACTTAAACACATTTCTTATTTTTGGCAGTAGAATGTTAAATTTAAGTTAGATTAATTCAAATATTATATTTTCAGCCACCTTATGCTTTACTAATTAGTTTTACATAAATCTATTTTGTCAACAGATTCCACACAAATGAATTAAGTACATCCAACTTATTTTTTTTTAATTTCCTTTAATTTCCAACACATTCAGTGAACATTTCTGTAAATCCAGTCTGAAACAAAACACGACAGCTCATTCGGGTCAGTAACTAACATCACTGAAGTCTGAGTTGACACAATGTTCCTACCATATTATAAGGTTACATTTGCTAAGCTCGGCAGTAAGCGTGTACTTACTTTCTTACTTACTTACCATTTCCATTGTATCCATGCAGGGAACGTATTTCTGCCTACTGTGGAGGTCACATGTTTCCGGCTACTGTGGAGGTCAGGTGTTTCCGGTTACTGTGGAGGTCGCAATACAGCGCTCCCCAGTGGCTGCAGCCAGACCCTTCTCACCTCATCTGCAACTTATTCTTCACCAGCTGCTGCCAATCATCCACCATCTTAGGCAGGACTATTTAATGGTGTGGCTGAGCGACAGACAGCGCTGGAGTATTGCACTAAGCCTAGCAGTGTTACAAGCCGTTCGTGTAGCTAAGTGTTGTCAGCTATATTTGGTAATTTACTGTTGTTGTCTGTGTGCGACTAGGAATTGGGACGGAGGATACACGAGCACAAGGAGACACTTGGAGGAGAGACAGGCACCCACTACCACGCACAGTCTGAGCACCAGCCACTATTGCAGAGTCAAACTATTGTCAGCCTTTATCCACTGTAAATAAATGCACTGGTTATATTCAGAGCTCCGCACCTGAGTCCACTCTATCCTCAACCGTGACAGAAATGATCATTTGAAGCTATATTTTATATTAAGTCTGGCTATTTTTGTCCAACGTTAGAAATGCTTAGATGATCTGAAACATGTAAGTGTGACAAGGCATCTTCTCACTATGACACCAAGAAAACTGCTGCCCACAACAGCTGAGAAACAGCAGACTCAGCAGGGCCTGAGGATGGGCACACACATACTGTTTGTGTGTATGTGTGTTTCTTAGAAACATCCTGATCAGAAGGCAGCCGTGGGTCACTTGACTCAGCACATTAAGCTGTCACTGTGCACACATTACACCTCTGCAATAAAAAAACACAATTATTTAAAAACACAATTATATACTAAATCTTCATCAAACACACCAGAGCAGTGATGCAGGCTCGACCAGACTACTTGTACATGAACTTTGCCCTTCTCTCCATTGATTGGCAAATATTTGAGTGATTTCTGATTAAAGACAGTTATTAGATAATTGTTTGTGATGGATGTTTTCTTCCTAGCGCCCTCCCATGTCGACCCACCCAGGGTGGGAAACACGCAGCTTCCATTTTGCATTAGCAAATTAATGATAAAATAAATAGATCAAATCCTATTAAATTTCTGTAATCGGTATTTTTAAAGAAATGCTGGACTTATCCCATGGTGTGAATCCAAAGATTTTAGAATTGGTCTCAAGATCAATTTTCCTCCAGTTCAAGGTGAGTGATTGAAATGACTGCACATGTAAAACACCTCTGACTGAAGGGTATATCTATTATTGTGTGTATGATAATGAATACAGGACAGAAGCTCTGGTATTTGTGTATTTTATAATCATAGATTTTTTAAAGGCAACATGCCAAAAATGAAATAAATAAATAAACTATATTCACAATAAGGTGTTTTCTTGCACCTATCCCGAAGCCTGTTCTGTGCCCGGTCTGCTCCGGTTGTCATAGATCATCTGGCTGATGTCTCCCCGGCCTGCGCAGCCTGCTGCCTGCTTCTGCAGCATCCTGTCCATCATCAGTGAATCCCTGGCTGTAGTGCTAAAGCTTTGTTATGAATGTTAACTGTTTCTCTGTAATATAGCACAGTGTTGAACCCAGCGCTGAGATGTGATGTATTTTAGCTCATCCTCTGATTTACCCACAGCTGTGAAGAAGCTTTTACTGGGTCACACAGAGGTGTGGCTGATCAGAGGTGACTGTTGCCTCTTCAGTTATTGCTTCAGCCAGCCCTTCCTTCAGAACTGCTGACTGAGGTGAGCAGACGAAACCCCATCAGCGCTGAGTCAGCACATTTCCACCTCTGAACATCAGGTCAGCGGCCGAGCCTGACGTCTGCACAGGGACACTTTTAGTGTGTCTGTGACACCAGTGGAAACAGCATTACTGATCCCCAGAATAGAGACATAGGTGTTTGATTACAGTGACATTTTCAGCTGCTGTTAATTTATAAAATTAGAATAGCCTGGCATTGTCAGTGTTGATCTCCAGCACTGACGTTATCTTAGAGCGCTGAGGTCGCCTGTATCTGTGAATAGAGCTGACATTATTTTAATTAAATCAAGCAAAGGGTGAATAAAGAGCAATAACAGAGAGAAGCACAAGATTAATGTTCAAAATGTTTGAGAAGCAGAACATGAGGTGGCACCAAGAGCAAATGGTCTTCATCCCGATGAAGCTGTTCTTACATCTACCACAGCAGAAAGGTCTGAAGAATGAAGGCACAGCTTTGTTTCTTCTTGGCCAAAATGTCTCCTTTCTGTCACTTTGTAAAAAGGTTTTTAAAAAAGTCCCAAAGTGGTTTGAAAAATCTCATTATTTTTTATTTACACTAATGTCATTATTTGAATATTGTTTTATATGAGTATCCACTAATGCAAAAAATAGATGTGACAGAAATAATAAGAAAGTCGCGATAGGTCAACATTAAAATAATCCTTGCATCACTGGTTTTGCTTCCTGTTCCATTTATCTGCCTTGTGATTGGTTGCCCCTCACAAAAAACAGGATTTGAACATAAGTCAGGCTCTGGAGCTGAAAACTGTGTTAAGAGAGATGAGCGCAGGGGCACTGCTCTTGTGGCGACCTGCAGCAGGTGTTTATTGGCGTTTTCTTTCTCTTTTTCTTTTTGTTTTTAACTTTGTTTTAACTCTGTTCTTAACCGTGGTTTTAACTTTTTTTGCCGAGATGGAGATCTTCTACACCTTAGTCTTATTGTTGTTGGCGATATTCACCTGGAGTCATTCACTCTCACTGACAATCACTTATACACGCGAGGAACTCCTTGGATTACGGTGGTCCTGTTTGTCTATGTACGACTCTTCTAATGCTCGGACAGATGTGCTTCTTGGTGAGGATTTATTTTCCCGGTCAAAGACTAATTTTGGAAAGCCCTGCCGCTTGAGAAAACGCGGAAAGAAAGGCGGCGTGCGTCAGCGTCTAAGAAAACTTCGGAGAAAGAATCGTGTTCCTCTGCCTTCTATGATTCTGGCCAACGTCCAGTCTCTTAGGAACAAAACAGATGAATTACAAGGAAATGTGCTTCATCTACGGGAATACAGGGAGGCTTGTCTGATGGCGCTTACCGAGACATGGCTGACCGATATGGACAGTGACACTTCACTGCGAATCAGCGGCTTTGGGACCCCTGTCAGATTGGATCGGAACTGTGGAGTAACACGCAAATCTCACGGAGGAGGAGTTTGTTTATATATCAACCAGGGCTGGTGCAATAACTTTACTGTGTGGGAGCGGTTGTGTCTTCCTGACATCGAGCTCCTTTCAGTATCTGTCAGGCCTTTTTACTTACCGAGGGAGTTCCCTCAAATCTTTGTCACTGTTGTTTACATTCATCCTAAGGCTGACGTTAAAGATGCTGCAGATGCCATTTTTAAAGTGGTACACAATCTGCAGACTCGCTCACCGGATGCTCCTAATTTTATTCTTGGTGATTTTAACAATTGTAATCTTAAGAAATCACTGAACAATTTCTTTCAATATGTCACTTGTCCTACAAGGAATAACAAAACGTTGGATTTGTGTTATGGACCAATTAAGGGGGCATATAAGTCTGTGGCCGGACCTGCGCTAGGTTCTTCGGATCACAATGTTATTCACCTCCTCCCTGCTTACAGATCTGTGGTTAGGAGGGAGAAGGCCTGTGTGAAGCGGACTAAAGTCTGAACAAAAGACAGTTGTGTTGCCCTTCAGGGGTGTTTTGATTGCACTGACTGCTCCTTGTTTCAAGAGAGCACTTCTGATTTGGATGAACTCACCGATGTGGTGTGTAGCTACATCTCTTTTTGCAAAGACTCTGTGGTTCCAGTCAGAGAATTTAAGACTTTCCCTAATAACAAACCGTGGCTCTCTAAAGATATTAAGGATCTGATTCTTAAAAGGAAATTTGCTTTTAACGAGGGAGACGTTCCCACTATGAGAATATTGAGGAAGGAGGTGAGGGCTGCAATAAAGATTGCCAAGATGAGGTACAGAAATAAGATTGAGGCAGAACTCAGCAGTAACAACCTCAAAAGAGCTTGGCTTGGTATGAAAACAATGGCAGGGCTACACACGAAAGGTAAAAGTAGCATTACCTTAGAGGGGTTTACCTCTGACAAACATCTGGCAGACAGTCTTAACAGTTTTTACCTTCGTTTTGAGAACTATGACTGTTCTAGGCAGACCAGCACACTGAGGGAAAGGACTATCACTCCCCAATCTATTTGTATTGATGAGAGGGGGGTAGCTAATCTTTTTAGACACACCAAAAGCAAGAGTCCTGGACCTGACAACATCTGTGGACAGGTACTGAGAACTTGTGCTGATCAGCTGAGTGGGATTTTTCACTATATCTTCTCACTTTCTTTAGAGCTACAGACGGTACCTAAGATTTGGAAACATGCGATCATTGTTCCTGTTGCTAAGGGCAGTTCTCCTAAGGCACTGAATGATTTTAGGCCTGTGGCTCTGACTTCTTTAGTGATGAAGACATTTGAGAAGATAATTAAGAAGGAGATTTTAATGCATGTTGAACACCATCTTGACCCCTTCCAGTTTGCCTATAGAGCAGGGAGAGGTGTGGAGGATGCTGCTGTCACACTCCTGCATCTCTTGTATAAGCATCTTGAGGCTCCCCACACCCACGCAAGATTATTATTTGCTGACTTTTCATCTGCATTTAATACAATTCAACCCCTCTTACTCGCTGACAGGCTCTACAATCATTTCAAGCTTGACACTAGTCTGGTCGGCTGGGTGACAGACTTTCTGACTAATAGGTCACAATGTGTGAGGATGAATCATGTGTTTTCTGATGTGCTCTCCTCCTCTACTGCATCACCCCAGGGTTGCTTCCTCTCTCCCCTTCTGTTCATTCTGTACACAAATGAGTGTCGCAGCAATTTCACAAACAGACACATCCTGAAGTTTGCTGACGACACAGTGATCGTCAGTCTTCTAGTGGGGGACGAGTCAGGCCATGGACAGGTTGTAGATGATTTTGTGAATTGGTGTGATGAGTTCTTCCTTTCACTTAATGTGTCAAAAACTAAAGACATGATTATAGATTTTAGGAAGTCCTCTTATAGCTCATCACCCAATATCATTAAAACTGCCGATGTTGGGATCGTTGAGAGTTATAAATATCTAGGTGTGGTACTTGACCATAAACTGTGTTTTGAATCTCATGCTGATGCCACTACTAAAAAGTTCAACAAAGACTGTTCTTTTTAAGGAAAATGAGATCTTTTAATGTCTCATCTGAGATGTTGTCCTTGTTTTATAGAAGTTTTATCGAATCTGTGATGTCTTTTTGTATCGCTGCCTGGTTTGGTAACCTGACGGTGAAGAATAAGAATCGGTTGGGACTTCTGGTAAAAACTGCTAGCAAAATTTCAGGGTGCTGGCAAGATAGACTTTTGGCCATTTACAATAGAAATGTGCTTAGAAAGGCTCATTCTATTATTAATTGTGTGAACCATCCACTTCACAGTGAGTTTGAGTTGTTGCCTTCCGGTCGCCGTTTTAGAGTACCTCCGAGGAGGACTAAAAGACTCCAGGTCTCTTTTATCCCTACTGCGTCTTGTCTCCTAAATGGCAAATAACTGTCCTTGAACTTTCTATCATTATTATTGTTAATATTATTTTATATTATTGTTCTGTTTATTTTTATCCTCCTGCTGCTAAACTAATTTCCCCATGTGGGACAATAAAGAAATTGAATTGAATTGAACTGAACTGAAGCTAACATGTAAAATGACACGACACCACTAAAAGTCAGTCTTTATGGACTCATACTTTCTGTTATTAAAAACCATATTTAAAACCAATGTACAGTTCATGAGATTTATCATTGTTGGAGCCATCCATGGCTTCATTTTCATGCTGTTGGAGCCTTTTGTTCATTTTCTGTTGTTTTTGATTATATGACCAAACATCCGAGAAGTTTGTGTTTTAGTTTTGTTGAGAGAAGTTTTTTTTGTCAACTGTTGCTTATCAAGCTAGCTAACGTTACCTGAGAAATCAGCTCTCCAACCTCATGAGATCATTTCTGAGAAACACCACGACCAAAATGCTAACACTAAAAATCCTAAAGGTAGGGCTTTACATCTCAACTGTTTGTTGCTACACTTTTTATTAAATTTATCTGAATTGCATTTTTATAATATTGGTCTCACAACAACAGTGAGCTGAATGAGCCTTTCAGAGGAGAATCTGCGTGCACCAGCTCGATCCCCGACGGTTCAAGGGGACGATCAGCTGGTGAAAGCCTGGATAAAAGAAGACATTGCTGGGATGCTTTTGCAGGGCGAGTGGGTACAGAGTGGAAGACTTCAGTGGATGTAAATCTCAAAATAGCCACTGATTACCGGCTCAGACCCTCAGCAACAGCCCAGTGTTTACATGCAAACAGCTAATAAAATGCCTGGTGATGACCCACAATGACCCCTCTGAAATATACAGACGTGTGTGTCCGCAAGAAACACATGATAAAACCTGTCCGTCTGCACATGTTAGCATAAACATTCACATGTTTACATGAATTCCACTAGACTGAAACGTGATCTGGCAACCATGATGTCTGGCTCTGCTTGTGAGGACTCTTGTTGACACAATGCTACAAATCTGGTTCTTTCCTCCATCCTAAAAACAAGTCAACCCCCCTCTGAGCTCCGGCAAAGCTCATCAAAATAGTCCTGCAATGGACCATTGTCCTTGCAAAGACTACGAACACACAAAAATGGATTATTAACACACCTCACGCGTGGTTTTGTCTCACTCTGTTCAGGCCCAGTGGAATCACACAGCCATCGTCCTCAGCTAAAGCAGACGTGTGACGGTCAGCCTGCAGGCATCTCAGCAGCTGCCTGAGTGTTGGGCCATAAATAAATATGGGGACAACATGAGAGAGAACACGCACACACAGACATGCACAGAAACACACATACACACTGCTCAGTGCCGTAGAATGGGTCCCAGACCTGAGGACTGGGTCGATTTCTGCTGCTCACTCCTGCGTCCTGTGTTCACTACATGACATGAAACGACCATCATGCGGTTACAGTGTAGACTAACACAGACTAAGTGACAGTTTGGTACGAAGGATCCCGTTTTCACAGGCTCAGAAGTGCCATGACAAATGAAGATTACTTTGCTAGGTTTTGCTGGAGCCTCCTGCAGTTGCTGCTTGGCTGTAGTCACAATTTTTTCTTCATTAAATACAAAACAGGCTCAAAGAAGTTGAGATCAGGTGAATTAGGAGGATTTAATTTGTGTTCTGTCGTTGCTTTCACTGTGTTTTTGGTCTTTATCCATCTGTAACATCAAGCTCATCGCTTACATCGGTGTTTTTAATCTGCAGTCCTGCCACATTTGTGTGGAGATAATGGAGTTTGCCAGCAGCCCCGCCTCTCTCTGAACATCTCCTCCATTATCTTCACTCATCTTGAAGACCTTAGTCCACACTCCTCTGAGAGACGCTCAGACTCACAACTGAAGCTGAGCCACATCCAGGTTTTCATCACTGGAAGAGACAGTAACTGTCTTATCTTTGATTTAAACAAAACAAACTGAAAACTACCAGAAACATGATGTAATGACAAACAGCTGCCAATCAGAAATATTATTTTGCTCATGTAAAATATTTGTTCTGATACTTCCACAGGTTCGTTCTTCTTATGCTTGGCATTGATCTGTTTTGGACGTCTGTCCAAGGATCGATTCAGGCTGGACTCCAACACTGCCTTTGTAACGTTATACAATTATTGTAATAAATAAAGACATTCAACATTTAACATACATTTTATGCACATTTAGTAAGAAATGAATGAAGAAAAACTGAAACTAAAGAAATCATTTATGTTATTTGCACGATTTGAATTTAGACTTCTTGTGAATCAGACACTCGTCTCCACACTGCTCCACACACACGTGTGTGTGATGCTGACAGAGCGTGGAAATGACATTATTCACACAGCAACGCCTTATGTTACTGCAAGTGCAGGAAACGTTTCCAGAGATGTTAGACTGAATATAATGACCCCGCTATGCTGAGCCTTTTTACTTTAGCTTTAACATAAGTGTGTGTTTTGTCCTCTGAGGCGTCACAGACGGAGATGAGTTGGCACAATCGACAGCAAAGTCCAGACGAGATGTCTCACCAGTGGGTAAAGATTCCTGATAGCACCACTCAAGTCTCCTCCTCTGCTTCACCTCCCTCAAACTGAAATGTAGCCTCCCTCCGTCCTCTTCTCTCGCTGTCTAACTCTCCAAACTTCATGGCCTACTTTTTCAGCCCTTTGAAAAACTGTCTTTGGCAAAGGTTGGATGAAAGCTGTCAGGGTGGGGGGAGGCGCTGGAGCACTGGGCAGAGGAAGCAAGTGATGGCTTGCTCCCTTTATCTCTCTGGCCAGACCTCCATCATTTCCACCCCACCCCCCACCCCCTCTCTTCTTCTCTCTCTCCCTCACTCATGTTATGAGATTACTCAACAGCATAAATTGTTATTGGGGGCTCAGGCTTGTGTAATCAGCTGATCTGAAAATGTGAAAGCATGGCTGGAACACAAACCATCTCTTTGATGCTCTATGAGGACAACAAACATTAATAACATAATTTAATTTGATTCATTATAAAAATAATTCAATAATTCATATTCACGTACAGCACAGTGACAAATCCAGTTCTTTTCAAAGTCCTGCTGTGACCACATTCTTCAGGACCAGCTCTCCAGGCTGGTTGGAGGAGCAGCGCTCTGCTGGGTTTAGGCTCAGAGGAGGTCTGTGCAGCACTGATAGGGTGTATTTGCTTTCATTGTACTGGCAGTGCAGAAAAATGAAGCAACTGGCAATCAGATGCTTTCCAGATGGTGTTACATGGTTAATCAAAATCTGACTATACTTGTCTCCATTCAACCAATTTTGAAAAAGATCCCCAACCTACGACAGAGCCTGCAGTGTGCCGTACACATGGAGGCCTGACTCTTACACACACTCACACATCTGGATCTATCAAAGCCTGCTGATGAGGACTTTCAGCCCAGTTCTGGTTTAATTTGGGAAAACTCGGCCTCTCATGTTTAGCTGTTTCCCTCTTTTTCTTTGGTCATTTTAGCCTTTTTGGCCAGGGTGAAGGGAGTATCTGCCATCAAACAAGAAGACAGCCGCATGTAACTACGACGGTGTTTGCTAGTTCACCTTACATGCATTAATGTAATAACGTGGTTAGCCTACTCAACGTAAATTACACACGAACAACATTAAGCGACTCACCCAGACAAGAACAGCTGCTGCTGCAGCAAGCTATCAAATACGGCGCATTTCTCGGCTTTAAAAAACCGCTATGCGTCGCCAGGTGTTTCATCAGATTCGAGGTGTTACCTCCTTTGACAGCATCACAGTATCAGCTTAAAGCACTTGTTGCTGCTGAGTTTGCATCTTTTGCTGTGAAGTACAGCCAGACTTTGACCGCTTCGCCTTGGGCGTTTTTAATCTGTAGCTCTGCTCTAAAAGAACGGACGCACCTGGGCCCGCCTACTATCCTCGGAAACGTAAAATGATTGGCGCGAATTCAAAGTGTATCACAGCTCAGGGGAAAAAAAGCACCGAAATAAAGCATCGAAATGTGCTCTGCTTTTCGGTCTGGTTACTACCGTTTATGTCAGAACCGGTGCCATCATGGCACCGGATACCGGTACCCATCCCTAGCTGTGACCTCTCTCTCTAAAGTTTGCCTCCCACATTTTTACAGAGCTGAACATTCGCTGCTTTTGTTGCAAGGAAGTCACTTCTTGCTAATACTTTCATATTACAAAAAATGAAAATGAATCAAGTATCTTAAAAGTTTGTGTTCACCAGGTTACAAAGGTCAGTGAGAATCTATCAGGCTGGCATGTCAGCAAACAGGAGCAGCAAGGTCTTTGTGTCATGAGCTCCGTGTT
This sequence comes from Mchenga conophoros, assembly GCF_057382185.1. NCBI lineage: Eukaryota > Metazoa > Chordata > Actinopteri > Cichliformes > Cichlidae > Mchenga > Mchenga conophoros. The sequence goes on along the minus strand of NC_140531.1, from coordinate 1,534,937 downwards.
CTCAGTCATACATCTAATGTTCATGAACGACAAAAACTAATATCTGCTAATCACGTCAAGATATATGTGTGTTCAGACATTTCAAAACTGGCATGTGAAAAATCACACCACATAGCAGGAGCTCTGTTGTCTGTCCATTCAATCAACATTCAAGTAGTGTAATTATCATCAGGTATTACACTGATGGCTGCATCGGAGGATATTTTGCATGTAGAGTGGAGCAGACAGGGATTGAATCGAGTCACCCGCTTGACCTCCGTCCAAACAGGTCAAGCTTATTAGGCCTTTCTAACTGTATCCTCATGAACTTGAGCTCATTCCTCTGAGTATGACACAGTTACTCCAGTTTGATGAGTCTACTTAACCTCCAAAATCATGTGCAAACAGTAGTTTTTCTAAACTTTATTGTTCATATGAACACATGTATCAGTCTGCACTATGTTTAATGCAGTGAGAGAAAAAAACTAACAGCTAACAATGTTTAAATTCATCACATGTATATGTAAATATATTATATAGAGATATATATGTATATGCATGTTGACCCATGACTCTGATTCTGAAACACAGTCATTGTTCCTCATGCATATTGTGGCAAAGCCTGTTTGCAAGCATCAGTTTGTAAATGTGCTTTGTCATGCTGCAGCTCACTCTGCTCTCACTTCCTGTTTTGATTGTTATTGCTTGGCTGGGCAGACGACCGTTTTACTACAGGAAGTGAGACAGAAGTTGGCTTGTGTTTTTTTCCTCCAACCACAGTGTGACAGAAAGCTGAGTTCACCACAGTTGAGGAGGAAGCAGACGTTGGGTTTGTTTTCATCATCTTCTGTCCTGTAAGGTCCCCCATAACAGAGCTGCAGAGTAAAGCAGCAGTGTGTTTGAGCAAAGCTAAAATCATAGTTCTGGGTAAGTTTTGATGTCCTTGTGACTGGACAGGGCTACGAAAGCCCCTCACTTATTTTAGAGACACTCACCAGCTTTGTTTGACACAGATCATCAAAGTCCATCCAAAAAAATGTATCTATAAGCTAATCACGGTCACTCTGAGGTAAATTAACAGGTCTGTTTCAGGTTATGGGACAGATGAGATGTCACCAATATCAACTCACTATGTGACGAGATGAAGATAAACGCGGGTCAATGTACAATAGGCTCTGTGGACAACATAACCACCAACTCAAGCTAAATGCAAAATTATACATGTGAGTAGGAAACTCTAATGTTATGTTTTGTTTTATTTTTCATGTAATGTTACTTTTTTAAAATTGCAATGTAGCCATTTGTTACAGTATAGTAAGACAACAAAATACCTTTTTCTACACTACACTAATCTAGTTCTTATATGTGTGTGTGTGTGTGTGTGTGTGTGTGTGTGTGTGTGTGTGTGTGTGTGTGAGAATGCTGTTGTGATCGAGCCCTGATGGGTATAACAACAAAAATGTACTGCAAGAGCAGCACAATTGTATACAGCAGTGCAACATGTGTGAACACTTATGAAGAGTGTTGTCGTTGCAAATCCTCGGTCGGACCTGTGAGACGGCCTGTGGTCTGACCGACCATGTCAGGACAGATTAGCTCCACCAGCGTCTTCATTCAGCATTATCCTCCAGAAGCACGCCCAGATACCTGCTGGGAAAGGTAACCGTGAGGTCACAGAGATTCCCCTCTGTGCTAATGATGGAAAATGTTAACCAGGGTTTAAAGTCACTGCTGTCAACATGTTGAACATCACACTTACGTTTTGGTCTTATGTGCTGTCAAGTAACATGATTTGGGGTATGTTAATCATTAACTAAAATATTATAGATCCGTTATCCATATCAATACGTTGGTTACCAGAGCTTGGAAAATCCTTCTTAATAATTCTCCATTAAACTGACTGTTTGACCTGTTCTTGACCTACAGGATCGTTTGTAGAAACAAGTTCCATGAAGCTGAAATTTTATTACTTTTTGTTAAAAGAATTTTTTAAACCACAAACTTCAGGTGTCCTTAACATTTACAGATGTGAAATCTGAAGATATTAGTTTAGGTTACGTTTCAGGCTTATTTGGCAGTAACACAAATTTTCTTACAATTATTTCACTCTACAGAGGATTGGTAAGAATGGTAGGAAATCCTACCTACCATTATGAATAATAGTTAAATCAAATACAGGCTGCCCCTTAGGCCCTGCTTGCCCAATTTTCAATCAAAGTGAATTGAATACAAACGTACAGGTGCAAACCACGTCTCATGAGCAAATCTGCTGGCACTTACGGTGAAGCGATACAATATTTGACTTTGTCTTCAGTTCAGACAATAAACACTGAAAAATGCTTGCCCCTTGTTTTAATAATAATAATAATAATAATAATAATAATAATAATAATAATAATAATAATAATAATAATAATAATGCAGATTAGTGTACTGGGAACTGTTGGTGCTTTCAGATGGTCCAGGGATATCAAACACAAACCTCATGTGAGAGACAGAAACTGTGGCTGAGGAATTAAATGTACTCCTTGGTTCCTTTGCTGGAAATGATTGGAAAGTTTTCACAATGGAAAATTACCACAGACTGAAGCAGGTAAAACCTAAAGTATAGAACATTTTGTGATACATTCAGAGAATATACGTACTGTTTGTGTTAGTTAAAAATCCTTTTTAAACCTTTGTGGTGTCCTCGGGATTCCCATATGCTTGTTTGCATTCACCTAGGGACCATTTTTGATGCGACGACACCATTATGGACTTACCTGTGATTTAAAGGGTGGATAGTTACCAGCATGTACCTCTGAAAAATGACCTTCTTTTGTGCTCAGTCACACTAAAGAAATTAATATATGATGGAAACATCCTTTGCACTCGGAAAAATGAGTTGTTAGATAGCTAGATGCTGAGCAACAACTATATCTAGGTAATCACTTCCACAGGTCACCCAGTGGAAGGCGTCTCCAAAGAACGGCTGGCCGACTCAGACGGATTAACGTTTCAAGGTTCAAAGTTGCAAGTTCAGTGCATGAGGTTGGCAGTGCTGCTGTCTCCAATCACTGTTTTAATTACTGTGTGACTGTAGCAGAACTCCAAACACATCACTTATGCTACAGTGAAAATCATTTTACACCTCGTTTAACGCTCTTAGACGTTTGTGTTGCTTATTTCATTCTAAAGAATAATAAAGCAGTTTTTAATACCAAAATATATGATGTTCAGGGTGTGTCAGCTGATTTTGTTTGTTTCTTTGTTTGTTTCTTTGTTTGTTTGTTAGTTGTAGAGGTCTCAAGAGTGCTGCTGCAGATTCTGTCCTAACCTTGAATCACTTTGTGTGCAGGTGTTGCCTGAAGTAGGAAACTGTATTCAGAAGACATGTTTGAAACAAAAGGAGTAATTTAATTAGTAATTTTAAAAAATGATTTAACGGTTTGAATCAGTAACTGACACACAGAAATGTTGCATGCTGAGTAGTTTGTTTGAAGTAAATGTGTCACTATTGCTGCTAAACCTTTCTTAGTTTCAGGACAGCCTTGTTGTTCTGAAATATTCATTTTAAGGGGAATAAATAATCATCACAAAGCTTTTTCTCTGAAAATCTAACAATTTTTATATTTGAATAACATTTGCACTGAGCTCAAACTTGCAGTCAGAGATTTCTTGTGTTTTACCAAGATTCAAATCCCAACAGTCAGCGTGCTTTTATTTTACAATAAGTCTTAATCATTGCAGGAGAAGTGAGACTCATGATCAGGAAGTGAGAGTGTTTCTGATGTGAGTTGATCACTTCAGCTCAGCTTTGACGGTTGCAGGATTTTCCCGCTTTTGTCCTTGCACACATGACATAGTTACTCAGTGTTATGTTGATGCAAATGCAGAAGGAAATGCCCTGTGTGGTTGAGATGGGTTACACACTCACTGGTATGTCCTGTACAGTCAGACCACAAAGACTTGCACAATAAATGCAGCACAGTATGCAGCTTCATCGTTTTTGCTTAAAATATGAAAGAGGACTTCTGACAGTTAAAGTTTTGCGTTATATATTTAGTATATTTTTGTTATGGGTGGGACTTGATTACAAAAAATTTATATAATTAATTAGAGGCTTTGTAATTAATGAATCTCTATTAATCACATTTAATTTAAGTAAATTTGCTCCAAAGTGCAAAAACTTTTTTGAATTTAAAAGGGTTTTAGTGGGCAACAGAATAATAATAGACATTGACATGAACATTGTAATTTAAAAGGGTATAATTTGTAATTTAAAAGAGTTTTTTTTGTGGTCGACAGAATCAAGTAATAGACATGGACATGAACATTGTAAACTCCAGCTCTTTTAATTTATGAAAAAAAGCATTTAAACTGCATTTCAATTCAAAACAGAGAAACTAATATCCCTGGCCAAAATTGGGCAGACTTAAAAATAAAGTGCTATTTTAATTACATTTTCAAAACGGTATTGTCTTTTAATAATAATAATACAAATTTCACCATAAAGTGCAGTTTTTCTTCTTAAAAAATGAGGCAGTAACATAAAAGGTTTTTTTGAGCAGCTTCACCTTTAAGCCAACATTATTTTGTACATCAGGCTAAAATGATCATCGAACACTTTAGTGCAGAAAATAACAAAAGCATTGGACTCACAATACCTCCATGCTTATTTACTGTCTGTCTCTTCCAGCCAGTTGCTTAGAGAAACTAGCCTGTTCACATTTTCAGAGCAGCTTTGTTGTTACTACATGACCTGTAAGTGAGAACAGTCTGTCACATGGGACAGAAGTGGCTGGACCAATCAGATACTTGAAGGCCAGGACAGACAGCTGTGGGCCGGTCCCTGCTCGACTGGTCCACCACTGCAGCGGGCAGTCTGTCTGGCTGATGGTGGATTCTGCTCTTGTGACGTTGGCCCTTTGTGAAGGCAGTCTTAAACTTCACCATGTAGTTTGAGTCATCATCAGAGACCTCCATGTTGTGATGCATGTGGCAGAAAGCAGGTAAAACCACTGAACACGAGACGTATGTCTCACCTCCAAGAAGCTCAGTCACAAACCTGTAGCAGACAGTTCAACAAAGTAATTATTAATCTACACAGTAACTGTCAACTATAGACTTTTGAAGAAACAGTAACAATAAGTTGCATGGCTCAAGGACAGTCGCCAGCTTTTGGAGTTTTACCAGCTGTGATGGAGTTAAAATGAAAAGCTCTGTCGTGGTCCTGGGTCGGTGATCGCAGTACAGGCACTCCCCTGCTCGGAAACGCCGCTCCCTCTCCTCGGGCGTAAGACGTGAGCGTCCGATTTCCATGGGTTCAGGAGGGGGCGAAGGAGGACGCGAGATCATGGGGGTGAAAAAAGGCGGAGGTGCGGGGGAAGTGAGCGGGGGCGCGACCCTTAACGGCGACTTCTGAATACGAGGATGTTTTTCATTCTCTCTCTCCCTCTGGCAATTATCCAGCCGGAGGGCGAGAGAGACCAACTCCTCAAAAGAAGCAGGCTCGTCTCGCGAAGCTAGCTGATCCTTCATTTGATCATTGAGCAAACAGGGACAAACAGAGACTGCAGCGTGTTGTGCGCTCTGCTGAGAAGGTGATTGGCTGCAGACTCCCATCTCTGCAGGACCTGTACACCTCCAGGACACTGAGGCGTGCAGCCCGGATCTCAGCTGACCCTTCTCACCCTGGACACAGTCTGTTTGACCTGCTCCCCTCAGGCAGGAGGCTCCGGTCCATTCGCACCAGAACCTCCCGCCACAAGAACAGTTTCTTCCCCTCTGCTGTTGGACACATGAACAATAACCACATGACTGTCCCCGCCACTAACACATGACCCTACGCTGTGTCACTGCATCATTTCATGTCTGGCACTGATCACCACCTGCACTCATGTATATATCTTTCTACGTAGCACTCATAATTCTTATTCTCATGTATATATCTCATGTATATCTCATGCACATATCTTTCTTTCTACATAGCACTTTAATTCTTATTGTTTTGCACTGAAGCACCGCAGCAATTTCCTAATGTTGTAAACCTCAACATCTGGCAATAAACCCATTCTGATTCTGATTCTGATTCTGAAATATGCCGCAAAGTGCCGGATCCGGCCAGCCTGCCTCGGCAGCCACCGTGCGGAAGTCAGTTATGTACTCCGCAATGGTCCTTTTGCCCTGTCGAAGCCCCAATAACCTTTTCGCGACGCTACCCTCCGTACTCGGGTGCATGAAAGTCCCCTTAAACTCTGTGAGAAAGTCGTCGAAGGGGTATCGCTGAAAAATATGCTTCAGCCCACGCAAGCGCCTTTCCCCTCAGTAAACCCACGAAGTGGGAGATCTTAGTAGCATTGTTGGGAAAGGCGTGTGGCGTTCGGCAGAAGAATAGAGCACACTGGAAAAGAAAACCGCTACACTTATCTAGATCCCCGTGAAACGGCTCTGGCGAGGGGGAAGAGACGCTGCGATACGCGGCTTCAGTCACCGGGGAGGAACCCGCCGGGACAGCGCTAGCGGCAGGTGTGGGCTCGGGTTGGCTGGGCGCAAGCGGTCTCGCTGCCAGAGTGTGATTGAACCAACTGATCTAACTTGTCGAGGATTCCCTGCTGAGTCTGACCAATAGCTCTATATTGTGCCTCTAATGACTGCAAAGCCTGCTCGTGGCGACCGAGCACAACGCCTTGCTTACTGATTATAGAGCGAACCGGGTCTGCTGGGTCCATTTCTTGGCCAGTTTGTTCTATCATGAACCAACAAGTTTGATCAGGAAAGTGGACCCAAAAATGCAGACAAACATGGGCGAGGAATGCTTACAGTGAATTTTAATTGAAAAAGTGACCTAACGTGACAATGGGGGACCAATCAGGCTAGTTGCAGGGACGGGGAGGAGGTCAGTGAGCCACGGGAATATTCTGTAACAGGGGAGGAGGTAGTTATAATCGGAAGGGAATGCTGGAGCATAGATAACTAGAAACTGGAGAATTGTTCGCCTTACTGTGCCATTCCGGGTTAGAATTACTGAAGGGAGGGGAGAGGTCCGTGGAAAGCGTCTGGAGGGTCCCAAGCTGAAGCGTGGGGGTTGGAGGGCAAGCGGACGAGTAGGCTGGGAGGCGGGGACTGTCCCCATAAGGTGAAAGCCAGGATAGGAACTCCGCTGTACGAAGGGAAGACAGAAATCACTCGAAGAGCTAAGTCACACAAGGAAAACCACAAAGGGAAACATCATTTACCACGAGACGGGTAGAACAAACTGGCACGGAGGAGACGGTTGAGACAGCTGAAGTAGGTCTCCAGCTGATTGCTCACAGCTGAGGCTCAGTTGAAGCACCGAAGTCCCTGCCCCAAAGGGATGGTACAGCAGCCACAAAAGGAGACACCCTCCAGGTAACCCCACAGACCATGACATCTGGGAGTCCTGATCCGTAACTATCATTTTATTTTTAGTTTTTGACTACATTATATTGAAATGTTTCATTATTGCAAACATTTTAAGTGATACTTATTATTCTTAACATCTTAACCGATACTCTGACCCGTAACTATCGTAAAATGCTTCAGCCAGAAGTAGACACCTTTCACACACGCGTGGTACCGATCGGGTTTCTGGTACGGATCGAGTAGTGACACAAGACAGGCTTCGGATGGTCCGTGTCATGGTCTGGGTGGGTACCTGCAGGTCTCCAACAGCGGCCCCTCCTCCTTTAGGCGGAGTTCGGTTGCTCCTCTCTGGCTGACCACCTGTGAGCAATTATTCCGGCAGTATATTAGACCTGCGCTCTCAACCATTCATCGCCTGAGTATCTGCTATCCCCATGTTAGTCAAGTGGAGCATCATAACTCTGTCCAGAATCCGTGTGATGACTTACTTGTTCTTCTTGTTCTCAGAGGTAGCACCTGGAGTGGAGGTCTTGTCTCCCCCACTCCCGCCTTCCTGGACCTGGGCCGCTTGCTGCTGATACGACGTGGCCTGCCGGCCCACCACTCACTTGCCTGCCTCCCCACGTCTCGACCGCTTCCGGGCCTTCCGCCCCACCTGTCCCCTCCACCTGAAACCAAGTAAGGCAACTCAATTCAACTGTGGAGGATCGTTGATTGTCTGCTGGATCCCACTGACCGTGATCTCCTCTTATTCCAGTGCCCCGGCCCCTACCTAGTCCTGTTTCCACCTCCCCGCTGCCTCTGCTGTTCAGCCGTCTCCTAGAGGTGTCTAGGTCACCCTCTGTTATCTTAGATTATCCTACGCGCCACTAGTGTGGTGGCGTCGTTTTGTTTTTTTGCTTGTGTTTGCCTGTGGGCGGAAATAAATCCTTTGTTCCCTTATCGTCTCGCTTCCGGGTTGGTTTCTGCACCTGTGTCCATCTCTGTTCCCTCGTGCCGCTGGGCCGTGACAGTCCGTGCGGAATTTTCTGTCATTTTGGTGAGTTGAGCCCATGTGTTGGATAAAAAATAATAACATACTAGTCTTTTGCTAAAATTTGTTTTTTCTATTCATGCTAATTCATGAGTGGTTATTTTCTGTTTGAAAGCAATGAAAATGCTGTTTCTCAAACATCCAATGACATGAATGCTTTGAAAGCGTCAGCATCAGCTTTTCTCTGACAGCATGGTGGGAGTTTCTAAAATTGACGCAGTCTTCATTAATCCCATGCAAATGTACACCTATCTGGAACAACCCTGACATATCACAAAACAATAATATGATTCCAGATTGGAGTGGTAAAGGAATAAAATATTTAGAACATATACTAGAAGGAACAGAATTTATTTCATTTGACAGACTAGTTACACAATATGGGATCAACAAGAAAAGATTTTTTAGAATTTCAACAAATTAAATCCATAGTAAAAAATAAATTTAAACCCGGTCATGTTGACCTACAAAAAACCATAAAGTGTGGTACAATTACTTGCTCTTAAAACCCCCAAACTTACTTTCCAAAGTATACAGAATGTTTTCTAAAACAGGTGAATCAATATCACTTCCTATTGCAAAATGGGAAGCGGATTTATCAGTTAACTTAGACCTAAACGTCTGTTCTCAGATATGCTTAAAAACCTTTCATTTAATTAGAAATCCCAGTCTTCAATTAATTCAATACAAAATACTACATAGAGTGCACTATACAGGTCATCAGATGTTCAAGATGGGTTATACGTCTACCAACAACTGCTCACACTGCCAAACCAACTCACCGGACAATTATTTCCACGCTCTTTGGTTCTCTCCACCGGTTCAGAAGTTTTGGCGCGAGATATGTGAAGACTTATCGAAGTGTCTGAAATGTAACATTCCAACTTCCCCTTTAACCCTTGTGCTCCCCTTTGGTACTCCCAAAATACCCCACCCTCAGTAGAGACAGGTGAATGAAAATGATTGGTCTCACCCCAACCGGTCGCAGCAGATGGCCGCCCCTCCCTGAGCGTGGTTCTGCCAGAGGTTTCTTCCTGTTAAAAGGGAGTTTTTCCTTCCCACTGTCGCCAAAGTGCTTGCTCATAGGGGGTCATATGATTGTTGAGTTTTTCTCTGTATCTATGAAGCGCCTTGAGGCGACTTTTGTTGTGATTTGGTGCTATATAAATAAAATTGAATTGAATTGAAAAAAAAAAGAACGATCATTTGGGGTCCCCAGAGCGATTCTAATGGGTTTGTCAGGGGATCGGGAAAGAAAACTTAGCACTTGGGGGTCACGCACAGAAGCTGCTGCGGCAGCGTGGGGGTCATTGATACCCCAGTACATAAAAATGAAGCATAATCACAATAAAGATAATAATGACAATAATAATAATAATAAGAAGAAGAAGAAGAAGAAGAAGAATAGACGCTTCTTTTTTTTTTTTCTTTTTTTTCTCGCCTGTCCCATTTGGTTCTTTAGCCATCAGAATTGTTGTTTGAAGACCAACAAGGATACCCAATGGATTTACTTTGCCAAATGGATCATCGTGGCATTGCCGTATTGGTCCATTTGGTCGATCTTTGTTTTTATTATTTATTATATTTTATTTTCAGATGTTACAGACGGGACAGACATGAGTGAGAGATAGGAAAGGGAGAAAGAAAGAGGAAGGAAAGGAAAAACAGAAGGGGAGAGGGACAGTGAGAAAGGGGGGGAGAAAAAAAAATCTCCTGGATCACCTGTTGAGAGAAGAATAGAAAACAAGCAAAAAAAAGACAAAAAAAACAAAACAAAGCAACATACTAAACACAACACCATCGCATTAATCTAGCTAAGTGTAAACAGCAGTAAATACTAAATATTGAATGTTGTTGTGCAGCACGCAGGACAGATGTGCTTCGAAGTAGCAGCCAAGAAAGGTGTAATTTAAGTCTGCGAGCAGTGAACACCCGTGTGCATACCTGTGTGGATCAGTGCGCTTGTATTCCAAAGGTTTCTCCATGTAACGATCTGCTAGGGAGTGTGGGGGGGCCACAGCCCCGTCCTCCAGGGTGTGAAGCAGGTATGGTGGAGATCAAAACTCCAGACATCCAGAGGCCCCCAGAACACAAGAGACCATGGAAGACCAACAGAGGGGCAGCTGCGCCACTGTTCCAGTAAGAGCTGAGAAGAGTCCCAGATGAGGGTTCACTCAGCAGCCGCGGAGCAGAAGCCAGGGGGAGTTGCAGTGACGCGCCCGTCAGCTCCGCCGGCCACCAGCTGTGCCTGAGTGACCGAGCCCCAGGCCGAGAGGCCGGGGGCACCCCACCCCCGAAGGGGCCCGAGCGAGCCCCAGGCTCCAGGCCCCGATAAGCGGCCGCCAAGGAGTGAGCCGGTGTGTACCTGGACGCCCACCCCCAGACACAAAGAACCACCAACGCACCGACACCTGAGGGAGTCCGCCACCGGCAGGGGAAGTGGTGGTAGGTGGAGATAGGCCTCCAAACCTTGGAGGGCCTGAGGTGTCCCCAGAGAGGTGGCGTCTGATACCCAGCCTGACATATAGACACAGACATACAGGCACACACAGACACAAACATCCATTCCCCCCCTCATGCTCTCATATGCACTCACTCCACACTCAACCAACGTGGAGACAGACATAAAGAGACGCTGTACACACGATCACACTCCCCAAGCGTACTCTACAAACCGGGTCTAGGTACCCTTGCCCCTGGAGGGGGGAACTGCACCCAGACCCAGGTGGTGTTACCCTTTTCCCTGCGGTGGGGAGAGGCAGACCGCCCCGACTCCGCAGCAGCAGGGAGGCCCCACCCTCCAGACCGCAGTCGGAGGGCCAATTCCACCTAGCCCTCCCGCTCCAGCAGGCCGCAGAGAATGGGGGTGGGAGAAGACTCCAAACCTCCCTCCACCCGCTCATTGTAGTGTTGATGCATGTGTGTTCTAAGGTGCAATTAAAACCCAGGAGGGCATGGAGCTACCTGCCAAGGAGCAGCAGGTAAGCGCATAGTCCCTCCTGATAGCCCTCAATGTCTAAGTGTATTTAAAATTGAGAGGTGGGCAACGACGCCAGGGGTGAGGTGTACACCCTGATGGTAATTTGGACTCCGTGATTGTGCCCACCCCCAAGATCCTATATATATGTGTAATGAGAGTGTGAATAATGTGAATGTCTAAGTTGTGGGATAAAATAGACGCTTCTGAGTTTTATTTTATTTTATTTGAAATTACACTCACGATACAACTGAGGCAATCTTGCTTTCATTCAAACTCTGTTCTATACATTGTAATTCCGTAGTTTTCATTCAAACTGTTCTGTACATTCTAATTTCGTTTATTTTCATTCAAATTCCGTTGTTTTCATTCTAATTCTGTTGTTTTCATGCAAATTATTTTGTTTTTGATCAAATTCTTTTCTTTTCATTGAAATTCCGTTGTTTTCATTCAAATGCTTTTGTTATCATTCTAATTCTACTCTTTTTATTCAAATTCCATTGTTTGTTCTCAAATTCTGTTGTTTTCACTCTAATTCTGTCTTTTGTTTTAAACTTCCATTGTTTTGATTCAAATTCTGTTCTTGTTGCATTTTCAAAAAATAAAAATACAATAACTGAGCCTTACACCGGAGCATCGTTGCAACTGGTTTACTGAACCTTTCTTTCAGGGCATGTACAGAACATGAGCATCCATTTTCTACTGCCTCCTACAGGACACACTCTTCTTCCACTTCCTTACACATTAATGTACCACAGAACTAATACTGCCTCTCCTGGCATTACCATTGTAACGACACACTCATTCTGTTTCTTTCAGAAGAATAACAGGAACTTAGGATGTAGGTATCTATGAATAATAACTATTATGCATACTCATATATTTATATAACCTACTAATTTCTTGCGATACCACAGTTCTGTTCATTCAAATTCCGTTTTTTTCATTCAAATTCTGTTCTGTTCATCGAAGTTCCGTTGTTTTCATTCAAATGCTTTTGTTATCATTCTAATTCTACTCTTTTTATTCAAATTCCATTGTTTGTTCTCAAATACTGTCGTTTTCATTAAAATTCTGTCGTTTTCATGTTAATTCCGCTGTTTTCATTCTAGTTCTGTTGTTTGTTTTAAACTTCCATTGTTTTCATTCAAATTCTGTTGTTTTCATTCAAATCCATTGTTTTGATTCAAATTCTGTTCTGTTCATTCAAATTTCATTGTTTTGATTCAAATTCTGTTCTGTACTTTCTACTTCCGTTGTTGTCATTCAAATTCCGTTGTTTTCATTTTAATTCTCTTTTCATTCTAATTCCTTTGTTTCATTCAAACTCTGTTCTGTACATTCTAATTTCGTTGTTTTCATTGAAATTTCGTTGTTTTCATTCAAATTCCATTGTTTGTTCTCAAACTCTGTTCTTTTCATTGAAATTCCGTTGTTTTCATTCAAATGGTTTTGTTTTCATTCTAATTCTACTCTTTTTATTCAAATTCTATTGTTTCTTTTGCAATTCTGTTGCTTTCATTCAAACTCTTTTGTATACATTCTAATTCCGTTGTTTTCATTCAAACTCTGTTCTGTACATTCTAATTTTGTTTTTTTCATTCAAATTCCGTTGTTTTCATTCTAATTCTACTCTTTTTATTCAAATTCCATTGTTTGTTCTCAAATTCTGTTGTTTTCATTAAAATTCCGTTGTTTTCATTCTAATTCTGTTGTTTGTTTTAAACCTTCATTGTTTTCATTCAAATTATTTTCTGTTCATTCAAATTCCGTTGTTTTCATTCAAATTCCATTGTTTTCATTCAAATTCTGTTCTGTTCATACAAATTCCATTGTTTTCATTCAAATTCTATTCATTTCATTCTAATTCCGTTCTTTTCATTGAAATTCCGTTCTTTTAATTCAAATGCTTTTGTTTTCATTCTAATTCTACTGTTTTTATTCAAATTCCATTGTTTGTTCTCAAATTCTGTTGTTTTCATGCAAATTCTTTGGTTTTTGATCAAATTCTGTATTTTTCGTTCAAATTCCATTGTTTGTTCTCAAATTCTTTTGTTTTCATTCAAATTCTTTTCATTTCATTCAAATTTCATTCTTTTCATTGAAAATCCATCATTTTCATTTTAAATCCGTTGTTTTCGTTCAAATTGTTTGGTTTTTGATCAAATTCTGTTCTTTTCATTCACATTCCTTTGTTTTCATTCAAATTCCATTGTTTGTTCTCAAATTCTGTTTGTTTCATTGAAATTCCGTTTTTCTCATTCTAATACATTTGTTTTCATTCTAATTCTACTCTTTTTATTCAAATTCTATTGTTTGTTTTAGAATTCTGTTGCTTTCATTCAAAGTCTGTTCTATACATTTTAATCCTGTTGTTTTCATTCAAATTCCGTTGTTTTTGTTCAAATTCCATTGTTTTAATTAAAATTCCTTTGTTTGTTCTCAAATTCGGTTATTTTCATTCAAATTCCATCATTTTCAATTTAATTCCGTTGTTTTCATTCAAATTATGTTGTTTTCATTCAAATTATGTTGTTTTTTAAAAACTTCCATTGTTTTCATTCAAATTCCGTTGTTTTGAATCAAATTCTGTTCTGTTCATTCAAATTCCGTTGTTTTCATTCAAATGCTTTTCATTCTAATTCTACTCTTTTTATTCACATTCTATTGTTTTTTTTTCAGAATTCTGTTGTTTTTATTCAGATTCTATTGTTTGTTTTAGAATTCTTTTGCTTACATTCAAACTCTGTTCTACACATTCTAATTTCGTTGTTTTCATTCAAAATTTGTTGATTTCATGCAAATTCTTTGGTTTTTGATCAAATTCTGTTCTTTTCATTCAAATTCTGTTCTGTTCATTCAAATTCCATTGTTTTAATTCAAATTCTGTTGTTTTCATTCAAATTCCATTGTTTGTTCTGAAATTCTGTTGTTTTCATTCAAATTCCATTGTTTGTTCTGAAATTCTGTTGTTTTCATTCAAATTCCATCGTTTTGATTCTAATTCCCTTGTTTTCATTCAAATTCCATTGTTTTGATTCTAATTCCCTTGTTTTCATTCAAATTCCGTTGTTTTCATTCTAATTCCATCGTTTTGATTCTATTTCCCTTGTTTTCATTCAAATTCCATCATTTTGATTCTAATTCCCTTGTTTTCATTCAAATTCCGTTGTTTTCATTCTAATTCTGTTGTTTCTTTTAAACTTCCATTGTTTTCATTCAGATTCTGTTGTTTTCATTCAAATTCCGTTGTTTTCATTCAAATGCTTTTGTTTTCATTCAAATTCCGTTGTTTTCATTCAAATGCTTTTGTTTTCATTCTAATTCTGTTCTTTTTATTCAAATTCTATTATTTGTTTTAGAATCCTGTTGCTTTCATTCAAACTCTGTTCTATACATTCTTATTTCGTTGTTTTCATTCAAACTCTGTTCTATACATTCTAATTCCGTTGTTTTAATTCAAACTCTGTTCTGTACATTCTTCTTTCGTTGTTTTCGTTCAAATTCTGTTGTTTTCATTCAAATTCTTTGGTTTTTGATCAAATTCTGTTGTTTTCATTCAAATTCTATTGTTTGTTCTCAGCGACCTTACTTTCCAGGTATGCAATTATTTTATCTTTTTCGGCATTTTGGATGCGGAGGAGCTTTACCTCCTCCACAATTTCAATGATATTTTTCTGCTGCAGTCTGATAGTAGAAATTTCCTCCATTATGAAGTCAAGAGACTTTTTAATGTCCTCGACTTCCTCAGCCGACGGTGTCCTCTTCGGCCCCATTTTATCTGGTTACCCTGGTAGCAGGTTCAGTCAGCTGATTCCTCAGTCAGCTGTTAGCCTGGTAACGTGTTGGCTAGCCTGCAATTACCTCGTTAACTCCGTTAGTCCAGTCCAATATCATGTATCAAAGTCGTAATCCAGACAGGGGTTGTACAAAAAGTTCCAACAATTTGAGTAGTCTTTGCTCCAGAAATTGATGGCCAAATTTCAAAAATCCACAGGACACGATAAAAACACAACTTTCAAACAAATGGCAAACAGGAAGTGACATAAATGGCAAACAGGAAGTGAATTCTGTTCTGTTCATTCAAATTCCGTTGTTTTCATTCAAATGCTTTTGTTTTCATTCTAATTCTACTCTGTTTATTCAAATTCTATTGTTTGTTTTAGAATTCTGTTGCTTTCATTCAAACTCTGTTCTATACATTCTAATTCCGTTGTTTTCATTCCAATTCTGTTGTTTTCATTCAAATTCCATTGTTTTGATTCAAATTCTGTTCTGTACATTCTAATTTCGTTGTTTTCATTCCAATTCTGTTGTTTTCATTCTAATTCCATTGTTTTCATTCAAACTCTGTTCTGTACATTCTAATTTCGTTGTTTTCATTCCAATTCTGTTGTTTTCATTCTAATTCCATTGTTTTAATTCAAACTCTGTTCTGTACATTCTAATTTCGTTGTTTTCATTCCAATTCTGTTGTTTTCATTCTAATTCCATTGTTTTAATTCAAACTCTGTTCTGTACATTCTAATTTCGTTGTTTTCATTCCAATTCTGTTGTTTTCATTCAAATTCCATTGTTTTGATTCAAATTCTGTTCTGTTTTTTCAAATTCCGTTGTTTTCATTCTAATTCTACTCTTTTTATTCAAATTCGATTGTTTGTTTTAGAATTCTGTTGCTTTCATTCAAACTCTGTTTTATATATTCTAATTTAATTGTTTTCATTCAAACTCTGTTCTGTACATTCTAATTTAATTGTTTTCATTCAAATTCCGTTGTTTTCGTTCAAATTCTGTTGTTTTCATTCAAAGTTCTTTGGTTTTTGATCAAATTCTGTTCTTTTCATTCAAATTCTGTTGTTTTCATTCATATTCCATTGTCTGGGCCCTGTTTCAGGAAGCCGGTTTAGAAAACTCAGAGTGAAAAACGATACGCAGGGTTGAGTAATCCCGAACTGTCCAACTCGGAATATTCGGTTTCAGAAAGGCTGATAACAAGTAGTTCAGTCAACGCGGAGTTGCTTTAACCCCAAGTTAAGCGCGCGGACGAGGATACATAAAGCCCTGATCAGTGGAGCACAGATTAAGCGAGTCACCATGGAGACGGAGGGAAAGAAGGCGCAGTCAATGTATTTTACAGCGCTTGAGGCCGAAATTCTGATGGCAGCATATGCCGATAACATGCAAATTCCGCGGAAAAAAGTAACACAGCGACAGCTGCAAAAGAAAGTGAGCATGCATGGCAAAACATAGCCGACAGAGTCAATGCGTGAGTGTTAATTTAAACATTGATCTAGGGATTTCCACCCATTTAACACGTTATTTTATCATATGTTATTTTATTTGTTATTTTATACATTTTATTTTGTGACGTGATGTGAGCGCAGGTGCAACCCAACAGGCCCCAAACGTTCCTGGCAGCAAGTAAAAATGAAATATAAAAATATAGTCCAAACAGGTAAGGTGTAATTGTATTATGAGCCATAGTGCTTGGTCTGTTTGTCCGATGTAAATCAATTGCAGTTAGAGGCTACATTAATTTTCTTTCTGTAAGCACTTATTGAAATTATCTGAGCACATTACAAGTACATATTTGCTTACTCTGTATGCTCAAATGTGACCCGTTATAGCCAACAGAAAAAAAGCGGAGGCCCGAAAAACAGGTGGGGGTCCTCCACCACCACCACTCACAGAGGCTGAGCAGTTGGCCCTCAGCCAAAACAGTGGGCGCCCTGTGGCCGAAGGCATCTCTGCGGGGACATCCTCTGAGTCAATAACCCCGCAAGACACAAGTGCCTACATAGGGGGTAAATTCAAAATAATACATGATGTGCATACATCCTTTCTTCACAGTCACCTTTGCAGTGCTACTCATTCATTTGATAAACTCTTTACCATAATGGATTATTTTGTAGTGAAGTTATTTTCCTACTGATTTTGCCTTCCCTCAGTCTTGGTTGTCTTTGAGAGCATAATGACAATGAAGTGTAAGGTGATTGGTATGTTTGTTAATTGCCATTTGGTCCCTTGTAAGTTATAAGTGACCTGTATAAACCTCATATTCTATCAGTTGATGGTGATGGTGTACTGCATCTGGTGCAGCCTCCTGTTGAGCCAGACCAACATGCAGTTGTGAGTAATACTCCACAGATTATATGAGTTTACAGTAGAACAGCAATGTTGTTTATTTCTTTACTACAGGAAAATAATGAAGAAACATTGACAGCTGTTACAGAGGAGGAAGCAACAGAGACACTTTATGAGGTTTACATCTTTTAATACTTTGTGTACAGGAAATACAGGTGACCAATAAAGCCAGTTGAACAAAAAATCTGTTTATTCTTCTTTCAACATGTTGAGGTGATGGGTCAAAACAAATGATTGTGACATATGGTGTCTCTGACTGCTCTTCCATCTTGTATGTCCGTGGGAGGGTCAGGATGTTCATGGTTTGGATCACTGCTGTTTGGTTCAGAAGGACAGTGTTCTCCTCTAATTGTGGCAATGTTGTGAAGAATCACACATGCCACAATAATGTCACATGCCCTTTCTGGGGTGACCCTGAGTCTTTGCAGGCACTGGAACTGGGCCTTAAGCATTCCGATAGTCATTTCAACTCTGGCTCTTGTCCTGCAATTAGCCAGATTATATCGCTGCTGTGGGCCCGGTTCAGGGTCAGAGTAAGGGGTAAGCAAATAGGGTAAACATGGATACCCCCTATCACCAAGCAAGTAGCCAGTGAACTCTCCTAAGACAGAAGGATACACTTCAGTTCAAATGTCCCTGAAGCAATTGGTCTTTATATATTTTAAAGTATTTTCAACTCACCATGTCCAAATTTTGTGCTCAGTGTACATTCACGGAATATTTGTGAGTCATGGACAGAGCCTGGCCACTTGGCTTCCACATTTGTGATAATGTTGGCAGCATCACATATGATCTTCACAGTGCAGAGAACACAAATTAGCATCCATTACTATGATGAAATAATTTGTTAGTTTGAAATGCTACAGGGAACTATGTACCTGTACATTAATGCTGTGGAAAGACTTCCTGTTCACATAGTCTCCTTCATTTACTGAAGGAGCAATGATTGGAATGTGAGTACCATCTATACAGCCAATCACGCCTGGGAACCGTGAAAATAAATGTAAAATTTAAGTAGTAGTTCAAGTATCACCACATCATAAATTAAGTTTTGGTCATCCTGATACCTGCAATTTTGTGGCATCCCTCTTTGATGAATCTTGTGGGTCTATGACCGGGGAACACAAACGAGTACAGGAGACGTTTCAGTGCAACTGTAACATTCCTGACTGCCCGACAGACGGTAGCCTTGGAAACGTGCTCAGCGTCACCAATATTATACAGAAAGCTCCCGTTTGCAAAAAAACGAAGTGCAATACAAATAATATGTACAGAACTGAGAGCATGTCCGCGATGTGTCACATGCGTAATATATGGCCTGAGGATGTTATCCAAATAAATTATAGATTGTGCTGAGAAACGGTAACGTTCACACAGGAAATCATCAGGAAATGATAAAATGTCCAAACGCGCTCTGATCACTCTCTCCCGGCGGAGAGCTCTGCGGAGAATTTGGGCTTCACGATCTACTGGCTCTTCAAGGAAGGGGCACGCCATGTCCGACACTTCCTACTGTCAGGTTTCCGACAAAGGGGCGGAGACAGTCAGGGTTAGTTGTAGTAAACCTGCTAGGGGGCAGGTTAGCTTCACGGCGTGTGTCGTCATAGTGACTCACTCAGGCTTCAGCTGAACTCGCTTTGTGAAACCGAAAACCCAGAGTTTTCGTTAACTCAGGGTATACTTACTCAGTTTTTCCACTAAACCGGCTTCCTGAAACAGGGCCCTGTTCTCAAATTCTGTTGTTTTCATTCAAATTCCATTGTTTTAATTCAAATTCCTGTGTTTGTTCTCAAATTCTGTTGTTTTCATTCAAATTCCTTCGTTTTCATTTTAATTCCGTTTTTTTCATTCAAATTCCATTGTTTTGATTCAAATACTGTTCTGTTTTTTCAAATTCCGTTGTTTTCATTCTAATTCTACTCTTTTTATTCAAATTCTATTGTTTGTTTTAGAATTCTGTTGCTTTCATTCAAACTCTGTTCTATATATTCTAATTTAATTGTTTTAATTCAAACTCTGTTCTGTACATTCTAATTTCGTTGTTTTCATTCAAATTCCGTTGTTTTCCGTTGTGAATTACCCTGAGTTAACGAAAACCCAGAGTTTTCGTTAACTCAGGGTATACTTACTCAGTTTTTCCACTAAACCGGCTTCCTGAAACAGGGCCCTGTTCTTTTTATTCAAATTCTATTATTTGTTTTAGAATTCTGTTGCTTTCATTCAAACTCTGTTCTATACATTCTTCTTTCGTTGTTTTCATTCAAATTCTGTTGTTTTCATTCAAATTCTTTGGTTTTTGATCAAATTCTGTTGTTTTCATTCAAATTCCATTGTTTGTTCTCAAATTCTGTTGTTTTTATTCAAATTCTATTGTTTGTTCTCAGCGACCTTACTTTCCAGGTATGCAATTATTTTATCTTTTTCGGCATTTTGGATGCGGAGGAGCTTTACCTCCTCCACAATTTCAATGATATTTTTCTGCTGCAGTCTGATAGTAGAAATTTCCTCCATTATGAAGTCAAGAGACTTTTTAATGTCCTCGACTTCCTCAGCTGTCGGTGTCCTCTTCGGCCCCATTTTATCTGGTTACCCTGGTAGCAGGTTCAGTCAGCTGATTCCTCAGTCAGCTGTTAGCCTGGTAACGTGTTGGCTAGCCTGCAATTACCTCGTTAACTCCGTTAGTCCAGTCCAATATCATGTATCAAAGTCGTAATCCAGACAGGGTTGTACAAAAAGTTCCAACAATTTGAGTAGTCTTTGCTCCAGAAATTGATGGCCAAATTTCAAAAATCCACAGGACACGATAAAAACACAACTTTCAAACAAATGGCAAACAGGAAGTGACATGAATGGCAAACAGGAAGTGAATTCTGTTCTGTTCATTCAAATTCCGTTGTTTTCATTCAAATGCTTTTGTTTTCATTCTAATTCTACTCTGTTTATTCAAATTCTATTGTTTGTTTTAGAATTCTGTTGCCTTCATTCAAACTCTGTTCTATACATTCTAATTCCGTTGTTTTCATTCAAACTCTGTTCTATACATTCTACTTCCATTGTTTTCATTCAAACTCTGTTCTGTACATTCTAATTTTGTTGTTTTCATTCAAATTCTGTTGTTTTCATTCAAATTCTTTTGATTTCATTCAAATGCTTTTGTTTTCATTCTAATTCTACTCTTTTTATTCAGATTCTATTGTTTGTTGTCAAATTCCGTTCTTTTCATTGAAATTCCATTGTTTTCATTCACATGCTTTTGTTTTCATTCTAATTCTACTCTTTTTATTCAGATTCTATTGTTTGTTTTAGAATTCTGTTGCTTTCATTCAAACTCTGTTCTATACATTCTAATTCTACTCTTTTTATTCAGATTCTATTGTTTGTTTTAGAATTCTGTTGCTTTCATTCAAACTCTGTTCTATACATTCTAATTCCATTGTTTTCATTCAAACTCTGTTCTATACATTCTAATTTCGTTGTTTTGATTCAAATTCAATTGTTTTCATTCAAATTCTGTTCTGTTCATTCAAATTCCGTTCTTTTCATTCAAATGCTTTTGTTTTCATTCTAATTCTACTCTTTTTATTCAAATTCTATTGTTTGTTTTAGAATTCTGTTGCTTTCATTCAAACTCTGTTCTATACATTCTAATTCAATTGTTTTCATTTAAACTCTGTTCTATACATTCTACTTCCATTGTTTTCATTCAAACTCTGTTCTGTACATTCTAATTCAATTGTTTTCATTCAAACTCTGTTCTGTACATTCTAATTTCGTTGTTTTCATTCAAATTCTCTTGTTTTCATTCAAATTCTTTTGATTTCATTCAAATGCCGTTGTTTTCGTTCAAATTCTGTTGTTTTCATTCAGATTCCATTGTTTGTTCTCAAATTCTGTTCTTTTCATTGAAATTCCGTTGTTTTCATTCAAATGCTTTTGTTTTCATTCTAATTCTACTCTTTTTATTCAGATTCTATTGTTTGTTGTCAAATTCCGTTCTTTTCATTGAAATTCCATTGTTTTCATTCAAATGCTTTTGTTTTCATTCTAATTCTACTCTTTTTATTCAGATTCTATTGTTTGTTTTAGAATTCTGTTGCTTTCATTCAAACTCTGTTCTATACATTCTAATTCCATTGTTTTCATTCAAACTCTGTTCTATACATTCTAATTTCGTTGTTTTCATTCAAACTCTGTTCTATACATTCTAATTTCGTTGTTTTCATTCAAATTCAATTGTTTTCATTCAAATTCTGTTCTGTTCATTCAAATTCCGTTGTTTTCATTCAAATGCTTTTGTTTTCATTCTAATTCTACTCTTTTTATTCAAAATCTATTGTTTGTTTTAGAATTCTGTTGCTATCATTCAAACTCTGTTCTAAACATTATAATCCTGTTGTTTTCAATCAAATTCCGTTGTTTTCGTTCAAATTCTGTTGTTTTCATGCAAATTCTTTGGCTTTTGATCACATTCTGTTCTTTTAATTCCAATTCTGTTGTTTTCATTCAAATTTCATTGTTTTAATTCAAATTCCTGTGTTTGTTCTCAAATTCTGTTGTTTTCATTCAAATCCCATTGTTTATTAAGAAGAAGAAGAAGAAGAAGAAGAATAGACGCTTCTGAGTTTTATTTTATTAGGGCCCGAGCACCGAGAGTGCGAAGGCCCTATTGTATCTGCTCCGTTTCTTATTAGGGCCCGAGCACTGAGAGTGCGAAGGCCCTATTGTATCTGCTCCGTTTCTTATTATTATTAGGGCCCGAGCACTGACAGTGCGAAGGCCCTATTGTAATTGCTCTGTTTCTTATTATTATTATTATTATTTCGGCAAATGAATTGGCTTTTTGAGGGCCTAAACATGCTCAAAAACTCATGAAATTTTGCACACATGCCAGGTCTGGTGAAAACTTTTGTATTTTAATGGTTTTACTCATGAGCACTGGGAAATGGCTCTACAGCGCCACCTATGCCTTGTTAAATGCAGCCCTACGACCACATCGTTTCAGCTACATGTATGAAATTCGGCACACATGTGTATCATGCCACGACAAACAAAAAAGTCTGTGGGCCCATTGACGCAAACCCAACAGGAAGTCCGCCATTTGGAAGAGAAGGTGACATTTTGGCTCTAATTTTGCCATTTCCATGCCTCGAACTTTTGCGAACTCCTCCTTGGGATTTGGTTGTATAAGCTTCATCTTTGGTCAGTGTCAACTACACACCTGGGCGATGTTAAATTGCGGAGCTTTTGAGTTTTCACAATACTATGAGGCCGTGGCGCCATGGCGAATTTCGATGACTCGCCATGAAAATCTTATTGCCTCTCATTCTGTCATACATGTTCCGATCTGGACCAAAGAGCACACATATGATAAGGCTCCACCCCTGAACATATTTCAACTGCCATATTTGACATCAAGGACAGCGCCACCTAGTGGGAACAGGAAATGTCATGTTTTACACTTTGGGGTACAGTATAGTGAAGGGTGACATCTGCAGCCTCAAATTTCTCCAGGAAAGCCTTAAGGAGTTGGTCTTGGGTTACAGTGAAAACTGTGAGTTTTCGCGAAAGGGTGTGACCCCAGCAGCATGGCGAACTTTGATGTCACGCCATGAAGAAAGAAATTAGTATAACTCAATGAAATCCAGTCTGATCAGTACCAGACTTTACAGGCATGATGTCAGACCCGCCCTGAACAGATTGATGTGCCCATTGTCGGAAATACGGACAGCGCCACCTAGTGGCAACAGGAAATGTCATGGCTTTAATTTTGTTGTACTGATTTTCACAGGTTCATCTTGGCCACCTCAAAAGCGGTGAATATCACCATCAGTCCCTCGTGATGCTTCAGTGCAAAAATTGTGAGTTTAAACTGAACGGCGCACCCTGGTGGCAACGCTGTTCAACATGAAAGATGAAGTGGCTTTTGAGGGTCTTGGCAAGTTTATAGAGGCTTGAAATTTGGCACACACCTCCAAATGGATGAAGGCTTTGTTTGCATGTGATCATTTTCATTGAATAGCGCGAAATTGCTCCACAGCGCCCCCTACAAAATTTCAAAACCACAGCCCCTGCTCTGTGTTCTATGTATGATTCTGAAACCTGGTAAGCTTATAGGAGATATCAAGATGTACAAAAAAGTCTCTTGGTGCAATATCCCAAATCCAACAGGAAGTCAGCCATTTTAAAATTAATGTGTAATTTTGGCAACATTTTCCCCTCTTTCCAGGCACCGTTCTTTGACGAACTCCTCCAAGGGATTTCATCATATTGAACCAATCTCCAGTGTGTGGAATCTAAAGACCTTTGTGATGTTAAATTGCGAAGATTTTTACGTTCAGTGAAACGGGGTGGTTATGGTGGCACTTAGAGTTTGAATCACTCGCCAAAAAGCAGTAATCTGCTGTCACTCAAAAACACAATGTCCAATCTCTCCCAAACGTCTCAGGTGTGATGAGACTCGAGCTAGGAAATGTTTGTTATGCCATTTGTCAGTAATGGTTAGAGCGCCACCTAGTGGAACGACTATAATCATGATTGAATGAGATGAATTGTTAGCTGGTGGTTAAATGCATGAATTCCATCAATGTGACATCACATCGGACGTGCTGGTTTTAGGTCTTGGGCGTGGCTCGACGCGCCGGGGGTGCGAGGGCCCTCATAACGCTGCTTGCAGCTTTAATTATTATTATTATTATTATTATTCAGGCGAAACAAGGGCCTTTTTGAGGGCCTAAACATGCTCAAAAACTCATGAAATTTTGCACACATGCCAGGTCTGGTGAAAAATTTTGTATTTTAATGGTTTTACATATGAGCACTGGGAAATGGCTCTACAGCGCCACCTATGCCTTGTTAAATGCAGCCCTACGACCACATCGTTTGAGCTACATGTATGAAATTTGGCACACATGTGTATCATGCCAAGATGAACAAAAAAGTCTGGGGGCCCATTGACGCAAACCCAACAGGAAGTCCGCCATTTGGAAGAGAAGGTGACATTTTGGCTCTAATTTTGCCATTTCCATGCCTCGAACTTTTGCGAACTCCTCCTTGGGGTTTCATTTCATAACCTTCAAATTTGGACAGTGTCAACTACACCCTTGTGCCATGTTAAATTGCGGAGCTTTTGAGTTTTCACAATACTATGAGGCCGTGGCGCCATGGCGAATTTCGATGACTCGCCATGAAAATCTTATTGCCTCTCATTTTGTCATACATTTTCTGACCTTGACCAAAGTGAACACATATGATAAGGCTCCACCCCTGAACATATTTCAACTGCCATATTTGACACCAGGGACAGCGCCACCTAGTGGGAACAGGAAATGTCATGTTTTACACTTTGGGGTACAGTATAGTGATGGGTGACACCTGCAGCCTCAAATTTCTCCAGGAAAGCCTTAAGGAGTTGGTCTTGGGTTACAGTGAAAACTGTGACTTTTCGCAAAAGGGTGTGACCCCAGCAGCATGGCGAACTTTGATGTCACGCCATGAAGAAACAAATTAGTATAACTCAATGAAATCCAGTCTGATCAGTACCAGACTTTACAGGCATGATGTCAGACCCGCCCTGAACAGATTGACGTGCCCATTGTCGGAAATACGGACAGCGCCACCTAGTGGCCACAGGAAATGTCATGGCTTTAATTTTGTTGTACTGATTTTCACAGGTTCATCGTGGCCACCTCAAAAGCGGTGAATATCACCAGCAGTCCCTCGTGATGCTTCAGTGCAAAAATTGTGACTTTACACTGAACGGCGCACCCTGGTGGCAACGCTGTTCAACATGAAAGATGAAGTGGCTTTTGAGGGGCTTGGAAAGTATATAGAGGCTTTAAATTTAGCACACCCCTCCAAATGGATGAAGGCTTTGTTGTCATGTGATCATTTTTATTGAATAGCGCGAAATGGCTCCACAGCGCCCCCTACAAAATTTCAAAACCACAGCCCCAGCTCTGTGTTTTATGTATGAGTCTGAAACCTGGTAAGCTTATAGGAGATATCAAGATGTACAAAAAAGTCTCTTGGAGCAATATCCAAAATCCAACAGGAAGTCAGCCATTTTAAAATTAATGTGCAATTTTGGCGACATTTTCCCCTCTTTTCAGGCTTCATACTTTGACGAACTCCTCCAAGGGATTTCATCATATTGAACCATTCTCCAGTGTGTGGAATCTAAAGACCTTTGTGATGTTAAATTGCGAAGCTTTTTACGTTCAAGGAAACGGGGTGGTCATGGCGGCACGTGGAGTTTCAATCACTCGCCAAAAAGCAGTAATATGCTGTCACTCAAAGACACAAAGTCCAATCTCTCCCAAAGGTCGCAGGCGTGATGAGACTCGAGCCCGGAAATGTTTGTTATTCCCTTTGTCTATAATGGTTAGAGCGCCACCTAGTGGGACGACTATACTCATGGTTGAACCAAATGAAATGTTAACTGGTGGTTAAATGCATGAATTCCATCAATGTGACATCAGATCGGAGGTGCTGGTTTCAGGTGTTGGGCATGGCTCGACACGCTGGGGGTGCGAGGGCCCTCATAACGCTGCTTGCAGCTTTAATTAGGGCCCGAGCACTGACTGTGCGAAGGCCCTATTGTATCTGCTCCGTTTCTTATTATTATTATTATTCACCCCAAACAAGGGCCTTTTTGAGGGCCTAAACTTTCTCAAAAACTCATGAAATTTTGCACACATGCCAGGTCTGGTGAAAAATTTTGTATTTTAATGGTTTTACTTATGAGCACTGGGAAATGGCTCTAGAGCGCCACCTATGCCTTGTTAAATGCAGCCCTACAACCACATAGTTTGAGCTACATGTATGAAATTTGGCACACATGTGTATCATGACGAGCCGAACAAAAAAGTCAGTGGGCCCATTGATGCAAACCCAACAGGAAGTCCGCAATTTAGAAGTGAAGGTGACATTTTGGCTCTAATTTTGTCGTTTCCATGCCTCGAACTTTAACGAACTCCTCCTTGGAAATTGGTCGTATAAGCTTCATATTTGGTCAGTGCCAACTACACCCTTGTGCCATGTTAAATTGCGGAGCTTTTGAGTTTTCACAATACCATGAGGCCGTGGCGCCACGGCGAATTTCGATGACTCGCCATGAAAATCTTATTGCCTCTCATTCTGTCATACATTGTCCGATCTGGACCAAAGAGCACACATATGATAAGGCTCCAGCCCTGAACATATTTCAACTGCCATATTTGACGTCAGCGACAGCGCCACCTAGTGGGAACAGGAAATGTCATGTTTTACACTTTGGGGTACAGTATTGTGATGGGTGACATCTGCAGCCTCAAATTTCTCCAGGAAAGGCGTAAGGAGTTGGTCTTGGGGTACAGTGAAAACGGTGACTTTTCACGAAAGGGTGTGACCTCAGCAGCATGGCGAACTTTGATATCTCGCCATGAAGAAACAAATTAGTATAACTCCATGAAATCCAGTCTGATTAGTACCAGACTTTACAGGCATGATATCAGACCCGCCCTGAACAAATTGATTGTCAGGAATATGAAGAGCGCCACCTAGTGGCAACAGGAAATGTCATGTCTTACACTTTGTTGTACTGATTTTCACAGGTTCATTGTGGATACCTCAAAAGCGGTGAATGTCACCGTCAGTCCTTCATGATGCTGCAGTGCGAAAATTGTGACTTTATACTGAACGATGCACCCTGGTAGCAACGCTGTTCACCATGAAAGATGAAGTGGCTTTTGAGGGGCTTGGAAAGTTTATAGAGGCTTGAAATTTGGCACACACCTCCAAATGGATGTAGGCTTTGTTGTCATGTGATCGTTTTCATTGAATAGCGCGAAATTGCTCCACAGCGCCCCCTACAAAATTTCAAAACAACAGCCCCAGCTCTGTGTTTCATCTATGAGTCTGAAACCTGGTAAGCTTATGGAAAATATCAAGATGTACAAAAAAGTCTCTTGGAGCAATATCCCAAATCCAACAGGAAGTCAGCCATTTTAAAATTAATGTGCAATTTTGGCGACATTTTCCCCTCTTTTCAGGCTTCATACTTTGACGAACTCCTCGAAGGGATTTCATCATATTGAACCATTCTCCAGTGTGTGGAATCTAAAGACCTTTGTGATGTTAAATTGCGAAGCTTTTTACGTTCAGGGAAACGGGGTTGTCATGGCGGCACGTGGAGTTTGAATCACTCGCCAAAAAGCAGTAATCTGCTGTCACTCAAAAACACAATGTCCAATCTCTCCCAAACGTCTCAGGTGTGATGAGACTCGAGCTCGGAAGTGTTTGTTATGCCATTTGTACATAATGGTTAGAGCGCCACCTAGTGGAACGACTAACTAATCATGAATGAATGAGTTGAAATGTTAGCTGGTGATTAAATGCATGAATTCCATCAATGTGACATCAGATCGGAGGTGCTGGTTTTAGGTGTTGGGCGTGGCTCGACGCGCCGGGGGTGCGAGGGCCCTCGTAACGCTGCTTGCAGCTTTAATTTTATTTGAAATTACACTCACGATACAACTGAGGCAATCTTGCTTTCATTCAAACTCTGTTCTGTACATTCTAATTTCGTTGTTTTCATTCAAATTCTCTTGTTTTCATTCAAATTCTTTTGATTTCATTCAAATGCCGTTGTTTTCGTTCAAATTCTGTTGTTTTCATTCAGATTCCATTGTTTGTTCTCAAATTCTGTTCTTTTCATTGAAATTCCGTTGTTTTCATTCAAATGCTTTTGTTTTCATTCTAATTCTACTATTTTTATTCAGATTCTATTGTTTGATTTAGAATTCTGTTGCTTTCATTCAAACTCCGTTCTATATATTCTAATTCCATTGTTTTAATTCAAACTCTGTTCTGTACATTCTAATTTCGTTGTTTTCAGTCAAATTCCGTTGTTTTCGTTCAAACTCTGTTGTTTTCATTCAGATTCCATTGTTTGTTCTCAAATTCTGTTCTTTTCATTGAAATTCCGTTCTTTTCATTCAAATGCTTTTGTTTTCATTCTAATTCTACTCTTTTTATTCAGATTCTATTGTTTGTTTTAGAATTCTGTTGCTTTCATTCAAATTCTGTTCTATACATTCTAATTCCGTTGTTTTCATTCAAACTCTGTTCTATACATTCTACTTCCATTGTTTTCATTCAAACTCTGTTCTGTACATTCTAATTCAATTGTTTTAATTCAAACTCTGTTCTGTACATTCTAATTTCGTTGTTTTCATGCAAATTCTGTTGTTTTCATTCAAATTCTTTTGATTTCATTCAAATGCTTTTGTTTTCATTCTAATTCTACTCTTTTTATTCAGATTCTATTGTTTGTTGTCAAATTCCGTTCTTTTCATTGAAATTCCATTGTTTTCATTCAAATGCTTTTGTTTTCATTCTAATTCTACTCTTTTTATTCAGTTTCTATTGTTTGTTTTAGAATTCTGTTGCTTTCATTCAAACTCTGTTCTATACATTCTAATTCCATTGTTTTCATTCAAACTCTGTTCTATACATTCTAATTTCGTTGTTTTCATTCAAACTCTGTTCTATACATTCTAATTTCGTTGTTTTCATTCAAATTCAATTGTTTTCATTCAAATTCTGTTCTGTTCATTCAAATTCCGTTGTTTTCATTCAAATGCTTTTGTTTTCATTCTAATTCTACTCTTTTTATTCAAAATCTATTGTTTGTTTTAGAATTCTGTTGCTATCATTCAAACTCTGTTCTATACATTATAATCCTGTTGTTTTCAATCAAATTCCGTTGTTTTCGTTCAAATTCTGTTGTTTTCATGCAAATTCTTTGGCTTT
This sequence comes from Mchenga conophoros, assembly GCF_057382185.1. Lineage (NCBI taxonomy): Eukaryota > Metazoa > Chordata > Actinopteri > Cichliformes > Cichlidae > Mchenga > Mchenga conophoros. The sequence continues at coordinate 1,505,649 of NC_140531.1, read as the reverse complement.
TGATCACATTCTGTTCTTTTAATTCCAATTCTGTTGTTTTCATTCAAATTTCATTGTTTTAATTCAAATTCCTGTGTTTGTTCTCAAATTCTGTTGTTTTCATTCAAATCCCATTGTTTATTAAGAAGAAGAAGAAGAAGAAGAAGAAGAATAGACGCTTCTGAGTTTTAATTTATTTTATTTGAAATTACACTCACGATACAACTGAGGCAATCTTGCTTTCATTCAAACTCTGTTCTATACATTGTAATTCCGTAGTTTTCATTCAAACTGTTCTGTACATTCTAATTTTGTTTATTTTCATTCAAATTCCGTTGTTTTCATTCAAATTCTGTTGTTTTCATTCAAATTCCATTATTTTCATTCAAATGCGTTTGTTTTCATTCTAATTCTACTGTTTTTATTCAAATTCTATTGTTTGTTTTAGAATTCTGTTGTTGTCATTCAAACTCTGTTCTATACATTCTACTTCCGTTGTTTTCATTCAAACTCTGTTCTGTACATTCTAATTCAATTGTTTTAATTCAAACTCTGTTCTGTACATTCTAATTCAATTGTTTTAATTCAAACTCTGTTCTGTACATTCTAATTTCATTGTTTTCATTCCAATTCTGTTGTTTTCATTCAAATTCCATTGTTTTGATTCAAATTTTGTTCTGTTTTTTCAAATTCCGTTGTTTTCATTCTAATTCTACTATTTTTATTCAGATTCTATTGTTTGATTTAGAATTCTGTTGCTTTCATTCAAACTCCGTTCTATATATTCTAATTCCATTGTTTTAATTCAAACTCTGTTCTGTACATTCTAATTTCGTTGTTTTCAGTCAAATTCCGTTGTTTTCGTTCAAACTCTGTTGTTTTCATTCAGATTCCATTGTTTGTTCTCAAATTCTGTTCTTTTCATTGAAATTCCGTTCTTTTCATTCAAATGCTTTTGTTTTCATTCTAATTCTACTCTTTTTATTCAGATTCTATTGTTTGTTTTAGAATTCTGTTGCTTTCATTCAAATTCTGTTCTATACATTCTAATTCCGTTGTTTTCATTCAAACTCTGTTCTATACATTCTACTTCCATTGTTTTCATTCAAACTCTGTTCTGTACATTCTAATTCAATTGTTTTAATTCAAACTCTGTTCTGTACATTCTAATTTCGTTGTTTTCATGCAAATTCTGTTGTTTTCATTCAAATTCTTTTGATTTCATTCAAATGCTTTTGTTTTCATTCTAATTCTACTCTTTTTATTCAGATTCTATTGTTTGTTGTCAAATTCCGTTCTTTTCATTGAAATTCCATTGTTTTCATTCAAATGCTTTTGTTTTCATTCTAATTCTACTCTTTTTATTCAGTTTCTATTGTTTGTTTTAGAATTCTGTTGCTTTCATTCAAACTCTGTTCTATACATTCTAATTCCATTGTTTTCATTCAAACTCTGTTCTATACATTCTAATTTCGTTGTTTTCATTCAAACTCTGTTCTATACATTCTAATTTCGTTGTTTTCATTCAAATTCAATTGTTTTCATTCAAATTCTGTTCTGTTCATTCAAATTCCGTTGTTTTCATTCAAATGCTTTTGTTTTCATTCTAATTCTACTCTTTTTATTCAAAATCTATTGTTTGTTTTAGAATTCTGTTGCTATCATTCAAACTCTGTTCTATACATTATAATCCTGTTGTTTTCAATCAAATTCCGTTGTTTTCGTTCAAATTCTGTTGTTTTCATGCAAATTCTTTGGCTTTTGATCACATTCTGTTCTTTTAATTCCAATTCTGTTGTTTTCATTCAAATTTCATTGTTTTAATTCAAATTCCTGTGTTTGTTCTCAAATTCTGTTGTTTTCATTCAAATCCCATTGTTTATTAAGAAGAAGAAGAAGAAGAAGAAGAAGAATAGACGCTTCTGAGTTTTAATTTATTTTATTTGAAATTACACTCACGATACAACTGAGGCAATCTTGCTTTCATTCAAACTCTGTTCTATACATTGTAATTCCGTAGTTTTCATTCAAACTGTTCTGTACATTCTAATTTTGTTTATTTTCATTCAAATTCCGTTGTTTTCATTCAAATTCTGTTGTTTTCATTCAAATTCCATTATTTTCATTCAAATGCGTTTGTTTTCATTCTAATTCTACTGTTTTTATTCAAATTCTATTGTTTGTTTTAGAATTCTGTTGTTGTCATTCAAACTCTGTTCTATACATTCTACTTCCGTTGTTTTCATTCAAACTCTGTTCTGTACATTCTAATTCAATTGTTTTAATTCAAACTCTGTTCTGTACATTCTAATTCAATTGTTTTAATTCAAACTCTGTTCTGTACATTCTAATTTCATTGTTTTCATTCCAATTCTGTTGTTTTCATTCAAATTCCATTGTTTTGATTCAAATTTTGTTCTGTTTTTTCAAATTCCGTTGTTTTCATTCTAATTCTACTATTTTTATTCAGATTCTATTGTTTGATTTAGAATTCTGTTGCTTTCATTCAAACTCCGTTCTATATATTCTAATTCCATTGTTTTAATTCAAACTCTGTTCTGTACATTCTAATTTCGTTGTTTTCAGTCAAATTCCGTTGTTTTCGTTCAAACTCTGTTGTTTTCATTCAGATTCCATTGTTTGTTCTCAAATTCTGTTCTTTTCATTGAAATTCCGTTCTTTTCATTCAAATGCTTTTGTTTTCATTCTAATTCTACTCTTTTTATTCAGATTCTATTGTTTGTTTTAGAATTCTGTTGCTTTCATTCAAATTCTGTTCTATACATTCTAATTCCGTTGTTTTCATTCAAACTCTGTTCTATACATTCTACTTCCATTGTTTTCATTCAAACTCTGTTCTGTACATTCTAATTCAATTGTTTTAATTCAAACTCTGTTCTGTACATTCTAATTTCGTTGTTTTCATGCAAATTCTGTTGTTTTCATTCAAATTCTTTTGATTTCATTCAAATGCTTTTGTTTTCATTCTAATTCTACTCTTTTTATTCAGATTCTATTGTTTGTTGTCAAATTCCGTTCTTTTCATTGAAATTCCATTGTTTTCATTCAAATGCTTTTGTTTTCATTCTAATTCTACTCTTTTTATTCAGTTTCTATTGTTTGTTTTAGAATTCTGTTGCTTTCATTCAAACTCTGTTCTATACATTCTAATTCCATTGTTTTCATTCAAACTCTGTTCTATACATTCTAATTTCGTTGTTTTCATTCAAACTCTGTTCTATACATTCTAATTTCGTTGTTTTCATTCAAATTCAATTGTTTTCATTCAAATTCTGTTCTGTTCATTCAAATTCCGTTGTTTTCATTCAAATGCTTTTGTTTTCATTCTAATTCTACTCTTTTTATTCAAAATCTATTGTTTGTTTTAGAATTCTGTTGCTATCATTCAAACTCTGTTCTATACATTATAATCCTGTTGTTTTCAATCAAATTCCGTTGTTTTCGTTCAAATTCTGTTGTTTTCATGCAAATTCTTTGGCTTTTGATCACATTCTGTTCTTTTAATTCCAATTCTGTTGTTTTCATTCAAATTTCATTGTTTTAATTCAAATTCCTGTGTTTGTTCTCAAATTCTGTTGTTTTCATTCAAATCCCATTGTTTATTAAGAAGAAGAAGAAGAAGAAGAAGAAGAATAGACGCTTCTGAGTTTTAATTTATTTTATTTGAAATTACACTCACGATACAACTGAGGCAATCTTGCTTTCATTCAAACTCTGTTCTATACATTGTAATTCCGTAGTTTTCATTCAAACTGTTCTGTACATTCTAATTTTGTTTATTTTCATTCAAATTCCGTTGTTTTCATTCAAATTCTGTTGTTTTCATTCAAATTCCATTATTTTCATTCAAATGCGTTTGTTTTCATTCTAATTCTACTGTTTTTATTCAAATTCTATTGTTTGTTTTAGAATTCTGTTGTTGTCATTCAAACTCTGTTCTATACATTCTACTTCCGTTGTTTTCATTCAAACTCTGTTCTGTACATTCTAATTCAATTGTTTTAATTCAAACTCTGTTCTGTACATTCTAATTCAATTGTTTTAATTCAAACTCTGTTCTGTACATTCTAATTTCATTGTTTTCATTCCAATTCTGTTGTTTTCATTCAAATTCCATTGTTTTGATTCAAATTTTGTTCTGTTTTTTCAAATTCCGTTGTTTTCATTCTAATTCTACTCTTTTTATTCAAATTCGATTGTTTGTTTTAGAATTCTGTTGCTTTCATTCAAACTATGTTCTATATATTCTAATTTAATTGTTTTAATTCAAACTCTGTTTTGTACATTCTAATTTAATTGTTTTCATTCAAATTCCGTTGTTTTCGTTCAAATTCTGTTGTTTTCATTCAAAGTTCTTTGGTTTTTGATCAAATTCTGTTCTTTTCATTCAAATTCTGTTGTTTTCATTCATATTCCATTGTCTGGGCCCTGTTTCAGGAAGCCGGTTTAGTGGAAAAACTGAGTAAGTATACCCTGAGTTAACGAAAACTCTGGGTTTTCGGTTTCACAAAGCGAGTTCAGATGAAGCCTCAGTGAGTCACTATGACGACACACTCCGTGAAGCTAACCTGCCCCCTAGCAGGTTTACTACAACTAACCCTGACTGTCTCCGCCCCTTTGTCGGAAACCTGACAGTAGGAAGTGTCGGACATGGTGTGCCCCTTCCTTGAAGAGCCAGTAGATCGTGAAGCCCAAATTCTCCGCAGAGCTCTCCGCCGGGAGAGAGTGATCAGAGCGCGTTTGGACATTTTATCATTTCCTGATGATTTTCTGTGTGAACGTTACCGTTTCTCAGCACAATCTATAAGTTATTTGGATAACATCCTCAGGCCATATATTACGCATGTGACACATCGTGGACATCCTCTCAGTTCTGTACATATTATTTGTATTGCACTTCGGTTTTTTGCAAACGGGAGCTTTCTGTATAATATTGGTGACGCTGAGCACGTTTCCAAGGCTACCGTCTGTCGGGCAGTCAGGAATGTTACAGTTGCACTGAAACGTCTCCTGTACTCGTTTGTGTTCCCCGGTCATAGACCCACAAGATTCATCAAAGAGGGATGCCACAAAATTGCAGGTATCAGGATGACCAAAACTTAATTTATGATGTGGTGATACTTGGACTACTACTTAAATTTTACATTTATTTTCACGGTTCCCAGGCGTGATTGGCTGTATAGATGGTACTCACATTCCAATCATTGCTCCTTCAGTAAATGAAGGAGACTATGTGAACAGGAAGTCTTTCCACAGCATTAATGTACAGGTACATAGTTCCCTGTAGCATTTCAAACTAACAAATTATTTCATTATAGTAATGGATGCTAATTTGTGTTCTCTGCACTGTGAAGATCATATGTGATGCTGCCAACATTATCACAAATGTGGAAGCCAAGCGGCCAGGCTCTGTCCATGACTCACAAATATTCCGTGAATGTACACTGAGCACAAAATTTGGACATGGTGAGTTGAGAATACTTTAAAATATATAAAGACCAATTGCTTCAGGGACATTTGAACTGAAGTGTATCCTTCTGTCTTAGGAGAGTTCACTGGCTACTTGCTTGGTGATAGGGGGTATCCATGTTTACCCTATTTGCTTACCCCTTACCCTGACCCTGAACCGGGCCCACAGCAGCGATATAATCTGGCTAATTGCAGGACAAGAGCCAGAATTGAAATGACTATCGGAATGCTTAAGGCCCGGTTCCAGTGCCTGCAAAGACTCAGGGTCACCCCAGAAAGGGCATGTGACATTATTGTGGCATGTGTGATTCTTCACAACATTGCCACAATTAGAGGAGAACACTGTCCTTCTGAACCAAACATCAGCAGTGATCCAAACCATGAACATCCTGACCCTCCCACGGACATACAAGATGGAAGCGCAGTCAGAGACACCATATGTCACAATCATTTCCTTTGACCCATCACCTCAACATGTTGAAAGAAGAATAAACAGATTTTTTGTTCAACTGGCTTTATTGGTTGCCTGTGTTTCCTGTACACAAAGTATTAAAAGATGTAAACCTCATAAAGTGTCTCTGTTGCTTCCTCCTCTGTAACAGCTGTCAATGTTTCTTCATTATTTTCCTGTAGTAAAGAAGTTAACAACATTGCTGTTCTACTGTAAACTCATATAATCTGTGGAGTATTACTCACAACTGCATGTTGGTCTGGCTCAACAGGAGGCTGCACCAGATGCAGTACACCATCACCATCAACTGATAGAATATGAGGTTTATACAGGTCACTTAAACTTACAAGGGACCAAATGGCAATTAACAAACATACCAATCACCTTACACTTCATTGTCATTATGCTCTCAAAGACAACCAAGACTGAGGGAAGGCAAAATCAGTAGGAAAATAACTTCACTACAAAATAATCCATTATGGTAAAGAGTTTATCAAATGAATGAGTAGCACTGCAAAGGTGACTGTGAAGAAACGATGTATGCACATCATGTATCATTTTGAATTTACCCCCTATGTAGGCACTTGTGTCTTGCGGGGTTATTGACTCAGAGGATGTCCCCGCAGAGATGCCTTCGGCCACAGGGCGCCCACTGTTTTGGCTGAGGGCCAACTGCTCAGCCTCTGTGAGTGGTGGTGGTGGAGGACCCCCACCTGTTTTTCGGGCCTCCGCTTTTTTTCTGTTGGCTATAACGGGCCACATTTGAGCATACAGAGTAAGCAAATATGTACTTGTAATGTGCTCAGATAATTTCAATAAGTGCTTACAGAAAGAAAATTAATGTAGCCTCTAACTGCAATTGATTTACATAGGACAAACAGACCAAGCACTGTGGCTCATAATACAATTACACCTTACCTGTTTGGACTATATTTTTATATTTCATTTTTACTTGCTGCCAGGCACGTTTGGGGCCTGTTGGGTTGCACCTGCGCTCACATCACATCACAAAATAAAATGTATAAAATAACAAATAAAATAACATATGATAAAATAACGTGTTAAATGGGTGGAAATCCCTAGATCAATGTTTATATTAACACTCACGCATTGACTCTGTCGGCTATGTTTTGCCATGCATGCTCCCTTTGTTTTGCAGCTGAGGCTGTGTTACTTTTTTTCTGAGAAATCTGCATGTTATCGGCATATGCTGCCATCAGAATTTCGGCCTCAAGCGCTGTGAAATACATTGACCGCGCCTTCTTTCCCTCCGTCTCCATGGTGACTCGCTTAATCTGTGCTCCGCTTATCAGGGCTTTATGTATCCTCGTCCGCGCGCTTCACTTGGGGTTAAAGCAACTCCGCGTTGATTGAACTAATTGTTATCAGCCTTTCTGAAACCGAATATTTCGAGTTGGACAGTTCGGAGTTACTCAACCCTGCGTATCATTTTTAACTCTGAGTTTTCTAAACCGGCTTCCTGAAACAGGGCCCAGTTCTCAAATTCTGTTGTTTTCATTCAAATTCCATTGTTTTAATTCAAATTCCTGTGTTTGTTCTCAAATTCTGTTGTTTTCATTCAAATTCCGTTGTTTTCGTTCAAATTCTGTTGTTTTCATTAAAATTCCATTGTTTGTTCTCAAATTCTGTTCTTTTCATTGAAATTCCATTGTTTTCATTCAAATGCTTTTGTTTTCATTCTAATTCTACTCTTTTTATTCAAATTCTTTTGTTTGTTTTAGAATTCTGTTGTTTTCATGCAAACTCTGTTCTATACATTCTACTTCCGTTGTTTTCATTCAAATTCCTCTGTCCTGTACATTTTAATTCAATTGTTTTAATTCAAACTCTGTTCTGTACATTCTAATTTCGTTGTTTTCATTCCAATTCTGTTGTTTTCATTCAAATTTCATTGTTTTAATTCAAATTCCTATGTTTGTTCTCAAATTCTGTTGTTTTCATTCAAATTACATTGTTTGTTCTCAAATTCTGTTGTTTTCATTCAAATTCCTTCGTTTTCATTTTAATTCCGTTTTTTTCATTCAAATTCCATTGTTTTGATTCAAATACTGTTCTGTTTTTTCAAATTCCATTGTTTTCATTCTAATTCTACTCTTTTTATTCAAATTCTATTGTTTGTTTTAGAATTCTGTTGCTTTCATTCAAACTCTGTTCTATATATTCTAATTTAATTGTTTTAATTCAAACTCTGTTCTGTACATTCTAATTTCGTTGTTTTCATTCAAATTCCGTTGTTTTCGTTCAAATTCTGTTGTTTTCATTCCAAGTTCTTTTGTTTTTGATCAAATTCTGTTCTTTTCATTCAAATTCTGTTGTTTTCATTCATATTCCATTGTCTGTTCTCAAATTCTGTTGTTTTCATTCAAATTCCATTGCTTGTTCTCAAATTCTGTTGTTTTCATTCAAATTCTTTGGTTTTTGATCAAATTCTGTTGTTTTCATTCAAATTCCATTGTTTGTTCTCAAATTCTGTTGTTTTCATTCATACTCCATCATCCATCCATCCATCCATCCATCCATTCGCTTCCACTTATCCTTTTCAGGGTCGCGGGGGGCGCTGGAGCCTATCCCAGCTGTCATAGGGCGAAAGGCGGGGTACACCCTGGACAGGTCGCCAGTCTGTCGCAGGGCTAACACATAGGGACAGACAACCATTCACACTCACATTCACTCGCACATTCACACCTAGTGGCAATTTGGATTATCCAATTAACCTATCGCCACAAGCTGCATGTCTTTGGACGGTGGGAGGAAGCCGGAGTACCCGGAGAGAACCCACGCACCACGGGGAGAACATGCAAATTCCACACAGAAAGACCCCGGCCTGATGGTGGAATGGAACTCAGGACCTTCTTGCTGTGAAGCAACAGTGCTAACCACCGCGCCACCGTGCTGCCCAATCATACTCCATCATTTTCATTTTAATTCCGTTGTTTTCATTCAAATGCTTTTTTTTTTTTTTGATTTTTTCTTTAGGGATAGGACAGGGAGAAAGAATAAAAGAAAGAGGGAGAGAAAGAAAACCAAAGGGGAGAAGAGACGGTAAGAAGGGGGGGAAGAAAGAGAAAAGAAAAAACAAACAAAAAAAAACAAAACACCTGGGTCACCTGTATGGAGAAAAAACCAGAAGAGAAAGCAAACAACAAAGAGCAACATAATAAAAAAAACAGCACCATCACAATAAACTAGCTACCAGTAGATATCAGCAGATACTAAATAATAAACGATATTGTGCAGCACGCAAGATAGACAGCGCACAATGTGCTTTGAGGCAGCAGCCAAGAAAGCTGTAGTCCGCGTCTGTGAATACCCATGTGTACACCTGTGTGCATACCTGTGTGGATCAGCATGCTTGCATTCCAAAGGTTTCTCCATGTAACGATCTGCTAGGGAGTGTGGGGAGCCACAGCGCTGTCCTTCAGGGTATGAAGCAGGTATGGAGGAGATCAAAACTCCAGACATCCAGAGGCCCCCAGAACACAAGAGACCAAGGAAGACCAACAGAGGGGCAGCCGCGCCACTGTCCCAGTAAGAGCTGAGGAGAGTCCCAGATGAGGGCTCACTCAGCAGCCGCGGAGCAGAAGCCAGGGGGAGTTGCAGTGACGCGCCCGTGAGCTCCGCCGGCAGCCAGCTGTGCCTGATTGACCGAGCCCCAGGCCGAGAGGCTGGGGGCACCCCACCTCCGAAGTGGCCCGAGCGAGCCCCAGGCTCCAGGCCCCGATAAGCGGCCGCCAAGGAGTGTACCCGGACGCCCACCCCCAGACACAAAGAACCACCAACGCACCGACACCTGAGGGAGTCCGCCACTGGCAGGGGAAGTGGTGGTGTGTGGAGATAGGCCTCCAAACCTTGGAGGGCCTGAGATGTCCCCAGAGAGGTGGCGTCTGATACCCAACCTGACATATAAACACAGACATACAGGCACACACAGACACAGACATCCATTCCCACCCTCATGCTCTCATATGCACTTACTCCACACTCAACCGACGTGGAGACAGACATAAAGAGACGCTGTACACACGATCACACTCCCCAAGCATACTCTACGAACCGGGTCTAGGTACCCTTGCCCCTGGAGGGGAGAACTGCACCCAGACCCCGGTGGTGTTACCCTTTTCCCTGCGGTGGGGAGAGGCAGACCGCCCCAACTCCGCAGCAGCAGGGAGGCCCCACACTCCAGACCGCAGTCGGACGGCCAACTCCTCCTAGCCCCTCCGCTCCAGCAGGCCGCAGAGAACGGGGGTGAGAGAAGACTCCAAACCTCCCTCCACCCGCTCATTGTAGTGTTGATGCATGTGTGTTCTAAGGTGCAATTAAAACCCAGGAGGGCATGGAGCTACCTGCCAGAGAGCAGCAGGTAATCGTGCCCACCCCCAAGATCCTATATGTATGTGTAATGAGAGTGTGAGTAATGTGAATGTCTAAGTTGTGGGATAAAATTGAGGCAGAGGCAGCCAGAAGGGGACAGAGGGGGGGGGGGGGGGGGTAGCCTTCTCTGCACCCTGGTGACATACCCCTACTCCAAGGCCCTGCATGTGTGGGTGGTTGTGGTGGAGCGGGAAGAGGGAGGCAGCTGGAGATGGGGAGGGAAGGAAGGGAGGGGCAGGTGACCCCTCCCTGGGGCCAGCTCCCCCGCTGACCCCAGTAGGCACTCCCATACTCCGCGACCCGCCAGGGAAAGGGGGCCCAGGCCCATCCAGACCGGGGCCAAACGCAGCAGCGCCACCCGGCCCCACAGAGCCCGGGACAGTCTACCCAACCCCACCACAAAGAAAACTGCACCCACCCCACCATCCACTCATCTTCCAGACTACATGAGACAATAGACGCCCAGGCTGAGATCTTCCTCCACCTCTCCTGTATCTCCCCCTCCTGCAGAGAGTTCCTGAGGAGAGGAAAGCTCCTGCAAGATGTGACAATCTCCCCCACCAGTTGAAGAGCCCCCCAGGTGGCTCGACGCACCGGCGGCACCCTGCTCCAGGGATGGGCCCCCATGCACCCACCCGCCCACAACCCCGGCAACACACAAACCAGGACCCAAGGCCCCGAGGTCCGGCCAGGGCCCCAGCCCAGAGAGGGAGCGCCCCCAGAACCTCACGCCCATCCCGGACCCACCCAGGGGCAGACAGGCTACCAGGTCAGTAACCCACGTCCGTCAGCACAGACCCTCCCCTAGCCCCGCTGCACGCAGCCACGAGGAAACAGTCACCCGAGAGCCAAAAGAGCCCCTAACCGGACATGACCGCTACCCCGGGTTGAGCCCCCCAAGGAAGATGCCTCCGGGGAACCCCCGACGCCCTAAGCCTGTCCCTACCCCCACACCAATCACAACAGTGAAGGCGGGATCAAACTATGACCCCCCACCCCCACTAGGTGATGGAGCTGATCAAAGGAGCCCAGAGCAATTGATCTGATGTGGTGGCAGAGGCTGTATCAAGACTAATGTAATCTAATAGATAATTTCTATATTGGTTAGAATTAAGATTGTTTTTATTTTTCCAGTTCATGAGGACAGTTTTCTTGGCTATGCATAGGGCAGTGAAAACCATATGGGCTATATTCTTTTCTGAAGTGACATTATCTAAGCTGCCCAACAAACACACTAAGGGGGAAGTTGGAATGTTACATTTCAGACACTTTGATAAGTCTTCACATATCTCGCGCCAAAACTTCTGCACTGGTGGACAGAACCAAAGAGCGTGAATGTAATTGTCTGGTGTATTGCCTTGACAGTGTGAGCAGTTGTTGGAAGATGTAAAGCCCATCTTGAACATCCGATGACCTGTATAGTGCGCTCTATGCAGTATTTTGTATTGTATTAATTGCAGACTGGGATTTTTAATCAATTTAAAGGTTTTTAAGCATACCTGAGACCAGAAGTTTTGGTCTAAGCTGACTGATAAATCTGCTTCCCACTTTGCAATAGGAAGGGGTATTGATTCATCTAATTTAGAAAGTGTTCTGTATATTTTAGATAATAATTTGGGGGATTTAAGAGTAAGAAAATGTGCCGCACTTAGTGGTGTTTGTAATTCAACTTGACTGAGGTTAAATTTCTTTTTTACTATGGATTTAATTTGTTGATATTCTAAAAATCTTTTCTTGTTGATCCCATATTGTGCAACTAGTCTATCAAATGGAATAAATTCTGTTCCCTCTAATATATGTTCTAAGTATTTAATTCCTTTACAACTCCATTCTGGGAAATTAATCATATTATTGTTTTGTAATATGTCAGGGTTATTCCAGATAGGTGTACATTTGCATGGGATTAATGAAGACTCCGTTATTTTTAGAAACTCCCACCATGCTGTCAGAGAGAAGCTGATGTTGATACTTTTAAAGCATTCATGTCTTTTGATGTTTGAGCTAATAAATGGTAGGTCTGAAATCTCTAGATCCTTGCATAGTGCCTCTGGCAACATCTAGCCAGGGCTCATCTAAGAAGGTATGTTTTGACCATTCTGTGATGAATAGCCTGTTGGCTAAGAAGTATTGGTGAAAATTAGGCAGATCTAATCCTCCTCTATCCTTGGTTCTTTGTAGCGTTTTTAAGCTGATACGCGGGGGTTTATCTTTCCAAAGGAATTTGGAAATATATGAATCCAGAGATCTGAACCAATCTTGTGATGGTTTGTTAGGGATCATCAAAAATAAGTAATTTATTTTTGGCAAGATCATCATTTTTATAGTGGCGACCCTTCCCATGAGTGATATGGGTAAAGATTTCCATCTAGTCAGATCGCCTTCTACTATCTTTAGAAGTGGGATGTGGTTTAATTTAGTTAAGTCTGAAAGCTTAGGAGAAACATTAATACCTAAATATTTAATATTTCCGGATTGCAGTGGGGCAGAGGAAGAATTATGGAAGGAGCAGTTAATGGGGAGAACTGTAGATTTTGGCCAGTTAATTGAATAATCTGAAACTCTTGAAAACCAGTTTATTAGAGTAATTACCTCAGAGAGGTTGGTTTGTGTGTTTTGCAGAAAAAGCAACACATCATCCGCATAGAGACTGATTTTATGTTCTATGTTCTTACATTTTATGCCCTTAATTGTTGTAGCCTGTCTAAATGCTGCTGCTAGAGGTTCGATAAAAATTGCAAACAGTGAAGGGGAGAGTGGGCATCCCTGTCTGGTGCCCCTCAGGAGACAGAAGCTGGAGGATCTCTGGTCATTTGTTCTGATACGAGCTGTTGGGGAATTGTATAATATTCTTATCCAGTTTATGAAAGAGTTTCCAAAACCAAATTTGTGTAAAGTTGCAAATAAAAATTTCCAGTTAACTCTGTCAAAGGCTTTTTCTGCATCTAGAGATAATATTATGGTTTCGATGTTTTTATTGTATGAGTAGTCTATTAAATTAAGTAATCTACGAGTGTTTGTTGAGGAGTGCCGACCTTTTATGAAACCAGTTTGGTCAGGATGAATTAAGAGGGGGGTTATTTTCTCTAATCTCTTTGAGAGAGCTTTGCAGATTATTTTAAGGTCTACATTTAAAAGAGAAATTGGACGATAGCTTGAGGGAAATAAAGGGTCTTTGCCTGGTTTTAGCAGGAGACTAATGTTGGCAGAATTCATATTTGGTGGTAGTCTGCCATCTTCCTCGATTTCCTGCAACATTCTGTGGAATACTGGTGCCAGAATTTTCCAGAATTCTTTGTAGAATTCTGCAGGGAAGCCGTCTGGACCTGGAGCCTTATTATTGGGCATACTTATCAGGGCTTCCTGGAGTTCACTTGGCGTCAGTGGCGAATCCAGTGCCATTGCTTGACTGTCCAGAAATTTTGGAAGAATTACGTTGTCAAGAAACAGATCAATTTCATTTTTAGATGGGTTTATTTATGGTGAGTATAAAGTTTCATAGAAATCCCTAAAAATGTTGTTTATTCTTCCAGGGTCATATATTGTGTTCCCCGATAAATCTTTAGCAGCACATATAGTTGTTTTTTCTTTATTTGTTTTTAACTGGTTAGCTAGAAATCGACCTGATTTGTTACTGTGTTCAAAATTCTGCAAAGCGAAGTCTTTGTATAAGGAATTGTGTTTTTTTATTAATAGTTTCATTTAATTCTAGTTTTGTCTTGCGTATTGTGTTCAATGTTTCCTGATCTTGGTCGCACGCGTAGGCTTCTTCTAGTGATTTGATGGTTTTTTTCTAATTCCTGAATATTTTTGTTTTCTTCTTTCTTTTTGTGTGATGAGAAAGAAATTATTTTACCTCTCATCACAGCTTTCCCTGCCTCCCATAGAACAGAAGCAGATATTCCGGGAGTGTCATTAAAGTCTAAATATGAAGTCCATTCCTTTTTAAAATATTTAATAAAGTCTTCATCTTTAAGCAATGATGTATTAAATCTCCAGTTTTTACTTGGCGTAGTATTATTCTTGTGCATTAGTGTTAAAGATACAGGAGCATGATCGCTGACAGCTATAGGGTGAATCTCAGTGTCACGGTCTGCAGAGACAGGCCGTGCGGTGGTGTGTGTGATGGGCCCAGGTGCATACACAAGTGAGTAGACGGGAGTGGACTTAACAGAAAGCGAGCCTTTATTATGGCTGAAGACAAAGTGCACAAACAAAGCAGGGATGGCGTGACTAGACTATAACTAAACTGGGAAAACTAATACTGCGACAAACTAAGAAAACTCTGACTATGATGATCACTGCAAGGACTGACCGTGAAAACATGGAGGTGAGAACACAGACGACGCGACACAGACTGTACGAAACACAGAGACTAAATACACATGAGGGATGATCAGGGGAAGTGGATGCACACGGGGAACACAGGTGACACTGATAATCATAACAAGACACGGCAGGAGTGAACGTAACACTGATGGGAGATGGGCAAAGTAAAGCAGGAAGTACACAGAGGTTCAAACAGGAGGAGAGAGAGCACGGGGAGAACGCAGACATAACGGGCTGGGGAAAACATAGAATAAAGCACAAAGAGAGACGAGGGCTCATAAATACACAGAGGGGCACACAGGGGGTAAGAGTCACGAAGGGAAAACACATAAGGAACAACGTAACAGATCAACCCAGGAAGCATGGCCTAAATAAAGAACAAAATACAAAAATACATGAAAACTAAGAATACTGGGCCCACATGGCCCAGGACCATGACACCCAGTGTCTGAAATGTCGTTCAGCAGTGAGCTGCTGACCAAAAAATAATCCAGACGAGAGTAAGAGTGATGAACATGCGAGAAAAAAGTATATTCCTTACTGGTGGGGTGAAGGGAGCGCCATGCATCGCGAAGGCCAAAGTCGCTCATATACTGTTTGATTATATTTGTGGATTGCCAATTGCGCTGAGTTCTTGTTGTGTTGAGCCTATCCATGTCTTCATTTAGTCCAAGGTTGAGGTCACCGCCAAGAATGAGTGTGCAATCAAGGTGTTCAGAGAGTGCACTAAAAAATCCGTGGAAGAATGAGGGTTCATCAACATTTGGACCATATATACTTACAATACATAGTTTTTTGTTCAATATTGATAGTTTAGTAATTAGAAATCTACCCTCTGGATCTATAACTGTATCGAGTACTGTAAAATTAACATTTTTATGTATTAAAATTGCTACTCCCCGTTGTCTAGAATTATAACAGGCTGCAAACACGTTAGGAAACTCAGGTGTTTTAAGTTCGTTTAAACCTGTGACAGGTCTGTGAGTTTCTTGTAATAAAACAACATCTGCCTGTAGTTTTTTAAGCTGGTTAAATATCTTTAACCTCTTTCCTCTGGTGCCAGCTCCATTTACATTCCATGTGACAAACCTCAGCATGCCCATAATTGTGTGTGTATGTCTAATGATGTACGCTGGGTGTTTCGTTTAGACAGGTGGAGAGAATATGGAAACATCCCTTGTTTGTAAATAGAAAGAGAGAGAGAAAAAAAAAGTGTGGTGAGAGGCTCCATAAGTCTGACTATGTGTGTGAATATTCACTAATATGAACAAGCGTGGCTTGTGTTATGTGTCCTGCAAGTCTGTGCGTGCTGTGAGGCTGTTGTGAATGTGCTGCCGTTGAGCGGATGTGTTTGCGTGATCGTGGTGTGAAAATATGGAGAAATAGAGGGTGTTGTTTGTAGGTGAGTGGGAAAGTAGGTGATCACAGCAGTGAAAGACAAGAGAAAGAAAGAAACCACATGAACTGTGAGCAACAACAAAAAAAAAGAAACGAAACGGAAACATTCCAATTAAAGTAATGACGGAGGGTGACGGTGTTATATCTGCTATGACATCATATTGATATTACTAGGTTAAACCCATGTTAAAGGAGAAAGTGTGAATGAATAAGAAAAGAGTGTAGCGGGTTCTTATCTGGAGTGCAGTCAATATAACCACGGTGTGGTGCTGGGGTCGCGGTAGAGCTGTCCGTCCACGTAGAGCCGGTCCACGGCGATGACAGCACGGGAGCCTTTCTGGATGAAGCTATGTCGAACTGGGAACAGGACCTTGCGTCGTTCCAGGATCTCTTTGGGGAACTGGTCGTTCATGCTGAAGTCCGTTCCTGTCATCGTCCTGGGCCATGTTGGCCCAGTATTCTTAGTTTTCTTGTATGTTTGTATTTTGTTCCCTATTTAGGCCATGTTTCCTGAGTTGCCCTGTTGTGTTGTTCCCTAAGTGTTTTCCCTTCGTGGCTTTTACCCCCTGTGTGCCCCTCTGTGTATCTGTGAGCCCTCGTCTCTCCTTATGTTTTATTCCATGTTTCCCCTGCCCGTTATGTCTAAGTTCTCCCCGTGCTCTCTCTCCTCCTGTCTGAACCTCTGTACTTCCTGTTTGACTCTGCCCGTCTCCCGTCAGTGTTATGTTCACCCCGCCCTGTCTCGTTATGGTTATCTGTTTCAGCTGTGTTCCCCATGTGTTCCCACTTTCCTCGTTAACCCTTTGTGTATTTCTGTCTGCGTCTCCCTCTGTTCGGCGTCGCGTTCTCCCTCATTGCTGTGTGGATTCCCTGTGTCTCCCTACGAGTGTTAGTTTATTGATTCCCAGTTTAGTTGAGTTCTGTATTTCCTATGTTCTGCCTGTCAGCAATAAAGCTGCTTTTGAGTTCATCCCCGTGTTTGTGAATCTTGCGATTGGGTCCTCCTCCCGCCTGCCACACAGCCGATCCATGACAGTTCCTTTCAGCTCTCTGCCGTGACTCTTCACCTGTTCCTTCTGTTTGAATTGACCGAATTTGGCCACAATAGGCCGTGGTCTCCCGGTCCGCTACCTCACGCCCCCCAAGCAATGTACTCTATCGAAGTCGATGTTCTTTACGGTGTCCTCCGGCAGCTTCAGGTGGATTTTGATGAAGCTTTTCACCGTTGCCTCAAGATTATCTCATGATACGGGCTTGTAGATCGATAACGGACTCTTTTATTTGTTTATTTTCAATGTTTAGCTGGGTCACGTTATCGGTGAGAGATTTGACCGACTCCCGTAGCGTGGCATTTTCAGCGGCAAGCGTTTCCACCTGCTGCTGGCTGAATTCCAGGGATTCTCTCAGAGATTTAAATTCCCGGTGTAAAATCTCCACCAGGGACAGCCTCGCATCGAAACTGGACAATCGCTTGTTGATTGACTCCAGGATGTCTGCGATGTCTTTGCCGGCAGGCGATGTTGTACCGGGGGAGTCTGCCGGGCGACATCTCTTCGATGACGGCGTCTCAATTTTGGCCGCGGAGGATGCACTCTGGGCCTTCTTCATTACTAAATCTTGAAAACAGCGGTCGATGTAATCTTGGAGAGCGTCTAAACTCTCCCTGTTGTCCTCCAGGGTGTTAGAGATGATAAAACAGATGTTGTTAGTTATATGACAATTGATTAGTATATTTGGTAATACTGAAGCTTGAAAAACCTTTGTTAAAGTCTATGCTACCATTTGCTTTTTTTCCGCCAATTCTCCGGCGTCTGACGTCACCTACAACATGGGTCGCTTACCTTACTCGTCACTTACCGTCCTCCTCTGTCACTTACCCTGTTTTTTCATTCAAATTCTACTCTTTTTATTCAAATTCTATTGTTTGTTTTAGAATTCTGTTGCTTTCATTCAAACTCTGTTCTATACATTATAATCCTCTTGTTTTCATTCAAATTGCGTTGTTTTCATTCATATTCTGTTGTTTGTTCTCAAATTCTGTTGTTTTCATTCAAATTCCATCATTTTCATTTTAATTCCGTTGTTTTCATTCCAATTCCGTTGTTTTCATTCTAATTCTGTTGTTTGTTTTAAACTTCCATTGTTTTCATTCAAATTCCATTGTTTTGATTGAAATTCTGTTCTTTTCAATCAAATTCCATTGTTTTCATTCTAATTCTACTCTGTTTATTCAAATTCTATTGTTTGTTTTAGAATTCTGTTGCTTTCATTCAAACTCCGTTCTATATATTCTAATTCCATTGTTTTAATTCAAACTCTGTTCTGTACATTCTAATTTCGTTGTTTTCATTCAAATTCCGTTGTTTTCGTTCAAATTCTGTTGTTTTCATTCAAATTCCATTGTTTGTTCTCAAATTCTGTTCTTTTCATTGAAATTCCGTTGTTTTCATTCAAATGCTTTTGTTTTCATTCTGATTCTACTCTTTTTATTCAGATTCTATTGTTTGTTTTAGAATTCTGTTGCTTTCATTCAAACATTCCTTATCAATCTTGCACCTTCTGCAATGGGTTGCTCGTGTATACAGACAGGACATGGCTGCGACAGACTTCCCAAATCCACCTTCGCTTTTATAGCCGTGGTCTCTCATCTTGATTACACGAAGTAATTTACTATTACTACTCTAAAATATGAATTACATCTGAAATAATCAAATACATGAAATAGAATGATTAATAGTACATTTCCCTTTTTTTAGGAAATGACCTGTATGTATCTGTATGAAATCAATAAAAGAATCAAATACTGCATTATCTTTAGTTACATTGATAATATTTATTTATGGAAAAATATCGCTGTTGCTTTCGTATAGATGAAGCGGACATACCTGAGTGGTCGCGATCTAATCCTGTTTACATAAAGTAAGCCTGCTCCCAAGCAGGTTTACGCTTACGGATCTGTTGCTATGACAGCAAGTCCCAGATGAGCTTCGGAGAACCGAACGATCCAGGATCACGCGAAATCGTCAACAATCAAATCCAGCTAACTTACTTAGCGAGGTACGAAGAACGGACCCCTGTTCATTCAAATTCCATTGTTTTGATTCCAATTCTGTTCTGTTCATTCTAATTCCGTTGTTTTCATTCAAACTCTGTTCTGTACATTCTGATTCCGTTGTTTTCATTCAAATTCCGTTGTTTTCATTCTAATTCTGTTGTTTGTTTTAAACTTCCATTGTTTTCATTCAAATTCTTTTGTTTTCATTCAAATTCCATTGTTTTCATTCAAATTCTGTTCTGTTCAATCAAATTCCGTTGTTTTCATTCTAATTCTACTCTTTTTATTCAGATTCTAATGTTTGTTTCAGAATTCTGTTGCTTTCATTCAAATTCTGTTCTATACATTCTAATTCCGTTGTTTTCATTCAAACTCTGTTCTGTACATTCTAATTTCGTTGTTTCATTCAATTTCCGCTTTTTTCATTCTAATTCTACTCTTTTTATTCAAATTCCATTGTTTTCATGTTAATTCTGTTGTTTTCATTCTAATTCTGTTGTTTGTTTTAAACCTCCATTGTTTTCATTCAAATTCTGTTGTTTTCATTCAAATTCCATTGTTTTGATTAAAATTCTGTTCTGTTCATTCAAATTCCATTGTTTTGATTCAAATTCTGTTCATTTCATTCAAATTCCGTTGTTTTCATTCAAACTCCTTTCTGTACATTCTAATAATGTTGTTTTCATTCAAATTCCGGTTTTTCCATTCTAATTCTGTTGTTTTCATTCTAATTCTGTTGATTGTTTTAAATTTCCATTGTTTTCATTCAAATTCAACTATCAAGTCAAGTCAAGTCAAGTATTTATTTATTGTCATTGTCAAAGAACAATGAAATTGCGTTTGGGGCTTCCATACAACCCATAAAAAAAAAAAATTACCCCTTAAAACTGAAGAAAATATAATCTGATCACACATTATTCAGCTTTAAATATTGTTCAGCTTTAAAGTTACTGTGCAACTGTGTAATAAAATGTGTGCTCACGACTTTGGCCTTGAGAGCGATAAGAAGCGATCGCCTCATCCTGCAGGCGAAAAGATATCTGCAAGCGAAGAACACCCAAGGCCGCTTTCCTTTTATGGAGTTGTTTTTCTGCTAATGCAGCACTTTTCTCACAACCCCCTCCTGTAAGTTTTAGAGAATATATACCCATCCTCACAGCAAATATCAGGAATCTCTTGATGTGAGCTGTTGTTGAGAAATTGTCTCTGCCTCAATAAAAGTTCACTGATTCCCCATCTGCTGCAGGTGTCCGGTTGTCTTCATTCTCCGCCAGCCTGGTTAAGTCAATTCCTCCTTAACATCTAAAAGAACCTATTTAATGAAGGAAGACGGTTCACTTTGTGTTTAATATTATTCTATTGCTGCTGTTGTTTTTTTTTATATCCTTCAATTGGCGTCACGAACAGGATCCGCTCCAGGCCAAACTGGAACGGGGGGGAGGACATCAGCCGTGGTCTGAGTGAACGGAGTTTGGACAAAAGCTGTGTGCACACAAAAACAAGGTAAGCAGACCTTTTATTTCTGCTATATTGAACATTATAAAAATACTTAGTGTCCAAACTCCTAGTAATTCATAACCAAAATTGTCTGGCTTACTTAAGGCTTGCTGAGAATCAGACAAGTGAATAAGAGATAAGTGAATAAGAAATAAGTGAATAAGTGAATAAAGATAAGAGTGAACTGAGGTCTGACCACGGTTGCGGCCGACGGGTCGCTCTCCGGTGTCGGATAAATTCCTCAGCAGGTCTGGGACCTTGAAAGGGTTTATTAGTAACGCCTTTCTAAACAAATTAAAAGGTTAAAGGCCTTGAGAATATTTTTTAGTAATATTCTCTAAACTACAGAAGGGTTAGGAAGGCCCAGAGGACTTTATTAGAAAAGATCCTCTAAAACTTAAAAAAGAGAAGTACTGGTTGGAGTCCAAAAGGAGGGGTCCCTTTGATCAATAGGAGAAAACGGATCTCTTCTTAAAACCCCGATGATTTTAGTGTTTTAAATGTTTTGATGTTCTGTTTGTTATTGGACACACATAAATACACGCTGAATGCTTGCTGTGGAACACTGGGCAGGACAGTTTGGTTCTCCGTGTTCACAGATTACACAATTAAAGGAACTAGGTTCCTCTTTTGGTTAAAATAATACACCACACATAGAATTTTTTTACACATTTATTACATACATAAGGAGGGTAATGAGTGACTGCAGGTAATGTATGAAGTGTGAATGAGACGTGTGAACAAGGTGACAACCAACTAGCACCCCTATCAGGAAGCTCTAGGCAAGGTTACCCGCCAGACTCCGGTTTGGTAGAAGCTTGGTAACACCTGAAGGGATATTTCAGTGCTGACTCACCTTTAAAGCAGCGCCCCAGCTGATTAGTGCCTAACAGAGGCAGAAACCCAGCTGGCCCAAATTCTCCTTTAAAATCAATAAAAGAACACTCCTCCATTGACAGTAAAATGGATGGAGAATTAGATCGACAAACTAATGATGATGGTTGGGGTCCCGGTGTTATTCTTAGCACATTGGGAGAACAATTAACATGTGTTGAGACAGTCATCAACTCCACACACCAGCCTAAAGAAGCAAAAAAGCAGAAAGAGTCATTGAGGAAAACAGCTGAAAGGTTAATGAAAGAAAAGGGAAAGAATGAGGGGAGTAGTGGTAATTGGGGAATAATTTGGCAGAATAAGGCTATGCAGGCAAAAGAGAAAGAGGAAGAAGCCAACTCAGCAGCAGCAGGTGCAGGTGTGATAAGCGGGGTGAGACACAGAAAGGAGGCAGATAAGCACGCAGGCCGCAAAGCTAAATTTAATCACTGGGTGTGTTTATGGGAAACTGCAAAACCACACATGAAGAAGAATAGGTCTCAGCCACCTCCCTATTCTGCCTCAGTCCAGACTCCTCCCTCGGCAGGCATATATCCGGTACTTAATATCTCTGGTGGAATAATGACTATTGGAGAAGAACCGCCCGTAGCTCCAACTCCCATAGATACCAAGCATTTTTGCCCAGGAAGCTCCTCTCTGTCGGCGACACCCTCAGCTAGTAGTAGAGCCTCCTCTTCCATGTCCCATTGTTCTGGAACCGGATCTGAGGGCCTAACTGACCCCTTTGCGAGCGCACCATTTGCGGTTCGAATGAACAGACAGGAACCCACTGAACAACAATTAACTGATCTAGAAGCAGCATTACGCAGCTGCTTAAATGAACATAGGTCAGTGGTCCAGGTGAATAATCGTGTTGCGTCAGCCCCTCTGTCCCGGTCCAACCCCTTTGCCAGCACTCCTGTCGCTGTTAAGGGAGATCTGACCGCTACTGCAAAAACTGAGCCTGGCACTTCACCAAATGTCACAGTTAACATGTCTTTGGTGGGCCGTCAGGATCCGGAAACACAGATGAGTTTAGCCCACGCTTTTGCTGACACTGCTACCCCACCAGGCGGGGGAAAAACTGAGGATACTGATGATGAACTCAGTGACCTTAACAATACACCCCCCTCTACCCCTCACAGTTTAGGATATCAGACTAGATCTAAGGGCCCTGTGCCTCAGCCTCCAGGCATGTTTCCCCTGGTCCAGACTAAAGCGCAACGTAGACCAGTGTATCAACCTTATTCATTCGGAGATGTCCAGGCCCTAGTGGACAAACTCCCTGACATAATGGAGGGAGGGAATGCCTGGTTAGCTGGTTTGGATAAATACACAGCTGGACAGGACCTCGCATTGGGAGATTTTAGAGCTATTATAACTAGGTGCACATCCCGATCTCAGGCAGCGGATCTGGAACAAAATGCGGGTACTACCACGCATGAGAACGAGGTGCCACTGATGCAGGCCTTGAGGTTTATTGGACCGGCCCTGCGCAAACAATTCCCACCCAAAAATCAAGGCACCTTACAGAAATTTAAATGGGAGGAAAAGCAAAATCCCACCCATTATCTAAATCAGGCTGTTGAAGACTGGGTGAACCATACAGGTCATCACCCCAGTAGGACTTGTTCACAGAGCATGTGGTTTAGAAGGGCGGTGCTAAGGGGCATTCCGGAGTCAGTAAGCCAGAAAATGGAGGATAATCCTGATTTGCAGGACTGTGACTTTGCAATCTGGAAGAAACATTTGATTTTTAATCTTAACAAAGTGCAGATTAAGTCTGATGATAAAGCGGAGAGCGTCGAAGATTTACAGTTGCAACTGTTGAAGGTTCAGCTGCAGAAGGCGAAAAACGACCTGGGTGGAATGGTTAAACGTTCCCTTGCGGCCACTGACTGGACACCTACAACACTCCCACAGGTTTTGTTTTCTCCATCTACCAAAACATACCAAATTTTAAATGATTGCTTTAATTCCGCAACACTGCAACATGGAGTAGTCAGCGGGTCACATGGCAGAGAACACACAGACCACTGTGATGCTGCGCCTTTACTCGACTCTCTTCCAGATTGTTTGTGGTCCCTTGGACCCACAGATGTAGGTTTAGTTGATGTGGAGCCAGTCTCTTTTCAACTGTCATCTGCTACCCCTTTGTGGCAGCCTCAGTACCCACACAAACCGGAGGCTGAGGCTGGGATTGCAGAAACAATTTCTGGTTTGGTCACTGCCGGTGTCCTGGAGCCCTCCTGCTCTAAGTGGAACACGCCCATCCTACCCGTTGAGAAAAAAGGCACGGGGAAGTTCAGAATGGCACATGATTTGAGAAGGATTAATGCCTTACTTGGCACTCCTACTTTGCCTGTGCCTAATCCTTATGTTGCCTTGACCAACCTCCCACCATCTCATGCCTGGTTCACCTGCATTGACTTGGCTAATGCCTTTTTCTGCCTCCCACTTCGTGAGTCACTGCGTGACATTTTCTCATTTACATTTAGAGGCCGACAATGGCGTTACACTCGCTTACCACAGGGATTTGCCCTCTCCCCAGGACTGTTTAATCAGTGTTTGAAAGAACTTTTACAAACCTGCCCACTACCATCTGACTGTATGTTAATACAGTATGTGGATGACATTTTGCTGTCTGCCCCCACGGCTGACATCTGTTTGGAGGCCACCAGAGTGGTACTTCAACACCTGGCCAACACAGGTTTTAAAGTGAGCAAAACCAAACTACAGATTGCAAGAAAACAGGTTTCTTTTCTAGGCCGCATGGTCTCACAGTCCGGTATTTCCTTGTCCCCAGAACACAGGAACTCCATTTTGCACCATCCAAAACCTCTAACTGTAAAAGACATGTTGTCATTTTTGGGCCTGACTGGTTACAGCAGGACCTATGTCCCAGACTATGTTGGCCTTACTTCCCCTTTGCGCGCTTTGGTAAATGAACAAGGCATGAGAAACCTCTCTGCTCCCCTCTCATGGACTACAGAAACAGAACAGGCGTTTATAAAGTTAAAACAACAGCTTTCTGTCGCCTCTGACCTTGCTGTGCCAGATTATGCTTTGCCTTTTCATCTTGATGTTTCTGGAACTGGAACCCATATCAATGGTATCCTGTTCCAGAAAAAAGGGGGAGAGAGAAAAGTGTTGACATATGTAAGCGTAATGCTTGACAACACTGAAAAACGCCACCCACCGTGCACACAACACGTTTCTGGACTTGCAAAAATCATTCAGAAAACAGCACACATAGTGATGAACCACCCACTAAAAATTTTGACATCACACAGTGTGGTGGCCTACGTCTCCTCACAGGCCTTCACACTCACTTCACTCAGGCAGAGACGCCTCAGTACCATTTTGGAAGCACCACACATCACCTACTCACATGAAGGCATAAACATGGCTGATCACATGGGATCAGGAGAACCACATATGTGTGAAGAGGTTGTGCAGGTACAGGAGAAAATCAGGCCAGATTTGCAGGCAGAACCTCTAATGGATGCAGAAAAAGATTGGTTCACAGATGGATGTTGTTTCAGAACTGAAAGTGGAATGTTGAAGGCTGCATGGGCAATAGTGGAACAGACAGACATGAGATGGAAAACAGTGAGGGCAGAGCAGTTGACAGGACAACAGTCTGCACAGAGAGCTGAACTGAGAGCGGTGATTGAAGCCTTAAGGATGGGAAAGGGACAGAAAGTGAATATATACAGTGATTCAGCTTATGCTGTGGGAGCAGTGCATGTGGAGCTCAAGCAGTGGCTAAGAGCTGGTTTTTTGACAGCCAGCGGAAAGCCTATTAAACATGAGATGGAAATGAGGGAATTAGCGGAAGCACTGTTGTTACCTGTTAAGGTGGCAGTGGTAAAATGCAAAGGTCACAGTGCCGGATTGGATTTAGTGGCATTAGGTAATAAACAGGCCGACTTAGTAGCTAAGCAGACAGCTGGTTACTTACCCTCCCTGATTATGGTAATGGACCCAGAAGCCACACCCCCTCCAGAAAGACCACCCATACAACTAGGCCTAGCCACAATCAGAGAGTTACAGGACAAAGCCAGCCCCCAGGAAAAATCACTATGGGTAACAAGAGGGGCCACAAACACAGATCTCTGGCGTGGCCCAGATGGAAGGCCCATTCTACCGCCAGGGGTCAGACAGACAGCAATGGAAGAGGCACATGGAGTGGGGCATGTGGGACCTGCACAAATGATGAGAAATTTAGCCGTCTGGTGGCACCCTTATCTAAAAGACATGACAAAATACATGGTTAAAACCTGTAAGGAGTGCAACCAATTTGGAATCAAGCCCGCCTTCAAGCCAATAGCAGGGTACTTCCCCATCCCACTTTGCCCAGGGAAAGAAATAATCATTGATTACACAGACATGGTGGACAGAGTAGGTAGTTACAGGTACCTGCTGGTGGCTGTGGATGCATTTTCAGGTTGGCCAGAAGCCTGGCCGACAGCAAGTGAAAACAGTAGAACTGTGGTGAAGTGTCTGATTAATCATTATATACCACAGCATGGGTTTCCCGAGGTCATAAGGTCGGACAATGGTTCACATTTCAGGAACCACGATCTGCAGAGGGTTGAAGCCGCATTAGGTTTGAAACATAAGTTTGGCTCAGTTTACCACCCCCAGTCCCAGGGGAAAGTGGAAAGGATGAATCAAACTCTAAAAACTAAATTGGCTAAAATCTGTGCACAGACCAAATTAGATTGGGTTAAAGCATTGCCTCTTGCATTAATGTCCATAAGATGCTCAGTAAATCAAACCTCTGGTTACACTCCATTTGAGTTGGAGCATGGCAGGCCTTTTCCTGGCCCCTCCTCTCGCCTTTTAATGTCGGATGAAGCTGATTTAGACCTCGATCCGAGGACATATTATAACATGCTCCGCAGTTTTGTTGCCCAGTATTCCTCACAGGTCGCTGAAAGAAACCAGCAAGAGCTGAAAGAGGCGGCTACACCTGGAATGGACTACGTCCTCCTGAAAGTCACAAAGAGAAAGTGGGCTGAGCCTCGCTGGACAGGCCCTTACCGCATAACAGAGCGGACCTCCCACGCTGTCAGGCTCGAAGGTAAAGGTGACACCTGGTTTCATTACACACAGTGCGCTGCTGCCACCGAACCAGGAAGAACCTTGAGAGAGGTGCAGAAGGACCTGTCAGAAGGAGCTGCAACAGCATCACCAACCACTTGAGGGAGCCAAAGCTCAACCTACAAGCCGGCTGGCTACAAAAGGGGGTGTTCTTCATACTGAACTAAACATTTTTTATTCTTAACATCTTTTATGACTTTGTTTTTATATTGGCTTGAGTTTTTAAGATTTACATTTTACATTGCAATAGTTTTAACCGCTGAAAGCTCATTTAAAGTTGTGTCACTGATACTTTTTGTTGCTCTTTAACTCCTAGAACACGCCCTTTGGCGAGGTGGGGGGAACTGGACCACCTTTCTGTGCCCCATCATCCTCTATTAGACGACATCCAAGCTAAGTAAACATGTCTTGGCCCTTTCCCCCTGAAATGACAGGCAGGCAAAGATGTTGCGTCTTTGTTTGCTTCCTGGCCCTGGGTCTCATTCCCATTGGCATAATCTTGATCTGTGAAGGGCCCCCGACACTTCTGACACCTTCAAGTTCAAAAGCTTCGCCCCTTTCTGACAGTCCCAATCTGACAAATGTAGCCCCTAGGGTCTTGCCCACCACTTCCTCTCCAGTTTTGCCCACGCCCGATCCAGTTAGAAAGAAACGAGACACGGTTACCTCCTGTACCCCAAGCACGACTAGAATGATTACTCTTTGTGTCCCCAACAATAAAAGTTGGGTAGTTGAAATAGATTTCGCTAGCTTCCCAGTCACTCCCGTCACCAAAGACCAAGGGGGGGATCTTTTTAACCTGGCAGTACATCTCTCCTCCTCAGTGTGGTATATAACCCTGGGAGGTTGGCATCAGTGGAAGTGGTCCAGTTTAGTGTCAGAAACGGACCTGGATTGGTCAAAGTACTCTAGGGGTCAGGCTTTGCACTGGAGAAACCAAAATATGCTCAGAATAGCAAAAAAACCGGATCTTTCAGGCTTAATTTTTACCCTAAAGGATCTGGCCTTGACCTCCTGTCAACAATTTATACTTGCCCCTTGGACTGATCGCACCGCCCTGTATTGGCAAATGGAAATATGCCCTAGCGTTGGTGCAGTTCCAAGCTCTGTAGTTAAAGATGATAATCCCACCTTTAATGGCCCTGCGGTGACATATACAAACGGGGGGAGAAACGGCCGAATACGCATTGTAGACACAAATAAAATGTCTAAAGATGACCTCTTCCAAATTCTAACCGGTATTTCTGGAGCAACAAACAACTGGTTACTACTAGCTGAACAAGCTGCTGACACGACGGCTTCCGACTGCATAGTATGTATGGGAGCCCGCCCCACTTTACGAGTTGTACCGGCTCCAGTCAATAGTGCATGCCTCCTGCATCTTATGAACAACACAAAACGAGGTCATTGCTCATATCTGGAAAACCACTTTCCTAAAACTCAACGCTCGGTCTCTAATAAACCACCTTTCTTTTCTTCAGATGTAGCTGTGAACAATTTCACTTGTATTAACCTGACTGGCAATGCAGTAAAACTAGGTAGCTTGAACTCTTCTTGGTGTACTGAGATGACGGTTATGAAACCAAACTTCCGACCTACGGCTAGGGCTGATTTGTGGTGGTGGTGTGGCAATAACAAGTTATATGATGGTTTCCCTCGGGATGCGTCAGGTCTTTGCGCTCTCATAACTCTTATTTTACCTGTTTTAGTCACTCCAGTAGATCTCTCTATAAAAGTACACGAAGTTGGCCTCCCATCTTCCTCTGAACGCCGCTCTAAACGTTCTCTAATCCCAGGTTCAGCTCATAATCCAACCTATATTGATGCCGTAGGTATACCCCGTGGGGTCCCCGATGAATATAAACTGCGAGACCAGGTTAAAGCAGGATGGGCCTCGATACTTTGGATGGTTGAAATAAATGCGAATGTAGACAGAATTAACTACATTCACTTTAATGTGCAACTGTTGGCTAATTACACTCGAGATGGTTTTGAAGCTGTGCATGCACAGTTATCTGCCACTTCCCTAATGGCTTTCCAAAACAGGGTCGCAACGGATTTTCTCCTCGCAGAAAAAGGCGGAGTCTGCAGCCTTTTTGGTCAGGAGTGCTGTACCTATATCCCCAATAACACAGCTCCTGATGGTTCCCTCACTAAAGCTATCACTGGTCTCACAGCTCTTACTGTTAAAATGAAGGAACACTCGGGCGTTGATACTGCCATGTGGGACTCTTGGCTTAACATGTTTGGCAAATATAAGGCCCTTGTAGCTTCCATCCTAGTTTCCATCTCAGTTTTTGTTGCTATCCTAGTCACCTGCGGTTGCTGTTGTATTCCATGCATTCGATCCCTCTTCCAGAGATTGATTGTTACAGCTCTCACTCCTGAGGATAAGGATCTCGCCCGGCAGATGCCTTTATTGGCTAGTCAACTTCCCACCTCCTCGCCAACGGATGATGAAAACTCTGATCGTGAGGGTGACGAACATTATCGTCTTTCTCTTGTTTAAATTCTTCTAGAATGGTTGTTTCTCTGTGGTGTTTTGTATTAGGCTTGTTATTAATTGTTTCCCTCACCCACTTCCTCTTGAAGGATATATCTGGTTGAACTGTGTCTGGTCGGGTTGTGAGGGTTAAGCGATGTTCTCAGGGTCTCCGGACTTAAGCCTGAGCGAATGTGTACTCCCACCACTGGATATGAATTGTTTTATTCCACACCCCTTCCTCACGTTTTACCATATTCACTTTTGAATGTCCTTAGCAGTTACCGTTCTGAGTTTATTTTACGGTTGATTTATTCTTTCACATTTTCACGTTTATATCTCTCATTATTATAGTATACTCTGTACTCTCCACATTTTTATCATTACTTATGCTTTTTGGTTGTTGAGTTACAGGAACTGTTAATTTTGTGTCACTACCCTGGTTGCACTAACTCGTTGTATCCGTGTGTGCAGGACAGCTGTTACTGCTTTCATCGGGAACCGAGACTGCTTGCAGCCGACCCCTGGGCAGGGTGGTGCCTGGACTCTTTTCTCCTCATCTGCAATGACAGATAAAGACAAATGATAAGACCCGAGGAGTTTTTCGAGCCAGGCTTCGACACGTCTCTGTGTTCCTTTGAATGTTACTTATTTTTGTGTGTTGACCCATTTAAGATGGGTCAAAAGGGGGATTTGAAGAAAATATAATCTGATCACACATTATTCAGCTTTAAATATTGTTCAGCTTTAAAGTTACTGTGCAACTGTGTAATAAAATGTGTGCTCACGACTTTGGCCTTGAGAGCGATAAGAAGCGATCGCCTCATCCTGCAGGCGAAAAGATATCTGCAAGCGAAGAACACCCAAGGCCGCTTTCCTTTTATGGAGTTGTTTTTCTGCTAATGCAGCACTTTTCTCACAACCCCCTCCTGTAAGTTTTAGAGAATATATACCCATCCTCACAGCAAATATCAGGAATCTCTTGATGTGAGCTGTTGTTGAGAAATTGTCTCTGCCTCAATAAAAGTTCACTGATTCCCCATCTGCTGCAGGTGTCCGGTTGTCTTCATTCTCCGCCAGCCTGGTTAAGTCAATTCCTCCTTAACATCTAAAAGAACCTATTTAATGAAGGAAGACGGTTCACTTTGTGTTTAATATTATTCTATTGCTGCTGTTGTTTTTTTTTATATCCTTCAAAACCCAAGTGTAAATATTTAACCCAGTGTGACTTCAGTGCAATGAGACAATCCTTAGCAACAACATGAGAACCGGGCCCTGTGCTTCGTACGTCGCTTACTACATCCAAGATCAAATGAAACATCCAAGACCAAATCATCGCGCTAACTCTGAGCTCGCTATTCCGGTTCCCCGAACACACCTGTTGTTGACGATTAGTATAGCTGGATGAAGTAATGTGCGATCACTGGGTGTCGTAAAAGGGGATACGCATCGATAGCAGAAACAGTGATCGGCAACCCTCTGATTGGTCGGCGAAAATGTCGAAGGGGCGTGCTCGGTATTTTCCGGCAGCAGAGCAAGAACTCATGAGTGAGGGATTTCAGGAGTTTCAGAGTTTAATTAAAACGCAAGAGAACACTGCAAAGGCTGCAAAAGCAAGGAGAGAGGGCTGGCAGAAAGTTGCTGACAAATCAGACTCGTAGGTAATTTAATAATAATAATAATAATAATGGATTGGGTTTATATAGCGCTTTCCAAGGCACCCAAAGCGCTTTACGATACCACTATTCATTCACTCTCACATTCACACACTGGTGGAGGCAGCTACGGTTGTAGCCAGGCTGCCATATCGCGCCATCGGCCCCTCTGGCCAACACCAGTAGGCGGTAGGGTAGATCTATCATATGACACGATATTATCCAATATTATATGGCATTACATTACATTATAATACGTTATATTATATCCCCTTTCACATTAGAGCCACAACAGCACCCACAAGAACATGGGAACAAGTAAAAGTGGAATACAGGAGTATTCTACAGAATGGTAATATTTATCTCTTAGGTTGCTTTTCGTCTCTTGGCAAGGTAATACTGGCCTGTAATACTCTGTTAGTTTGTTCATCACAGCAACCAAGAAAAGGGCAGAGCAAAAAAAGACAGGTGGTGGTCCTGCACCCCCTCGTCAACAAGTTGGTTAAGTAAATAATACCCTCACGGGAATATCGATATCTCTCAATGAGCACACTGTCGCGCTGAGCTAAAGGATCCTGTCTATCCCGCAACATACGCTGTATTCTGAGGACTCTCCTTATCAATCTTGCACCTTCCGCAATGGGTTGGTCGCGTATACGGACAGGACATGGCTGCGACAGGCTTCCCAAATCCACCTTCGCTTTTATAGCCGTGGTCTCTCATCTTGATTACACGAAGTAATTTACAATTACTACTCTGAAATATGAATTACATCTGTAATAATCACATACATGTAATAGAATGTTAATAGTACATTTCCCTTTTTTAGGGACTGACCTGTATGTATCTGTGTGACATCAATAAAAGGATCAAGTGCTGCATTATCTTTAGTTACATTGATGTTATTTATTTATGGTGAAACAGTGGTGGAATATCGCTGTTGCTTTCGTATGAATGACGCGGACATACCTGCGTGGCCGCGATCTAATCCTGTTTACATAAAGTAAACCTGCTCCCCAGCAGGTTTACGCTTACGGCTCTGTTGCTATGACAGCAAGTCCCGGATGGGCTTCGGGGAACCGAACGATCCAGGATCACGCGAAATCGTCAACAATCTCATCCAGCTAACTCACTTAGCGCGGTACGAAGAACGGGCCCCAAGACAGGTAAATTCTGTTGTTTTCATTCAAATTCCATTGTTTTGATTCAAATTCTGTTCATTTCATTCAAATTCCGTTGTTTTCATTCAAACTCCTTTCTGTACATTCTAATAATGTTGTTTTCATTCAAATTCCGGTTTTTCCATTCTAATTCTGTTGTTTTCATTCAAATTCTGTTGTTTTCATTCAAATTCCATTGTTTTCATTCAAATTCTACTCATTTCATTCTAATTCCGTTCTTTTCATTCAAATTCCGTTGTTTTCATTCAAATGCTTTCGTTTTCATTCTAATTCTCCTCTTTTTATTCAAATTCTATTGTTTGTTTTAGAATTGTTTTGCTTTCATTCAAACTCTGTTCTATACATTCAAATTCGGTTGTTTTCATTCAAATTCTATTCATTTCATTCTAATCCCATTCTTTTCATTGAAATTCGGTTGTTTTCATTCAAATGCTTTCGTTTTCATTCTAATTCTCCTCTTTTTATTCAAATTCCATTGTTTTGATTCAAATTCCATTGTTTTCATTCAAATTACATTGTTTTGATTCCAATTCTGTTCTTTTCATTCTAATTCCGTTGTTTTCATTCAAATTCCGTTGTTTTCATTCTAATTCTGTTGTGTGTTTTTTTAACTTCCATTGTTTCATTGAAATTCTTTTGTTTTCATTCAAATTCCATTGTTTTCATTCAAATTCTGTTCTGGGGCCCGTTCTTCGTACGTGGCTTACTACATCCAAGATCAAATGACACATCCAAGACCAAATCATCGCGCTAACCGAGAGCTCACTAATCCGGTTTGATAGGTTTGTAGCTTGAACCTATCCGCCGGAACGTTGAGGACAATATAATTACACTGCAAAGCAAGACACCAGTAGGCAAAGTTCTTCATGTTTCTCGTGCACGGGAGAGACCGGACAAAGCACCGTTCCTTCGCCTGACCCCAGTTGCTCTCGTCCGTTCTCCTTAACCACTGTTCTTTTGTTGAGGTTACATGAATATGCATAGGTTCATTAACATATGACGTCTACATAGGTATACATGTGAACAAAGAATACTGTGTGTGTGTGTGTGTGTGTGTGAGGTCAAGGTGTGACCCTGTGAAGACTCTGGTGCTAGCTGGTGCCAGGCGTCTAGCAGATCTATCCGAACAAAGGGCTCTTATACTTAAACAGATATACGTGTGTTTGCTATACCATATATCAGCAAGAGAAGATACGACCTCTCCTAGGAGGTGTGATCTACGCCAGAACACTCTGTAGAGGGAGTGAACGCACTCCCCCGTTCATGCTACACAGAGCCGTTACAGACCTCCTAGGATGAGACATTCTTTCAACCTACAAATGATTATATACTTCTAAGCATATATGAGTAAATGTTTCTAAGCATAAATGACAATCAACAATACAAAACCTATCACGGTTCTCCGAACACACCTGCTGTTGACGATTAGTACAGCTGGATGAAGTAATGTGAGATCACTGGGTGTCATAAAAGGGGCTACACATCGATAGTAGAAACATTGATCGGCAACCCTCTGATTGGTCGGCGAAAATGTCGAAGGAGAGCGCTCGGTATTTTTCGGCAGCAGAGCAAGAACTCTTGATTGAGGGATTTCAGGAGTTTCAGAGTTTAATTAAAACGCAAGGGAACACTGCAAAGGCTGCAAAAGCAAGGAGAGAGGGCTGGCAGAAAGTTGCTGACAAATTAAACTCGTAAGTGATTTAATAATAACAATAATAATGGATTGGATTTATATAGCGCTTTTCAAGGCACCCAAAGCGCTTTACAATGCCACTATTCAGTCACTCTCACATTCACACACTGGTGGAAGCAGCCACGGTTGTAGCCACAGCTGCCCTGGGGCAGACTGACAGAAGCGAGGCTGCCATATCGTGCCATCGGCCCCTCTGGCCAACACCAGTAGGCGGTAGGGTAGATTTATTATATTACACTATATTATCCAATATTATATTACATTATATTATATTATGTTATATTATATCCCCTTACACATTAGAGCCACAACAGCACCCACTAGAACATGGGAACAGGTAAAAGTGAAATATAAGAATATTCTACAGAATGGTAATATTTATCACTTATATTGCTTTTCGTCTCTT
Source organism: Mchenga conophoros (assembly GCF_057382185.1). Taxonomy (NCBI): domain Eukaryota; kingdom Metazoa; phylum Chordata; class Actinopteri; order Cichliformes; family Cichlidae; genus Mchenga; species Mchenga conophoros. The sequence continues at coordinate 1,471,662 of NC_140531.1, read as the reverse complement.
GGAAAGAGACCCTGAAATAATCTGTTTGTTTGTTCATAACAGCAACCAAGAAAAGGGCACAGCAAAAAAAGACAGGTGGTGGTCCTGCACCCCCTCGTCAACAAGTTGGTTAAGTAAATAATACCCTCACGGGAAAATCGATATCTCTCTATGAGCACACTGTCGCGCTGAGCTAAAGGATCCTGTCTATCCCGCAATATACGCTGAATTCTGAGGACTCTCCTTATCAATCTTGCACCTTCCACAATGGGTGGCTCGCTTATACGGACAGGACATGGCTGCGACAGGCTTCCCAAATCCACCTTCGCTTTTATAGCCGTGGTCTCTCATCTTGATTACACGAAGTAATTTACTATTACTACTCTGAAATATGACTTACATCTATAATAATCACATACATGTAATAGAATGTTAATAGTACATTTCCCTTTTTTAGGAAAGGACCTGTATGTATCTGTGTGACATCAATAAATGGATCAGGTGCTGCATTATCTTTAGTTACATTGATGTTATTTATTTATGGTGAAACAGTGGTGGAATATCGCTGTTGCTTTCGTATAAATGAAGCGGACATACCTGCGTGGCCGCGATCTAATCCTGTTTACATAAAGTAAACCTGCTCCCGAGCAGGTTTACGCTTACGGCTCTGTTGCTATGGCAGCAAGTCCCGGATGAGCTTCGGGGAACCGAACGATCCAAGATCACGCGAAATCGTCAACAATCTAATCCAGCTAACTTACTTAGCGAGGTACGAAGAACGGGCCCCTGTTCATTCTAATTCCGTTGTTTTCATTCAAATTCTATTCATTTCATTCTGATTCCATTCTTTTCATTGAAATTCCGTTGTTTTTATTCAAATACTTTTGTTTTCATTCTTATTCTACTCTTTTTATTCAAATTCCATTGTTTGTTCTCAAATTCCGTTGTTTTCATTCAAATGCTGTTGTTTTCATTCTAATTCTACTCTTTTTTTTTTCAAATTCTAATGTTTGTTTTAGAATTCTGTTTTCATTCAGATTCCATTGTTTTCATTGAAATTCTGTTGTCTTCATTCACATTCCGTTGTTTTCATTCAAATTCTGTTGTTTTCATTCAAATTCTGTTGTTTTCATTCAAATTCCATTGTTTTGATTCAAATTCTGTTGTCTTCATTCACATTCCATTGTTTTCATTCAAATTCTGTTGTCTTCATTCACATTCCGTTGTTTTCATTCAAATTCTGTTGTTTTCATTCAAATTCCATCGTTTTCATTGAAATTCTGTTGTCTTCATTCACATTCCGTTGTTTTCATTCAAATTCTGTTGTTTTCATTCAAATTCCATTGTTTTCATTGAAATTCTGTTGTCTTCATTCACATTCCGTTGTTTTCATTCAAATTCTGTTGTTTTCATTCAAATTCTGTTGTTTTCATTCAAATTCCATATTCCAAGTTGGACAGTTCGGGGTTACTCAACCCTGAGTATCGTTTTTCACTCTGAGTTTTCTAAACCGGCTTCCTGAAATCGGGCCCAGGGCCCTGTTTCAGGAAGCCGGTTTGGAAAACTCAGAGTGAAAAACGACACTCACGGTTGAGTAACCCCGAACTGTCCAACTCGGAATATTCGGTTTCAGAAAGGCTGATAACAATTAGTTCAGTCAACGCGGAGTTGCTTTAACCCCAAGTGAAGCGCGCGGACGAGGATACATAAAGCCCTGATAAGCGGAGCACAGATTAAGCGAGTCACCATGGAGACGGAGGGAAAGAAGGCCCGGTCAATGTATTTCACAGCGCTTGAGGCCGAAATTCTGATGGCAGCATATGCCGATAACATGCAAATTCCGCGGAAAAAAGTAACACAGCCACAGCTGCAAAAGCATGCATGGCAAAACATAGCCGACAGAGTCAATGCGTGAGTGTTAATATAAACATTGATCTAGGGATTTCCACCCATTTAACACGTTATTTTATCATATGTTATTTTATTTGTTATTTTATACATTTTATTTTGTGATGTGATGTGAGCGCAGGTGCAACCCAACAGGCCCCAAACGTGCCTGGCAGCAAGTAAAAATGAAATATAAAAATATAGTCCAAACAGGTAAGGTGTAATTGTATTATGAGCCATAGTGCTTGGTCTGTTTGTCCGATGTAAATCAATTGCAGTTAGAGGCTACATTAATTTTCTGTCTGTAAGCACTTATTGAAATTATCTGAGCACATTACAAGTACATATTTGCTTACTCTGTATGCTCAAATGTGGCCCGTTATAGCCAACAGAAAAAAAGCGGAGGCCCGAAAAACAGGTGGGGGTCCTCCACCACCACCACTCACAGAGGCTGAGCAGTTGGCCCTCAGCCAAAACAGTGGGCGCCCTGTGGCTGAAGGCATCTCTGCGGGGACATCCTCTGAGTCAGTAACCCCGCAAGACACAAGTGCCTACATAGGGGGTAAATTCAAAATAATACATGATGTGCATACATCCTTTCTTCACAGTCACCTTTGCAGTGCTACTCATTCATTTGATAAACTCTTTACCATAATGAATTATTTTGTAGTGAAGTTATTTTCCGACTGATTTTGCCTTCCCTCAGCCTTGGTTGTCTTTGAGAGCATAATGACAATGAAGTGTAAGGTGATTGGTATGTTTGTTAATTGCCATTTGGTCCCTTGTAAGTTATAAGTGACCTGTATAAACCTCATATTCTATCAGTTGATGGTGGTGGTGTACTGCATCTGGTGCAGCCTCCTGTTGAGCCAGACCAACATGCAGTTGTGAGTAATACTCCACAGATTATATGAGTTTACAGTAGAACAGCAATGTTGTTAATTTCTTTACTACAGGAAAATAATGAAGAAACATTGACAGCTGTTACAGAGGAGGAAGCAACAGAGACACTTTATGAGGTTTACATCTTTTAATACTTTGTGTACAGGAAACACAGGTGACCAATAAAGCCAGTTGAACAAAAAATCTGTATATTCTTCTTTCAACATGTTGAGGTGATGGGTCAAAAGAAATGATTGTGACATATGGTGTCTCTGACTGCGCTTCCATCTTGTATGTCCGTGGGAGGGTCAGGATGTTCATGGTTTGGATCACTGCTGATGTTTGGTTCAGAAGGACAGTGTTCTCCTCTAATTGTGGCAATGTTGTGAAGAATCACACATGCCACAATAATGTCACATGCCCTTTCTGGGGTGACCCTGAGTCTTTGCAGGCACTGGAACCGGGCCTTAAGCATTCCGATAGTCATTTCAACTCTGGCTCTTGTCCTGCAATTAGCCAGATTATATCGCTGCTGTGGGCCCGGTTCAGGGTCAGGGTAAGGGGTAAGCAAATAGGGTAAACATGGATACCCCCTATCACCAAGCAAGTAGCCAGTGAACTCTCCTAAGACAGAAGGGTACACTTCAGTTCAAATGTCCCTGAAGCAATTGGTCTTTATATATTTTAAAGTATTCTCAACTCACCATGTCCAAATTTTGTGCTCAGTGTACATTCACGGAATATTTGTGAGTCATGAACAGAGCCTGGCCACTTGGCTTCCACATTTGTGATAATGTTGGCAGCATCACATATGATCTTCACAGTGCAGAGAACACAAATTAGCATCCATTACTATAATGAAATAATTTGTTAGTTTGAAATGCTACCGGGAACTATGTACCTGTACATTAATGCTGTGGAAAGACTTCCTGTTCACATAGTCTCCTTCATTTACTGAAGGAGCAATGATTGGAATGTGAGTGCCATCTATACAGCCAATCACGCCTGGGAACCGTGGGAATAAATGTAAAATTTAAGTAGTAGTTCAAGTATCACCACATCATGAATTAAGTTCTGTTCATCCTGCTACCTGCAATTTTGTGGCATCCCTCTTTGATAAATCTTGTGGGTCTATGACCGGGGAACACCACAGACGAGTACAGGAGACGTTTCAGTGCAACTGTAACATTCCTGACTGCCCGACAGACGGTAGCCTTGGAAACGTGCTCAGCGTCACCAATATTATACAGAAAGCTCCCGTTTGCAAAAAACCGAAGTGCAATACAAATAATATGTACAGAACTGAGAGCATGTCCGCGATGTGTCACATGAGCAATATTAGGCCTGAGGATGTTATCCAAATAACTTATAGATTGTGCTGAGAAACGGTAACGTTCACACAGAAAATCATCAGGAAATGATAAAATGTCCAAACGCGCTCTGATCACTCTCTCCCGGCGGAGAGCTCTGCGGAGAATTTGGGCTTCACGATCTACTGGCTCTTCAAGGAAGTGGCACGCCATGTCCGACACTTCCTACTGTCAGGTTTCCGACAAAGGGGCGGAGACAGTCAGGGTTAGTTGTAGTAAACCTGCTAGGGGGCAGGTTAGCTTCACGGAGTGTGTCGTCATAGTGACTCACTCAGGCTGCAGCTGAACTCGCTTTGTGAAACCGAAAACCCAGAGTTTTCGTTAACTCACGGTATACTTACTCAGTTTTTCCACTAAACCGGCTTCCTGAAACAGGGCCCTGCTCTCCATCGCGGTGATTACATGAAGATCTACTTAACCCGGCGCTGACGGATGCTCCACGCCAGTCCGTTAGTCACCCCACAGTGGTTTCGACTCGGCGTCTGCCACCTGCCTGTCCTCCGGCTCAACTGGATCACTCGGTGCATCATCTGGCCCATTCGCTATCCCCACGGACTTCCTGCTCACGGACACGGAGGATGTCTGGTCATTTGTTCTGACACAAGCTGTTGGGGAATTATATAATATTTTTAACCAGTTTATGAAAGAGGATCCAAAACCAAATTTGTGTAAAGTTGCAAATAGAAATTTCCAGTTAACTCTGTCAAATGCTTTTTCTGTATCTAAAGAAAATATTGTAGTTTCAATGTTTTTACTGTATGAGTAGTCTATTAAATTAACTAATCTACGTGTATTTGTTGATGAGTGCCTACCTTTTATGAAACCAGTTTGGTCAGGATGAATTAAGAGGGGGGTTATTTTCTCCAGTCTCTTCGAGAGAGCTTTGGAGATTATTTTAAGGTCTATATTTATAAGGGATATTGGACGATAGCTTGAGGGATATACAGGGTCTTTGCTTGGTTTTAGCAGGAGATTAATGTTTGCAGAATTCATATTTGATGGAAGTCTGCCCTTTTCTTTAATTTCCAACAACGTTCTGTAGAAAACTGGTGCTAGAATCGTCCAGAATTCTTTGTAGAATTCTGCAGGAAAGCCGTCTGGACCTGGAGCCTTATTATTGGGCATACATATCAGGGCTTCCTGGAGTTCACCTGATGTCAGTGGTGAATCCAGTGCCATTGCTTGAGAGTCTAATAATTTTGGGAGAGTTATGTTGTCTAAAAACTGATCAATTTCCTTTTTAGATGGGTTTATTTGTGGTGAATACAATGTTTTATAGAAATCCCTGAAAATGTTGTTTATTTGTATCGGATCATATATTGTGTTCCCAGATTAATCTTGAACAGCACATATAGTTGTTTTTTCTTTATTTATTTTTAGCTGGTTTGCTAGAAATTGACCTGATTTATTACCATGTTCATAATTTTTAGGCGTAGTCTTTGTACTAAGAATTTTGTTTTTTTTATCAATTATCTCATTTAATTCTAGTTTTGCTTCGCGTATTTTGTTCAATATTTCCTGATCTTGGTGGGACGCGTAGGCTTCTTCTAGTGATTTGATGGTTTTTTCTAATTCCTGAATATTTTTGTTTTCTTTTTTCTTTTTATGTGATGAGAATTATTTTACCTCTCATCACAGCTTTCCCTGCTTCCCATAGAACAGAAGCTGATGTTTCGGGAGTGTCATTATAGTCCAAATATGAAGTCCACTCTTTTTTAAAATATTTAATAAAGTCTTCATCTTTAAGTAGTGATATATTAAATCTCCAGTTTTTACTTGGCGTAGTATTATTCTTGTGCATTAGTGTTAAAGATACAGGACCATGATCGCTGACAGCTATAGGGTGAATCTCAGTGTCTGAAATGTCGTTCAGCAGTGAGCTGCTGACCAAAAAATAATCCAGATGAGAGTAGGAGTGATGGACATGTGAGAAAAAAATATATTCCTTACTGGTGGGGTGAAGGGAGCGCCATGCATCGCAAAGACCAAAGTCGCTCATATACTGTTTGATTATATTTGTGGATTGCCAATTACGCTGAGTTCCTGCTGTATTGAGCCTATCCATGTCTTCATTTAGTCCAAGGTTGAGGTCGCCTCCAAGAACAAGTGTGCCATCTAAGTGTTCAGAGAGTGCACTGAAAAAACCGTGAAAGAATGAGGGATCATCAACATTTGGACCATATACACTTGCAATACATAGCTTTTTATCAAGTATAGATAGTTTTGTCATGCGCCGTGGTGCGCGGGCACGAAATGATCCAGGCGCAGACTCCGAGCTAACAAAAAGACACTTTATTAAAACAACGAAAGGCGACCCGGGGAAAGTAGAGAGCAAAACAGAAACTAAAAATCCGGGGAAACAATGACACGAGGAAGCCGGGATCGGGACGGCGGGGGGCTGCAATAGAAAGGGGAGATGATTACTAGGGAGCCAGGAAGCGGGGAGAACATATCAGGACTGAGTTAGAGTAGGGGCTTACGATAGAACGGAACCGTGGGAGCTCGGGAGGGAAGTGTGACAGTCCGTGGGGGCAGGAAGTCCGTGGAATGGCGAGTGGGCCAGGTGAGCGCCGCGAGATCCAGTTGAGCCGGAGGACAGGCAGGTAGCAGACGCCGAGTAGAAATCTGGACAGAAGTAGGCAGGTTAAACAAAGTTCCAAGCAGAAGAGAATGCACACTTTTCGTGGAAGTCTGGTTACCACTGTGGGGATGACTACGGACTGGCGTGGAGCATCCGTCAGCGCCGGATTAAGTGGATCTCCGTGTAATCTCCTGGAGAGCAGGTGTGCTAGTGATGGCCCAGCCCGGGGGTGTGGCTACCCGAGCATCACGCATTCCACAGACCATGACAGTGCCCCCCCCTCAAGGGTCGCCCCCAGGCGACCGACCGGACTGCGGCCTGCGGAGAGAAGCGCGGAAATCAGCGATGAGGGACGGGTCCAGAATGAAGGAACGCGGAACCCAGAGGCGGTCCTCGGGACCGTACCTCACCCAGTCCACCAGGAACTGCCACCCACGCCCACGCCGGCGCTCAGCCATGATGCGCCGGACCGCATAGGCCGGGTGACCGGCGACAAGCCGGGCGGGAGGAGGGGGCTCGGACGGAGGGCACAATGGGCTGCGGCGGACGGGTTTGACCTGGGAAACGTGGAACGTGGGATGTATGCGCCAGGAAGTAGGGAGCTTGAGCCGAACTGCCGCCGGGTTAACAACCGCATCAACTTCATACGGGCCAATGAAGCGGGGGGCCAGCTTCCGGGAGGACACACGCAGCGGAATGTTTTTGGCGGCCAGCCAGACCTTCTGCCCCGGCTGATAGTCGGGGGCGGGGGTGCGACGGCGGTTGGCATGGCGTGTGTGCTGTTCCTTCGTCCGCAGGAGAGCTTGGCGGGCCCTGAGCCAGACCCGCTGGCAGCGCCGGAGATGGTGCCGAGCGGAGGGGACTGCGAGACCGAGTTCGTCTTCAGGGAAAAGAGGAGGCTGATAACCGAGGGATGCCTCGAACGGGGACAAACCTGTGGCAGACGAGGTAAGTGAGTTATGTGCATATTCAACCCAGGGCAGAAAGGTGACCCAGGAAGTGGGGTTTTGGGACGCCATGCACCGTAGCGCAGCCTCTAGCTCCTGGTTAAGCCGCTCGGTCTGGCCGTTAGATTGCGGATGGAAACCCGAGCTTAAACTAACTCTCGCGCCCAAAATGGAACAAAAGGTCCTCCACACTTGTGAAGTGAACTGTGGGCCTCGGTCTGAGACGATGTCAAGGGGAATACCATGGAGCCGGAACACGTTTTCAATTAGGGCTAGGGCTGTGTCAGGGGCGGAGGGTAGTTTCGGTAGCGGGACGAAGTGGGCGGCTTTAGAGAACCGGTCGATGATGGTGAGGATGACGCTCTTTCCCGAGGAACAAGGAAGACCGGTAATGAAATCTAATGAGATATGAGACCAAGGCCGGTGAGGCGTGCTGAGCGGATGGAGCAGGCCCGCTGGGTGCTTAGTGGACAATTTGTTGCGGGCGCAGACAGTGCAGGCAGCCACGTACTCCCTCGCATCTTGTCGTAAAGTCTTCCACCAGAAATGCCGTTTGAGAAGACCAATGGTTCTGCTCACGCCAGGGTGACACGAAAAACGTGCAGTGTGGACCCAATGGATTACCGCTCCGCGGGCAGCAGCGGGGACAAAACGCCGTCCGGGGGGTCCGGTACCCGGGTCAGGGTCTCCCGGGAGGGAGGCGGTTCTGGAGTGGCCAGTCCCGGATTCGCGGAAGAAGCTCCAATGCTGGGAAATCTTGGCCGCGTCAGTGGGGAAGGCGAGTGGCGAGCGACTGAAGAAAAGAGTACACTGAAAAAGGAACCCCCCACACTGGTCCAATTCGCCGTGGAAGGGTTCCGGCAGCGGAGACGTCACACAGCGGTACGCCGAGTCGGGCTGTTTAGCGCACATCTCTCCCTGTTTCTCGCTCAGCTCCTGATACTGATCCTGAAGCGAAGAAAGTAACTGATCGTGTCGGCCGAGCATGGCACCCTGCTTATTAATAGCTGAACGTATCGGGTCTGCTGGATCCATCTTGGCCAGTCCGTACTGTCATGCGCCGTGGTGCGCGGGCACGAAAGGATCCAGGCGCAGACTCCGAGCTAACAAAAAGACACTTTATTAAAACAACGAAAGGCGACCCGGGGAAAGTAGAGAGCAAAACAGAAACTAAAAATCCGGGGAAACAATGACACGAGGAAGCCGGGATCGGGACGGCGGGGGGCTGCAATAGAAAGGGGAGATGATTACTAGGGAGCCAGGAAGCGGGGAGAACATATCAGGACTGAGTTAGAGTAGGGGCTTACGATAGAACGGAACCGTGGGAGCTCGGGAGGGAAGTGTGACAGTCCGTGGGGGCAGGAAGTCCGTGGAATGGCGAGTGGGCCAGGTGAGCGCCGCGAGATCCAGTTGAGCCGGAGGACAGGCAGGTAGCAGACGCCGAGTAGAAATCTGGACAGAAGTAGGCAGGTTAAACAAAGTTCCAAGCAGAAGAGAATGCACACTTTTCGTGGAAGTCTGGTTACCACTGTGGGGATGACTACGGACTGGCGTGGAGCATCCGTCAGCGCCGGATTAAGTGGATCTCCGTGTAATCACCGGGATGGAGAGCAGGTGTGCTAGTGATGGCCCAGCCCGGGGGTGTGGCTACCCGAGCATCACGCATTCCACAGACCATGACAAGTTTAATGATTAAGAATCTGCCCTCTGGATCTATAACTGTATCGAGTACCATGAAATTAATATTTTTATGTATTAAAATTGCTACTCCCCTTTGTCTAGAATTATAACAAGCTGAGAACACATTAGGAAACTCAGGTGTTTTAAGTTCATTCGAACCTCTAAGAGGTCTGTGGATCTCTTGTAAAAGGACAACATCTGCCTGTAGTTTTTTGAGTTGGTTAAATATTTTTAACCTCTTTTCTCTGGAGCCAGCTCCATTTATATTCCATGTAACAAACCTTAGTGCACCCATAGATGTTTGTGTATAACTAGGGATGTATGCTGTGTGCGTCGCTTAGCCAGGTGGAGAGAATACAGCACTTGTTCATAAATAAAGAGAAGGAGAGAGAGAAAAAATGTGTGGTGAGATGCTCCCTGAGTCTGACTATGTGTTTGCATATTTACTAATATGAGTAGGCTTGGCTTAAGTGTGTGTATCCTATAGGTCTGTGTGCGCTGTCTGACTGATGTAAATGTGCTGCCGTTGAGCGCATGACTGTGCGTGATCATGCTGTGCCTATGTGTCGAAATAAAGGATGTTGTTTGTGGATGAGTGTAGAAGCAGGTGATCAAAGTAGTGAAAGAAATAAAGAAAGAAACCAAGGACAAGGGTGAGCAGCATAAAAACAAGAGGCGGAAAAAGAGAGAAAAACGAGAAGAAAAAAAAAACCCGGAAAAAAAACCACTGACAGAGAGTGACGGTGTTAATTCTGCTATGATATCACACTTAAGATGCGATTTGATACTAGTAAGTTAAACAGATGTTAATGCAAGTTAGTGTGAGTGGATGGGGAAAGGGTGCAGCGGATTCTTATCTGGTGTGTAGTTAAGATAAGGTAAGATAAGATAACCTTTATTAGTCCCACACGTGGGAAATTTGTTTTGTCACAGCAGGAGTGGACAGTGCAAAAGTTATGAGGCAAAAATTAGAATACAATAAGAATAAATACAGTACACAACTGTACAGAATAGAATAAAATAAAATACTATATACAGTAGAATAAAATAAAATAAATATACAATAAGATAAAAATAGAATACAAATACAAATACTATATACAACTGAGTAAAAATACAACGATGACAGAAAGGATTATTGCACTTAGTATTATTGCATATGTATGGATGTGTGTGCTTGATCAGTTAAAGTCTTTATTATGAAGTCTGACAGCAGTGGGGAAGAAAGACCTGCGAAATCTCTCCGTCCCACACCGTGGGTGCCGCAGTCTCCCACTGAAGGAGCTGCTCAGTGCTGTCACAGTCTGCTGCATGGGGTGGGAGATGTTGTTCATCAGGGATGACAGCTTAGCCGCCGTTCTCCTGTCACTCACCACCTCCACTGGGTCCAGAGGGCATCCTAGAACAGAGCTGGCCCTTCGGATCACCCTGTTCAGTCTCTTCCTGTCCCCAGCAGAGATGCTGCCGCCCCAGCAGACCACGCCATAAAAGATAGCAGAAGCCACAACAGAGTCATAGAAGGTCTTCAGGAGTGGGCCCTCCACTCCAAACGACCTGAGTCTCCGCAGCAGGTACAGCCTGCTCTGCCCTTTCTTGTAGAGGGCGTCTGAGTTATGAGTCCAGTCCAGTCTATTGTTCAGATGAACACCAAGGTACCTGTAGCTGTCCACAGCCTCAATGTCCATACCTTGGATGTTCAGTGGTTGCAGTGGAGAATGCTTGTGCCTGCGGAAGTCTACCACCAGTTCCTTGGTTTTACTGGCGTTGATCTGGAGGTAGTTCAGCTGGCACCAGTCCACAAAGTCTTGGGTCAGACCTCTGTACTCCTTGTCGTCCCCATCAGTGATGAGGCCGACTATTGCAGAGTCATCAGAGAACTTCTGCAGGAAGCACTGGGTGGAATTGTGGGAGAAGTCTGCAGTGTAGATGGTGAAGAGGAACGGAGCCAGAACCGTTCCCTGTGGGGCCCCCGTACTGCAGACGACCCTGTCCGACACACAGCCCTGAGTCCTCACATACTGTGGTCGGTCGGTGAGGTAGTCCAGGATCCAGGTAGTGAGGTGATGGTCCACTCCAGAGTTCACCAGCTTGTCCTTTAGAACCGAGGGAAGAATAGTGTTGAAGGCACTGGAGAAATCAAAGAACATGATTCTCACAGTGCTTCCAGCGGTCTCCAGGTGAGCGAGGGAACGATGTAGGAGGTGAATGATGGCATCATCCGCTCCAATGCCAGGCTGGTAGGCAAACTGAAGTGGGTCCAGTGATGAGCTTATTAGGCGCCGAAGCTGAGCCAGGACCAACCGCTCCAGGGTCTTCATCAGGTGGGATGTCAGAGCCACCGGCCTGTAGCTGTTGAGGTCCTTGGGGCGTGAAGTCTTTGGCACTGGTACAACACAGGAGGTTTTCCAGAGCTGTGGGACTCTTCCCAACCTCAGGCTCAGGTTGAAGAGGTGCTCCATCACCCCACACAGTTGGTCCGCGCAGGACCTGACGACCCTCGAGCTGATGCCATCTGGACCCGCTGCCTTCTGGCCATTAATCCTCCTCAGTTCCCTCCTAACCTGGGTGGTTGAGAGAGACAGGCTGGAGCCTTGTGTTGAGTGTGTATTGGATGCTGCAGTTGGGGGTGGGGAGGAGTGAGCAGGGTGAATAGAGGAGGTGTGAAGTGTCTGAGGTGGAACAGCAGCAGTGGGGGTGGGTGAGTCTGCAGCCGATGTTGCAGACTGCCTCATGGCTGAATCAAATCTGTTGAAGAAATGATTCAGTTCATTTGCCCACCTCACATCCCTCCCAGGCAGAGAGTTCTGCTGTTTGTGGCCTGAGATGGTTCTGAGGCCTCTCCAGACTTCGCCAACGTTGTTTTGTTGAAGCTGGTTCTCCATCTTCTGCCTGTAGCTGTCCTTCCCATTCCTTATCAGTCCCCTCAGCTCTCTCTGCACCCTTTTCAACTCCTCTTTGTCTCTGGATTTGAAGGCCCTCCTCTTCTGCTTGAGGACGGTTTTAATTTCTGGGGTAATCCAGAATGTGTTTGTTGGGCAGCTGTCACTACAGATAAGAATATAGCCCATATGGTTTTCACAGCCCTATGCATAGCCAAGAAAACAATCCTCATGAACTGGAAAAATAAAAATAATCTTAATTTTAACCAATATAGAAATTATCTAATAGATTACATTAGTCTTGATACAGCCTCTGCCACCACATCAGATCAATTGCTCTGGGCTCCTTTGATCAGCACCATCACCTAGTGAGGGTGTCATAGTTTGGTCCCACCTTCGCTGTTGTGTGGGGGTAGGGACAGGCTTACGGCATCGGGGGATTCCCCAGGAGCATTTTCCTTGGAGGGCTCAACCCGGGGTTGTGGTCATGGCCTATTAAGGGCTCTGTTGGCTCTTAGGTGATGGTTTCCTCGTGGCTGCGTGCAGCGGGGCTAGGTGAGGGTCTGTGCTGACGGACGTGGGTTACTGACCTGGTAGCCTGGCTGCCCCTGGGTGGGTGCAGGTCGGGTGTGGGGTTCTTGGGGTGCTCTGTCTCCTGGCTGGGGCCCTAGCTGGGCCTTGGGGTCTTGGGTCCTGGTTGGTGTGTCACCGGGGTTGTGGGTGGGTGGGTGTATGGGGGCTCAGCCCTGGCGCAGGGTGCTGCCAGTGCATTGAGCCACCTGAGGGGCTCTTCAACTGGTGGGATCAACTCACAGAGGGGCCACTTGCCCCTTCCTTCCCTCCCCATCCCCAGCTGTCTCCCTCTCTCTCCACCACAATCACCCATGCATGCAGCACCTTGGGGTGAAGGTGTGTCACCAGGGTGCAGGGGAGACATCCCCCACCCCCCAATTCCCCTTCTGGCTGCCTGTGCCTCAATTTTATCCCACAACTTAGACATTCACATTACTCACACTCTCATAACACATAGTCCTATATGTATGTGTTATGAGAGTGTGAGTAATGTGAATGTCTAAGTTGGGGGTGGGCACGCTACACGGCATCCAGATGACCATCAGGGTGTACAACTTCACCCCTGGCGTCGTTGCCTAACTCTCAATTTTAAATACACGTACACATTGGGGGCTATTGGGAGGGGCTATGCGCTTACCTGCTACTCTCTGGCAGGTAGCTCCATGCCCTCCTGGGTTTTAAATACACCTTAGAACACACATGCATCAACACTACATATGAGCAGGTGGAAGGAGGTTTGGAGTCTTCACACACCCCCGTTCTCTGCAGCCTGTTGGGGCGGGGGGGCTAGGAGGAGGAGTTGGCTGTCCGATTGGGGTCTGGAATGTGGGGCCTCCCTGCTGCTGCGGGCGGTCTGCTTCTCTCCACCCCAGGGAAGAGAGTAACACTACCTGTGCATCAGGTCAGTTTGACAGTCTAAGAGTTGACCTAAAAGATGCGATTAGCCAGGTGGAGGCACTAAAAACAGGTCAAATAAAACAGGATCAGTTTGATTCAATGCTCGCTGCTGTGGAAGGCAGAGAGGAACCTCTAAGTGAGTTTGTGCATACGTGGGATCATTGCGCGCTTGTCTCAAAGAGCTCAAGGAAACGAGGAGAGTAGCTATGGTTGTGCTGGCTACCACCCTAGATGGAAGAAGGAGATCTGGGTGTAGCTGATAGGTTTGTAGCTTGAACCTATTCGCTGGAACGTTGAAGACAATATAATTACACAGCAAGCAAGACACGAAGTAGGCAAGGTTCTTCATGTTTCTCGTGCATGGGAGAGAACCGGACAAACGCCGTTCCTTCGCTTGAACCCAGTTGCTCTCGTCCGTTCTCCCGTAACACTGCTCTTTTATTGAGGTTACATGAATATGCATAGGTTCATTAACATATGACGTCTACATACACACAAAGAGTACCTTGCCTTTGTGTGTGTGTGTGTGTGTGTGTGTGTGTGTGTGTGTGTGTGTGTGTGTGTGTGTGTGTGTGTGAGGTCAAGATGTGACCCTGTGAAGACTCCCCAAAGCTGGTGCCAGGAGTCCAGCGGGTCCATCTGAACAAAAGGCTCTTATACTTAAACAGATATACGTGTGTTTGCTATACCATATATCAGCAAGAGAAGATACGACCTCTCCTAGGAGGTGTGTGATCTATGCCAGAACACTCTGTAGAGGAGTGAACGCACTCCCCTCTTCATGCTACACAGAGTTGTTACAGACCTCCTAGGATGAGACATTCTTTCAATCTACAAATGATTATATACTTCTAAGCATATATGAGTAAATATTTCTAAGCATAAATGACAATCAACAATACAAAAACCTAACAGTAGCGACCTTAGAAGCCGGCCTAGCAGTGAAGGTGAAGGCAGTGATGAAGGTGGCGCTGACGGTGGAGTGACGACCAGCAGTAGCAAGCCCAGTGGGCCCGCTGCGACCAGTGGAGATGATGTGGGCAGTAGTAACCAGGTCATTGATGAAGGTGGCCCCGATGGAGCATGAGCTGCAAGTCCTTCCATTGCAACCCTTCAAGCGCCACCACAGGGACCACTATCCCAGGGACTTGTTAGTCCTGTGTTCAACCCTGGCCTCTCAAGCACGCCACAGCAGCTTTGAGGAATGCATGGTGTGAGACCCGATGGCGCTGGGGCAGGACAGAGCACGTCTACCAAGGATCACTCGGAACGAGGATCGCACTCACACCCCTGAGCCTACCAAAGTTCTTTGGGGACAGGAGGAGCTACTGGTGCTGGAAGAGTAACTGGGGGAGCCTCCAAGCGTTAGCGGAACCCACAGGTTCCCCAGAGTGCAGGCTATTCCACCTGATGGACAGTATTTCTGATCCAGTAAAATGTGAACTTAGGCTGTCATACTGCCGTACTGCAAGCGAGGTTTTCCGGGTTTTAGAGGATTGTTATGGTGACATATCACAGATAGCAGATGACATTGTACTTGAACTACAGGAGTTACCAGGCGTGCGCACCAACAAACCCAGAGAGGTTTTACAGTTGATCCAAGCTGTAGAGAGGGCGCTGTTGGACCTAATAGACCTAGGTTGTGAAGATGCCATAAAAAATCAGTTAGTGATCCGGTCACTTGAGAGTAAGCTACCGGACAGTATGAAAGAAAGGTCGCTTTTGTACCGATGTGATCCTGTCAACGATGTCAGTCAACAGAACCGGTTTGATAAGCTATGGCAGTTCTTGAAAGATCAGAAGACAGTTCTGGTGCAACTGGAGCAGTTGCAATCCATCAGACAGTCTAATGCTACCAGGGCAGCTTGAAACCAAAAGAGAGACCAGATCGGAGGATAGAGAGACGTTCGTTCACCAAGGCTATAGCGAGCAAGACGAGAGGTTAGCTGTCACAGAATCCTTGCTGTTTGTGTGGCGAAGAAGGTCATACAGGGCGTTTAAACCGCTGTAAGACGTTTAAAAAGGCCAACCCGTCAGAGCGGAGAGCTTACGTGAAAAAGACAGAAGTATGTCCCAGGTGTCTGGACTCCCATGGGAGGGATGACCCGTGTAGTAAAAACTTTCTGTGTCACAATGTGGGATGCAGAAGGGGTGATGCCTCATCGGATCACCATTTCTTCCTGTGTCTTAAAACCCCAACTAGGAAAGATGCAGCTAGGCAAGGGACCAAAAGGGAAAAAAGGAGAGAACCCCGAGGCCCGATGGAAGAGCAAGAGGCTGTGTTTGCTGGCCTACGTCTGTCCCTGGAGCAGCTGGAGGCTGTTCGAAAGGCTTGCACAAACAAAGTGTCTTCAAAGTTGTGGGCTGGAAGAGGCTCGGAAGATGAAAGTTGTCTGAAGGAGCTCCCGGTCCTCATGATGTTGTTGGATGTCACCACCAAGAGGGGAGACTGGATTGGAGCACTCATTGATTTAGCCTCTGACACGAATTACATCACCCACCAGGCAGCGGAGAGGCTTGGTCTGCCTGATGAACCAATCACCTTAGTTGTTCATGGTATTGGTGACATGGAGGCAAAAGTAGAGACAAAGAGATACCTGGTGAGCATAAAAGTAGCCACAAAGAAGGGGACATGGCGACTCTATGAGATGGTTTGTTGTAGATTAGAAGATATTGCCAATGTGGGTCACATCGTGGACTCGGAGCGCCTGGAGAAGTTCTTCCAAGTCTCCGTCGAACTGGGGGAACTGATCAGCCCGGAAAAGATTGAGCTACTCATCAGCACCCGGGAGGGTCGTCTAGCCCCCCCAGAGAATGATGAGGTGCGGTGACTTGGTTCTGTGGGATGGTCTGTTAGGGAAAACCATCAGTAGCGCACACCGAGATCTGTTTGAAGATGTGGAGGTGACTGCACGACTCTCATCGACCCATTTTGCATGCTCCATGAGGGCGGAGTCTCAGAGAGTAATGGTCCTCCGTAACTGCTGCCCAAAACCAAAGAACAGCGTAGAGGTCGGTACCACGGCTACATCCAACACTGAGATCATTAAAGGGCTGCAGTGGGACAGTATTGGTGCCGCCTGTGATCCCATGTGTGGCGGGTGCCGCTGCGGGAAGTGCGCCCCTGGAGGGAAGGAAATGTCACTTGCTGATGAAAGAGAGTTGGAGATCATCAGAGGAGGTCTAACCTTCAAGCTGAGTGACAATCATAGTGACAAGCCCCATTGGGATGCTAAATATCACTGGAAGGAGGACCATGCGACCCTGCCTAACAACCGCAACGCTGTGGAGGTGAATTTTCTGAAGTCAGAAAAGCGCCTCGAGAAAGATCCGCTATGGAAGGCAGCTTATGCTAAGCAGGTGCGTGACATGCTGGCTAGGGAGGCCGCTATCCAGCTTTCCCAAACAGCGTTGGACGAGTGGAAAGGAGTCGTGTTGTGGATAAACCATTTGATGGCGCCCAACCCACACTCCAACACCGCGTCGGTGAGGCTCGTTTGGGACAGCAGCCAGGTGTACAGAGGTGTTAGTTTGAACAGCATCTTGATGAAAGGCCCAGATGTTCTGAATCCCATTAGGGCAGTGCTGCTCCATTTCCGGGTGGGAGAGCATGCGGCAATAGGGGATGTCTCCAAAATGTATAACTCTGTATGGCTGGAGGATCAAGAGGTGCATGTTCACCGCTTCTTGTGGAGGCATTCCCTGGAGGAGGACATCAAGGATTATGCTGTAGTGCGTGTGAACATGGGTGACAAGCCTACAGGTTGTATCGCTCAGGTTGCCATGCGAGAGACTGCCCTCCTGCCACAGTTTGTCAACAGGGTGGAAGAAAGACGTGCCACTGAAGAGGATACTTACGTGGACGACATCCGTGTGTCCCACAATGACCCTAAGAGACTGAGCGAGATCCTTGAAGGGGTTGAAACCATTCTCAAGCATGGGGGGTTTTACCTCAAGCCTTGGCTTTAGTGGGAAGCAAGGTGCTGTTCCTGCCGAACCAGAAACCATCATGTTGCCCAGCCAGCTGCGCACCGAGGACAACAAGGCCTTGGGTGTGGGTTATCTCGTGGAAGAAGACAAGCTCTTCCTCATGGTGGCTATTAACTTCTCCACAAAAATGAAAAAGATGCGTACTCAAGTAGACCTCACTGAGGAGAACAGAGAGGAGAAGACGCCGAATCCCCTCACCCGTCGTATGCTTCTGAGTCAGGTAGCAGGGCTCTATGACATCCTTGGTCTGGCGACGCCCCTGAAGCAGAAAGCTGTTATTCTTGTCAGAAGACCCTTTCAGGAGGCCGAGATACTGACTAAGGATACATGGGATAAGCCGCTGTCTAATGAACTACATGGGAGAGCGATCAAGCTCTTTGAGGAGTACACGCGGCTGAGTACCATCACCTTTCCCAGGAGTATTACGCCATCCGGCTGGGTGGGTAAGCCCTGGGGGATCACGTTCTCTGATGGGAGTTGTGACTCATACGGAGCGGTCCTCTACCTGCGCTGGGAAAGACTCGGCTCGTGGAGTCCAAGGCCAAATTGACTCCAATCGAACAAAAGGGAGATGCTGTCAAGGCAGAGATTTGTGGGGCTGTTTTTGCCACTCGCCTGAAAGGTTACTTTCTGAAGTACAGTCGGTTGGAAATAGATCGTTGGTACCATTTTCTGGACAGTCAGACTGTGTTAGGTGCCATCCAATGGGAAAGTTACAGGTTCCAGACCTTTGCCAATCGAGTGGGAGAGATACAGAAGGCCGGGCCTGTGACCGACTGGTGGTGGCTTCCTGGCCAGTTCAACGTGGCTGACCTGGTCACAAGAGGATGTTCCCTTGAGCAGCTTGGTGAGGACTCTTCATGACAGACCAGTCCCATGTTCCTAACCAAGCCTGTAGAGGAATGGCCCATAAAGTCGGCTGCAGAGGTGGCCTCTGGGACTAGAGAAGTTGTAAGTCGACTCCAAAGAAAGGCTTTTTCTGCCATCTTAACAAGGTCGCAGAAAAGGGTGCAGACTACTCCTGATAGCGTTAAAGCTGTGGTCGACGGCTGAGTAAGTCCAGAGCTTTTACCATTCAGCAACAAGGTTACATCTTTTGAGACTAAGGGGTCTCCTTCTGTTGTTTCAAATGTCTGCAGGATCAAGGAGTAATGGGGTTCAGACTTGATAAATCAAGTAGATCTTTCACGGTTCAATTCTCTAGCCAAGCTCTGTGGGGTCTTAGCTTATGTCCACAGGGCCTTGCGCTTTTGCTTATCTGGCAGGGGTCAAACTGCTGTAGGATTAAAGTGGGAGGCGTTTCAGGACTTGTGCCTCGCCGCCCAAGAAGGTGTGACTTTCCGTACGACAACGCTCAACCGCCTGGTTGTGTGCAATGATAAAACAACGGGGCTCTTGATGTGCTATGGCCGGATTCAATCTGTTAAGGAGGAGAGGTCCGGGGTCCCATTAATCCCCTACAGGTGTCGGTTAAGCTCTCTCCTCGCTGAGGACGCCCATCGTGTCAACCATGAAGGTGTTTCTGCCACCCTTCTTCGGATGAGGAAGAGGGGCCTGGTAGTTCAAGGTTCCAGGATCGTACGGAAGGTGATTGATTCATGCATACATTGCAGAAAGTGCAGGGCCAAGCTATGCACTCAGGTGATGAGTGATCTTCCTCCCGTACGCACTACGCCAGCAGCCCCTTTCGAGTGCACTACTTTGGACTTGTTTGGTCCGTATTTTGTCAGAGACTCAGTAAGGCGACGAGTGAAGAAGAAAGTCTGGGGCGTGGTTTTTAGCTGTGTGGCCTCAAGAGCAGTTCATGCAGACATAGTTGAAGATCTGTCAACTGAGGGCTTTTTGAAGGCATACCAGCAGTTTACTGCCCTGAGGGGTCACCCCAAGAAACTCTGGTCTGACCAGGGGACCAATTTTGTGGGAGCTGAACCTGCATTGAAGGAGCTCTACAATTTCCTTGCGAGTATCGACAAAGAAGAGATCCAAAGAAAGGCAGCCGTAGTTGGGTCTGACTGGATGTAGGAGTTTAGTCCAGCGGACTCCCCACACTGGAATGGAGCAGCAGAGGCAGCTGTTCGCGTGTTGAAAAGGGCGTTGAGTAACGTTGGTGAGGAGGGAAGCTTGACTGCTCTGGAATTCCAAACCCTCCTCTATTTGGCGGCCAACCTCACCAATGAGAGGCCAATCAGGGCCAGAGCTCAAGTTCAGGAAGAAATTGTAGATGTTTTGACACCAAACTCTTTGTTTCGTGTCAAAACATCTACAAGGGCCCAGAGGCGACAACATGGGTTTTGAGATCCCTGCCTACCCATTCAATCGTCTACGTGCAGTCCAGGTGGAAGTGGCAAGTTTTGGAGACGCTGGAGCCAGTTGGCCGGGGCATGCCATTTTTGCCGAACAAACTGGCTCCAGAGAAATGTCTCTGTTGGGGACCTTGTCTGGGTGGCAGATCAGAACGCACTTAGGGGCCATTTCAAGCTGGGCCGCGTGGAGGAGGCAGATCCAGATCACCGGGGTGTTGTTCGGGACGTCAAATTAAGGATTTGTTGTGGTCGTCCCATCAACTGGTCTCAGGCAAGGAAGGACAGGGAACCATGTCATTCCACCATTCTCCACAGGGACGTAAGGAGGTTGGTGGTGTTACTGCCAGTAGAGGAGCAAGAGGGACGTGGTTCATCCCCCTGAGTATCCGAGAAATACTTGCGGATTGGGGACTCTTTGGTGTGGGGACCAGGCCCAACCTGTTTAAAACATGGTTATAAGAGTTTTTTGTTTTCTATATTAGTGTTTACTGCTATTGGTTATTGTAGCCTACTTAGTCTGACACGTAGCCCAAGTGGGAGGTGTGTGGTTTTTTTCCCATATTTTTAACATGTCGATTTATTTTGTTGTGATTTATTATCAGCCAGACCCATATTTGATTTAAATGACAAATTTATTTAAGACGGAGTGATTTATGTAAGTCTGGGATGATACGTGTTAACAGCCACTCATAGATCCTACCTGCTGGATCTTCTTTTCATTGATATTGCTGTTATGACTGATGAAGCTGAACTGGTGAGTTCCTGTGTTGACTAAATAACATGTTAAAGCTATAAATATGACTATTCTTTTTTTTTTTTTTTTGCCTGTCCCATTTGGTTCTTTAGCCGTCAGAATTGTTGTCTGAAGACCAACAAGGATACCCAATGGATTTGTTTTGCCAAATGGATCATCATGGCATTGCCGTATTGGTCAATTTGATCGACCTTTGTTTTTATTATTTATTTTATTTTATTTTCAATCGTTACAGACGGGACAGACCGACAGAGTGAGGGATAGGAAAGGGAGAAAGAAAGAGGAAGGAAAAGAAAAACAGAAGGGGAGAGGGACAGTGAGAAAGGGGGAAAAAAAGAACAAAAAATCTCCTGGATCACCTGTTGAGAGAAAAAGAATAGAAAACAAGCAAAAAAAAAAACAAAGCAACATACTAAACACAACACCATCGCATTAATCTAGCTAAGTGTAAACAGCAGTAAATACTAAATATGGAATATTGTTGTGCAGCATGCAGGACAGACAGCGCACAATGTGCTTTGAAGTAGCAGCCAAGAAAGGTGTGATTTAAGTCTACGAACAGTGAACACCAGTGTGGATCAGCGCGCTTGTATTCAAAAGGTTTCCCCATGTAATGGTCCGCAAGAGGATGTAGAGACCCATAGCCCTGTCCCCCAGGGCATGCAGCAGGCATGGAGGAGATCCAGGCCCCAGACTTCCAGAGGCCCCAGAGTGCGAGAGCCCAAGGAGGACCACCGGAGGGGCATCCGTGCCACCCTCATGGGAAGGGCTGAGGATCCCCAGACGAGGGGTCACCCAGTAGCCACCGAGCAGAAGCTAGAGGGGGCCTGCACTGGCGCACCCGCCGGCTCTGCCAGCAGTCGGCTGTGCCAGAGTGGACCGAGCCGCACCCGCGCCCCGGAAGAGGCCTGACCGAGCAACAGGCGCCAGGCCCCACCAAGTAGCCACCGGGAGTGAGCTGGTACATACCTGAGCACCCAGCCCCGGACACCAAGAACCACCAATGCACCGACCCCTGAGGGCATCAGTCACCGGCAGGGAGTGTGGTGAGGGGAGATAGGCCTCCACACTTTGGAGGGCCTGGGAGTTCCCAGAGAGGTGGAGTGTAAGACCCGACCTGACATATAGACACAGACCAACAGGCACACACAGACACAAACATGCATTCCCACCCTCATGCACACATATACAAAAACTCAACACTCACCCAACGTAAGGATTGACATAAATGGACATGTACACACAATCACACTCCCCAAACATACTCTATACCCCAGGTCCAGGTACCCTCGCCCCCAGAGGGGGAAACGGCCAAGAGATGTTACCCTCCCCCCCGGGGTGGAGGCAAGTAGACCGTCCCAGGCTCTGCAGCAGCAGGGAGGCCAATCGGACAGCCAACATCTCCTCCCAGCCCCCCCGCCCCGATGGCTAGTAGAGAACAGGGGTGTGTGAAGACCCCATACCTCCCTCCTCCCGCTCATGTGTAGTGTTGCTGCGTGTTGTTCTAAAGTGCATTTAAGACACGGGAGAGCATGGTGCTGCTGCCAGAGAGCAGCAGGTGTTAGCACGGCCCCTCCCAAGAACCCTCAATGTCTACATGGATTTAAAATTGAGAGGTGGGCACCGGCGCCAGAGGTAGGTTTGAATACACAAACCGTCCACTGGACACCGTTAACGTGCCCACCCTCAAGGCCCTATATGTATGTGTGTGTTATAAGAGTGTAAGTAATGTGGATGTTTAAGTTGTGAGATAAAATTGAGGCACAGGTGGCCAGAAGAGGACGGGGGGGGGGGGGGGGGGGTGTGTCTCCCCTGCACCCTGGTGACACACCCGCACCCCAAGGCCCTACCTGTGTGGGTGGGTGTGGTGGAGCGGGAAGAGAGAGGTAGCCGGGGATGGGGAGGAAAAGATATGAATATGACTATTACTAAACTGTACTGTCATTAATAGTGTTGCTTTGTTAATGATGTATGGGTGTTTATTTTGTGTCTTTCAGTTGATTACCTGGCTTCTGTAAAGGCACGGTTACTGTACTGGTGTTAGCTTATGCTTGTGAAATAAAGCTTATAAAAGGCAGCAATCAGATGTCCGAGCCTGAGTACGACACTGTTTCATCAGTTTGCTAAATTAAAGGTAGTTAGCTTAGTAAAAACCGTACAGCCTTGGTGCCACTGGATTTTAACATGTCTCACACTCATACAGTAAGACCAATGGTGGGGGTCTAGTAAGGAAGTTGGGGGGAAGCAGACAACTCCTCAGGAAGAATCTTTTGTCTCTTTGAGGACTCTGGGAGGTAGCAAGGGAGGGTGAACCTTAAGGTGTGAAACAGCTGTGTACTGCCTTTTGTTCCTGGAGAAGGTATTTAACTGAGAGCCATGTTAGACTCAGGGAGACTCGGCTGATCATCTGCCCCACGATCATGCAGGCACTTCATCAAGCTTGGTTGTCTGTTCTTTGTGTGTTTGATTAAAGAATGTTAGCTACCGCTCAATGCTCGTCTGCAGGCTTTATTTAATGGATGTTTGTATCTGTGTCTATATGTCAGGTCGGGTATCAGACGCCACCTCTCTGGGGACATCTCAGGCCCTCCAAGGTATGGAGGCCTATCTCCCCCCACCACTTCCCCTGCCGGTGGCAGACGCCCTCAGACATCGGTGCATTGGTGGTTCTTTGTGTCCGGGGATGGGCGTCCGGGTACACACCGGCTCACTCCTTGGTGGCTGCTTGTCGGGGCCTGGAGCCTGGGGCTCGCTCGGGCCCCTTCGGGGGTGGGGTGCCCTCGGCCTCTGGGCCTGGGGCTCAGGCACAGCTGGCTGCCGGCGGAGCTCACGGGCAAGTCACTGCAATCCCCCTGGCTTCTGCTCCGTGGCTGCTGAGTGACCCCTCATCTGGGGTTCTCCTCAGTTCTTTCCGGGAGAGTGGCACAGTTGCCCCTCCATTGGTCTTCCTTCCTTCCTCTGAGGGTCTCTGGATGTCTGGAGCCTGGATCTCCTCCATACCTGCTTCATGCCCTGGAGGACGGGGCTGTGGCCCCCCCACACCCTCTAGCAGATCATTACATGAAGGAACCTTTTAAATACAAGTGCGTCCATGCTCACAGGTGTACACACACACAAACTACACCCTTTTTGGCTCCTACCTCAAAGCACACTGCGCGCTGTCGATCTTACGTGCTGCACAATAATATTCAATATTTAGTATTTACTGTTATATTCACATAGATCATCGCCATGATGTTGTTTATTATATTGCTCTCTTTTTGTTGCTTGTTTTCTCTTTTTCCTTTCTCAACAGGTGATCCAGGTGATTGATATATGTATTTTTTGTCTTTGTTTTGTTGGTTTTTGTTTGTTGCCCTTTATCACTGTCCCTCTTTCCCGCTGTTTTTCTTTCCCTCTTTCTTTCTTCCTTTTCTTTCCCCCAGTCAAGTCTGTCCCGTATTTAGCAAGTTAAAATAAAATAAAATAAAATAAACAATAAAAACAAAGGTCAATCAAATGGACCAATACGGCAAGGCTGGGATAAGTGTTTTGAATGAATAGAAATGTGAAACATAAGAAGGTGTGTCTTTGACTGTTCCTGCATAACTTATTTTCGGACTAGCTGACAAGTTATGCTCCGGTCATTTGGTAGAGCTGAAGCAGGCGGCATCAAAACATAAATCTACTCTACCCGGCTTAAATCACAAGACCATCTCTGACCAAAGAGCTGTAGATTTTTCTTGTTTGCACAAATTAATTCATATTCACACTAATTCTGTTCACAACTCCAACAAAATGAGGAAGAGGAGGGGGAGAAACACAATTAGATTGAATTACAATTGGATGGAAGTTGAGGACAAGGAGATGGAAGCTTAGGATGAGGAGGAAGAGAAGCAGCAGGAGCATCTTTAGGGATCTCTATGATGTCATTGAGGTTTGTTTCATTAATATGGTCCTCTCACAAAGAAAGATGACTTGTTTTAGTTCACCTGTATTAAGTAGTGATGTGCAAAATGTTGTGGAAAACCACAGAGCAGCACATATAGGCCATCTGCAGGTAAATGAACATCGAATCTCTCAGACTAAAATCCGTATTATACTTTTAGTCTTAAGAACATATGTTGTATATTTATCACCCTTATGATAAAACCCATGTCGGCCATTGGTTTATGGACTTTGTATTTTGAAGCCACAACATTTGCTTTATTGCTATCGGTATGTGGGTTTTTGTGAGCCTTTTGGGACCATATTAGGATGAGGGATCAAAATCTGAAGTTGTGCACACTACTGTTTCATTTAGCGTGTATCCATAAGATTTGTACAGCAGATCCAAGTTGTGCCTTGAAAACAGGAACGTTGTCTGCATAAAGGAGAACTTTAATAGCAGGCTTGTACAAAGTGAGGCTTTGTGCTCACATTTGCTGCAAAATGTGAAGATGGCGCCGGGTGTCATGGCACGCCGTCTGTCGGTTCTGCAATATTTATGTTTTGTGTTCTTAGTGGTGTCCCTGCTAGTTTTAAAAACCCACTCTTTGTTGGCGTATGAGCAACAGACGCTGCTTAATATCCGTGACTCACTGCTGAAGCTTCCCAGCGTTAGCGAGCGATGTGGAGGACTGCCGCCGCCTCTGGCGTTGGTACCGGAGGAACTGCATCGCCATGACCCCCCTGGAATCCTTCGAAACGGAAGCGCTGGAGAAGTGGACGTGTGCACAGAACGCACTCTGGGAAGCATGTTTGGGTCAGAACTCGCATGCGGCGGGTCCTTACCATCGGCGACCCTGGCTGTTTAGGACTTTATTTTGGCCTCAAACAGCACTGCCTTCTTCCTGTTTACCCGATGTCATCGGAGCACGCTCACCCGACGGTGCTTTATTGGTCGCCATGCCGACAGGATATGAGGGGAGGTGGAGCAAATTTAAACAACCTACAATCACTGCCTGCTACTACGGATGGACAGAGAGTTAAATTAGCTCTCTTAAACGCAAGATCTGTATCAAATAAAACTCATGTTCTTCGGGACTTTTTTGATACTCATATGCTGGATGTCATGTTCCTAACTGAGACATGGCTGCGCGTTGGTGAAGTGGCACCCTTGCTGGAACTTTGCCCCTCCAATGCCAGCTTCTTCAGCTCACCCAGGTTGTCTGGGAGGTAGCCTCTATCATCAAAGACTGTTTTAAATGAAAACAGATACAAAGTCCTGGTGTTTTTACCTCATTTGAGTCCCAACTCCTGACTTTAAGCTGTCCTGTGGTTCTAATTATAGTCATCTATCGTCCATCTAAATATAATGGCTTGTTTATTTCGGAATTTTCAGTCTTCTTGACATGTTTTATCGCTCACTATGAAAGGATTCTTATAGTGGGGGACTTTAATATTCATTGTTTTGTGAGGATAAACCCCTGGTCAAAGATTTGTTAAATGTAATTGATTGCTTAAACTTCACACAATTTGTGTCTGGGCCAACATGTAAGGGCCACACCCTAGACCGGTGCTTCCCAAACTTTTTTTGCTGGGCCCCCCTTTGTTTTCAAGAAAATGTTCCCCCCCCCCCCCCCCCCCCCCTCCGAATCGTTCGTTTAAAAGATTTTTTTAAAACTCCTTTTTTGCGTTTACGTGTGGACGAGGAATACAGAGTTCGTCACGCAACATCAAAGGTATGTAACTTTTTTCACGTCACGCTGTGCACCACGCTATTGTTTACATAAGATGAATTGCAGAATGGCAGATAAAGACAAAATACTGTTAATCTGACTATCTGCAGGTTTTACACACTTACATACACACACGCAGTTACTGTCCCTCTATTTACAAAGGCAGAGGCGTCACGATGTGATTATTTTACATGTAGTTGTTTTTTCCTGTGTAATAATGTTCAACATTGCTGTCAATACATTTTTCTCTCTGTGCAAAATGTGTTCAAAAACATAAACAGCTGTGGGATCCTGTTTGTCTGTGATTTGAAACGGGGGAACAAATCGTGTCAGGATCAGCCTGATGTTATTTGTATCCCGCTGTAACTTTACTGTATAAAGAGCAAACATCTCCAACATGTCAGGAGTAGTTAGTGTGGGGATGGACAAAAGTATTTTACCAGCACAATATAATCTGCAGTATTATCATTGCTTTAACAATGTAACAGATAGCTTTAAGATGGCCTTAAGATGTTTATGCATACTGTTATCATATTAACCTTGTATTCCAGATGCAGTTATAACTATTTTATACACATTGCATATCTGTGCTTATTTTGAGTTGATGTTCGGTTCATTAATAATAATAATATATAATCCTGAGAACATAGAAGGAATTGCAATACATGCTTACAAAACACTTACAGTGGGGCAAAAAAGTATTTAGTCAGCCACCGATTATGCAAGTTCCCCCACTTAAAATGATGACAGAGGTCAGTAATTTGCACCAGAGGTACACTTCAACTGTGAGAGACAGAATGTGAAAAAAAATCCATGAATTCACGAGGTAGGATTTGTAAAGAATTTATTCGTAAATTAGGGTGGAAAATAAGTATTTGGTCACCTCAAACAAGGAAAATCTCTGGCTCTCACAGACCTGTAACGTCTTCTGTAAGAAGCTTTTCTGTCCCCCACTCGTTACCTGTATGAATGGCACCTGTTTGAACTCATCATCTGTATAAAAGACACCTGTCCACAGCCTCAAACAGTCAGACTCCAAACTCCGCCATGGCCAAGACCAAAGAGCTTTCGAAGGACACCAGGAAAAGTATTGTAGACCTGCACCAGACTGGGAAGAGTGAATCTACAATAGGCAAGCAGCTTGGTGTGAAAAAATCAACTGTGGGAGCAATCATCAGAAAATGGAAGACATACAAGACCACTGATAATCTCCCTCGATCTGGGGCTCCACGCAAGATCTCATCCCGTGGGGTCAAAATGATCATGAGAATGGTGAGCAAAGATCCCAGAACCACACGGGGGGACCTGGTGAATGACCTGCAGAGAGCTGGGACCAAAGTAACAAAGGTCACCATCAGTAACACACTACAATGGCAGGGAATCAAATCCCGCAGTGCCAGACGTGTTCCGCTGCTGAAGCCAGTGCATGTCCAGGCCCGTCTGAAGTTTGCCAGAGAGCACATGGATGATACAGCCGAGGATTGGGAGAATGTCATGTGGTCAGATGAAACCAAAGTAGAACTTTTTGGTATAAACTCAACTCGTCGTGTTTGGAGGAAGAAGAATACTGAGTTGCATCCCAAGAACACCATACCTACTGTGAAGCATGGGGGTGGAAACATCATGCTATGGGGCTGTTTTTCTGCCAAGGGGACAGGACGACTGATCCGTGTTAAGGACAGAATGAATGGGGCCATGTATCGTGAGATTTTGAGCCAAAACCTCCTTCCATCAGTGAGAACTTTGAAGATGAAACGAGGCTGGGTCTTCCAACATGACAATGATCCAAAACACACCGCCCGGGCAACAAAGGAGTGGCTCCGTAAGAAGCATTTGAAAGTCCTGGAGTGGCCTAGCCAGTCTCCAGACCTCAACCCCATAGAAAATCTGTGGCGGGAGTTGAAAGTCCGTGTTGCTCGGCGACAGCCCCAAAACATCACTGCTCTCGAGAAGATCTGCATGGAGGAATGGGCCAAAATACCAGCTACTGTGTGTGCAAACCTGGTAAAGACCTATAGTAAACGTTTGACCTCTGTTATTGCCAACAAAGGTTATGTTACAAAGTATTGAGTTGTATTTTTGTTATTGACCAAATACTTATTTTCCACCCTGATTTACGAATAAATTCTTTACAAATCCTACCATGTGGATTCATGGATTTTTTTTTCACATTCTGTCTCTCACAGTTGAAGTGTACCTCTGGTGCAAATTACTGACCTCTGTCATCATTTTAGGTGGGGGAACTTGCACAATCGGTGGCTGACTAAATACTTTTTTGCCCCACTGTATATCACGTCATTTTTAATATCTTTTATATGTTCATATTCTTGTATTGAGTTTTAAGTAGTATCAGTTGGTTAAAACATTTATTCAATTTATATTACATCTATAGTTTTAGAAAATTGTTGACAGTGGCCTCTGTTTGACTGTGAGCGTTAGTAGGTGAGAGGTGACACAGAGTGCCACGTAAGGTCGTGACATCTCATGTTTGCTTGTAATTGTGGGCTTGCAGAAGTGCTCGCTCACTGCACAATCATTGTCTGCGGTTTTGAAGAAGCGCTAATCAGAAAGGTTGACAGGAAACATCTGCTATGAAGACGAAGACAATGTTCTTTTAAACTGTGTTAAAAGTCATTGTGGTTTTGATCTGACCTACGTATGAAATGGATCTGACGTTGAGGGGGCGTCATTAAATTTAAGCCCCGATGGTATAAAATATCTGTTTATGCTTTGATTAAGTCGGAGATCAGCCCTGTCTGCGAACGGAGCTGGTTTTCCCACGCGTGTATTTCATTAAAATCAATTGTTTGACCAAGCTCTTGGACCATGGTTGTTTGTACTCTCCTTCCTCAACATATACTGTGTATTGTGTATTTTGTTGTACAGTTATTTTATTTTCAACTTTAATTTATATATTTTATCTTATTCTTTCCCAGTTAAATTTACCCTTCATTCTAATTTGTGTTGTACAGTTATTTCATTTTTAACCTTAATTAGGGCCCGAGCACCGAGAGTGCGAAGGCCCTATTGTATCTACTCCGTTTCTTATTAGGGCCCAAGCACCAAGAGTGCGAAGGCCCTATTGTATCTGCTCCGTTTCTTATTATTATTCACCCCAAACAAGGGCCTTTTTGAGGGCCTAAACATGCTCAAAAACTCATGAAATTTTGCACACATGCCAGGTCTGGTGAAAAATTTTGTATTTTAATGGTTTTACATATGAGCACTGGGAATTGGCTCTACAGCGCCACCTATGCCTTGTTAAATGCAGCCCTACGACCACATCGTTTGAGCTACATGTATGAAATTTGGCACACATGTGTATCATGCCGAGTCGAACAAAAAAGTCACTGGGCCCATTGATGCAAACCCAACAGGAAGTCCGCAATTTAGAAGTGAAGGTGACATTTTGGCTCTAATTTTGCCATTTTCATGCCTCGAACTTTTTCGAACTCCTCCTTGGGATTTGGTCCTATAAACTTCAAATTTGGACAGTGTGTATTACACCCTTGTGCCATGTTGAATTGCGGAGCTTTTGAGTTTTCACAATACTATGAGGCCGTGGCGCCATGGCGAATTTTGATGACTCGCCATGAAAATCTTATTGCCTCTCATTTTGTCATACATTTTCTGACCTTGACCAAAGTGAACACATATGATAAGGCTCCACCCCTGAACATATTTCAACTGCCATATTTGACATCAAGGACAGCGCCACCTAGTGGGAACAGGAAATGTCATGTTTTACACTTTGGGGTACAGTATAGTGATGGGTGACATCTGCAGCCTCAAATTTCTCCAGGAAAGCCTTAAGGAGTTGGTCTTGGGTTACAGTGAAAACTGTGAGTTTTCGCGAAAGGGTGTGACCCCAGCAGCATGGCGAACTTTGATGTCACGCCATGAAGAAACAAATTAGTATAACTCAATGAAATCCAGTCTGATCAGTACCAGACTTTACAGGCATGATGTCAGACCTGCCCTGAACAGATTGATGTGCCCATTGTCGGAAATACGGACAGCGCCACCTAGTGGCAACAGGAAATGTCATGGCTTTAATTTTGTTGTACTGATTTTCACAGGTTCATCGTGGCCACCTCAAAAGCGGTGAATATCACCATCAGTCCCTCGTGATGCTTCAGTGCAAAAATTGTGACTTTAAACTGAACGGCGCACCCTGGTGGCAACGCGGTCCACCATGAAAGATGAAGTGGCTTTTGAGGGTCTTGGCAAGTTTATAGAGGCTTGAAATTTGGCACACACCTCCAATGTGACGAAGGCTTTGTTGTCATGTGATCATTTTCATTGAATATCCCAAAATGGCTCCACAGCGCCCCCTACAAAATTTCAAAACCACAGCCCCTGCTCTGTGTTTTATGTATGAATCTGAAACCTGGTAGGCTTATAGGAGATATCAAGATGTACAAAAAAGTCTCTTGGAGCAATATCCCAAATCCAACAGGAAGTCAGCCATTTTAAAATTAATGTGCAATTTTGGCGACATTTTCTCCTCTTTTCAGGCACCGTGCTTTGACGTACTCCTCCAAGGGATTTCATCAGATTGATGCAATCTCATGTGTGTGGAATCTAAAGACCTTTGTGATGTTAAATTGCGAACCTTTTTACATTCAGGGAAATGGGGTGGTCATGGCGGCACGTGGAGTTTCAATCACTCGCCAAAAAGCAGTAATCTGCTGTCACTCAAAATCAAAATGTCCAATATGTCCCAAAGGTCGCAGGCGTGATGAGACTCGAGCTAGGAAATGTTTGTTATGCCATTTGTCAGTAATGGTTAGAGCGCCACCTAGTGGGACGACTATAATCATGATTGAATGAGATGAAATGATAGCTGGTGGTTAAATGCATGAATTCCATCAATGTGACATCAGATCGGAGGTGCTGGTTTTAGGTGTTGGGCGTGGCTCGACGCGCCGGGGTGCGAGGGCCCTCATAACGCTGCTTGCAGCTTTAATTAGGGCCCGAGCACCGAGAGTGCGAAGGCCCTATTGTATCTGCTCCGTTTCTTATTATTATTAGGGCCCGAGCACCGAGAGTGCGAAGGCCCTATTGTATCTGCTCCGTTTCTTATTATTAGGGCCCGAGCACTGAGAGTGCGAAGGCCCTATTGTATCTGCTCCGTTTCTTATTATTATTATTAGGGCCCGAGCACTGACAGTGCGAAGGCCCTATTGTAATTGCTCTGTTTATTATTATTAGGGCCCGAGCACCGAGAGTGCGAAGGCCCTATTGTATCTGCTCCGTTTCTTATTATTATTATTATTATTATTATTATTATTATTATTCACCCCAAACAAGGGCCTTTTTGAGGGCCTAAACATGCTCAAAAACTCATGAAATTTTGCACACATGCCAGGTCTGGTGAAAAATTTTGTATTTTATTGGTTTTACATATGAGCACTGGGAAATGGCTCTACAGCGCCACCTATGCCTTGTTAAATGCAGCCCTACGACCACATCGTTTGAGCTACATGTATGAAATTTGGCACACATGTGTATCATGCCAAGACGAACAAAAAAGTCTGTGGGCCCATTGACGCAAACCCAACAGGAAGTCCGCCATTTGGAAGAGAAGGTGACATTTTGGCTCTAATTTTGCCATTTCCATGCCTCGAACTTTTGCGAACTCCTCCTTGGGGTTTCATTTCATAACCTTCAAATTTGGACAGTGTCAACTACACCCTTGTGCCATGTTAAATTGCGGAGCTTTTGAGTTTTCACAATACTATGAGGCCGTGGCGCCATGGCGAATTTCGATGACTCGCCATGAAAATCTTATTGCCTCTCATTTTGTCATACATTTTCTGACCTTGACCAAAGTGAACACATATGATAAGGCTCCACCCCTGAACATATTTCAACTGCCATATTTGACCTCAACGACAGCGCCACCTAGTGGGAACAGGAAATGTCATGTTTTACACTTTGGGGTACAGTATAGTGATGGGTGAGATCTGCAGCCTCAAATTTCTCCAGGAAAGCCTTAAGGAGTTGGTCTTGGGTTACAGTGAAAACTGTGAGTTTTCGCCAAAGGGTGTGACCCCAGCAGCATGGCGAACTTTGATGTCACGCCATGAAGAAACAAATTAGTATAACTCAATGAAATCCAGTCTGTTCAGTACCAGACTTTACAGGCATGATGTCAGACCCGCCCTGAACAGATTGATGTGCCCATTGTCGGAAATACGGACAGCGCCACCTAGTGGCAACAGGAAATGTCATGGCTTTAATTTTGTTGTACTGATTTTCACAGGCTCATCGTGGCCACCTCAAAAGCGGTGAATATCACCATCAGTCCCTCGTGATGCTTCGGTGCAAAAATTGTGACTTTAAACTGAACGGCGCACCCTGGTGGCAACACGGTTCAACATGAAAGATGAAGTGGCTTTTGAGGGGCTTGGAAAGTTTATAGAGGCTTGAAATTTGGCACACACCTCCAAATGGATGAAGGCTTTGTTGTCATGTGATCATTTTCATTGAATATCCCAAAATGGCTCCACAGCGCCCCCTACAAAATTTCAAAACCACAGCCCCTGCTCTGTGTTCTATGTATGAGTCTGAAACC
The DNA here is from genome assembly GCF_057382185.1 of Mchenga conophoros. NCBI lineage: Eukaryota > Metazoa > Chordata > Actinopteri > Cichliformes > Cichlidae > Mchenga > Mchenga conophoros. The sequence continues at coordinate 1,438,721 of NC_140531.1, read as the reverse complement.
TGGTAAGATTATAGGAGATATCAAGATGTACAAAAAAGTCTCTTGGAGCAATATCCCAAATCCAACAGGAAGTCAGCCATTTTAAAATTAATGTGTAATTTTGGCGACATTTTCCCATCTTTTCAGGCACCGTACTTTGACGAACTCCTCCAAGGGATTTCATCAGATTGGACCGATCTGCAGTTTGTGGAATCTAAAGACCTTTGTGTTGTTAAATTGCGAAGCTTTTTACGTCCAGGGAAACGGGGTGGTCATGGCGGCACTTAGAGTTTGAATCACTCGCCAAAAAGCAGTAATCTGCTGTCACTCAAAAACACAATGTCCAATCTCTCCCAAACGTCTCAGGTGTGATGAGACTCGAGCTTGGAAGTGTTTGTTATGCCATTTGTACATAATGGTTAGAGCGCCACCTAGTGGAACAACTAACTAATCATGAATGAATGAGTTGAAATGTTAGCTGGTGGTTAAATGCATGAATTCCATCAATGTGACATCAGATCGGACGTGCTGGTTTTAGGTGTTGGGCGTGGCTCGACGCGCCGGGGGTGCGAGGGCCCTCATAACGCTGCTTGCAGCTTTAATTATTATTATTATTATTATTATTATTATTATTATTATTATTCCGGCAAATGAATTGGCCGTTTGAGGACCTAAACATGCTCGAAAACTCATGAAATTTTGCACACGCGTCAGGTCTGGTGAAACTTTACGTATTTTAATGTTCCCAGACATGGCCAGGGAAAATTAGCTCAGTAGCGCCACCTAGAAAAATGAAAAACGCGAGCCCCCGGTATGGGTATGACCTACACGTTTGAAAGTCGGTACACCTATATAACGTTCAGAGTCGAACAAAAAAGTCTATTATGGCAATGTCCTAAACCCAACAGGAAGTCCGCCATTTTGGATTGAAGGTGACATTTTGGCTCTGATTTTACCGTTTCCATGCCTTGTACTTTAACGAACTCCTCCTTGGGATTTGGTCCTATAAACTTCAAATTTGGACAGTGTCAACTACACCCTTGTGCCATGTTAAATTGCGGAGCTTTTGAGTTTTCACAATACTATGAGGCCGTGGCGCCATGGCGAATTTCGATGGCTCGCCATGAAAATCTTATTGCCTCTCATTCTGTCATACATGTTCCGATCTGGACCAAAGAGCACACATATGATAAGGCTCCACCCCTGAACATATTTCAACTGCCATATTTGACATCAAGGACAGCGCCACCTAGTGGGAACAGGAAATGTCATGTTTTACACTTTGGGTTACAGTATAGTGATGGGTGAGATCTGCAGCCTCAAATTTCTCCAGGAAAGCCTTAAGGAGTTGGTCTTGGGTTACAGTGAAAACTGTGACTTTTCGCAAAAGGGTGTGACCCCAGCAGCATGGCGAACTTTGATGTCACGCCATGAAGAAACAAATTAGTATAACTCAATGAAATCCAGTCTGATCAGTACCAGACTTTACAGGCATGATGTCAGACCCGCCCTGAACAGATTGATGTGCCCATTGTCGGAAATACGGACAGCGCCACCTAGTGGCAACAGGAAATGTCATGGCTTTAATTTTGTTGTACTGATTTTCACAGGTTCATCGTGGCCACCTCAAAAGCGGTGAATATCACCATCAGTCCCTCGTGATGCTTCAGTGCAAAAATTGTGAGTTTAAACTGAACGGCGCACCCTGGTGGCAACGCTGTTCAACATTAAAGATGAAGTGGCTTTTGAGGGTCTTGGCAAGTTTATAGAGGCTTGAAATTTGGCACACACCTCCAAATGGATGAAGGCTTTGTTGGCATGTGATCATTTTCATTGAATAGCACGAAATTGCTCCACAGCGCCCCCTACAAAATTTCAAAACCACAGCCCCTGCTCTGTGTTCTATGTATGATTCTGAAACCTGGTAAGCTTATAGGAGATATCAAGATGTACAAAAAAGTCTCTTGGTGCAATATCCCAAATCCAACAGGAAGTCAGCCATTTTAAAATTAATGTGTAATTTTGGCAACATTTTCCCCTCTTTCCAGGCACCGTTCTTTGACGAACTCCTCCAAGGGATTTCATCATATTGAACCAATCTCCAGTGTGTGGAATCTAAAGACCTTTGTGATGTTAAATTGCGAAGCTTTTTACGTTCAGTGAAACGGGGTGGTTATGGTGGCACTTAGAGTTTGAATCACTCGCCAAAAAGCAGTAATCTGCTGTCACTCAAAAACACAATGTTCAATCTCTCCCAAACGTCTCAGGTGTGATGAGACTCGAGCTCGGAAGTGTTTGTTATGCCATTTGTACATAATGGTTAGAGCGCCACCTAGTGGAACGACTAACTAATCATGAATGAATGAGTTGAAATGTTAGCTGGTGGTTAAATGCATGAATTCCATCAATGTGACATCAGATCGGAGGTGCTGGTTTTAGGTGTTGGGCTTGGCTCGACGCGCCGGGGGTGCGAGGGCCCTCATAACGCTGCTTGCAGCTTTAATTATTATTATTATTCACCCCAAACAAGGGCCTTTTTGAGGGCCTAAACATGCTCAAAAACTCATGAAATTTTGCACACATGCCAGGTTTCGTGAAAAATTTTGTATTTTAATGGTTTTACATATGAGCACTGGGAAATGGCTCTACAGCGCCACCTATGCCTTGTTAAATGCAGCCCTACGACCACATCGTTTGAGCTACATGTATGAAATTTGGCACACATGTGTATCATGCCAAGACGAACAAAAAAGTCTGGGGGCCCATTGACGCAAACCCAACAGGAAGTCCGCCATTTGGAAGAGAAGGTGACATTTTGGCTCTAATTTTGCCATTTCCATGCCTCGAACTTTAACGAACTCCTCCTTGGGATTTGGTCCTATAAGCTTCAAATTTGGACAGTGTCAACTACACCCTTGTGCCATGTTAAATTGCGGAGCTTTTGAGTTTTCACAATAGTATGAGGCCGTGGCGCCATGGCGAATTTTGATGACTCGCCATGAAAATCTTATTGCCTCTCATTCTGTCATACATGTTCCGATCTGGACCAAAGAGCACACATATGATAAGGCTCCACCCCTGAACATATTTCAACTGCCATATTTGACATCAAGGACAGCGCCACCTAGTGGGAACAGGAAATGTCATGTTTTACACTTTGGGGTACAGTATTGTGATGGGTGACATCTGCAGCCTCAAATTTCTCCAGGAAAGCCTTAAGGAGTTGGTCTTGGGTTACAGTGAAAACTGTGACTTTTCACGAAAGGGTGTGACCCCAGCAGCATGGCGAACTTTGATGTCACGCCATGAAGAAACAAATTAGTATAACTCAATGAAATCCAGTCTGATCAGTACCAGACTTTACAGGCATGATGTCAGACCCGCCCTGAACAGATTGATATGCCCATTGTCGGAAATACGGACAGTGCCACCTAGTGGCAACAGGAAATGTCATGGCTTTAACTTTGTTGTACTGATTTTCACAGGTTTATCGTGGCCACCTCAAAAGCGGTGAATATCACCATCAGTCCCTCGTGATGCTTCAGTGCAAAAATTGTGACTTTAAACTGAACGGCGCACCCTGGTGGCAACGCGGTTCATCATGAAAGATGAAGTGGCTTTTGAGGGGCTTGGAAAGTTTATAGAGGCTTGAAATTTGGCACACACCTCCAAATGGATGAAGGCTTTGTTGTTATGTAACCATTTTCCTTGAATAGCGCAAAATGGCTCCACAGCGCCCCCTACAATATTTCAAAACATCAGCCCCTGCTCTGTGTTTCATCTATGAGTCTGACACTTGGTAAGCTTGTGTAAGATATCAAGATGTACAAAAAAGTCTCTTGGAGCAATATCCCAAATCCAACAGGAAGTCAGCCATTTTAAAATTAATGTGTAATTTTGATGACATTTTCCCCCCTTTTCAGGCCTCATACTTTGACGAACTCCTCCAAGGGATTTCATCATATTGAAGCATTCTTCAGTGTGTAGAATCTAAAGACCTTTGTGATGTTAAATTGCGAAGCTTTTTCCGTTCAGGGAAACGGGGTGGTCATGGCGGCACGTAGAGTTTCAATCACTCGCAAAAAGCAGTAATCTGCTGTCACTAAAAAACACAATGTCCAATCTCTCCCAAAGGTCGCAGGTGTGATGAGACTCGAGCTTGGAAATGTTTGTTATGCTATTTGTCAATAATGGTTAGAGCGCCACCTAGTGGCATGACTATAATCCTGGTTGAATAAGATGAAATGTTAGCTGGTGAGTAAAAGCATGAATTCCATCAATGTGACATCACATCGGACGTGCCGGTTTGAGGTGTTGGCAGTGGCTCGACGTGCCGGGGGTGCGAGGGCCCTCATAACGCTGCTTGCAGCTTTAATTATTATTATTATTATTCACCCCAAACAAGGGCCTTTTTGAGGGCCTAAACATGCTCAAAAACTCATGAAATTTTGCACACATGCCAGGTCTGGTGAAAAATTTTGTATTTTAATGGTTTTACATATGAGCACTGGGAAATGGCTCTACAGCGCCACCTATGCCTTGTTAAATGCAGCCCTACGACCACATCGTTTGAGCTACATGTATGAAATTTGGCACACATGTGTATCATGCCAAGACGAACAAAAAAGTCTGTGGGCCCATTGACGCAAACCCAACAGGAAGTCCGCCATTTGGAAGAGAAGGTGACATTTTGGCTCTAATTTTGCCATTTCCATGCCTCGAACTTTTGCGAACTCCTCCTTGGGGTTTCATTTCATAACCTTCAAATTTGGACAGTGTCAACTACACCCTTGTGCCATCTTAAATTGCGGAGCTTTTGAGTTTTCACAATACTATGAGGCCGTGGCGCCATGGCGAATTTCGATGACTCGCCATGAAAATCTTATTGCCTCTCATTCTGTCATACATGTTCCGATCTGGACCAAACAGCACACATATGATAAGGCTCCACCCCTGAACATATTTCAACTGCCATATTTGACATCAAGGACAGCGCCACCTAGTGGGAACAGGAAATGTCATGTTTTACACTTTGGGGTACAGTATAGTGATGGGTGACATCTGCAGCCTCAAATTTCTCCAGGAAAGCCTTAAGGAGTTGGTCTTGGGTTACAGTGAAAACTGTGACTTTTCGCAAAAGGGTGTGACCCCAGCGGCGTGGCGAACTTTGATGTCACGCCATGAAGAAACAAATTAGTATAACTCAATGAAATCCAGTCTGATCAGTACCAGACTTTACAGGCATGATGTCAGACCCGCCCTGAACAGATTGATGTGCCCATTGTCGGAAATACGGACAGCGCCACCTAGTGGCAACAGGAAATGTCATGGCTTTAATTTTGTTGTACTGATTTTCACAGGTTCATCTTGGCCACCTCAAAAGCGGTGAATATCACCATCAGTCCCTCGTGATGCTTCAGTGCAAAAATTGTGAGATTAAACTGAACGGCGCACCCTGGTGGCAACGCTGTTCAACATGAAAGATGAAGTGGCTTTTGAGGGTCTTGGCAAGTTTATAGAGGCTTTAAATTTGGCACACACCTCCAAATGGATGAAGGCTTTGTTGGCATGTGATCATTTTCATTGAATAGCGCGAAATTGCTCCACAGCGCCCCCTACAAAATTTCAAAACAACAGCCCCTGCTCTGTCTTCTATGTATGATTCTGAAACCTGGTAAGCTTATAGGAGATATCAAGATGTACAAAAAAGTCTCTTGGAGCAATATCCCAAATCCAACAGGAAGTCAGCCATTTTAAAATTAATGTGTAATTTTGGCAACATTTTCCCCTCTTTCCAGGCACCGTTCTTTGACGAACTCCTCCAAGGGATTTCATCATATTGAACCAATCTCCAGTGTGTGGAATCTAAAGACCTTTGTGATGTTAAATTGCGAAGCTTTTTACGTTCAGTGAAACGGGGTGGTTATGGTGGCACTTAGAGTTTGAATCACTCGCCAAAAAGCAGTAATCTGCTGTCACTCAAAAACACAATGTCCAATCTCTCCCAAAGCTCATAGGCGTGATGAGACTCGAGCTCGGAAATGTTTGTTATGCCATTTGTACATAATGGTTAGAGCGCCACCTAGTGGAACGACTAACTAATCATGAATGAATGAGTTGAAATGTTAGCTGGTGGTTAAATGCATGAATTCCATCAATGTGACATCAGATCGGAGGTGCTGGTTTTAGGTGTTGGGCTTGGCTCGACGCGCCGGGGGTGCGAGGGCCCTCATAACGCTGCTTGCAGCTTTAATTATTATTATTATTATTGTTATTATTCACCCCAAACAAGGGCCTTTTTGAGGGCCTAAACATGCTCAAAAACTCATGAAATTTTGCACACATGCCAGGTCTGGTGAAAAATTTTGTATTTTAATGGTTTTACATATGAGCACTGGGAAATGGCTCTACAGCGCCACCTATGCCTTGTTAAATGCAGCCCTACGACCACATCGTTTGAGCTACATGTATGAAATTTGGCACACATGTGTATCATGCCAAGACGAACAAAAAAGTCTGTGGGCCCATTGATGCAAACCCAACAGGAAGTCCGCCATTTGGAAGAGAAGGTGACATTTTGGCTCTAATTTTGCCATTTCCATGCCTCGAACTTTAACGAACTCCTCCTTGGGATTTGGTTGTATAAGCTTCATCTTTGGTCAGTGTCAACTACACACCTGGGCCATGTTAAATTGCGGAGCTTTTGAGTTTTCACAATACTATGAGGCCGTGGCGCCATGGCGAATTTCGATGACTCGCCATGAAAATCTTATTGCCTCTCATTTTGTCATACATTTTCTGACCTTGACCAAAGTGAACACATATGATAAGGCTCCACCCCTGAACATATTTCAACTGCCATATTTGACACCAGGGACAGCGCCACCTAGTGGGAACAGGAAATGTCATGTTTTACACTTTGGGGTACAGTATAGTGATGGGTGACACCTGCAGCCTCAAATTTCTCCAGGAAAGCCTTAAGGAGTTGGTCTTGGGTTACAGTGAAAACTGTGACTTTTCGCAAAAGGGTGTGACCCCAGCAGCATGGCGAACTTTGATGTCACGCCATGAAGAAACAAATTAGTATAACTCAATGAAATCCAGTCTGATCAGTACCAAACTTTACAGGCATGATGTCAGACCCGCCCTGAACAGATTGATATGCCCATTGTCGGAAATACGCACAGCGCCACCTAGTGGCCACAGGAAATGTCATGGCTTTAATTTTGTTGTACTGATTTTCACAGGTTCATCGTGGCCACCTCAAAAGCGGTGAATATCACCATCAGTCCCTCGTGATGCTTCAGTGCAAAAATTGTGACTTTACACTGAACGGCGCACCCTGGTGGCAACGCGGTTCAACATGAAAGATGAAGTGGCTTTTGAGGGGCTTGGAAAGTTTATAGAGGCTTGAAATTTGGCACACACCCCCAAATGGATGAAGGCTTTGTTGTCATATGATCATTTTCATTGAATAGCGCGAAATTGCTCCACAGCGCCCCCTACAAAGTTTCAAAATATCAGCCCCTGCTCTGTGTTTTATCTATGAGTCTGAAACTTGGTAAGCTCATGGAAGATATTAAGATGTACAAAAAAGTCTCTTGGAGCAATATCCCAAATCCAACAGGAAGTCAGCCATTTTAAAATTCATGTGTAATTTTGGCGACATTTTCCCCTCTTTTCAGGCTTCATACTTTGACGAACTCCTCCAAGGGATTTCATCAGATTGGACCGATCTGAAGTTTGTGGAATCTAAAGACTTTTGTGATGTTAAATTGCGAAGCTTTTTACGTTCAGGGAAACGGGGTGGTCATGGCGGCACTTAGAGTTTCAATCACTCGCCAAAAAGCAGTAATCTGCTGTCACTCAAAAACACAATATCCAATCTCTCCCAAACGTCGCAGGTGTGATGAGACTCGAGCTCGGAAATGTTTGTTATGCCATTTGTCAGTAATGGTTAGAGCGCCACCTAGTGGGACGACTATAATCATGGTTCAATGAGATGAAATGTTAGCTGGTGGTTAAATGCATGAATTCCATCAATGTGACATCACATTGGACGTGCTGGTTTTAGGTGTTGGGCGTGGCTCGACACGCCAGGGTGCGAGGGCCCTCATAACGCTGCTTGCAGCTTTAATTAGGGCCCGAGCACTGACAGTGCGAAGGCCCTATTGTAATTGCTCTGTTTATTATTATTAGGGCCCGAGCACTGACAGTGCGAAGGCCCTATTGTAATTGCTCTGTTTATTATTATTATTATTATTTCGGCAAATGAATTGGCCTTTTGAGGGCCTAAACATGCTCGAAAACTCATGAAATTTTGCACACGCGTCAGGTCTGGTGAAAATTTACGTATTTTAATGTTCTCAGACATGGCCAGGGAAAATTAGCTCAGTAGCGCCACCTAGAAAAATGAAAAACGCGGGCCCCCGGTATGGGTATGATCTACATGTTTGAAAGTCGGTACACCTATATAACTTTCAGGGTCGAACAAAAAAGTCTATTATGGCAATGTCCTAAACCCAACAGGAAGTCCGCCATTTTGGATTGAAGGTGACATTTTGGCTCTGATTTTACCGTTTCCATGCCTCGAACTTTAACGAACTCCTCCTTGGGATTTGGTCCTATAAGCTTCAAATTTGGACAGTGTCAACTACACCCTTGTGCCATGTTAAATTGCGGAGCTTTTGAGTTTTCACAATACTATGAGGCCGTGGCGCCATGGCGAATTTCGATGACTCGCCATGAAAATCTTATTGCCTCTCATTTTGTCATACATTTTCTGACCTTGACCAAAGTGAACACATATGATAAGGCTCCACCCCTGAACATATTTCAACTGCCATATTTGACACCAGGGACAGCGCCACCTAGTGGGAACAGGAAATGTCATGTTTTACACTTTGGGGTACAGTATTGTGATGGGTGACATCTGCAGCCTCAAATTTCTCCAGGAAAGCCTTAAGGAGTTGGTCTTGGGTTACAGTGAAAACTGTGACTTTTCACGAAAGGGTGTGACCCCAGCAGCATGGCGAACTTTGATGTCACGCCATGAAGAAACAAATTAGTATAACTCAATGAAATCCAGTCTGATCAGTACCAGACTTTACAGGCATGATGTCAGACCCGCCGTGAACAGATTGATATGCCCATTGTCGGAAATACGGACAGCGCCACCTAGTGGCAACAGGAAATGTCATGGCTTTAACTTTGTTGTACTGATTTTCACAGGTTGATCGTGGCCACCTCAAAAGCGGTGAATATCACCATCAGTCCCTCGTGATGCTTCAGTGCAAAAATTGTGACTTTAAACTGAACGGCGCACCCTGGTGGCAACGCGGTTCATCATGAAAGATGAAGTGGCTTTTGAGGGGCTTGGAAAGTTTATAGAGGCTTGAAATTTGGCACACACCTCCAAATGGATGAAGGCATTGTTGTTATGTAACCATTTTCCATGAATAGCGCAAAATGGCTCCACAGCGCCCCCTACAATATTTCAAAACATCAGCCCCTGCTCTGTGTTTCATCTATGAGTCTGACACTTGGTAAGCTTGTGTAAGATATCAAGATGTACAAAAAAGTCTCTTGGAGCAATATCCCAAATCCAACAGGAAGTCAGCCATTTTAAAATTAATGTGTAATTTTGATGACATTTTCCCCCCTTTTCAGGCCTCATACTTTGACGAACTCCTCCAAGGGATTTCATCATATTGAAGCATTCTTCAGTGTGTAGAATCTAAAGACCTTTGTGATGTTAAATTGCGAAGCTTTTTCCGTTCAGGGAAACGGGGTGGTCATGGCGGCACGTAGAGTTTCAATCACTCGCAAAAAGCAGTAATCTGCTGTCACTAAAAAACACAATGTCCAATCTCTCCCAAAGGTCGCAGGTGTGATGAGACTCGAGCTTGGAAATGTTTGTTATGCTATTTGTCAATAATGGTTAGAGCGCCACCTAGTGGCATGACTTTAATCCTGGTTGAATAAGATGAAATGTTAGCTGGTGATTAAAAGCATGAAATCCATCAATGTGACATCACATCGGACGTGCCGGTTTGAGGTGTTGGCAGTGGCTCGACGTGCCGGGGGTGCGAGGGCCCTCATAACGCTGCTTGCAGCTTTAATTATTATTATTATTATTATTATTATTATTATTATTCCGGCAAATGAATTGGCCGTTTGAGGGCCTAAACATGCTCGAAAACTCATGAAATTTTGCACACGCGTCAGGTCTGGTGAAAATTTACGTATTTTAATGTTCCCAGTCATGGCCAGGGAAAATTAGCTCAGTAGCGCCACCTAGAAAAATGAAAAACGCGAGCCCCCGGTATGGGTATGACCTACACGTTTGAAAGTCGGTACACCTATATAACGTTCAGACTCGAACAAAAAAGTCTATTATGGCAATGTCCTAAACCCAACAGGAAGTCCGCCATTTTGGATTGAAGGTGACATTTTGGCTCTGATTTTACCGTTTCCATGCCTTGTACTTTAACGAACTCCTCCTTGGGATTTGGTCCTATAAACTTCAAATTTGGACAGTGTCAACTACACCCTTGTGCCATGTTAAATTGCGGAGCTTTTGAGTTTTCACAATACTATGAGGCCGTGGCGCCATGGCGAATTTCGATGACTCGCCATGAAAATCTTATTGCCTCTCATTCTGTCATACATGTTCCGATCTGGACCAAAGAGCACACATATGATAAGGCTCCACCCCTGAACATATTTCAACTGCCATATTTGACATCAAGGACAGCACCACCTAGTGGGAACAGGAAATGTCATGTTTTACACTTTGGGGTACAGTATAGTGATGGGTGACATCTGCAGCCTCAAATTTCTCCAGGAAAGCCTTAAGGAGTTGGTCTTGGGTTACAGTGAAAACTGTGACTTTTCGTGAAAGGGTGTGACCCCAGCAGCATGGCGAACTTTGATGTCACGCCATGAAGAAACAAATTAGTATAACTCAATGAAATCCAGTCTGATCAGTACCAGACTTTACAGGCATGATGTCAGACCCGCCCTGAACAGATTGATGTGCCCATTGTCAGGAATACATACAGCGCCACCTAGTGGCAACAGGAAATGTCATGGCTTTAATTTTGTTGTACTGATTTTCACAGGTTGATCGTGGCCACCTCAAAAGCGGTGAATATCACCATCAGTCCCTCGTGATGCTTCAGTGCAAAAATTGTGAGTTTAAACTGAACGGCGCACCCTGGTAGCAACGCTGTTCAACATGAAAGATGAAGTGGCTTTTGAGGGTCTTGGAAAGTTTATAGAGGCTTGAAATTTGGCACACACCTCCAAATGGATGAAGGCTTTGTTGTTATGTAACCATTTTCCTTGAATAGCGCGAAATTGCTCCACAGCGCCCCCTACAAAATTCCAAAACCACAGCCCCTGCTCTGTGTTCTATGTATGAGTCTGAAACCTGGTAAGCTTATGGAAGATCTTAAGATGTACAAAAAAGTCTCTTGGAGCAATATCCCAAATCCAACAGGAAGTCAGCCATTTTAAAGTTAATGTGTAATTTTGGCGACATTTTCCCATCTTTTCAGGCACCGTACTTTGACGAACTCCTCCAAGGGATTTCATCAGATTGGACCGATCTGCAGTTTGTGGAATCTAAAGACCTTTGTGATGTTAAATTGCGAAGCTTTTTACGTCCAGGGAAACGGGGTGGTTATGGCGGCACTTAGAGTTTGAATCACTCGCCAAAAAGCAGTAATCTGCTGTCACTCAAAAACACAATGTCCAATCTCTCCCAAACGTCTCAGGTGTGATGAGACTCGAGCTTGGAAGTGTTTGTTATGCCATTTGTACATAATGGTTAGAGCGCCACCTAGTTGAACGACTAACTAATCATGAATGAATGAGTTGAAATGTTAGCTGGTGGTTAAATGCATGAATTCCATCAATGTGACATCACATCGGACGTGCTGGTTTTAGGTGTTGGGCGTGGCTCGACGCGCCGGGGGTGCGAGGGCCCTCATAACGCTGCTTGCAGCTTTAATTAGGGCCCGAGCACTGAGAGTGCGAAGGCCCTATTGTATCTGCTCCGTTTCTTATTATTATTATTATTATTATTATTATTATTATTATTATTATTATTCACCCCAAACAAGGGCCTTTTTGAGGGCCTAAACATGCTCAAAAACTCATGAAATTTTGCACACATGCCAGGTCTGGTGAAAAATTTTGTATTTTAATGGTTTTACTTATGAGCACTGGGAAATGGCTCTAGAGCGCCACCTATGCCTTGTTAAATGCAGCCCTACGACCACATGGTTTGAGCTACATGTATGAAATTTGGCACATATGTGTATCATTCCAAGACGAACAAAAAAGTCTATGGGCCCATTGACGCAAACCCAACAGGAAGTCCGCCATTTGGAAGAGAAGGTGACATTTTGGCTCTAATTTTGCCATTTCCATGCCTCGAACTTTAACGAACTCCTCCTTGGGATTTGGTCCTATATACTTCAAATTTGGACAGTGTCAACTACACCCTTGTGCCATGTTAAATTGCGGAGCTTTTGAGTTTTCACAATACTATGAGGCCGTGGCGCCATGGCGAATTTCGATGACTCGCCATGAAAATCTTATTGCCTCTCATTTTGTCATACATTTTCTGACCTTGACCAAAGTGAACACATATGATAAGGCTCCACCCCTGAACATATTTCAACTGCCATATTTGACACCAGGGACAGCGCCACCTAGTGGGAACAGGAAATGTCATGTTTTACACTTTGGGGTACAGTATAGTGATGGGTGACACCTGCAGCCTCAAATTTCTCCAGGAAAGCCTTAAGGAGTTGGTCTTGGGTTACAGTGAAAACTGTGAGTTTTCGCAAAAGGGTGTGACCCCAGCAGCATGGCGAACTTTGATGTCACGCCATGAAGAAACAAATTAGTATAACTCAATGAAATCCAGTCTGTTCAGTACCAGACTTTACAGGCATGATGTCAGACCCGCCCTGAACAGATTGATGTGCCCATTGTCGGGAATACGTACAGCGCCATCTAGTGGCAACAGGAAATGTCATGGCTTTAATTTTGTTGTACTGATTTTCACAGGTTCATCGTGGCCACCTCAAAAGCGGTGAATATCAACATCAGTCCCTCGTGATGCTTCAGTGCAAAAATTGTGACTTTAAACTGAACGGCGCACCCTGGTGGCAACGCGGTCCACCATGAAAGATGAAGTGGCTTTTGAGGGGCTTGGATAGTATATAGAGGCTTTAAATTTAGCACACCCCTCCAAATTGATGAAGGCTTTGTTGTCATGTGATCATTTTTATTGAACAGCGCGAAATGGCTCCACAGCGCCCCCTACAAAATTTCAAAACCACAGCCCCAGCTCTGTGTTTTATGTATGAGTCTGAAACCTGGTAAGCTTATAGGAGATATCTAGATGTACAAAAAAGTCTCTTGGAGCAATATCCAAAATCCAACAGGAAGTCAGCCATTTTAAAATTAATGTGCAATTTTGGCAACATTTTCCCCTCTTTCCAGGCACCGTTCTTTGACGAACTCCTCCAAGGGATTTCATCATATTGAACCAATCTCCAGTGTGTGGAATCTAAAGACCTTTGTGATGTTAAATTGCGAAGCTTTTTACGTTCAGTGAAACGGGGTGGTTATGGTGGCACTTAGAGTTTGAATCACTCGCCAAAAAGCAGTAATCTGCTGTCACTCAAAAACACAATGTCCAATCTCTCCCAAAGCTCATAGGCGTGATGAGACTCGAGCTCGGAAATGTTTGTTATGCCATTTGTGCATAAGGGTTAGAGCGCCACCTAGTGGAACGACTAACAAATCATGAATGAATGAGTTGAAATGTTAGCTGGTGGTTAAATGCATGAATTCCATCAATGTGACATCAGATCGGAGGTGCTGGTTTTAGGTGTTGGGCGTGGCTCGACGCGCCGGGGGTGCGAGGGCCCTCATAACGCTGCTTGCAGCTTTAATTATTATTATTATTATTATTCACCCCAAACAAGGGCCTTTTTGAGGGCCTAAACATGCTCAAAAACTCATGAAATTTTGCACACATGCCAGGTCTGGTGAAAAATTTTGTATTTTAATGGTTTTACATATGAGCACTGGGAAATGGCTCTACAGCGCCACCTATGCCTTGTAAAATGCAGCCCTACGACCACATCGTTTGGGCTACATGTATGAAATTTGGCACACATGTGTATCATGCCAAGACGAACAAAAAAGTCTGTGGGCCCATTGACGCAAACCCAACAGGAAGTCCGCCATTTGGACGTGAAGGTGACATTTTGGCTCTAATTTTGCCGTTTCCATGCCTCAAACTTTTTCGAACTCCTCCTTGGGATTTGCTCGTATAAGCTTCATCTTTGGTCAGTGTCAACTACACACCTGGGCCATGTTAAATTGCGGAGCTTTTGAGTTTTCACAATACCATGAGGCCGTGGCGCCACGGCGAATTTCGATGACTCGCCATGAAAATCTTATTGCCTCTCATTTTGTCATACATTTTCTGACCTTGACCAAAGTGAACACATATGATAAGGCTCCACCCCTGAACATATTTCAACTGCCATATTTGACACCAGGGACAGCGCCACCTAGTGGGAACAGGAAATGTCATGTTTTACACTTTGGGGTACAGTATAGTGATGGGTGACATCTGCAGCCTCAAATTTCTCCAGGAAAGCCTTAAGGAGTTGGTCTTGGGTTACAGTGAAAACTGTGAGTTTTCGCAAAAGGGTGTGACCCCAGCGGCATGGCGAACTTTGATGTCACGCCATGAAGAAACAAATTAGTATAACTCAATGAAATCCAGTCTGATCAGTACCAGACTTTACAGGCATGATGTCAGACCCGCCCTGAACAGATTGATGTGCCCATTGTCGGAAATACGCACAGCGCCACCTACTGGCAACAGGAAATGTCATGGCTTTAATTTTGTTGTACTGATTTTTATAGGTTCATCGTGGCCACCTCAAAAGCGGTGAATATCACCATCAGTCCCTCGTGATGCTTCAGTGCAAAAATTGTGACTTTAAACTGAACGGCGCACCCTGGTGGCAACGCGGTCCACCATGAAAGATGAAGTGGCTTTTGAGGGGCTTGGAAAGTTTATAGAGGCTTGAAAGTTGGCACACACCTCCAAATGGATGAACGCTTTGTTGGCATGTGATCATTTTCATTGAATAGCGCAAAATGGCTCCACAGCGCCCCCTACAAAATTTCAAAAAGTCAGCCCCTGCTCTGTGTTTCATCTATGAGTCTGAAACCTGGTAAGCTTATGGAAAATATCAAGATGTACAAAAAAGTCTCTTGGAGCAATATCCCAAATCCAACAGGAAGTCAGCCATTTTAAAATTAATGTGTAATTTTGGCGACATTTTCCCCTCTTTTCAGGCTTCATACTTTGACGAACTCCTCCAAGGGATTTCATCATATTGAACCATTCTCCAGTGTGTGGAATCTAAAGACCTTTGTGATGTTAAATTGCGAAGCTTTTTACGTTCAAGGAAACGGGCTGGTCATGGCGGCACGTGGAGTTTCAATCACTCGCCAAAAAGCAGTAATATGCTGTCACTCAAAGACACAAAGTCCAATCTCTCCCAAAGGTCGCAGGCGTGATGAGACTCGAGCTCGGAAATGTTTGTTATGCCCTTTGTCTATAATGGTTAGAGCGCCACCTAGTGGGACGACTATACTCATGGTTGAACCAAATGAAATGTTAGCTGGTGAGTAAAAGCATGAAATCCATCAATGTGACATCACATCGGACGTGCCGGTTTGAGGTGTTGGCAGTGGCTCGACGTGCCGGGGGTGCGAGGGCCCTCATAACGCTGCTTGCAGCTTTAATTAGGGCCCGAGCACTGACAGTGCGAAGGCCCTATTGTAATTGCTCTGTTTATTAGGGCCCGAGCACCGAGAGTGCGAAGGCCCTATTGTATCTGCTCCGTTTCTTATTATTATTAGGGCCCGAGCACTGAGAGTGCGAAGGCCCTATTGTATCTGCTCCGTTTCTTATTATTATTATTATTATTATTCACCCCAAACAAGGGCCTTTTTGAGGGCCTAAACATGCTCAAAAACTCATGAAATTTTGCACACATGCCAGGTCTGGTGAAAAATTTTGTATTTTAATGGTTTTACATATGAGCACTGGTAAATGGCTCTACAGCGCCACCTATGCCTTGTTAAATGCAGCCCTACGACCACATCGTTTGAGCTACATGTATGAAATTTGGCACACATGTGTATCATGCCAAGACGAACAAAAAAGTCTGTGGGCCCATTGACGCAAACCCAACAGGAAGTCCGCCATTTGGAAGAGAAGGTGACATTTTGGCTCTAATTTTGCCATTTCCATGCCTCGAACTTTAACGAACTCCTCCTTGGGATTTGGTCCTATAAGCTTCAAATTTGGACAGTGTCAACTACACCCTTGTGCCATGTTAAATTGCGGAGCTTTTGAGTTTTCACAATAGTATGAGGCCGTGGCGCCATGGCGAATTTTGATGACTCGCCATGAAAATCTTATTGCCTCTCATTCTGTCATACATGTTCCGATCTGGACCAAAGAGCACACATATGATAAGGCTCCACCCCTGAACATATTTCAACTGCCATATTTGACATCAAGGACAGCGCCACCTAGTGGGAACAGGAAATGTCATGTTTTACACTTTGGGGTACAGTATTGTGATGGGTGACATCTGCAGCCTCAAATTTCTCCAGGAAAGCCTTAAGGAGTTGGTCTTGGGTTACAGTGAAAACTGTGACTTTTCACGAAAGGGTGTGACCCCAGCAGCATGGCGAACTTTGATGTCACGCCATGAAGAAACAAATTAGTATAACTCAATGAAATCCAGTCTGATCAGTACCAGACTTTACAGGCATGATGTCAGACCCGCCCTGAACAGATTGATATGCCCATTGTCGGAAATACGGACAGCGCCACCTAGTGGCAACAGGAAATGTCATGTCTTACACTTTGTTGTACTGATTTTCACAGGTTGATCGTGGCCACCTCAAAAGCGGTGAATATCACCATCAGTCCCTCGTGATGCTTCAGTGCAAAAATTGTGACTTTAAACTGAACGGCGCACCCTGGTGGCAACGCAGTTCATCATGAAAGATGAAGTGGCTTTTGAGGGGCTTGGAAAGTTTATAGAGGCTTGAAATTTGGCACACACCTCCAAATGGATGAAGGCATTGTTGTTATGTAACCATTTTCCTTGAATAGCGCAAAATGGCTCCACAGCGCCCCCTACAATATTTCAAAACATCAGCCCCTGCTCTGTGTTTCATCTATGAGTCTGACACTTGGTAAGCTTGTGTAAGATATCAAGGTGTACAAAAAAGTCTCTTGGAGCAATATCCCAAATCCAACAGGAAGTCAGCCATTTTAAAATTAATGTGTAATTTTGATGACATTTTCCCCCCTTTTCAGGCCTCATACTTTGACGAACTCCTCCAAGGGATTTCATCATATTGAAGCATTCTTCAGTGTGTAGAATCTAAAGACCTTTGTGATGTTAAATTGCGAAGCTTTTTCCGTTCAGGGAAACGGGGTGGTCATGGCGGCACGTAGAGTTTCAATCACTCGCAAAAAGCAGTAATCTGCTGTCACTAAAAAACACAATGTCCAATCTCTCCCAAAGGTCGCAGGTGTGATGAGACTCGAGCTTGGAAATGTTTGTTATGCTATTTGTCAATAATGGTTAGAGCGCCACCTAGTGGCATGACTATAATCCTGGTTGAATAAGATGAAATGTTAGCTGGTGATTAAAAGCATGAAATCCATCAATGTGACATCACATCGGACGTGCCGGTTTGAGGTGTTGGCAGTGGCTCGACGTGCCGGGGGTGCGAGGGCCCTCATAACGCTGCTTGCAGCTTTAATTATCATTATTATTATTATTATTATTATTCAGGCGAAACAAGGGCCTTTTTGAGGGCCTAAACATGCTCAAAAACTCATGAAATTTTGCACACATGCCAGGTCTGGTGAAAAATTTTGTATTTTAATGGTTTTACATATGAGCACTGGGAAATGGCTCTAGAGCGCCACCTATGCCTTGTTAAATGCATCCCTACGACCACATCGTTTGAGCTACATGTATGAAATTTGGCACACATGTGTATCATGCCAAGACGAACAAAAAAGTCTGTGGGCCCATTGACGCAAACCCAACAGGAAGTCCGCCATTTGGAAGAGAATGTGACATTTTGGCTCTAATTTTGCCATTTCCATGCCTCGAACTTTTGCGAACTCCTCCTTGGGGTTTGATTTCATAACCTTCATATTTGGTCAGTGTCAACTACACCCTTGTGCCATGTTAAATTGCGGAGCTTTTCAGTTTTCACAATACTATGAGGCCGTGGCGCCATGGCGAATTTCGATGACTCGCCATGAAAATCTTATTGCCTCTCATTTTGTCATACATTTTCTGACCTTGACCAAAGTGAACACATATGATAAGGCTCCACCCCTGAACATATTTCAACTGCCATATTTGACACCAGGGACAGCGCCACCTAGTGGGAACAGGAAATGTCATGTTTTACACTTTGGGGTACAGTATAGTGATGGGTGACATCTGCAGCCTCAAATTTCTCCAGGAAAGCCTTAAGGAGTTGGTCTTGGGTTACAGTGAAAACTGTGACTTTTCGCAAAAGGGTGTGACCCCAGCAGCATGGCGAACTTTGATGTCACGCCATGAAGAAACAAATTAGTATAACTCAATGAAATCCAGTCTGTTCAGTACCAGACTTTACAGGCATGATGTCAGACCCGCCCTGAACAGATTGATGTGCCCATTGTCGGGAATACGTACAGCGCCACCTAGTGGCCACAGGAAATGTCATGGCTTTCATTTTGTTGTACTGATTTTCACAGGTTCATCGTGGCCACCTCAAAAGCGGTGAATATCAACATCAGTCCCTCGTGATGCTTCAGTGCAAAAATTGTGACTTTAAACTGAACGGCGCACCCTGGTGGCAACGCGGTCCACCATGAAAGATGAAGTGGATTTTGAGGGGCTTGGATAGTATATAGAGGCTTTAAATTTAGCACACCCCTCCAAATGGATGAAGGCTTTGTTGTCATGTGATCATTTTCATTGAATAGCGCGAAATGGCTCCACAGCGCCCCCTACAATATTTCAAAACATCAGCCCTTGCTATGTGTTTTATCTATGAGTCTGAAACCTGGTAAGCTTATGGAAGATATTAAGATGTACAAAAAAGTCTCTTGGAGCAATATCCCAAATCCAACAGGAAGTCAGCCATTTTAAAATTCATGTGTAATTTTGGCGACATTTTCCCCTCTTTTCAGGCACCGTACTTTGACGAACTCCTCCAAGGGATTTCATCAGATTGGACCCATCTGAAGTTTGTGGAATCTAAAGACCTTTGTGATGTTAAATTGCGAAGCTTTTTACGTTCAGGGAAAAGGGGTGGTTATGGCGGCACTTAGAGTTTCAATCACTCGCCAAAAAGCAGTAATCTGCTGTCACTCAAAAACACAATATCCAATCTCTCCCACAGGTCGCAGGCGTGATGAGATTCGAGCTCGGAAATGTTTGTTATGCCATTTGTACATAATGGTTAGAGCGCCACCTAGTGGAACGACTAACTAATCATGAATGAATGAGTTGAAATGTTAGCTGGTGGTTAAATGCATGAATTCCATCAATGTGACATCAGATCTGAGGTGCTGGTTTTAGGTGTTGGGCGTGGCTCGACGTGCCGGGGGTGCGAGGGCCCTCATAACGCTGCTTGCAGCTTTAATTATTATTATTATTATTTCGGCAAATGAATTGGCCTTTTGAGGGCCTAAACATGCTCGAAAACTCATGAAATTTTGCACGCGCGTCAGGTCTGGTGAAAATTTACGTATTTTAATGTTCTCAGACATGGCCAGGGAAAATTAGCTCAGTAGCGCCACCTAGAAAAATGAAAAACGCGAGCCCCCGGTATGGGTATGATCTACATGTTTGAAAGTCGGTACACCTATATAACTTTCAGAGTCGAACAAAAAAGTCTATTATGGCAATGTCCTAAACCCAACAGGAAGTCCGCCATTTTGGATTGAAGGTGACATTTTGGCTCTGATTTTACCGTTTCCATTCCTCGAACTTTAACGAACTCCTCCTTGGGATTTGGTCCTATAAGCTTCAAATTTGGACAGTGTCAACTACACCCTTGTGCCATGTTAAATTGCGGAGCTTTTGAGTTTTCACAATACTATGAGGCCGTGGCGCCATGGCGAATTTCGATGACTCGCCATGAAAATCTTATTGCCTCTCATTTTGTCATACATTTTCTGACCTTGACCAAAGTGAACACATATGATAAGGCTCCACCCCTGAACATATTTCAACTGCCATATTTGACATCAAGGACAGCGCCACCTAGTGGGAACAGGAAATGTCATGTTTTACACTTTGGGGTACAGTATTGTGATGGGTGACATCTGCAGCCTCAAATTTCTCCAGGAAAGCCTTAAGGAGTTGGTCTTGAGTTACAGTGAAAACTGTGAGTTTTCGCAAAAGGGTGTGACCCCAGCGGCATGGCGAACTTTGATGTCACGCCATGAAGAAACAAATTAGTATAACTCAATGAAATCCAGTCTGATCAGTACCAGACTTTACAGGCATGATGTCAGACCCGCCCTGAACAGATTGATGTGCCCATTGTCGGAAATACGCACAGCGCCACCTACTGGCAACAGGAAATGTCATGGCTTTAATTTTGTTGTACTGATTTTTACAGGTTCATCGTGGCCACCTCAAAAGCGGTGAATATCACCATCAGTCCCTCGTGATGCTTCAGTGCAAAAATTGTGACTTTAAACTGAACGGCGCACCCTGGTGGCAACGCTGTTCAACATGAAAGATGAAGTGGCTTTTGAGGGTCTTGGCAAGTTTATAGAGGCTTGAAATTTGGCACACACCTCCAAATGGATGAATGCCTTGTTGGCATGTGATCATTTTCCTTGAATAGCGCAAAATGGCTCCACAGCGCCCCCTACAATATTTCAAAACATCAGCCCCTGCTCTGTGTTTCATCTATGAGTCTGACACTTGGTAAGCTTGTGTAAGATATCAAGATGTACAAAAAAGTCTCTTGGAGCAATATCCCAAATCCAACAGGAAGTCAGCCATTTTAAAATTAATGTGTAATTTTGATGACATTTTCCCCCCTTTTCAGGCCTCATACTTTGACGGACTCCTCCAAGGGATTTCATCATATTGAAGCATTCTTCAGTGTGTAGAATCTAAAGACCTTTGTGATGTTAAATTGCGAAGCTTTTTCCGTTCAGGGAAACGGGGTGGTCATGGCGGCACGTAGAGTTTCAATCACTCGCAAAAAGCAGTAATCTGCTGTCACTAAAAAACACAATGTCCAATCTCTCCCAAAGGTCGCAGGTGTGATGAGACTCGAGCTTGGAAATGTTTGTTATGCTATTTGTCAATAATGGTTAGAGCGCCACCTAGTGGCATGACTATAATCCTGGTTGAATAAGATGAAATGTTAGCTGGTGATTAAAAGCATGAAATCCATCAATGTGACATCACATCGGACGTGCCGGTTTGAGGTGTTGGCAGTGGCTCGACACGCCAGGGTGCGAGGGCCCTCATAACGCTGCTTGCAGCTTTAATTAGGGCCCGAGCACTGACAGTGCGAAGGCCCTATTGTAATTGCTCTGTTTATTATTATTATTATTATTATTAGGGCCCGAGCACTGACAGTGCGAAGGCCCTATTGTAATTGCTCTGTTTATTATTATTATTATTATTTCGGCAAATGAATTGGCCTTTTGAGGGCCTAAACATGCTCGAAAACTCATGAAATTTTGCACACGCGTCAGGTCTGGTGAAAATTTACGTATTTTAATGTTCTCAGACATGGCCAGGGAAAATTAGCTCAGTAGCGCCACCTAGAAAAATGAAAAACGCGAGCCCCCGGTATGGGTATGATCTACATGTTTGAAAGTCGGTACACCTATATAACTTTCAGAGTCGAACAAAAAAGTCTATTATGGCAATGTCCTAAACCCAACAGGAAGTCCGCCATTTTGGATTGAAGGTGACATTTTGGCTCTGATTTTACCGTTTCCATGCCTCGAACTTTAACGAACTCCTCCTTGGGATTTGGTCCTATAAGCTTCAAATTTGGACAGTGTCAACTACACCCTTGTGCCATGTTAAATTGCGGAGCTTTTGAGTTTTCACAATACTATGAGGCCGTGGCGCCATGGCGAATCTCGATGACTCGCCATGAAAATCTTATTGCCTCTCATTTTGTCATACATTTTCTGACCTTGACCAAAGTGAACACATATGATAAGGCTCCACCCCTGAACATATTTCAACTGCCATATTTGACACCAGGGACAGCGCCACCTAGTGGGAACAGGAAATGTCATGTTTTACACTTTGGGGTACAGTATTGTGATGGGTGACATCTGCAGCCTCAAATTTCTCCAGGAAAGCCTTAAGGAGTTGGTCTTGGGTTACAGTGAAAACTGTGACTTTTCGCAAAAGGGTGTGACCCCAGCGGCGTGGCGAACTTTGATGTCACGCCATGAAGAAACAAATTAGTATAACTCAATGAAATCCAGTCTGATCAGTACCAGACTTTACAGGCATGATGTCAGACCCGCCCTGAACAGATTGATGTGCCCATTGTCGGAAATACGGACAGCGCCACCTAGTGGCAACAGGAAATGTCATGGCTTTAATTTTGTTGTACTGATTTTCACAGGTTCATCTTGGCCACCTCAAAAGCGGTGAATATCACCATCAGTCCCTCGTGATGCTTCAGTGCAAAAATTGTGAGATTAAACTGAACGGCGCACCCTGGTGGCAACGCTGTTCAACATGAAAGATGAAGTGGCTTTTGAGGGTCTTGGCAAGTTTATAGAGGCTTTAAATTTGGCACACACCTCCAAATGGATGAAGGCTTTGTTGGCATGTGATCATTTTCATTGAATAGCGCGAAATTGCTCCACAGCGCCCCCTACAAAATTTCAAAACATCAGCCCCTGCTCTGTGTTTCATCTATGAGTCTGACACTTGGTAAGCTTGTGTAAGATATCAAGATGTACAAAAAAGTCTCTTGGAGCAATATCCCAAATCCAACAGGAAGTCAGCCATTTTAAAATTAATGTGTAATTTTGATGACATTTTCCCCCCTTTTCAGGCCTCATACTTTGACGAACTCCTCCAAGGGATTTCATCATATTGAAGCATTCTTCAGTGTGTAGAATCTAAAGACCTTTGTGATGTTAAATTGCGAAGCTTTTTCCGTTCAGGGAAACGGGGTGGTCATGGCGGCACGTAGAGTTTCAATCACTCGCAAAAAGCAGTAATCTGCTGTCACTAAAAAACACAATGTCCAATCTCTCCCAAAGGTCGCAGGTGTGATGAGACTCGAGCTTGGAAATGTTTGTTATGCTATTTGTCAATAATGGTTAGAGCGCCACCTAGTGGCATGACTATAATCCTGGTTGAATAAGATGAAATGTTAGCTGGTGATTAAAAGCATGAAATCCATCAATGTGACATCACATCGGACGTGCCGGTTTGAGGTGTTGGCAGTGGCTCGACGTGCCGGGGGTGCGAGGGCCCTCATAACGCTGCTTGCAGCTTTAATTAGGGCCCGAGCACTGAGAGTGCGAAGGCCCTATTGTATCTGCTCCGTTTCTTATTATTATTATTATTATTCACCCCAAACAAGGGCCTTTTTGAGGGCCTAAACATGCTCAAAAACTCATGAAATTTTGCACACATGCCAGGTCTGGTGAAAAATTTTGTATTTTAATGGTTTTACATATGAGCACTGGGAAATGGCTCTACAGCGCCACCTATGCCTTGTTAAATGCAGCCCTACGACCACATCGTTTGAGCTACATGTATGAAATTTGGCACACATGTGTATCATGCCGAGTCGAACAAAAAAGTCAGTGGGCCCATTGATGCAAACCCAACAGGAAGTCCGCAATTTAGAAGTGAAGGTGACATTTTGGCTCTAATTTTGCCATTTTCATGCCTCGAACTTTTTCGAACTCCTCCTTGGGGTTTCATTTCATAACCTTCAAATTTGGACAGTGTCAACTACACCCTTGTGCCATGTTAAATTGCGGAGCTTTTGAGTTTTCACAATACTATGAGGCCGTGGCGCCATGGCGAATTTCGATGACTCGCCATGAAAATCTTATTGCCTCTCATTTTGTCATACATTTTCTGACCTTGACCAAAGTGAACACATATGATAAGGCTCCAGCCCTGAACATATTTCAACTGCCATATTTGACCTCAAGGACAGCGCCACCTAGTGGGAACAGGAAATGTCATGTTTTACACTTTGGGGTACAGTATAGTGATGGGTGACATCTGCAGCCTCAAATTTCTCCAGGAAAGCCTTAAGGAGTTGGTCTTGGGTTACAGTGAAAACTGTGAGTTTTCGCGAAAGGGTGTGACCCCAGCAGCATGGCGAACTTTGATGTCACGCCATGAAGAAACAAATTAGTATAACTCAATGAAATCCAGTCTGATCAGTACCAGACTTTACAGGCATGATGTCAGACCCGCCCTGAACAGATTGATGTGCCCATTGTCGGAAATACGGACAGCGCCACCTAGTGGGAAGAGGAAATGTCATGGCTTTCATTTTGTTGTACTGATTTTCACAGGTTCATCTTGGCCACCTCAAAAGCGGTGAATATCACCATCAGTCCCTCGTGATGCTTCAGTGCAAAAATTGTGACTTTAAACTGAACGGCGCACCCTGGTGGCAACGCTGTTCACCATGAAAGATGAAGTGGCTTTTGAGGGTCTTGGCAAGTGTATAGAGGCTTGAAATTTGGCACACACCTCCAATGTGACGAAGGCTTTGTTGTCATGTGATAATTTTCATTGAATATCCCAAAATGGCTCCACAGCGCCCCCTACAAAATTTCAAAACCACAGCCCCAGCTCTGTGTTTTATGTATGAATCTGAAACCTGGTAGGCTTATAGGAGATATCAAGATGTACAAAAAAGTCTCTTGGAGCAATATCCCAAATCCAACAGGAAGTCAGCCATTTTAAAATTAATGTGTAATTTTGGCGACATTTTCCCCTCTTTTCAGGCTTCATACTTTGACGAACTCCTCCAAGGGATTTCATCAGATTGGACCGATCTGAAGTTTGTGGAATCTAAAGACCTTTGTGATGTTAAATTGCGAAGCTTTTTACGTTCAGGGAAACGGGGTGGTCATGGCGGCACTTAGAGTTTCAATCACTCACCAAAAAGCAGTAATCTGCTGTCACTCAAAAACACAATATCCAATCTCTCCCAAACGTCGCAGGTGTGATGAGACTCGAGCTCGGAAATGTTTGTTATGCCATTTGTCGGTAATAGTTAGAGCGCCACCTAGTGGGACGACTATAATCATGGTTCAATGAGATGAAATGTTAGCTGGTGGTTAAATGCATGAATTCCATCAATGTGACATCACATCGGACGTGCTGGTTTTAGGTGTTGGGCGTGGCTCGACACGCCAGGGTGCGAGGGCCCTCATAACGCTGCTTGCAGCTTTAATTATTATTATTATTATTATTCCGGCAAATGAATTGGCCTTTTGAGGGCCTAAACATGCTCGAAAACTCATGAAATTTTGCACACGCGTCAGGTCTGGTGAAAATTTACGTATTTTAATGTTCTCAGACATGGCCAGGGAAAATTAGCTCAGTAGCGCCACCTAGAAAAATGAAAAATGCGAGCCCCCGGTATGGGTATGACCTACATATTTGAAAGTCGGTACACCTATATAACGTTCAGAGTCGAACAAAAAAGTCTATTATGGCAATGTCCTAAACCCAACAGGAAGTCCGCCATTTTGGATTGAAGGTGACATTTTGGGTCTGATTTTACCGTTTCCATGCCTTGTACTTTAACGAACTCCTCCTTGGGATTTGGTCCTATAAACTTCAAATTTGGACAGTGTCAACTACACCCTTGTGCCATGTTAAATTGCGGAGCTTTTGAGTTTTCACAATACTATGAGGCCGTGGCGCCATGGCGAATTTTGATGACTCGCCATGAAAATCTTATTGGCTCTCATTCTGTCATACATGTTCCGATCTGGACCAAAGAGCACACATATGATAAGGCTCCACCCCTGAACATATTTCAACTGCCATATTTGACATCAAGGACAGCGCCACCTAGTGGGAACAGGAAATGTCATGTTTTACACTTTGGGGTACAGTATAGTGATGGGTGACATCTGCAGCCTCAAATTTCTCCAGGAAAGCCTTAAGGAGTTGGTCTTGGGTTACAGTGAAAACTGTGACTTTTCGCAAAAGGGTGTGACCCCAGCGGCGTGGCGAACTTTGATGTCACGCCATGAAGAAACAAATTAGTATAACTCAATGAAATCCAGTCTGATCAGTACCAGACTTTACAGGCATGATGTCAGACCCGCCCTGAACAGATTGATGTGCCCATTGTCGGAAATACGGACAGCGCCACCTAGTGGCAACAGGAAATGTCATGGCTTTAATTTTGTTGTACTGATTTTCACAGGTTCATCTTGGCCACCTCAAAAGCGGTGAATATCACCATCAGTCCCTCGTGATGCTTCAGTGCAAAAATTGTGACTTTAAACTGAACGGCGCACCCTGGTGGCAACGCTGTTCAACATGAAAGATGAAGTGGCTTTTGAGGGTCTTGGCAAGTTTATAGAGGCTTGAAATTTGGCACACACCTCCAAATGGATGAAGGCTTTGTTGGCATGTGATCATTTTCATTGAATAGCGCGAAATTGCTCCACAGCGCCCCCTACAAAATTTCAAAACCACAGCCCCTGCTCTGTGGTCTATGTATGATTCTGAAACCTGGTAAGCTTATAGGAGATATCAAGATGTACAAAAAAGTCTCTTGGTGCAATATCCCAAATCCAACAGGAAGTCAGCCATTTTAAAATTAATGTGTAATTTTGGCAACATTTTCCCCTCTTTCCAGGCACCGTTCTTTGACGAACTCCTCCAAGGGATTTCATCATATTGAACCAATCTCCAGTGTGTGGAATCTAAAGACCTTTGTGATGTTAAATTGCGAAGCTTTTTACGTTCAGTGAAACGGGGTGGTTATGGTGGCACTTAGAGTTTGAATCACTCGCCAAAAAGCAGTAATCTGCTGTCACTCAAAAACACAATGTCCAATCTCTCCCAAAGCTCATAGGCGTGATGAGACTCGAGCTCGGAAATGTTTGTTATGCCATTTGTACATAATGGTTAGAGCGCCACCTAGTGGAACGACTAACTAATCATGAATGAATGAGTTGAAATGTTAGCTGGTGGTTAAATGCATGAATTCCATCAATGTGACATCAGATCGGACGTGCTGGTTTTAGGTGTTGGGCGTGGCTCGACACGCCGGGGTGCGAGGGCCCTCATAACGCTGCTTGCAGCTTTAATTATTATTATTATTCAGGCAAAACAAGGGCCTTTTTGAGGGCCTAAACATGCTCAAAAACTCATGAAATTTTGCACACATGCCAGGTCTGGTGAAAAATTTTGTATTTTAATGGTTTTACATATGAGCACTGGGAAATGGCTCTAGAGCGCCACCTATGCCTTGTTAAATGCAGCCCTACGACCACATCGTTTGAGCTACATGTATGAAATCTGGCACACATGTGTATCATGCCAAGACGAACAAAAAAGTCTGTGGGCCCATTGACGCAAACCCAACAGGAAGTCCGCCATTTGGACGTGAAGGTGACATTTTGGCTCTAATTTTGCCATTTCCATGCCTCGAACTTTTTCGAACTCCTCCTTGGGATTTGGTCGTATAAGCTTCATCTTTGGTCAGTGTCAACTACACACCGTGGCCATGTTGAATTGCGGAGCTTTTGAGTTTTTGTGATACAGTGAGGCCGTGGCGCCACGGCGAATTTCGATTACTCGCCATGAAAATCTTATTGCCGCTCATTCTGTCATACATTGTCCGATCTGGACCAAAGAGCACACATATGATAAGGCTCCACCCCTGAACATATTTCAACTGCCATATTTGACATCAAGGACAGCGCCACCTAGTGGGAACAGGAAATGTCATGTTTTACACTTTGGGGTACAGTATAGTGATGGGTGACATCTGCAGCCTCAAATTTCTCCAGGAAAGCCTTAAGGAGTTGGTCTTGGGTTACAGTGAAAACTGTGAGTTTTCGCGAAAGGGTGTGACCCCAGCAGCATGGCGAACTTTCATGTCTTGCCATGAAGAAACAAATTAGTATAACTCAATGAAATCCAGTCTGATCAGTACCAGACTTTACAGGCATGATGTCAGACCCGGCCTGAACAGATTGATGTGCCCATTGTCGGAAATACGGACAGCGCCACCTACTGGCAACAGGAAATGTCATGTCTTACACTTTGTTGTACTGATTTTCATAGGTTCATCGTGGACACCTCAAAAGCGGTGAATATCACCGTCTGGCCCTCATGATGCTTCAGTGAGAAAATTTTGACTTTAAACTGAACGGCGCACCCTAGTGGCAGTGCAGTTCACCATGAAAGATGAAGTGGCTTTTGAGGGGCTTGGAAAGTTTAAAAAGTCTTGAAATTTGGCCCACCCCTCCAATGTGCCATCGTGTTATGCGATCATTTTCTTTAAATAGTGCAAAATGGATCCACAGCGCCCCCTACAAAATTTCAAAACATCAGCCCCTGGTCTGTGTTTTATGTATGACTCTGAAAACCCGGTAAGCTTATGGAAGATGTACAAAAAAGTCTCTTGGAGCAATATCCCAAATCCAACAGGAAGTCAGCCATTTTAAAATTAATGTGTAATTTTGGCGACATTTTCTCCTCTTTTCAGGCACCGTACTTTGACGAACTCCTCCAAGGGATTTCATCAGATTGATGCGATCTCCTGTGTGTGGACTCTAAAGACCTTTGTTATGTTAAATTGTGAAGCTTTTTACATTCAGGGAAACGGGGTGGTCATGGTGGCACGTAGAGTTTCAATCACTCGCCAAAAAGCAGCAATCTGCTGTCACTCTAAAACACAATGTTCAATCTCTCCCAAAGGTCATAGGCGTGATGAGACTCGACCTCGGAAATGTTTGTTATGCCATTTGTCAGTAATGGTTAGAGCGCCACCTAGTGGGACGACTAACTAATCATGATTGAATGAGATGAAATGTTAGCTGGTGGTTGAATGCATGAATTCCATCAATGTGACATCAGATCGGACGTGCTGGTTCCGGTGTTGGGCGTGGCTCGACGCGCTGGGGGTGCGAGGGCCCTCATAACGCTGCTTGCAGCTTTAATTTATATTTTATTCCTTCCTAGTTAAATTTACACTTTTTAATTTTTCATATTTATTTCCTATCTTATTCATAGCCTTTTCCTTTTTTTTTCTTTAGGTCACGAGCAGTTGTCTAAGCATTTCACTGCATATCGTACTGTGTATGACTGTGTACGTGACAAATAAAATTTGAATTTGAATTTTATATTTGAACCTTAACATTAGTCATTACAACAAGTGTTTGTGAACTAAAAATCAAGAATGTGGGATGCTGTTTGTCCGTGATTTAAACAGCCCAGCGCTGCTCCCGACGAAGGGAAAACTAATCTTTCATTGTTACGCTGATGACCTGCAGCTTTATGTTCCTTTAACCATTGGAAATTGTGCTGAAGTCTCTAAACTAGAATCTTGTCTATCTGCAATTAAGGGCTGGCTATCTGATCATTTCTTGCTCCTAAATACTGATAAAACATAGTTGATGGTCATTGGGCCACACAAATTTCAGCACTTGTCCCAAAATTTCATCTTGAGAATTGATGACAGTGTCATAAATTGTAGGGACAAGGTAAAAAACTTTGGCGTGTGATTCGACATGGTGCTCTCTTTTGAGTCTCATGTAAAAGAGATAACAAAGACTGCCTTTTATCATTTGAGGAACATCAGCCAGAATCAGACAAGTTTTGTCAAACGACACTGCAGAGGTTCTTGTCCATGCATTTGTGTCCTCAAGCATTGATTATTGTAATGCTCTTCTTTCTGTGCTACCAAAGAAAATTTTCAGAGGTCTACAGATGGTGCAAATGCAGCTGCTCGCATTTTAACAAGAACTGGGAAATTTGAGCACATTAGCCCTGTTCTGAACTCTCTGCATTGGCTACCTTGTCAGGTTCGAGCATATTTTAAGATCCTGCTGCTCACCTACAAGGCTTTAAACGGATTGGCACCTTCATACCTCTCCGACCTTTTACATCTTTATGTTCCATCTCGTGCTCTCCGATCTCAGGACTCTGGCCTTCTAAAGGTTCCTAGAGCCAGAAAAAAAAGACAATTGGAGAGCTTTTTCTTTTCGTGCCCCGTTTCTGTGGAACAACCTCCCACATGATATTCGGCAGGCTGCTCTGTGGAGGTTTTTAAAACTAAGCTGAAGACACATTTGTTCACCCTATCTTACATGTCTTAATTCTATGACTTTTAGTTTTTAAATTTTTACGGTATTTTAACTTGTATTGTGTCTTTTACCTGTATTACTATGTATCGCTTTTATTTTTTTTATCTCTTTAGTTTCAAATAGTTGTACAGCACTTTGTTTGAAAGCGCTTTATAAATAAAGTTATTATTATTATTATTATTATTATTATTATTATTATTAATTTTGTCACCCTGTTTTGATGCAGAATTCACTCGAAATCAGGCAAGAACTGGACTTATTTTTTATAATGTGTTCTTGTGAATTGATTGTGTATCGCATATGTTTGATTTGACTTTCTGCAAGACAACAGTCGTCCGCTGGCCAAAAAGGTTTTCCAAATACCTCCACGTGATTAAGCCTGGATTTAGAAAAGAATAGCAGAAAACATCTGCACCTCCTGCTTCAGATGCAATTTGTGTTTCTGTGTTCAGAGGCAGCGGCGAGAGGGGAGACCTCGGCTCATCCAGCTGGAGAGCCTGACCAGGAGGAGTCAAATATTAGCTCGGCTCTTCCAGGGCACCCTGCAGACTCGGCTGCTGGCAGTGGCAAGGGAGTGTGGCCGCCGCTGGGGTGACGTGAACGCCAAACTGGAGTCCATCACAGGTTGACTGCAGTTATGCGAGTCAGACCTTCTGAGGAGGGTTTCACTTTTCCATCTTCTTTAAAATTGACCCTTGTTTTCTCTCTCTCAGCTCCTTGTCTCAGAGTGGGAGGGATTTGAAGCACAAAGGGAGGAGCTTGTCGTTTGGTTGGCTGATATGGATGTCCATCTGAGTGAGGTTGACCAGCTGACAGGAAACACCTGTGAAAAACTGAAACAACTGCAGGTGTGGGCTTGTTTTGATATGACATATATTTGATATGATACATACGTCAGAGACATTGTCCTAAACTGGACTAACAAAGGACACACCGTAAGGCTTAAGTTCAGTATTTTTACTGAACATGCAAACATCTGCTGATGACAATGTGTTGATTTAAAAGTCTGTTATAAAGCTATTGCTATTTCTAAGGTTTTTATCACTTTCTCATGTTTTATTAATTAAACAATACATGTATTAATTGTTGTGTTATCTATAGATATAATATTTATATTTATTTATTTATAGTATAGCAAATATATTTAATTATTACTGTTTAAATGACTAATATGTGACATGTCTAAGTAGTGATGTTGTGCTGAGGGTTAAAATGCCTTTTTGTCTTTTGGTATATTTAAAAAAAAAAGGTTCTTTGAAAAACCTTTAAAGGTTCTTCAAAGAACCTTTGTTTGAAAGGTTCTTTGTGGCACCAAAAAAGGTTCTTCTATGGCATCAGTCTAAAGAACCACTTTTGGTTCCAGCTGGCACCTTTATTTTTCTGAGTGTAGCCAAATAACAAAGTGGAACCTGACACCAAAGCAAAGACCACAGTGCTGGGTTATTAAAGATGAGCTTGGTATGTCAAAGGAGAAATCATCTGCTGTCAACAGATGGGAGCTGATGGATTACAGACACTCTTAGTGTAAATGAATCAGCTGCATCCAACTTCCTGTTGGACTGAGAATGAAAGTGAGCAGTGGGATGAAATCAACATGTGAAATACAAGGACAGAGAGAAGCAAGGGTTTCACTAGTTTGCAATGAATGCAGTGTGAAGTACTGATACCTCTTTGTTTTTCAGCCCTCCATCTAGATCGAAAGACGTGTTACCCCCAAAAATGAAACTTTTGTCCAAAAACAGAAAAGAAAAAGAAATCTGAAATGATGACATACTGGGAAAAGCCCAGTTAAAGTGTGATTCCCTAAATATTATTTTGAACATAAATATTTCCAGTCTCAGTCACAAAAAGCCAAAAAATGAAATCTGAACTTGAAGTTATCGTGTTGCATGCTTTGAATTCATGTGACGTTAGAGGAAATCATACGCACTTATTCAGCTGAATGAAAACACACCACAAACTTCAGGATAAAATAAAAATAATCATGACAAATAATCCTGATCTAAGCACTGACAAATAATAATAGTGATGAATATTTTAGCCATAATTGTGCAGCTCTTGCAGTCCTATTTAATGACAATAATTTAATGATTTCTGATTATTTTTGCTTGCAGTGAGTCACCTACAGTGTGCCTGTGTGGTTTCTGTAGCAGTGACATGGTGATTGCCTTACATGCCAAAATAATACACTTAAATATTTCATAATTTCTTTCTTGGCTTTTTAGTCTGTTTTAAACTTGGCAGTGTAGTCTGCACAGTGACAGTAAGAAGCATCATCGGCCTACATTCAACTTTATTGACTCAGTGACAGCAGACGGCACAGTCTGCCCTGCACCAGATGGGTACGTCTGCATTACATGCTGTAATACTGCTAACTGCCCAAACAACAAAGAAAGATTAGCATTTAACTTATTGTCAAAGGGTTTTCATGATTATGCAGCAATGCATCACATACACATTTTTTAATGTGTTTATGATTTTCTTTCAGACATTATTTGCTGAGCTGAGCAGTGCTGAGTGTTTAGTTATCATCACACATGGACGTTAATAGTGTACTCTTAACTTGGATATAAAGTCTGTTCACTGCAACAGCAGCTGGTAGGATAGAAAACAAAGTTTCAGACCGAAACAGTGTTTAGTGATATTTGTAGCAATGCTTAAAACTGAGCATCTGAACACATGACAGACGTGAGATGAAAGTCTGGAGATGCCACTTTCTGATTGGTTAAGTGTCGCCTCTGTCAGTGCGCCCCAGGGCAGCTGTGGCTACAAAGCAGTTTTGCCATCACCAGTGTGTGAATGTGTGGATGACTGGATGTAGTGTAAAGTGCTTTGGGGTCCTTAGGGACTAAGTAAAGCGTTGTACAAATACAGGCCATTTACCATTTATTTTTATTATCATTATTATTATTTAGAGCAGAGCGCTGATTGGTCCTCTGAGCATGTGATGAATGTCCCTGTGGGCTGTTGGCTTTCACGTGTGTCAGGCTGTTTGTCATTTGTGAAATACTTCAAAACACCTGATGAAAGTCTGATGCAAACACAGCTGAAAGGTCTGCTTCCTGGAGCACAGCTTTGCGTCTCATCAGCCTCTCTACCCAAATACAAACCTGTTTGATGCTCCACAAGACAAATGCAGCATGATTTGTTGTGGGGTTTTTTTTCATTTCCTTCTGTTTACTCTAAAGATGTTTAATGCATTTAATTCGTAAAACCTCAGAGAATCGAGCCAGCTGGAGAATAAAGCTGTTTAATCTGCAGACTAAAAACAGGCAGCAGCACTTCCTTTCTCACCAAAATCCCTTTGATGAACCATTATGTCCTTAATAAGCCAAACAGCCAAGGTGCAGGAACAGGTAACAGTGACAGCAGACATGACTTATTCAGTGAGAAATAGCATGAGTGGTTATGGAGGTGGGTTTCAGAACCAGCAGTGACCACTCTAACAATATGTTTGATTCATAGCTCGTGTGTTTCATTTTGTATGAAAGTGTAGCATACTCAGTTTTACGTCTCTGTTACTGGCTGAGAACAAATGCTGTACTGGTCCTGCAGGTTGGCCTTATATTCCATATCAAGCACACACTATACACTCACTTTGCTCCATAACACACCTCAGCCACATCACTCAGGAGTGGGCAGTCACCTGCGTAGAGAAGATGCCAAAGACTTTCCACAGACCCAGCCACAGGTGGCCACAAATGAGCGTAGTCCTCATGCTGGTCCCAAGCCCGGAGAGATGGGAGGAGCTGCATCAGGAAAGGCATCCGGCATGAAATCTTTACCAAATCAGACTGGGATGAAGTGATCTGCTGTTGATCAATGAATTATAGCGAGCAGAATAAGATAGCACAGAGCCACAAACAGTAGACATTAGTTTGAAGGGAAAGCATTGTTAACACTGCAAACAAGGCACTGTGGAGTGGGAGGAAGCCCAGGTTTTTGTCTGCCAGCAAGCAATTTTGCATATGTCCACATGAAGTTTTGGAGCTTTGACCCCATGGAGCACGCATCCAACATGACTTATATCACTAATAAAAATAACTAGCATCACATTGCATCCAATCAAATATGTGGTAATTCACAAAAATGTTGAAAAACTGAACATGTAAATTCCTGAAAGTAAAACATAACGAGACCCTGTTTCACCTCAGTGCACTGTAAGGACCTGGGCCGTGCAACAGCAGTTCTACATTTGTAGAAAAGTTACAGATAATGATGGAGCTGATGGGAGCTTTGTGTTTGTTCAGATGCAGTGTGACTCCAGACTTCAAAGACTGGCTGGATGCCTGATGAACCCTCAGGACACCCCTGTGTGTGCATGTGAGAGATTGCGGGTTTATTTTTTCAAATCCGGATGTGGTGTGCTCAGGGTCACTTGGTCTGTAAGAGACTAGAGGAGAGTGAGCATGCTTAGTTACTGTCTGCTTCTCTGAAGTGATGGAAGAGCTGCAAACTTCATGATGAAGGAACAAAAATCTGCATCCTTAATGGGCAAGTACGAGAAAGAAGGGAATGTGAAATTAGAACTAATTAAACTAATTAAGTAATAATAATAATTTGAAAGGCAGATGTCTGTGTGAAAACACACATTCAGTGCAGATGCTAATGAATACGGTTGGTGAAGGTGAACAGCTGCAGGGTCAGTATGTCCACTGTGTTTGAATTTGACTGGGAAAACCAGGAATGCCATTAACCGTGCCTGAGATAGCAGATGCTGGGGTCCATAGTGCACAGAGGTCATCTACTTTCTGCAGAGGCAATCACTCTACACCTGCAAACTTCATGTGGCCTTCAGACTTAGATCACTGCTCCAGAGTCCAGCCAGCACTGAACCAGTGCAGGCATGCTCTCTGGAGGGATGAATCACACTTCTCTGTCTGGCAGTTCAATTAATGAGTCTGGGTTTGTTGGTTGCCAGGAGAACGGTACTCGTGAGATTGCAACGTGGAAGTGTGGAGGGGGGACGGTGTGCGGTTGTTTTCAGGGGCTGGGCTCAGTCCCTTAGTTCCAATAGAAAAAACTGTTAATGCTTCAGCATACCAAGATATTTGGGACAAGTTCAAGCTCCCAACATGTGGGAACAGTTTGGGGATGCATCCTTCCTGTTCCAACATGACTGTGCACGAGGACACAAATGTGCTTCTGGAGGAATGGACAGAAATTCCCATAAACACACAGCTCGTGGAAACCCTTCCCAGAAGAGTTGAAGCTGTTACACTACATGGATTAAGAATAGGATGTCTCTGAGGTACGCATACATTTGAAGGCAGATGAATGAGTGCATTTGGTGATATAGTGCTGTAGACTAGATAGAGTGAAATGAGTTGTACCCTGAATAATGTTCATCCATATAACACTGCTGTGGAACGTTTTTCTGCAGAATAATTATTTTTATGTTTGAGTAATTTGTCTTTCTGTGAAAAACCATCAAGAAGATGCAAACATGGATGCAAACAAAGCAGGATTTCAGTGTCTCTGATCATTTGTTTGTTTTAAGAAACATACACTGAGCTCAAACCTCGATCCTCACATTCACTGTTAAAGCAGCAAAGCCTCGTTTTAGCTCTCCAGCCAAATGGATCCAAGCACTTGGACCAGCTCCATGCTGCTTGGTGGAGACCTGTTTTCCCTCAGTAGGGGTTCAGAATCAAGACGCAGCTGCCATAATGTTTTTGCTCTGTGGAAAGGAACTGAACAGCGTCCAGCTTACAGACCAGGTCAGAGGTCAACAGTCAAGATAACAGCCGTTTCATTCTCTGAACCAAAAACGCAGATTGGTTCATGGCGATTCATTCTTAATCTCTCTGTTTCCATCGACGCTCCGTCAGAACTATAGCTGTTGTCCCAGCTAATGTTGTGTTATTACTGGAAATCTGTATGCAAACAACACATTTCTTCAACCAAGTAAGTGACTTGTTACTTTGGTCCAACAAGTGTGACTGTAAATCATTTCTCAGCAGAGCTAATGAGAGAGCTGCTGGAGCTGATGTTAGACTAGCTCACGGTGCAGAACGAGATGATCTGCGACTGATTACTGCTCATCACTGAATTCTAGCCACACACACCGAGTGTGACGCTGTTCTCTGGATGGAAACGCTGTAACTCCAACATCTTCTTATGGAGTTTGCTGCTATATTATCAATCACGGTAGCCAAGTTTATATAGGTTCTCCTCGTGTATCGTGTGGAGTATGTGATGATGGGAATTAGGTGAATTATGTGGGATCAATAAGATGTTGAGCAGGGGTAGGAATTAATAAGTATGTTCATACTTCTTCCTACTCCTTTTCAGACCAAACATTGTTACATTATGTCAGACGATTTTGTTTTATTTCATTATATATTTTTTGTTTATCTGAACACATACGTGTGTGTGTGTATATCTACATATATATTCGTATCTGTAAATGAAAATATATGTAGTGTGTATATATTGTTTTTTGTTTTATATGTCTGAAACAAATAAAGATACAATACAATACAATATTATGTCTTTCATAGAAACTTTGACTAAAAACACTTAGACACTATAAGCTCTGAGACGATTGATATTTTCAAATTCCATCTAATATTTTTAGTTCTTTCATGCAGTGCTGGTTTGACCTCTGATACTTGAAATAGCATCTGTACACTCTGAATATTACATGGTACACATTAAATACCTCCAAGTTGAATGGTCTTAAGATCAAGGATGGGCGTAGGCTTCAGCCGAACCGCTCATGAGCTCCATAGACGTTAAATGGTAAATGGCCTGTATTAGTATTAGAGATGGCACGATACCACTTTTTTATGTCCGATACCGATACCGATATCATAAATTTGGATATCTGCCGATACCGATATGAATCCGATATAGTGTTTTTTAATCAACAAAACTGTTTTTTAAATATCTTGCTGCATTTTGTATAAGTTCATACTCAAGTTTAAAACAACAACTACACTAAAGCTATTCTGTTATACCTGTATACAAAAAAAAATATTTCATAGTTCAGCAATACTGATCAATCTAATAAACTTAGACCTACACCATCCTCACTATTCTGGTATTTTAAAGAGTACTTAGCATAAATATTAAGCAACCTAACTAATAGGGTTCCAACTCCCAGCAACAACAAAAATAAATAAATAAAAAATAGGGAACCACCCCTCACGCTCCACCTCATGATGTTTAATCGACGTAATCAACCTTAATTTGATGCAGTGTGAAAAAAAATGCACAGAAATCAATTATTTTTCAAGAAATATTAAATAGATTCAACATCTTTCTTCAACAAAATTGCAGACTGCACAGATGGTACCTTCCCAAAGGAAAAACTACTATAGCTTACTAGGGTGTATATATTAGACTTAATAGTTACTATATACAATAATTGACTTCTATTCATTTTACATCAAATTAAAACTTTGGGTGTCAGATAATTATTTATTAAAAGCTCGACATTTTAAATGAGAATAAGAAAGAAAAGTATGTCTTTGTGCCCTCTTTTCCCTGTTCATGCCCTATCGGCCCCCCTGGCTAAACTTTGCTAGATCCGCCCCTGCACAGTTACCAGCGTCAGCTACGTAGAAAAAGATCCTGGTGTAGAAAGTAATATTAAATAAATTCTAACAACAGCTTATCAAGCTTAAACGTGCTGCTGTTGTTCAGCCGCTGGTTTCCTCTTTCTGGTGCAAAGTGGGCCAAAAGCAAACTAGAGACACGGACTTGCGACAGAAAAGCCGATCAGCTGATCGTTAAGCAGTGTCATGATTGAAGTAGCAGCAAGAGGAGGCAGTCGCGCCATATATCGCTTGTTAAGCTTAACGCAGGAATGCTTTACAAACATTCAGAGATGGACTTACACACTTGCTTTACTTCTCTCGGGGATAACTTTGTCGGAGATGAAATGCCGGGTTGCTAGCGAAGCTCCACATGCTATCCAGACCACCGACAGGTCCCGCATGCCACAGCCGCTCTATCACGTGATGCATACTGCTCCGACGTGCTAACGTTCTGAGGTGAGTTATGGCGTGTTGCAAGTTTTGTGAGGTGCTTTCGTGATATTTAATGGATCGGATTACATTTTTTATTTTTCTCCGATATCCGATCCAGTAATTTAGGTCAGTATCGGACCGATACCGATACGTAATATCGGATCGGTCCATCTCTAATTAGTATAGAGCTTTACTAGTCCCTAAGGACCCCAAAGCGCTTTACACATCCAGTCATCCACCCATCCACCCATTCACCCACACACTGGTGATGGCAGCTACATTGTAGCCACAGCCACCCTGGGGCGCACTGACAGAGGCGAGGCTGCCGGACACTGGCGCCACCGGGCCCTCTGACCTACTAAGTTATGCAACAGAAGCCCTGACATGTTCTCTGTTGTCTCCCTTGGCCTCAGTCTTTTGGTCATTGCCTTATTTGCCATTATTTAGTTTATTGGTCAGTGGACTGATTCTTTTATAGTACTTTTCTTCTCTCTAAGCGCACAACACGCCACATTCACACAATCACTGCCTTCGATGCTTTTCAGTGCTTCCTAGCCTTGGGTATCTTGCCCAAAGATATTTGGCATGCAGACTGGGATCAAACCACTAACTTTCCAGTCAGTAGATGACCTGCTCTACCTCCTGAGCTACAGCCACCCTTTATTTCAGCTTTTGCATTTTCTTTTAGTTTTTAAATTCCCTTAATACCCTACCTGGCACTATTTTATTGTCAGCTTTGGTCAGACTTTGTTTTACCATTTCTCTGTTCTGTGGGTTTTAAGGGGTGGCCGCCCACTCGATAGCACAGACAGTTTGTGTTTTGCTAGCGGCTGCTCTGCTTAAACAAACCCTGCTTTAAGATATTTCAAACAGTCTCCTCCAGACTGATACGGGTACCTCCAGCAGAACCAAAAACAGCAATGCTTGAATCCATAAGGGTTCAGATCAATAAGGATGTGACACTATTGAACTAAATGGCAGCAGAAGCTTCCTGTAATCCTGACAGTTCCATGCTTCCCCAGTTTACTCCAACTACAGAGACGGTGCTGTGGACAGCATAGGCCACCTGTGATGAGGAGCAGTGACGTAGCCTTGGAGGGAAACCCAAGACAGATCTGTTTCTTCCCATTGTCATACCTTGATTTGCTGGGGAACCTGGAGCAGGACCTGGTTACATACAGAGCCTGTGGTTAACTTGGTCCCCCTGCTCTGTAACCCAAGTAGACACAACACCAGTCCTGGTTTGATTCAGCTGAACTGGGAGCATGTGGTCCCAACCCTTATCTGCTGATTGGAAGGTGGTCTGCTTCCAGCATGACCAGCTCTGTGTCCAGCGGCTAACACTGCATATCAGACCACAGCTCTGGCAACAGCTGACTCCATTATTGGGGATGTCCAACCAAATTTACCTGTTTCAATCAATAGCCTTTATTGTCATTGTACAAGGTACAACGAAATTGGAGTGCCACTCCCTTGGTGCAAAATGCAATAATAAATATAAATATAAAATATAAAAAGTACAATAAAACAACCGAAGTACTCAAACAATAATAAGTACGATATATACAGAATAGCAACATTCATAGCAGCATAATATAGTGACAGTGGCAAGTATGGTATAGCTAAGCAGGTTCAATTGTTTTGTGCTTATTTACTACAGTGATAGCTCTGGGAAAGAAGCTATCCCTGAATCTGTTTGTCCTGGTTTTATGTGACCTGTACCGTCGGCCTGGTGGTAATAGTTCAAACAGTTGGTTGCTGGGGTGAGAGTGGTCCTTGATGATATTGCCAGCTCTGCTGAGGTTTGCAGTGACCTCCAGGCTGGCCAGAGAGCAGCCAGTGATCTTCTGGGCTGTGTTGATGACCCTCTGCAGTACTTTCCTGTCCGCAGCTGAGCACCCTGCATACCATGTTGTTATGCCGTACGTTAGGATGCTCTCTATGGTGGCTCTATAGAATGTCACCAGCAGCCTCTCCTCCAGGTTGTTCCTCCTGAGCTCTTAGGTTCCATTGTTCGTGGCATAGAGGGGAAAGCCTTTAACACAGTCATCATCACAAATGTTATCCACAAAGAGCAGTCTCAGATACTTACAAACCCCTCAAACATCTGTTCTCCTCAATAAAGATATCTGTGACATCTATGTTTCTGTCCCACTCCCTCCTGTGGCTGTGCGGTGTACGTTTATCAGGCTGCTATCTCTGAGCGTCTCGCTGTCATCAGCCTACCCCGTCCATCGTGTCTACTGCATTGAAATTTAAGCATCTTGTGGGAACACAGCATCCAAAGCTTCCAAACTGGCATCTCCTCTAACATCTTGTACTTTGTTATCCACCAAGAAACTCTCCTTAGTCCACATGTGCTGGCTAGTTAGACCACTACTTAAGTTCTAGCACCAGTTACTTTGGTTTCTCAGGCTTTGTCTATGATGTTCATGTGGAACCTGTACTGTTTATTAATTTCCCTCTTTATTCCACAGTTTTCCATGGCGTTGGTGCAGAAGCTGAATCTATTGGGATTATTTATGTGGTGTTTGCCATGCCAACACATCAATATAACTGCTCATATACCAAGCAAGGCTTGAGCTTTTAAATGTAAGAGTGTTTTTATCACAACAATTTCATCACTGAAAAGAAATTAGATTTTGTTTTTCTTCTTGAACCTTGGTTCCAGTAGGTTGTACTTTTGTACAGTGATCTTCATCTTGGTGATCTTGGGATTTGCAGTTGTTGTAAGCTCTCTTACAGCATTTCTAACCTTGTGTAAAGCTGACTTAACAACCTCACCTGAGGCTGCGTGGGGTCCATTCACTTCACACTGATCATTACCCAAAATATTCCACTCACTGCTCCTGTGAGTGTGCTGTCTGTAACTAAAACCACACGACATCTGTGTCAATTTAGCGTACGTGCTTGCTTCGGCAAGCGCGTACGCTAAATTGGATACGATACAGAGAAGATTAGCATGGCCCCTGCGCAAGGATGACACGCAAATTCGTTAAAAAGCAGAGTGGCTTTGGGGACAAAGGTGGCGCTCCTCCTCCTCTCAGTCCTGCAGGAAATGCAGCGGAGGTGTCGCCCAGAGGGGAGCCATTGAAATGCAGGGTGAAGAATGGCAGAGGGGTCGTTGATGATTTCGGCTGCCTGTCTGAGGGCCTGTTGGCTGAAAACCTGTCAGAGTTCTGACAGGCCAATGATCTTAGAGCACACTGATGCAGTGTGCTGCTGTCTGTTCCTGTATGAAGGCTGAGGGAGTGGAACCAGCAGGTGATGGAGAAGGTCCTGATGCTTTCCATGAAGGCGTAGTAAAAACTCATCATGGTGGGTGTGCTGACTCCAAAGGAGATGAGTTTCCTAAGGAGGTATAGCCGTTGGTGACGCCTCCTGAGAAGAAGAGCAGGGGGGAGAGCATACAGCCCTGGGGGGAGCCAGTGGAGGTGGAACGGAGACCGGAAAGAGAGCTGTTGACCCGCAGTCCTGTTGGTCAAAAAGTCCAATATCCACAGGATTAGCTGATCATCAGGTGAAATCGGGAGGAAAGTTTAGTGGGCAGGATATAAGGCTGCAGAGTGATGCACGCTGATGAGAAATCAGCAAACAGAAGTCTGGCGGAGCGATCAGGGAGCTCCAGATGTTTGTGGATGGAGTCCAAGATGAAGATTTTTGCATCATCGACACCTCTGCGTGCACGGTAAGCAAACTGGAGTGGGTCCATCAGGGGGTCAGTTGCTCTTACGATGTGCTGTTTTATGATCTTCTCCATGGCCTTCATCACCAGGGAGGTGAGGGCCACGGGACGAAGATCATTCAGAGACTTTGTGTTGTTTCTTTTGGGGATGAGGATGACTGTGGAGTGTTTCCACAGCTGGGGGACGGTGTGACTGTCGACTGAGGGTTGAAATAGAGTCCAGAACACACTTCCTAGGTGCCCTGCACAGTGGCTCAGAGCTCGACTGCTGATGTTGTCAGGGCCGGGTGAGCTCCTCTCCCTGGTCCTTCTGAGGGCTCTCACCACGTCCTCAGTGCTGAAGGTGAGTGCAGAGCTGCCAGGTTTGACTGAGGATCTGGACTCCTCAAGCTCGGTGATATTGTCCATCTCAAACCTGGTGTAGAAAGCGTTGAGGTCATCAGGGAGGGAGGAGGGGTTGCTGCCCTCCACCTGGATGGTTCTGGGGGTGGTGACCACAGTATCCACAGAGGCCATGGTTTTGAGGCCCTGCCAGGCTGAGCAGAGGTCCCATGTGGGGAATTTGTTTTTCAACAGTGTTTTTGTACTCCATGACTTGTTCGTTGATGTCATCAGAGGGAGAAAGAAGGCTGTCCCAGTCAGTGGCTTCGAAACATCCTTGTAGGATGAGGATACTTTCCGCTGTCCACTGCTTGATGTTTTTGGTGACCTTTTTAATCCTCTTGATGACTGGGGTGTAAGCAGGGGCCAGCAGCACGGTGTGGTGGTCTGCTGAGCCGAGAGGGCGGAGGAGTGGGGCTTTAAATGCATCTGGTACAGAGCCGTAGCATTTATCCAGAGTCTTCCCCTGATGTGTGCTGCATGTAACATACTGTTGGTATCCTTTAAGCGACTTGTCAGGGGAACAGTGGTTGAAATCACCCAGGATGAACTTGGGAGAGTCCGGTGATAGTTGTTCCAGTTTGTACAGAGTGTTGGTGAAGTAAATGGTAAATGGCTTTTCTAGTCCCTAAGGACCCAAAAGCGCTTTACACATTCAGTCATCCACACATTCACACACTGGTGATGGCACCTACATTGTAGCCACAGCTGCCCTGGGGCACACTGACAGAGGCGAGGCTGCTGGACACTGGTGCCACCGGGCCCTCTGACCACCACCAGTAGGCAACGGGTGAAGTGTCTTGCCCAAGGACACAACGACCGGGACTGTCCAAGCCGGGGCTCGAACCGGCAACCTTCCGATTACAAAGCGAACTCCCAACTCTTGAGCCACGATCGCCCCTTACTCTGTGTACTCTGTGGCTTTAGCTGCATCAGCTCTGGGGTGGATGTAAACCAAGATGATGAAAAGCTGTGGAAAGTCTCTGGGAGGTAGTAGGGGCGCAGGGAAACAGCCAGGAGCTCGATGTCTGTCGTGCACAGCTTCTCCCTCAAAGTGACTGTAGAGCACCAGCTGTTGTTTACATACAGACACACGCCACTGCCAAGTTGCTTCCTGATGCGTTTGCGGTCTCTGTCCAGACGAAGAGGTGGTGAAAGGGCCATCAATGTCCAGCGCGCTGTCGTTGCTGTTGTTTAATCACAATTCGGTGAATTCCAGAATGGAGGCAGTTCTGTACTCATGCAGGTGGTTGATGCAGGCTTGCAGCTCATCCAGCTTGGAGTGGAGAGACCGCACATTAGCAAGGATAATGAACGGGAGTGCTCGTTGTTTGTGTGTCTCCCTCTTTAGTCTGGCTCTCACCCCACTCTTCTTTAATCCCGCTCCTAGTTACCTTTTTATTGTGAGTTTTTCGATTTCCGTGTCCACTGAGTATTGCCCCGGGAAAGTAGTCCGTGGAAGCGGAGCGGAAAAGCCGGATGCCGGGCTGCAGCTGCTGCCGCAGCTGGATGAGGGAGTCCCTGGTGTAGGTGAGCCTTGGGGTCATGTTGAAGTGTCGGAAAAAAGTCCGAAAAATCACAGAAATTAAGAAAAGGAA
Source organism: Mchenga conophoros (assembly GCF_057382185.1). Taxonomy (NCBI): domain Eukaryota; kingdom Metazoa; phylum Chordata; class Actinopteri; order Cichliformes; family Cichlidae; genus Mchenga; species Mchenga conophoros. Next base: position 1,394,627 of record NC_140531.1, on the reverse strand, counting down.
AAGAATACAAATATACAGAGTAGACAGCAAAATACAACAATGAAAAGAGCAGTTAGAAAAAGAACGCAAAACTGCTCAGCTGATTGGCCGGTCGACCACACGAGCAGCGACCTGGAACCGGTAAATTCACATTGTAGTTCAAATAATGTTGTTACTGTGTTACAAAGGTTCTCACCTGTATTTGGACTGACTGCACTGGACCTCTCCACAAATAATGATGTGGTTCAATCTGCCAGGAAGTCTAGTGTTTTCTAGAAATAGCTAGCGCTAGCTCTTATCCTGCTCTCCCAATATGTTAATATTGGAACACCAGTAACTTGTCCTCAATAACAAAAATATGATATTGATGAGCCTTCAAAGTCTTTTATATAACCAATGTGTTTTTAACCAGCATTAAGGAGGTGTTAATGCTGGCATATCTGGTGTGCTACCACTTCCCATTCATGTAAGTTCAGGGGAACAAGTAGTATAATAGATTTAACAGTTATTTCATATATTATTCAATGAATAATGCAAATTAATAATTACATGGAAATTTTTAAAATAAAACCCAAAACAACTTCAGGTGATGAGTTAACTGCAGTTTAGTACCTGGATAAGCCAGAACATCTTACTATTCATCACTGATTGAAGAAAATAAGAACAACCCCAGGTTTCTCTTCAGCTCTGTAGCCAGGCTGACAAACAGTCAGAGCTCTGTTGAGCCAACCATCCCTTTAACGTTAACTAGTAATGACTTCATGAACTTCTTCACAAATAACATTTTAATCATTAGAGAAAAAATTACCAATAATGTCACGGCTGGCGGAGTGAGCCGTGTGGAGTGGAGGAAAAGGAGGACCCAAAATGCAGCAAACTGATGATACGAGTGACGTTTATTTACAAGGTGGTAGTGGCAAAAACAGGCAATGAAGCATGAGTAATTACAAACGGAAACCTAAACTGGGAGAAACTAAGTGACAAACCTGGGACCATACAAAGGGGTGCGGGGCAGAGAGACGCAGAGACAGGAACACCATAGAACGCAGATGAATGTAGATTAACGCAGTGATACATGGATGAACGCAGACGAGCCGACAACGAACACAGACCGACACCCACTATATATACACACACAAGGTAATCGGGTAATCGCACACAGGAGGGAAGAACAGCTGATCTGAATACACATGATGACTGGAGGACACAAGCTGAACACAATGACAACAGACACAGACTTTCAGAACAAAACAGGAAATCTAGAACCCGAACCGGACACAAGGGGGGGGGGGACACAGAATAACTAGAACAGAGGGAAATAATCACAAAACACAAAACGCTGGGTCAACGACCCAGGACCATGACAGTACCCCCCCTCCAAGGGCTGGCTCCAGACAGCCGACAAAAACAGACGACCAACCCAGGGCGGGCGGCGGGGGCCCAGGACAGAGGGACCAACACTGAACAAAACAAGCTCCAGCGAACCGAGGGAATTGTCCAAAACAAAAACACATGCTGGAGTACGAGAACAAAACACAGGTCAGGAGGCCGGCCCGGAGGCTGACAACTCAGAAGTCCAGGACAGTTCATCTTCTGAGGCCGGCCACGTCGGCGACGCAGATCCATAAGCCGACCGAGCGGAAGGCAGCGGTGGCGGAGTGGAGGCAGTTCAGGGGGCCGACCGTGCACACGGCAGCGGCGGCAACAGGGAAACCGTTCAGGGGGCCGACCGTGCGGACAGCAACGGCGGCGATGACACAAGTCAGGCGGCCGACCACGCAGAAGGCAGCGGCGCCGTCTAGGAGGTCATCCATGTTGACGATGACGCTCCACCAGCGGCCTGGCAGATGACCGTCGATGTCGAGGCAGCAGTTTGGGACCCGAAGGTGGCGTGGCCTTCGCAGCACCAGACGAGACCGAAGCAGAGGCTGGACCAGACGAGGCCGAAGCTGAAGCTGGACCAGACGAGGCCGAAGCGGAGGCTGGACCAGACGAGGCCGAAGCGGAGGCTGGACCAGACGAGGCCGACGAGGAGGCTGGACCAGGCGAAGCTGACGAGGAGGCTGGAGCAGTAGCTGGACCAGGCGACGGCGTGGGTGAAGCAGTAGCTGGACCAGGCGACGGCGTGGGTGAAGCCGTAGCTGGACCAGGCGACGGCGTGGGTGAAGCCGTAGCTGGACCAGGCGACGGCGTGGGTGAAGACACAGAGGCTGCAGCTGGCGAGGATGGAGACACAGAGGCTGCAGCTGGTGGCGATGATGGGTCTTGGGGCTGGACGGGCTCCTCGGGACCCCAGCTGACGAGGCAGAAAGCTGGTGGGGCTCCTCGGGCCCCCCAGCTGACGAGGCAGGAGGCTGGCTAGGTTCTCCTGAACCTCCAGCTGACGAGTCTTGAGGCTGGACGGGCTCCTCGGGCCCTCCAGCTGGCGAGACAGGAAGCTGGGCGGGCTCCTCGGGCCCCCCAGCTGACGAGGCAGGAAGCTGGTTGGGCTCCTCGGGCCCCCCAGCTGACGAGGCAGACTCAGGACCAGTGGGCACAGGGGCCCCTGGAACACACAGGACAAAACCAGCAGGCGCGGGGACCTCTGGTGGGCACAGTTCAGAACCAGTAGGCACACGGGCCTCTGGCAGGCACAGTTCAGAGCCAGCAGGCGCACGGGCCTCTGGCAGGCACAGAACAGAGCCAGTAGGCGCACGGGCCTCTGGCAGGCACAGAACAGAGCCAGCAGGCGCACGGGCCTCTGGCAGGCACAGTTCAGAGCCAGCAGGCGCACGGGCCTCTGGCAGGCACAGAACAGAGCCAGTAGGCGCACGGGCCTCTGGCAGGCACAGTTCAGAGCCAGCAGGCGCACGGGTCTCTGGCAAACACAAAGCAGACTGCAGCTGCACAGAGCATCGACTCAGCTCAGGCAGCGACAGCCGGATGCAGTCCTCAGCTGGCCTCTTAACCTCCAGGGGTCCAGAGTCGGTCGGGGGCTGGGACCCAGCCTCTGGGGAGGCCCTGGAGTGCGTCACAGTCTCTGGGCTGGCCAGCTGTTGCGGACTGACTACTGCGTTATGTGGTGTGTCTCTCTGCTTGACATGAACAGGTGAAAAACAGTGCTTTTCCGGTTGGATGGACTGGACTTGTAGTACAGGCGGAGCTGGTGAAGATGATGGCTGAATAGGTGATAATAAGGCGGATGAGTCTCTTGCCAACTGAGCTATTGACTGAGCTATGGATTGTAACCAAGTGTCTAATAGGTCTGGCTGTGACTGTAATGGGGGTGACGGTTGAGTGGCTAACTGAGGTAGCAGCTGCAGGGCAGCTAACCGAGCTACCGGCTGGGCAGCTGGCTCAACAAACACAGCCCCGGAATAAACAGTCATGCGAGCTGGCGAAACAGACGGAGTGTCTTTTCCACTCACCACAGCCGGCAAAACCTCCTGCCAGCCGGGCAAAACCTCCGGCGGGCCGGGCAAAACCTCCGGCGGGCCGGGAAAAACCTCCGGCGGGCCGGGAAAAACCTTCACCGCCGGGCTGGGTTGGGAAGCGGTAGCGGCTCGAGGGTGGAGGTGCAGCTCATGAAGGAGGAAGTCCCGTGCCAGCGGGTGAAGCGAGTCTAGCAGCCAGGAGTGTGCAGAGAGTAGCTGCTGTAGCCTGGCTTCTACAGCGCGGTGGAACTCTTCTCCCTCCTGCTCGAGCCACAGGTTTACCAACCTTGCGACTGTGTCGGTTACCTCCTCCCGAAACTCCCGGGTAGGTGCGAATGCTGCTGGGTCCATGTTGGTCGGCTCGTACTGTCACGGCTGGCGGAGTGAGCCGTGTGGAGTGGAGGAAAAGGAGGACCCAAAATGCAGCAAACTGATGATACGAGTGACGTTTATTTACAAGGTGGTAGTGGCAAAAACAGGCAATGAAGCATGAGTAATTACAAACGGAAACCTAAACTGGGAGAAACTAAGTGACAAACCTGGGACCATACAAAGGGGTGCGGGGCAGAGAGACGCAGAGACAGGAGCACCATAGAACGCAGATGAATGTAGATTAACGCAGTGATACATGGATGAACGCAAACGAGCCGACAACGAACACAGACCGACACCCACTATATATACACACACAAGGTAATCGGGTAATCGCACACAGGAGGGAAGAACAGCTGATCTGAATACACATGATGACTGGAGGACACAAGCTGAACACAATGACAACAGACACAGACTTTCAGAACAAAACAGGAAATCTAGAACCCGAACCGGACACAAGGGGGGAGGACACAGAATAACTAGAACAGAGGGAAATAATCACAAAACACAAAACGCTGGGTCAACGACCCAGGACCATGACAAATAATCATCCCACAGATGTAATATTATCTACAGCTACTCTTAGTACCATTGATGTTAAGTTAGACTCTTTTTCTCTAATTGATCTTTCTGAGTTAACTTCAATAATTACTTCCTCCAAACCATCAACGTGTCTTTTAGACCCCATTCCTACAAAACTGCTCAAAGAAGTCCTGCCATTAATTAATGCTTCAATCTTAAATATGATCAACCTATCTCTAATAATCAGCTATGTACCACAGGCCTTCAAGCTGGCTGTAGTTAAACCTTTACTCAAAAAGCATCTCTAGACCCAGCAGTCTTAGCTAATTATAGGCCAATCTCCAACCTTCCTTTCATATCAAACATCCTTGAAAGAGTAGTTGTCAAACAGCTAACAGATCATCTGCAGAGGAATGGCTTATTTGAAGAGTTTCAGTCAGGTTTCAGAGCTCATCACAGCACAGAAACAGCTTTAGTGAAGGTTACAAATGATCTTCTTATGGCCTCTGACAGTGGACTCATCTCTGTGCTTGTCCTGCTAGACCTCAGTGCAGCGTTCGATACTGTCGACCATAATATCCTATTAATTGAATTGAATCACCTACAGCTTCATCACCAGCTGAGACACTGCTCCAGTGCTGAGTTGGCATTGTGACCACCAAGCCTCTGAACAAGCCCCACCCTCCTCCTCCTACATTGCTCAGCCTGTACTCTCCCCCACCGAGTGGGCGCTGTACCCATCTCATGATTGGGTGTAATCCTAGCCTGTAGCCATGGTGACAGTTGCTGGGGCTAGGGGCTAGCCAGCAGCAAAGCAACTCAAACGTGAGGACTGCTGAAGGATAGAGGAGGGGTAATCCATTGGCAGCAAGATTTGGACAGATGATGGCAAGTGTGAGTGGTGGTGGAGAAAAGGAGGGGCGGAGGGTGAAGACAGCCAGTTGTGTCCTGAGTCGTGGGGCACAGGTGTCTGTGCATGTAGTCCACAGGGGAGTGCCATTGATTTTTCTTTGTTTCATGTCTCTTTGTGTAGAAACATCATCATAAACTTTAACATAATTTCTATCTAAAGAAATGTTATAGATCAGCTCATTTGAATTTACTGTCAAAATGTGTAATTTAAACAGATCTTGAAACTTTTAAAGCAAAGAAATTAGTTAATAAGTTAAGTTCAAGATTTTGGTTAAATAAATTATGATTAATTTACAGAGCAGCATACACACACCCAACACACCTCTTGATGTACTGTGACTTTACATGAAACATCTACAGGTCACATAAAAACGTGCGCCAGGAAGAACCCTGAGAGCTACAAAAGCTGTCGTCTCTGGTGGATTAACCACCAAAGCACGGACACTGGTGACCTCAGCAGTATTACTAGTAGTAGCACTATTATTACAGTATTGTTTTTCTCCAGCAGTTCTTGTTTTTATTTGTCAGATTTATTATCACTGTGAATGCTAATTCAGCAAAGTGTGTGCCAATGCAATAACACACAATATATATTCTGTGAGAGATTTATTATTCTTAATAGTTAGTATTATTTACTACTCATCACATTTATTATTCTTATTAAGTGTGCAATAGCACTGAGCCATACTGTATAGTATTGGGCAGATTTATTATTGAGTGTACTGGTATAATAACACTGACTTTAACACTAAGACTTTATTTGTCGTCATGTTATTCTTTTATTATTATTTCTTTTTCTTCTGCATAAAATTTCAAAGCACTGCTTGTCTCGGAGCTTTCAAATGCTCCCACAAAAGTTACATTAAAACATCGGGCTACAACTGGATCAGCGATTTTACAAATTTTGCAAAGAACGTTTACTTTTTTCTTGTACCTTACAATATAAAGTGCTTTGAGGCGACTGTTGTTGTGACTCTGCGCTATATATAAATAAAATTGAACTGAATTTAAAATTCCTTTTAAGGGAGCCTGTCTCAAAAACACCAGCCCAGATCACTTTGGAGCCCAATTTCTTTACCTCTCCCTCGAATCGCTTACTTTAGTTACCATAGCAACCAGTTCCCACCACTGTGATTTCACGCTTTCTCAGTCTTAATTGTGCACGAGGGTCAGTGTGTCCTCTGTTTATTAGCACCATTCAAACAGCAAAAGCAAATGAGCACAGCTGTTATTCATCACATGAATAACACTCCTTGTGTTCCAGCCCATACATTATTATAACTATAATTCATAGTTGAGATGATTGACAGGTAATACAGGAAATGTAATATACTTTCAAAATAAAACCAGCTAAAAAGTTAAACATGCATATTAGAGGCTGTAAATGACATCTTTCAAATTGAAAGTTTAGCCATTTTAAAATGACCTCTCGACACATGTTCTGGGTGTCTCTTTCTGGGGATAGGGTTGCTCTTTGTCACCAATTCTTTGCATAATTTTTATGGACAGAATTTCTAGGCATAGCCAATTGGCGGAAGGCTTTCACTTGGGTGGTCTCAGGATCTCATCTTTGCTCAGTCTCACTTCTCTCTCTACTCTTGTATAAACAGAATATGTTTATTCTGTGTTTCATGTAGTCTGTGTCGCGTCGTCTGTGTTACCACCCCCTGTGTTCCGTATCTCCAGCCATAGCTTTTCCTTAGTTTATGTCCAGTTTAGGTTTCTGTTTGAACTATTACTCTTATGCTGCCCTCACTCTGTTTTGTTCCTTTCATCAGCCAGAATAAAAGGCTCGCTTTTGTTTAACTCCACTCCTGCATCCTCGCTTGTGTTCGCTCCTGGGTCCACCACACACATTTCCGCATGGTCTGCCTCCGCAGACCGTGACAGTACGACGCGACCATGCCGGACCCAGCGACACACGAGAGAAGGATCATCCAGACGGTGGAGTCGCTATGTACTAAATGGCTGCAGTGTTCCGGAGTGGAGGAACGGGAGGAGTTGGCCCGGCAAGTGGGAGTATGCGCGTCTGTATTTCCCTGGTTATGGGAGGCACTACACCCACTGATCGTTGACTTTCTCGTCACCACTCTCCAACTCCATCCACAGCCGCAGCGGCCCGGTGTGCGTGCGCCTTCGCCAGAGCCATGCTGTTGCGATGTTACCCCGCTGCCTCATGAGCCAGTGGCAGTCAGAGTCGGAACGGTGAGGCTCACCACCGACACACCGTTGGCTCCCGCTTCATCGGCTTCCGCATCTTCGCCACCGCCTGACTGCACGGAGATGCCCGAGGCTGTTGACTTCGGTGAGGAGGAGCGGCAGCAGGTGTTGCGGGCGTATCGGGAGGACGAGCTACGCTGGAAGCCCTGGCTTATCTCCGAGGAGGAGCTCCCGCCAGCCGCCCCGCCTCGGACCGGCCGCCCGCCCTCGCCGCCTTGGTCGGACTACTTTTCTCCCGCTTATCATCTGGCGCGGATGTGGTCGGAAGACGAGGAGCCGGTCGCCACAGAGATCCACGTTTCGCCCACCACCACTTCAAAAAGGAAGCGGCGTTCACGTCGCCGTCGCTCGTCGCTACGGCATGTCTCGCCCTCCACGGTGCGACGCGAGGATGCTGTGGAGGCAGTGGATTTCGACCTCGGGGAGCGGCAGCGCGCGGCATGCGCTCGACTGGAGGAAGAGCTCCGGCGGAAGCCGTGGCTTGCTCCTGACTATGACGAGGTCTTCCGGGGAACTCGCCTGGCTCTCGGGGGTCCCCTGAGCTTCCAAGAACTCTCACCTACCGCTCCATCAGCGCCCAGTTCCCCAGCCTCCGCGACGCCCCCGGCGCGCATGAGGCGCCCCTGCCTGGTTCATCGGACGCTGCGATCAGGAAGAAACGGCGTTCGCGTGCCCGTCGCGCTGCGCGACGACCGGAGGTGAGTGAATGCAACCTGTCATCACCAGCCTCCATTGAAGCCGTAGAAGATGAACTAGACTCAGAATTACAGAGCCACGGGTCAAAGTTAACAGAGACACATAGTGTGGAAATGGCTGACTCTGGTACTGTGAAAGGTGTGGTCTGTTCGTCTGGCTTCCACGAACAGGGAGTAAGACCCACTCAGACTGTGAATTCCAACACTGGGGAGTTTCAGCCGGTGTACTTGTCACCGCCACCCGAACAGGTGTTTGACTGTCCAGCCTCTAAGCTGACCGGGGAATCCCCTGTTTCGTGTGTTTCTGTTTGTGAAAATAAAGTCACTGTTTCGGAATTAGCCAGTGCTAACTTCAGACTGAGTAATGCTCTGCTAACCAAGCCACAGCCAAGTGAATTTGTTTCAGAGAGGATCTTGGACAGGCCTAGTGATCATGTAGGGACCTCTGACACTACACTTGGATTGAAAGAGAGTTCCACAGGATGTGATGTTGCTTGTGTGGGGAGTGGGGTGGAAGTGTTTTCTTCTGTGTCATTTAATGTGCCTGGGGTTCCATCAAAGACTGAGTTACCTGTGGCTAATGCCTCCCTTCCCAAGCCCGCTCCGCTCACCAACGAGCTACTTAAAGTAGGCCCCTGTGCTTCCTTAGCACATAAGGATTATTTAAAGGAGGGTCATGACGTAAAGTATAAGAGTACTTATTTATTTATTTATTATTTATTAACCTTTATTTAACCAGGAAGATCCCATTGAGATTAAAAACCTCTTTTTCAAGGGAGACCTGGCCAAGATAGGCAGCAGCAGATGTCTCACAGTTACAGAAATTACTCAAACACAGGCAGCAACAACACACATGCAACAATAAGTGAAAGAATACAAATAAAATAAAAATAAAATTCAATAAAATTCAAATAAAATAAAAAGTCAGTTAAAATGACAATCAATCTAATTGAAACAGTTGCATGTTATGGACTTGGCCTCAAGGATTCGTAGTTTAGATTTAAAATCACTTAATGAAATGAATTCAGTCATTTTCCATTCCTTCTGCAGTTTGTTCCAGGCCGAGGGTGCTAAATGGACAAAAGCTCTTTTACCAAGTTCAGTTCGGGCAAATGGAACAGAAAGCAACAAGTAACCATGCGGACGAAGAGAATACCGACCAGCATGTTTCATTACAAGCAGGGAACATATATAAGAAGGCAGCAACCCAAGTATCGCCTTATATATAAAACTGTATAAATGAGAGTTCCTCCGACTTACCAAAGCAGGCCATCCTACCTGAGAGTATAACTCACAGTGGTGAGTCTGAAATTTACAGTTAGTGATGAACCTCAGAGAAGCACGATACACAGAATCAACCATTCGAAGACATTGAGCAGAAGCATTCATATATAGAATATCACCATAATCCAGCACAGGCAAGAATGTTGCAGCAACAAGCCGCTTCTTTGTATTAAAAGAGAAACACAACTTATTTTGAAAATAAAATCTCAGTTTTAACTTCAGGTTTTTCACAAGATTCTCTACATGTGGTTTGAAGGTAAGCGAGTCATCAATTAAGATTCCCAGATATTTATAGGTGTGAACCAACTCTATTTTATTACCTTCAAGAGTGGTTACTGATGGGATTGTTTGGGCTCGTCTCCTTGATTTAGAAAACAACATGAGCTTTGTTTTGTCTGCGTTGAGAACAAGTTTAAGCTGATGTAATGAGTGCTGGACAGCAGAAAAGGCTTTCTGCAAGGAGTCGATGGCTTGGACAAGAGTTGAACCACAGCTGTAAATAACTGTATCATCAGCATAGAAGTGCAAGTTTGCATCTGGCACATGTAGACTAAGATTGTTTACGTAAATGATAAATAGAAGGGGACCTAATACAGAACCCTGTGGCACTCCGCTGTGCACTGTAACAAAGTCAGAACATAGACCGTCAGATTTAATGCACTGAGTCCTGTTACTGAGGTAGTTTGAGAACCATGCCACTGCTCTCTCAGAGAGTCCTGACTGGAAGAGTCTAAGTTTTAAAATACAATGATCAACAGTGTCAAATGCTTTTGACAAATCAATAAAAAGGGATGCACAGTGTTGTTTTTTATCAAGTGCAATAGTAATATCATTTACCACTCTAATTGCAGCTGTGATAGTACTGTGATTCTTCCTAAAGCCTGATTGATATTCAGATAAAATGGCATTGATGTGCAAAAACTCCTTTAACTGCTCACACACAAGAGCTTCAAGAACTTTGGCCAGCACAGATAGATTAGATATTGGTCTGTAATTAGTTAACACTGCTGGGTCGCCCCCTTTTAATAGAGGAACAACAAAAGCTGATTTCCATACTGAGGGAATTTTATTCGTGTCCAGTGTGAGGTTGAAAAGTGTTGTGAGAGGCTCTGCTACAAAATCAGCTGCCAGTTTCAAGAAGTAAGGATCTAGTAAGTCTGGCCCTGGAGATTTTCTAGGATCTAACAGTTTAAGAGCTTTACAGACCTCCTGCACAGAGAAAGGAACAAAGTTAAATGGCTGACCAGTGTACACCGGAAGGTTTGTGCCAGATTTTACAGAGACTGGGTTCAGAGAGTCAAACAAAGAGCCAGAAGATATAAAGTGCTTGTTAAAACAATTCATAATCTCCTTCCTATCATAAACAGGAACAGAATCCTTAAAAACATAGGTGGGTAGAGCGTGGGAGCTTTTACTCACTGAAAGAGACTTAATGATTTTCCAGAACTTCTGTGGATTATTTAGGTTCTCAGTGGTGACAGACAGATAATATTCTGTTTTAGCTTTCTTAATAGAGGAAGTACATCTGTTTCTTAGTTGTCTGAAAAGAAGCCAATCACTGGGGTAGCCTGTTTTCCTCGCTTTGGCCCAAGCCAGGTTACGCTCATGAATGATATCTGCCAGCTCTTGGGAGAACCAGGGGTTTTCACGACCTTTTATCCTATATCTTCTTAATGGAGCATGTTTATTCACAATTTGCATAAACCCATCCTTAAAGAATGCCCACGCTAATTCTACATCAGGGATCAATCCTATTTTCTTCCAGTCATAATTTGACAAATCATGATAAAATGCTTGCTCATTAAAATGTTTAAGAGTTCTTTTAAAAATAATACGATGTTGTGACTTGGCCACTTTAGTATTTCTAATAGCAGCAACAACACAGTGGTCACTTAAGTCGTTACAAAAGACACCCAAAGATGAAAATTTATGAGGAACATTTGTCAAAATCAAGTCAATCAAGGTAGACTTTTCGGGGCTTTTGAGATTCGGCCGAGTGGGTAAATTGACCAGCTGGGTAAGACTGATAGAATCACAAAAAGATTTAAAATCATCTGAAACAGTTTTGAGCCAATCCCAGTTAAAGTCACCAGCTAGAACAAGCTCCCCATAATTTAGTCTGGACAGCAAAAGGTTTAAAGAACGCAGAGCTTCTGTGGAGGCAGAAGGGGGTCGATAGCAACAAGCAACTGTTATGCAAAGACCCTTTGCAACATTCACATTCAGAGCCAAAAATTCCAATTGTTTGCAAATTGATTCTGATAGAACTATTGTAGCATCAAATTTTGACTTAACATAAGCAGCAACACCACCACCTTTCTTAAACCTATCGGTGCGATAGATATTGTAGCCAGCCATGCTAACATGTTCATCAGATATATATTTAGACAACCAAGTTTCAGAAATGAGGACAATATCTGCATCTGTTGATTGAACCCAGATCTTGATCATATCCATCTTGGGTAACAAACTGCGCACATTAAGATGAACTATCTTCAGCCCAGGTGAGGATTTAAATTCAGATGGTGTCTGGCTACATTGCAGCTCAGGGCCTGGGTTAGGTTGCACATTACCAGATAAGAGCAGTAGTAAGACGATCAGAAGTCTCTGCTTTGTACTTATTGATTTTGACGTGTGAAATGTTGACACAAAGCAGGATTTTTCGTAACTAATTTTGTAATTGTACAAAGCAAGAAGGTTTTGAAGATGAGGTAAATCTTTCTGTAGTTCAGAATGATTAATGTCCTGTTCCAAATACATTGGAAATTGTACAGGATGTATAGCAGCAGTGACGCATGTAGATCTGGGAACCATGTCACGCAGAATGGGGTCACTGTTAAATGTTCTCATCTTAGAAAAATTGAGTGTCCAAAAGTCCCCCACGGCCAATAAGCAAAGTAAAGTTATTAAAAAAGCCATTATCCAAAACACAATGATTGTTGATGCTGAATTAAATAGGCTGCACAAACCTAGGATGGCAAGTAAGGCTCCAGCCAAAAGTTCGGGTCCTGGTGGCTTGCTAGCAGAGGGCTTCTGCTAGCACATTCACCAATGTGGTGTAGAAGGCTTCAATCAACAGCACAGCGCCCGATGTATTGCAGATAAGCTTTTCGAGCAGCACAGGCCTTGGTGTGGTGCTGATGTCTTGCACTAGCAACACAGATGCAGTTTGTTCAGCCGGCAGCAAAGGCCCTGGGGTGGTGCAGATGGCCCCAGCCAGCAGTACAGGCCCTGGTGAGGCTCAGTTGGTTTATGCTAGCAGCACAGGCCCTGATGTGGTGCCTATGGGTCCAGCTGGCAGCACAGGCCCTGGTGAGGCTCAGTTGGTTTAGCAGCACAGGCCCTGGTGTGGTGCCTATGGGTCCAGCCGGCAGTGCAGGCCCTGGTGAGGCTCAGTTGGTTTATGCTAGCAGAACAGGCCCTGGTGTGGTGCCTATGGGTCCAGCTAGGCCCTGGTGCGGTGCAGATGGCCTCAGCCAGCAGCACAGGTCCTGGGATGGTGCCGATGGATCCAGCTGGCAGCACAGGCCCCGGTGCAGTGAGATGGCCTCAGAAAACAGCACAGGCCCTGGTTGAGGCTCAGTTGGTTTATGCTAGCAGCACAGGCCCTGGTGTGGTGCAGACAACCTCTGGTAGTAGCAGAGGTCCCCCCCAAAAAAGACCACTTTCCAAGAATTTACAGAATAGTTTACTGAGTGTGAGATGATGTGTAATCCTGTTTTGCATGCTGCTCCTATTCCCAATGAACTTAAAACTGAGAACGCTGATCATGAACTCACGTTGGAACTTAAAGATGACGACATGGAGTCAAATCAGGGTAACATGAACTGTGTAACATCACCCGTCTCAGCTAGGAATGCTAGCACAGCATTAGCCGTACCCATTTCACCATACACACTACATAACACCCTTGAGTTACAGTCCACCTCACGCATGGTTCCTAGTCAATATAACACTTACCGCCATCATGCTGGTCAGTTCTCATCGCCCAGATTCATTCCTGAACATTTCATGTTTGCCCAGGAGCCTATCCGTGAAGGCCTAAGTCGTGTTTTTCTGGGGAATGTTGTAGTCCTTGTTTTCCCTGTGGCTGACCCGGCTTATCTGGGCCGTCAAGCTCTGTCATTGCTCGAGACTGAAGGGAGGAATATAGAAGCAGGACTTTCTGTTTTAGAGCCTGTTATGTCAGCCTACATGAGTCTTGAAGTGAATGAGCTGGTCTTTGCCTCAGGACATCTGACACCTGTTTGCTTCTGGACTGTTAACTGTAAGATGTCAGGTGAACCCGTTCAGCCTCCCGTCTCCGCTGGAGGGTCCGAGGGGCCCGTTCAGCCACCCGTCTCCGCTGGAGGGCCCGAGGAGCCCGTTCAGCCACCCGTCTCCGCTGGAGGGTCCGAGGGGCCCGTTCAGCCTCCTGTCTCCGCTGGAGGGTCCGAGGGGCCCGTTCAGCCACCCGTCTCCGCTGGAGGGTCCGAGGGGCCCGTTCAGCCACCCGTCTCCGCTGGAGGGCCCGAGGAGCCCGTTCAGCCACCCGTCTCCGCTGGAGGGCCCGAGGAGCCCGTCCAGCCTCATGCCTCGTCAGCTGGAGGGTCCGAGGGGCCCGTTCAGCCACCCGTCTCCGCTGGAGGGTCCGAGGGGCCCGTTCAGCCACCAGCTGCTCCACCGGCAGCCTCGTCCACGTTTGCAGTGGCCGTGTCTTCATCCACGCTAGCTGCGGCCTCCGTGTCTCCGTCCACGTCGCCGTCTGGTCCAGCCTCCGCCTCTGCCACGCCTGGTCCAGCTCCAGCCTGTGCTTCGCCTGGTCCGGCCTCAGTCTCAGCTCCTGCTTCACCGTCGCCTGGTCCAGCTTCGACTCCGGCTTCAGCCTCATCTTCGCCTAGTCTTCGTCCTCGTCTGGCCCAGCCTCAGAGTCTTCCTCCTCGTCTGGCCCAGTCTCAGAGTCTTCGTCCTCGTCTGGCCCAGCCTCAGAGTCTTCGTCCTCGTCTGGCCCAGCCTCAGAGTCTTCATCCTCGTCTGGCCCAGCTTCGACTTTGGCTTCTGCTCCTCCTGGTCCAGCTTCAGCCTGTGCCTCGTCTGGTCCTGCCTCGTCTGGTCCTGTGCCCACCGGGCCATGGCCAGCACGCCTAACACTGGAGAGCTGCCGCTGCCTTCCACGCGGCCGGCCCCCTGAACTGCTCCGTTTCCTTCGCCGCCGCCGCTGCCTTCTGTGCGGCCGGCCTCCTGAACTGCTCCGTCATCTCCTTCGCCGCCACCGCTGCCTTCCGCGCGGCCGGCCACCTGAACTGCTCCGTCATCTCCTTCGCCGCCGCCGCTGCCTTCCGCGCGGCCGGCCACCTGAACTGCTCCGTCATCTCCTTCGCCGCCGCCGCTGCCTTCCGCGCGGCCGGCCACCTGAACTGCTCCGTCATCTCCTTCGCCGCCGCCGCTGCCTTCCGCGCGGCCGGCCTCCTGAACTGCTCCGTCATCTCCTTCGCCGCCGCCGCTGCCTTTCGCCCGTGCTCTCTCTCTCCTCCTGTTTGCACCTGTGTACTTCCTGTTTTACTTTGACAGTCTCCCGTCAGTGTTGTTTACTCCTGCCATGTCTTCAAGTCAAGTCAAGTCAACTTTATTTGTCAATTCTGCCACATGTACAGGACATACAGAGAATAGAAATTTCGTTACTCTCAAACCCTAGTGATTAAAAAATGCAAATAAAATAATTAAAAAGTAAAAATGTAAATAAATACAATACAATTTTACGTATAACAAAAAAAAAGCTATGCAATATACAATATACAATATTCAAGTAAGGAGGCATAGTAGTGCAAATAGGCAAATAGTGCAAATGGAGATTTAGTAGTATGCGGTAAGAGATAGTGTAACAACAAAGTCTTATGAGGTAATGGCAGTCCAATGCTCCACAAAGTGACTGGTAACTGGTGCAGGCCAGTGAGTGAGTCAGAGAGTGTGTGTGTGTGTGTGTGTGTGTGTGTGTGTGTGTGTGTGTGTGTGTGTGTGTGTGTGACAGAGTTCAGTGAGACTGTGGAGGGGAGAGGGGGCAGAATCGGGAGGGAGTTAAGCTTCCTGACAGCCTGATGGATGAAGCTGTCCTTCAGTCTGCTGGTCCTGGCCTGGAGACTCCGCAGTCTCCTCCCTGACGGCAGCAGCTTGAAGAAGCTTTGCATTGGGTGCGTGGGATCAGCCGCTATGCAAAGGGCTTTTTTAGTGAGACGGGTGCTGTAAATGTCCTGGAGGGAGGGGAGAGAGACACCAATGATCCTCTCTGCAGCCCTCACTATGCGTTGGAGGGTTCTATGACAGGACGCATTGCAGGCTCCAAACCACACAGTGATGCAGCTCGGCAGGATGCTCTCGATGGTGCCTCTGTAGAAAGTGTACATGATGGGGGCTGGTGCTCCTGCTCTTCTTAGTTTGCGGAGAAAGAAGAGACGCTGCTGTGATTTCTTGGCCAGTGCTGTGGTGTTGTACGTCCAGGAGAGATCCTCTGTGATGTGCACACCCAAGAACTTGGTGCTGCTCACTCTCTCCACAGACGCTCCGTCAATGGTCAGAGGAGCATGTTGGGTGTGCACTCTCCTGAAGTCCACAACAATCTCCTTCGTCTTCTCCACATTCAGAGAGAGATTGTTGTCAGCACACCACGTGGCCAGGCATCTCACCTCACTTCTGTAGTCGGTCTCATCCCTGTTGCTAATGAGACCCACCACCGTTGTGTCATCCGCAAACTTGATGAAGAGGTTGGAGCTATATGATGGAGTGCAGTCATGCGTCAGCAGAGTGAAGAGGAGGGGGCTCAGCACACATCCCCGCGGGGCCCCCGTGTTTAGAATGATGGTGCTGGATGTATTACTGCCAACCCGTACTGCTTGAGGTCTTCCGGTGAGGAAATCCAACAGCCAGTTGCACAGTGAGGTGTTGAGCCCCAGCTGGACCAGTTTTTGAATGAGCTGTTGGGGGATTATAGTGTTGAATGCTGAACTGAAATCTATGAACAGCATTCGAACATATGAATCTTTTTTGTCCAGGTGTGTGAGTGCTGAGTGGAGTGCAGTGGAGATGGCATCATCGGTTGAGCGGTTTGGCCGATACGCAAACTGGAAGGGATCCAGGGAGGGGGGCAGGACAGTCTTGATGTGCTGCATGACTAGTCGTTCGAAGCACTTCATCAGGATGGGAGTAAGTGCAACAGGACGGTAGTCATTAAAGCAGGAGGGAGATGACTTTTTTGGAACCGGAATGATTGTGGTGGCTTTAAAACATGTGGGGACGACAGCCTGGATGAGTGATATGTTGAAGATGTCTGTGAAGACATCAGTGAGTTCCACTGCACAGTCTCTCAGTACACGACCAGGAATGTTGTCAGGACCCGGAGCTTTACGTGCATTGATCCTGCTGAGGGATCTCCTCACGCTGTCCGGGGACAGAGTCATCACCTGGTCACCAGGAGGGGGTGGGGTCTTCTGTGCAGTGGTGTTGTTTTGGACTTCAAAGCGAGCAAAGAAAGTATTCAGCTCGTTCAGCAGGGGGATAGTGCTATCACAGGTCTGTGGTGGGGGCTTGTAATCTGTGATGGTCTGAATGCCCCGCCACAGGCTCCGTGAGTCTCTGCTGTCTTTGAAGTGATGAGATATTTTCCTGGAGTACTGTCTCTTAGCCTCTCTGATGCCACGGGAAAGGTTGGCCCTAGCTGTCCTCAGGCTCGCCTCGTCTCCATCTCTGAAGGCAACATTCCGAGCTTGTCTTGTTATGTTTATCTGTGTCAGCTGTGTTCCCATGTGTGGCCACTTCCCCTGATCATCCCTCTTGTGTATTTAGTCTCTGTGTTTCATGTAGTCTGTGTCGCGTCGTCTGTGTTACCACCCCCTGTGTTCCGTATCTCCAGCCATAGCTTTTCCTTAGTTTATGTCCAGTTTAGGTTTCTGTTTGAACTATTACTCTTATGCTGCCCTCACTCTGTTTTGTTCCTTTCATCAGCCAGAATAAAAGGCTCGCTTTTGTTTAACTCCACTCCTGCATCCTCGCTTGTGTTCGCTCCTGGGTCCACCACACACATTTCCGCACGGTCTGCCTCCGCGGACCGTGACAGTTGTTTTGATCTCCTCCATATCTGCTTCATGCCCTGGAGGACGGGGCAGTGGCCCCCCCACACCCTCTAGCAGATCATTACATGAAGGAACCTTTTAAAAACAAGCGCGTCCATGCTCACAGGTGTACACACGGGTGATCACACCCACAAACTACACCCTTTTTGGCTCCTACCTCAAAGCACACTGTGTTCTGTTGATCTTATGTGCTGCACAATAATGTTTAATATTTAGTATTTACTGTTATATTCCCACAGATCATCGTGATGTTGTTTATTATGTTGCTCTCGTTTTCTTCTGCTTGTTTTCTTTTTTCATTCTCAACAGGTGAAATAAAAAAAATAAAAAAACAATAACATGTAATATTTAGTATCTACTGTTAGTTAGTTTATTGTGATGGTGTTGTTTTTATTATGTTGCTTGAAGAGAAAATCTCCGTCCCGGTTTCCCTCCAAGGCGTGAGCACCGATAAGCAGAGTTTTGTCCTTTCCTTATAAGACTCCTAATTATTCAAAGTAACACTCAGGTATGCCGCTCAGCTGGGTTAGTTACGACGTCGGGAGCAGCTTGGGAGAACAAGGAAACACAGACTGCTTCAGGTTGCCTTCCCAAATCGACTCAAAGGTTTATTTATCATACAACAGTTTATATAGAGGAAAAAGGTTCGTGTGTCAGCAGATTCTCAGTTCAAACCGGTACAGACCAAATAAGGAAACGTCTTCCTTCCTTGTGAGCAAAGAAGTATCCTTTGTGTAGTTTATCAGTTCAGCTACAATTTATGATCATCCCAGCAAAATACACTCCTAGACATAGAATACAGAGTTCTTTCATTAGTGAATTCTGAAACGAACCACCTGGCCTTTAACAAGCCTTTTTCTAAGAGATAAAGAAGGGAGGATGGGAGTAAGGGAGTGATCTCTGTGGTGTTTTCAACCTTGAGGTACCATCCTGTGATTCTTACACATTAATACATGGGTCAGAGAGAAAGAGAAAAACAACTAGTAAATGGGCCTTATTGAGTAACAGTTTCATGTATGATATCACTATAAAACAATATCCTGTAAATGCTACCATGGTATCAAAATATCACAACAGTTCCCCCCTTTTATCATGAAATGATAACATAGTATAAAGACAGAATGTAATAACATAATATAAAGACAAATCATAAATGTGAAACAAATCATAAATGTAACTGGTCCTTCGAGCAAGCTTAATATCAAAAATTCTGAGAGCGTATACATGGTATCACACAACAGACAATAATCATCAAAAACAAATAATACATGCTGCAACGGTTACAAAGGCTACAATTAGTTCCTTCCATTTTCCAAACGTGTCCTGTAGCCACTTATCTAGCCACTGACCGTGGCCTGTATTGGCAATTAGTTCTATCTTCAATGCTTCAAGTCTATTCATAGCTTGTGTGAATGAACCGTTAGGGGCGGTATTATTGGGAATGAAAGTACAGCATACATCAACGGTCACTAGACCACAGGTACCGGTCCAATTAACAGGTAAAGCTAATCTAAGAGTATTATTGCACAACCAATAACCGTTAGGGATTGCTCTAGTTAGACGCGTGACCATGTGTGATTTAACTAACTCCCCCCAGTCAGTATCATTTAATACACCTTCTGGGGGAACAATGATCGATTCTCCGCTCGAACTTGAACTGTGTGTGTGTTCCTCCAGATATGATAAAACTTCAGCCACAGAGACAGCTAGCCATGTCTCATTACAGCGTGCACCTGGGGAGTCAGAGAAGAATGTATAGTTATCCTTTGTATAATCTATGTGGGTGTCTGGGCCAGTTAACTTTAGTCGATATAAACCAAGTTCAGGTGGAGTTTATTTTAGCTGTGCTGACTTTTTACAGTCAGTTACAATAACTCGTACTGCTACTAGCTAGCATGACAGAGTTAAAAAAAAAAAAAAAAAAAAAAAAAAAGCATGACAGAGTTTCTATACAGCTGGGTGGGTGCTATGATGTTACTGATAGTGAACTTTATTCATAAGGTTAGTTAGCAGAGTTGCCAACCGTCCCGTGAAAAACGGAATCGTCTCGTATTCAGAGAAAATATTACGCGTTTCGTGTTGAGCTGAAAAGGAACAGTTTGTCCCGAACTTTAGCTAGAATGAAAAAGACACAAAGCTGGATTTATTCTGTCGTTACGCTGCACAGCTGCCTCTTCTTCTCTCCTGTTTCTACTTCAATCATGAAACTGATCAATGATCAGCTGATCGGCTTTTCTCTCTTGTTTGTTTATCGCCCACTTTGTGCCAGAAAGAGGAAACCAGCGATGTCGCGCTAAACAACAGCAGCACGTTTAAGCTTGATCGGCTGTTGTTAGAATTTATTTAATATTAATTTCTAGTATCAGCTGATGTTTGCTGGAGCCACAGCTGTAAAGCTGCTGGTCATGATGTCGGTTTGGATATGTGGTGAGAGGGAAACATGAGGATGAAACCAGGAGATGTCCTTACTGAATCATCAGAGCTGAACAGTGATGGAGAAACAGGTTTACCTTTTAGGTGACATGAATGAGTTGAAGTTATGAACTGTTTCTGAGAGACAAATAACACCAGGATCCTTTTCTAAGTAGCTGACAGCTGGTAACTGTGCAGGGGCGGGTCTAGCAAAGTGTTGCCAGGGGGGCAGGTAGGGCATTAACAGGGAGAGGGGGGCACAAAGAAATACTTTACTTTATTATTCTCATTTAAAATGTCTCGCTTTTATTAAATAATTATCTGAATCTTACAACCAGAGTTTTTATCTGATGTAAAATGTATAGAAATCACACATATACCAACAAGACTGTGCATCACTGTCACCACAGCATCTGTTTTCATTCAAAGGCTTTATGGCTTTAATACCTGGGGGGCCAGTCTCTAGTCAAAATGCCCGGGCCGATTTTTTTGTCCCAGTCCAGCCCTGGACACCACACGCAGTGAGTTAATCTAAAATCACATTAACATGTGTATCTCTGTATTAACAAACATGCCATATTGGCCCAGTTTATTTTTCTTATCATTGTTGTGAGGAGACCATAAATAGCATTTGCATTTTCTGTTGTACAGTTCATTGGCTCTTATGGATAAAAAGTCTTTTTTATTGTTTCAAAATAGCTGATAACTATTCGCTGATAGCTGCCAACATCTGCGAACAAATATAATTATATAAAGTGGTTCTATATAGTGTGTAACTGTTAATATAGAGGATTATTACATTTATTGCTAATGCAATCATATGGCACACTGACCTCTGAGGAATTTTTGATGGCACTCGCCATCAGAAAGGTTGCTGACCCCTGAAATATTGACTGTTGGAGTGTAAACTGGATTTAGTGATCTTTGAAAACTTATTCAGAAACCATGAATATACTGTAACTTTAAAACTGCTTTAACGTCTTACTTGTTAAGCAACAGTATTAGTTAGTTTTTTATGAGAAAAATGAATCTGACTCATATTTTAAATATACAAACAACCCCACTGAAAACAGCAACAAGCAGCTGGGACAGCCATGATGGCTAAATGCTAACATCAGCAGGCTAAAATGCTAACTGTCCCACTGCTAACATGCTATTTGTACATGGTCCATATCACATGCATTTAACCTGACATGTCATTCACACATAGAGGATACTCATAGTTGCTGTGAGCTCTGAAACTCTGACCCTCTTACTATAAGTATAGTTGGTTTCATATTAAAGAGTTTACTCTGACAAATAACTCAAACTTACAACAGAAAAAGAGTCCACACAAGTGCATTGTGAGTTACAGTACTTACTTGTTTATTTATAGAATGGCAAAGTAGTTATGTGGTGTGTGCACGGATGGGTGAGTTTAAATTTGTATCCATCAGCAAGAGAGGTGACACGAGACAGAGAGACTTTAGTCAAGACTGACAAAATGTGTTATTGACACACCAACTTCCTGTGTCAGCTTTTAATTCTCTTAACACAACAGAAAACAACTGCCCCTCTTTCAACATTGTTGATGACAAAACTTACAGATTTCTAGCAATTTATTACACAAATGGAAATTTGGAAGTAAAATTTAAAACATATAGCAATTAAACCAAAGGTACACAGACTTACAGTCCACCTGGTGCTGCAGACAGTGTTGGGAAGGTTACTTTTAAAATGTATTCCATTACAGAATACAGAATACATGCCCCAAAATGTATTCTGTAACGTATTCCGTTACGTTACTCAATGACAGTAACGTATTCTGAATACTTTGTGAAGGAAACGGTTTCCAGGGCCTACTCCGTGGATCGGCTTCCTCCGAGGCGTGGACGTCTATCAGCAGAGAATGTACCTTCACCTATCAGCAGAGAATGTCCCTTAGTCTGTAACACAGTCAAATATATTCTCAAGCAACATTCAAGCATGCCATTCAGCGTGTTAGTACGAGCAGCTCGGGAGCAGCTTGGGAGAACAAGAAAACAGAGACTGCTTTAGATTGTCTTCCCAAAGTGACTCAACTTTATTCACAAGTACAACAGTTTATATAGAGGGTAAAATTCATGAGACAGCAGATTATCAGTTTAAACCAGTACAGACCAAGATAAGGCAGCGTCTTCCTGCCCATGGGTGAAGAAGCATCCTTTGTGTAGTTTATCAGTTCAGCTACAATTGTGATTATCTCAGCGACATATTTTCAAGGCACAAAACGAAGAGTTCTTTCATTAGTGAATTCTGTTTTAAATATTTTTATTACTTTTTCAACAACATTCAAAGGTAGTTTCCCATAATATGCTGTTGTAATAGAAACCCTTTTCCCCCACCCTCACCTCCCGCTCTGCTCTCTTCCGACCAAAGAAAAAAAAAAAACAAGCTCAAATGAAATATATATACAATTGTACCATATGTGGCATTTATACATAATTCAAGAGAAAAAGAAAAAAAAAGGGAAAGAAGAAAATATATTCAATAGGAACAAACAAAAATAGCATGCACAATGCTAACAATTTCCTCCTACTCCACTCTCCTACATAAGTTGTTCTATATTTACTACTTTTAAAAAATGTTTAAATGGCTTCCAAATTTCATCAAAATATATTAACTTATTTTTCAGAAAGTACGTAATCCTTTCCATTTCCATACACTGTGTCAAGGAGTTTATCCAAGCGCCAATAGCAGGAGGAACTGATGTTTTCCAATTTATTGCAATCATACGTTCATTAGTGAATTCTGAAACAAACCATCTGGCCTTCAACAGGCGTCTCCTAAGAGATTAAGAAACTAATGTAGCTGAGGGAGTGATCTCTGTGGTATTTCAACCTTGTACCAGCCTGTGATTCTCACACATCAATTCTTGGGTCAAAGAGAAAAATAACTAAAACAAAGGGGCCTTATTGAATGACAGAGTTTTCCTGCATAATGTCACTATAAAACAATATCCAGTAAATGCTACCATGGTACTAAAATACCTAACACTTTGGATTACTTAATATATTATCATGCTTTTTACAACAACGTGAATGTACTATTGCTGTGTGATTTATTACTATTACTGAAGGTCCGCGACTCCGAACTGTAGTAAAGGGACCTCTGACTAATACGGCGGGGTCTCTGTCGGCTCGTAGCCGAAAAATAGCTTTACTTTGTTGTGTGGGTCAACTTTTCTTGCGAGAGACAGAGAGAGGCGTTGAAAGACTGCTCCAACGGAACTTATTGTTTTCGGAGGAAAACACGAACACGGCGTACAGTCGAGTCTTAATAGCTTACTTACAACTGGGCTCGTCAGGCTCTCTTCTTGGCTGCAGTGGTTATTATTATATTTACATGCTTCCAGCTCCCGTTTTTCCTCGATGACAACTCGTACCTTTCCACTCCCCTTTTTCTCCCTCCTCGCGCTCACAGACACATAACGTGTATGGCAGTCCATTCTCCCTGCAGCACGGACTACACTGCCCATGATGCTACATTCTTTAGAGCTATACTTGTAGCATTCTGCCTGTTAGCTTAGCACAACAACAACAACGAAAAGGCGCTCTCTCACCCAGGAAACACACAGTCGCAGAAAGAGAGAGAGAGCGTCGCCCTGTAACCATGGCAACCGTAACGCTGCCGCCTGGAACAACAGAACGTAGCTGTCAAACAAAACCCAAACAGTCCTGACCCGCGACAAAATGAAACAGGAAAGTACCGCAGTGTAATCCATTTATTTCAACAAAGTAACTGTATTCTGAATACCACCTTTTTAAACGGTAACTGTAACGGAATACAGTTACTCATATTTTGTATTTTAAATACGTAACATGTATTCCGTTACTCCCCAACACTGGCTGCAGATACTCGTAGACAGCAAAGTTATGCTTCAGTCCAGGTTTTGCTGACAACAGGTACAGTTCAGGTTCACAGTGAAACACAGTGAAACAGTGGCCAAAGATCATTGCATTGACTGATTTCTTGGCAAATTTTGCTCTTTACTGATGTCTTTGGCACTACTGGTACCATGAGATGGTATAAATTGTCCATTCAAGTTGTACAGGTCCTCCAGCTCCACCTGAATGGCTCCACTAGCGGGATTTGTCTCAATGTGTCAGCAAAATTCAATTACACCTACAGGCCAGTGGACACTCTTTCAATGATGAGGATGTTCACATCCTGGACAGGGAGGAACGCTGGTTTGAGGGCGGAGTCAAGGAGGCCATTTACGGGAAAAGGGAAAGACCATCTCTGAATCGAGGAGGGGGTAAGGGTACATCTTTCGCCATCTTACAATGCTGTGATTGCAGCCATTCCCCAACTCAAGCACTTTGAACAAGCACTTTGCAACAATCTAGAGATTTCAGATCTACCATTTATCAGCTCAAATATCCAATGACATGAATGCTTCAAAAGCGTCAACATCAGCTCTTCTCTGACAGCATGGTGGGAGTTTCTTTTTTTTTTGTTTGCCTGTCCCGTTTGGCTCTTTTGCCACCAGAATTATTGTCTAAAGGCAAAGAAAGATGCCCAACGGATTTACTTTACCGAATGGATCATCCCAGTCTTGCCGTAATGGTCCATTTGATTCACCTTTTATTGTTTATTTTATTTTATTTTTACTTGTTAAATACGGGACACATTGACTGGGGAAAAGAAAAGGGAGAAAGAAAGAGGGAAAGAAAAACAGCAGAGAAGAGGGACTTGGGTAAAGGGCAAAAAAACAAAAACTAACAAAATAAGCAGACAAAAAATACAAATATCAATCACCTGGATCACCTGTTGAGAAAGAAAAAAGAAAACAAGCAGAAGAAAACGAGAGCAACATAATAAACAACATCACGATGATCTGTGGGAATATAACAGTAAATACTAAATATTAAACATTATTGTGCAGCACGTAAGATCAACAGAACACAGTGTGCTTTAAGGTAGGAGCCAAAAAGGGTGTAGTTTGTGGGTGTGAGCACCCGTGTGTACACCTGTGAGCATGGACGCGCTTGTTTTTAAAAGGTTCCTTCATGTAATGATCTGCTAGAGAGTGTGGGGGGGCCACAGCCCCGTCCTCCAGGGCATGAAGCAGGTATGGAGGAGATCAAAACTCTGTCCCAGAAAGAGCTGAGGAGAGTCCCAGATGAGGGCTCACTCAGCAGCCGCGGAGCAGAAGCCAGGGGGAGTTGCAGTGACGCGCCCGTGAGCTCCGCCGGCAGCCAGCCGTGCCTGAGTGACCGAGCCCCAGGCTGAGAGGCCGAGGGCACCCCACCCCCGAAGGAGCCCGAGCGAGCCCCAGGCTCCAGGCCCCAATAAGCAGCCACCAGGAGTGAGCCGGCGTGTACCTGGACGCCCATCGCCGACCCTGAATCCTCCCTTAGTTATGCTGCAATAGACGTAGGCTGCCAGGGGATTCCCATGATGCATTGAGTTTTTCCTTTCCAGTCACCTTTCTCACTCACTATGTGTTAACAGACCTCTCTGCATTGAATCATATCTGTTATTAACCTCTGTCTCTCTTCCACAGCATGTCTTTATCCTGTCTTCCTTCTCTCACCCCAACCGGTCGCAGCAGATGGCCCCGCCCCTCCCTGAGCCTGGTTCTGCTGGGGGTTTCTTCCTGTTAAAAGGGAGTTTTTCCTTCCCACTGTCGCCAAAGTGCTGCTCATAGGGGGTCATATGATTGTTGGGTTTTTCTCTATCTATGAAGCGCCTTGAGGCAACTTTTGTTGTGATTTGGCGCTATATAAATAAAATTGAATTGAATCTCTTGATTATTTGTCAATAAATTCTCTTTTAGAATTTTATTGACTGTTATCTTTTTGCCCATGGCTTAGATGGTTGGTCAGACCTAGAATCTTTTTGTATGTGTGTGTTACAGTATGTTACATTAGACACCTATAATACTACTCAAGGCTGTATTGCAGAGTGCTGTCACAAGTCGATAAGAAAATCAGAGACATCCTGAAAGTAGGAAAAAGGCCTCAGAAACTATTCAGAGCCACGTGAAACCTGAAGGCAGTAGCGGTTTTTGATACGGGTGACACGGGCGGTTGCCCGGGGCGGCATCGTGGTGGGGGCGGCATCGGCAAAAAAAAAAATTGCTCGTACTCATGCTGCCCCGACATCAGCCAGCGCATATTGGGAATGTCACAGGCACCGATCGGTTTTCTGTCGCCCATTTGCTGGGAGTAAGGGCGCCCTCCGTTTGCCAGGTGTGCCTGCTGCTTGCGGCACAGGGAGGAGAGGGCGGCGGCAGGGGATTCACTGACTGGCTGGAGCAGCGTCTAATAACCAACTCGCAAAATAAAACAAAATAAAAACAACCCAACAAACACGAAAACACCCGACACCATGATACAGACTAATTTGCACCGATGTTTTTTCGAAATTCTATACGCGAAAAGTGAGCGCAAGAGCCCTCGGTGCGCCTGCTCGCTGCTGAAGTCAAAGTAAACTTTATTGTCATCTCCGCTACCAGAGATGGGCAGTAACGCGTTACTTGTAACGCGTTACTGTAATCTGATTACTTTTTTCGAGTAACGAGTAAAGTAAGGGATTACTATTGCAAAAACAGTAATTAGATTACCGTTACTTTCCCGTAGGAACGCTGCGTTACTGCGTTACTAAAACCGGGATTTTTTGCGAGAATGTCTCATGACAGTGACGTAAGCGAGTGCGACGTTCATGACAACAGCTGTGTGCAGATCAACAGTGGATCATATATCGAGTGCAGGAGAGAGTATGAGTGTGCAGCGTTTAAAGCGTGGAAGTACTGACCTTACTTTGAGTTTGATTCCATAAAAAGTGACAAAAACATTAGTGTCCGCTGTGCGTGGGAAGAAAACTTCTTTTTACAGCGAAAAAAACCCCTAAACTTCCAAGCAAGCACCGAGTAGCTACGACGTAATGGGAAACTCACAGAGAAACTCGCGGATTCTTCCACTGACCGCGGCACACCTGCACCAGGGTAAACCTCCGCCTACCCAACTCCTGCTTTACAGGTGAAAATAGAGCAACAGGACCGCTGAGTCTTTGACTTTATTTATTTTCTGCTGTGTTTTACTTGCATCTATTTGAAAGACTGAGTGTAAACACAAAAAATATTTTATTTTATGTGCTGGAATGTGCAGAAAATAGGTTTAAATGTTAAACTAATTTCTTCCAGTCAGAGAATGTTGCATATAATTAAATTTTTGCTTGATGCATAAAGTTAAAAGATTAAAACTAATAAAACAATTTTAAAAAGAGACTTTTCCATTTGATTACATTTTGTATGATGGATTATGCAGAAAAAGTAGAATTGGGCTGAAAGATCTATCGCTTTATCACCTATTCAGGTTGTAAATCGTGTTTTTAAAAAGTAACTAAGTAACTAAGTAATTAATTACTTTTGAAAATAAGTAATCAATAAAGTAACGGGATTACATTTTTGGGGAAGTAATCAATAATTAGTTACTGATTACTTTTTTCAAGTAACTTGACCAACACTGTCCGCTACATACAGTCCAGTATATAGAGAGACGAGACGACGAGGCTCCAGTTACAGCAGTGAAAGTAAACAAACAATAAATATAAGAAGAGTAAGAAAATAAATATACACTTTAGGACTCGGGGTAAAGGATCAATAACAATTTAACATTTATAATTTATAGTTTGATGATTTAAAGTCTCACACACAACCCATCGAAAGGGGAGGGGCCCTGCTGCTTCCAAATAGAACACATTTCATTCATAATGATGTAAATCCAAGCCCATCATGTATTCATGATTTGAATCCTGGGTTGTGTGAAATCCCAGGAATAAACCCTAGACAAAGTGAATCTGTGAACTAAGGTGTAGGTGTGTTAGGTTATGTTGTGGTGATCCTCATGTTGGGGGATTTGTGTTCATACTGGAGTGCAAAATTAAAACCAACGTAAGATGGACAAGAAAAGTTCAAAGCCATCAGGTGCTCAGTTTAGAAAAAAAGAGAAAAGAAGAGGAGGAGAAATGAGCAAAAGATGCAGGTAAGCAGATGTGTGATTGGATAATGGCAGCTCATCCTGAACCAATCAGAGTCAGAATACTTTATTAATCCCTAAAGAAATAATGTGTGTTACAGTTGCTCCAAGAAGAAATGGTAAAAATAGTAACAGTAACAGACTAAACTCCAAACAATACATTATGTTACAGATTTTAATATTAATGAGTCGTTGTCAGTTGTTGATTTGTCCTGTTCTCATTGTATGACGAATTATGATGGCTGTTTGGTAGCCGTCTGCATACAACGCATACTCTCTCTCTCTTCATATGTGTGTGTGTGTGTGTGTTTCTGTGGTGAAATTCAGTATGGTTCCGACAACAGTTTTATGTTAATGTACAATCCTTATTATGTTTTGTGGGGGGGGGGCAGAGGGAGTGCTCGCCCAGGGCGCCAAACAGGCTAGGACCGCCACTGCCTGAAGGTCTGGATAACTTTCACACCTGAATATCTAAAAATGGATTAGAAACACTGTAACGTTACAGATTCATAATATGTCCTCCCTAAAGAAAAGAACATGAGGCGAGCCTAAGGTTATTAGTAGAAACTACTAACTAGTAGTAACTAGTTTGATCTGTAAGAGTCCTTCGAGAGGAGTAACATCTAAGCTAAACACCAGCTCAAACACAGTTGCTTCATCTGTTCACGCTGACTGTATGAACAGTTTTGCTGGCATGTTCCTGGATGACTTCCCATGATGCCACAGGATAGGTAAGATCAGACTAGTCAGGCTGCTGCATACACATACGTACTCATTCATGTTGTTAACTGCCTCTTTAATATCATAGTCTGA
This sequence comes from Mchenga conophoros, assembly GCF_057382185.1. Classification (NCBI taxonomy): domain Eukaryota; kingdom Metazoa; phylum Chordata; class Actinopteri; order Cichliformes; family Cichlidae; genus Mchenga; species Mchenga conophoros. Next base: position 1,365,897 of record NC_140531.1, on the reverse strand, counting down.
GAGCATGCAGACTTTTTACACATGTGGAGCAAGTGTGTGTGTGTCTTGTGGTTGCTGAGCTGGAACAACAGCTACCCCTGGTGGCCAGAAGGATTAACTGTGGCTGCCTGCTGTATGCATAACACCAAGATCATTTTATCATTCAGTTAAATAAATGTGTTCATATTATATTATTTTATACTTTCAGAAAACAAAAGGGAGTATTTTTTAGAAACATTCCTTTACCAAAGCAAAAAAACAAAAAGAACAAATAAACAATGAAATTACTTCAAATTCTTTGATGCCTATTTTTACATTTAACTAGTCAATCACTACGCTAACCCCAACGGACTCTGTTTTATCATTTAGCTAAAAGTATGAAGAGATTTACTTAAAGTTGTCTGATATTATATATGTCAGATGATGAAGTCATCAAAATGACACTGTTTAGAACAGGAGTGAGCATCTCCAGGCCTCGAGGGCCGGTGTCCTGCAAGTTTTAGATATCACCCTTGGTCAGCACCAGAGATGGGCAGTAACGCGTTACTTGTAATGCGTTACTGTAATCCGATTACTTTTTTCGAGTAACGAGTAAAGTAAGGGATTACTATTGCAAAAACGGTAATTAGATTACCGTTACTTTCCCCTAGGAACGCTGCGTTACTGCGTTACTAAAACCGGGATTTTTTGCGAGAATGTCTCATGACAGTGACGTAAGCGAGTGCGACGTTAGTGACAACAGCTGTGTGCAGATCAACAGTGGATCATATATCGAGTACGGAGAGAGTATGAGCGTGCAGCGTTTAAAGCGTGGAAGTACTGACCTTACTTTGAGTTTGATTCCATAAAAAGTGACAAAAACATTAGTGTCCGCTGTGCGTGGGAAGAAAACTTCTTTTTACAGCGAAAAAAAACCCCTAAACTTCCGAGCAAGCACCGAGTAGCTACGACGTAATGGGAAACTCACAGAGAAACTCGCGGATTCTTCCACTGACCGCGGCACACCTGCACCAGGGTAAACCTCCGCCTGCCTCACTCCTGCTTTACAGGTGAAAATAGAGCAACAGGACCGCTGAGTCTTTGACTTTATTTATTTTCTGCTGTGTTTTACTTGCATCTATTTGAAAGACTGAGTGTAAACACAAAAAATATTTTATTTAGTAACGGGATTACTTTTTTGGGCAAATAATCAGTAATTAGTTACTGATTACTTTTTTCAAGTAACTTGACCAACACTGGTCAGCACACATGAAGCACACGATTAGTTCGTTACCAAGTCTCTGGAGTTCAGGAAATGTTGAGGAGGTAAATTAGCCATTTGAATCAGCTGTGTTGGCTCAAGGACACATCTAAAACCTGCAGGACACCGGCCCTCGAGGCCTGGAGTTGCCCACCCCTGGTTTAGAAGAATCAAAGACTGATGGTCACACCAGTGTTATGTAACTTGGTTCCCTAAAATCTTTTCCTACATTTCCTTACGTGATATTTTGTTTGCTGTAATTAGGTTGGTGTGTTTCAGTACCGGCTTTTGTTAGCTTTTTGTCACGGTTTTGTACAGAAAAATACCAAAATACAAGAAACTGAAAATGCTGGGTCAAAATGAGCCACAACTGTGACACTTTTATAACGAGTGCCATAAAATTTTAGCTTCATACTCAAAGTAAATTCATTAAAGTTGTGAAAGCCATTCCCCCTGCAATGATTCCGATGGCTAAAGCCAGTTTAACATGTTCTTCCTCTATAATTCGTGAATTTAAAGGAAAGGCATGCAATAATACATTTTTAAGGACAATTCTAACCAAACAACTTTTTCCTTCTCAATTAAAAAGAAAATATTTGTTTAAAGATTATAACTCGAGGTTTTTGACTGAGTATCTTTCTTTTCCAATTCCACCTAAAGCAAAAGAAAATCACTTTAAAATCTTAAATGCCATATATCCATCCAATGACTATCTTCACAAGAAATTCAATATAGATACGAACGCATGCACTTTTTGCAATACTGATATTGAGACTACAGAGCACCTTTTTTATTCATGTGAAAGTTCCAGATCTTTTGGGGATGATTTTCAGTACTGGTTAACCTCTAAAAATACTGCCCTTCTCTAACCTTTCAAGAAATTATATTTGGCCTACAAACAGAAAATAAAAAAAAATAGAATTTGGGATTAACAACTTATTTATAGTTGCAAAATTTTTCATTCACAAATGTCGCTTCTTGAAAATTATTCCGATTTTTTCTGGTATTTAATAATGTAGTATAATAATAATAATGGATTGGATTTATATAGCGCTTTTCAAGGCACCCAAAGCGCTTTACAATGCCACTATTCATTCACTCTCACATTCATACACTGGTGGAGGCAGCTACGGTTGTAGCCACAACCTGACAGAAGCGAGGCTGCCATATCACGCCATTGGCCCCTCTGGCCAACACCAGTAGGGTAAAGTGTCTTGCCCAAGGACACAACGACCAGGACAGAGAGCCCGGGGATCGAACCAGCGACCTTCCGGTTACAGATACGCTTCCCAACCCCCTGAGCCACGGTCGCCACGTAGTCCTCCTATCCGGTTGTTCAGTGATGACGCGACGAATCCTACTTCCGGGTCTAAAGTAGTCTGCGTTTAATATGGCTTTTGTGTTGTTAACATGTTTAATGTTATGTATTTTCTTCTATTTGATCTCAAAAAGCTCCTAAAACAGTCAGCGACCACTGTTGACCTCCCTCGGCTTTTATTACCACTAATCATTTATTTAAGCTCAGTTTTTAAAACCTTAGGATGTAACTACAGCCCAGCCCATGCAGCAGTATATGAATGACTAACCTCGTATTGTGGATGGATTATCTCAGTTGTTCTCCTGGCTGAAGTTTGGTCCTTTTACAGCATCCTGCCATGCGATTACATTTGTTCCTGACCACCGAGAACACTCACATTAACTTTTATCGAGTGGAAAAAAAGTTAGCTTGTTTATATTATGCTAACATAGCTGTGTCGCTAGCGGTCACGTAGCACATCATTATATACCAGCTAGCCCAACTTCAGTAACCCTACAAACGTCACTGCTGTTTAGTTTTCTGTCTTCATTTATGTTGGAAGTGATAACAGAGCTGTACGTTTGAATTTGTTTCCAAAACCCCGCAATCAGGACATGCTATATTGTATTTAGATAGAAGCTAGCGAGCTAACTCCCTGCTAACTTCTAACTCCGTTAAATGTCATAAATTCCGTTTTCATGGATGCCTGGATGTTAAACTCAATTGTTACACCTGGTAGAGCAGAACGCTGATCATTTTATTAAAGATGAAAGACTTTAGACAGTTTTTCAACTCTCAGTAATGCCATAGTGATCGTTTGATATATGGACCTGCAGCGGAGTTTAGACCCAGACACGGCTAGTGACGTCAGACTGAACAACCGAAGGCTTCATTAGACAAGTGTAACTTAAATAAAGGTAATTTTTGATGCAGCTTTTCAACTGATGTAGCTAGACTGTGTGTGCGTACTTTTGTTTTTTTGTTTTTAACTTTTTTACTTTTATATGTAAGGTCACTTAATGTACTTGTGTGTTGCTTTATGTTATCTCTGACCTATACTGTTCTTTTGTTCTTTGTTCGATGGCTGCTTTGTTCTTAACCACCTGTACTTGTACACATCTTTTTGACTTGTAAGATATGCGCTGTAATTGTTAGTTTGTACAATTAAAAAAAAACATCAACGAAAACTAAACACAGGTTTATGTGGCTTAGGATGACGTCACTGGCGCTCATTTATTTTGAAAACAAACTTTCTAAAAAAAAAAAAAGAACAAATAAATAAACCAGTTGGCGTGTACTCTTTAACGAGGACCAGAAAAAAACGTTGTGCAGGTTTTAGAAATGAGCTCTTCAACATAAAACCAAATGATAACAGAGGTGTATCATATTTACAAAGAAACTAACACAAAATATAATGTAGCTGAAACTGCCGTTATATTCTCAAATTCGCTGTTTTATCATATGTACCTGATAATCTGTGTAAACCACACATATTTGGAACAGACTTTTATTTTCACTTGACTACAACCTTTTGATCATTTACAGGCAAACTGCCTGAGAAAATGGCTCGTTTGTCTCATTTTCAGTCAGGCGTTTTCAGGCGGTTACTAGCTGTCAAAGGTGGGGTCCTTACGGTCCTTCCTTCCTTCCTTGAGCCGCTCCATCAGCCGCCTGACAGAAAACGACAACCGGAGGTAAAAAATCCAGATTAGCCCGAAATCCTCCAAAAGCCGAGCGGGTCTTTCGAGTTATGATGGGCGGAAGGACGAGTGCCATAGCGGCGGGTGTATGCGGAGCTCTGTTTGTCGGTTACTGTATTTATTTCGACAGGAAACGACGGAATGACCCGAACTTCAAGAACAGGCTACGAGAACGTGAGTGTTGACCTCCTCGCTGCTCTTTTTCTCACCTTCGCCGGGTTCGCTGGTTCGGACACCGGGCGGTTTCGTTCGGTCCAGTTAGCTTGTCCAGAGGCTGTGGAGGAGCGCTACAATCAATTCAGTAAATTAAGCAAAGCATAGCTGGGACTTCATTCATGTTCTCACATCGTTAGGTGGGTTTGTAGCTGACAAGCCACGATGTGACAGTAATCACATTCTTTGCGCCCTCCCTGGATCCTGAGCTCTTCCATCCTCTAAAAGGATCTGTAGAAATAACTGGTGACATGATTTGTAAAGGGGAGCATACGATTAGTGGCTGTGCTTCAAAACAAACCATTATTTTGGTGTTGCCTAACCCTATTTCGAGGCACAAAATAAAAGGCTTTTATATGGCTGTACACACATAAATATACTGAATATACCAGTGCCGGTCTAAAGTGTGCTACCTCAAACTTGAGCCGCTGGGCAGCTTATGGAGGCTGGATTCAGAGAACCTCAGTTGTCTCCAAGGCCACATTACCAGGTAGTATTTATATACGTCCAGGTGCTCATCCAGATTTGTCCTGCCAGCAAAACTCCAAACACTGTGAGAGAAAGGCTTTACTATCCTGTGATGTGACCTGCAGCACACACTCATTCACAAAGCTATTTCCATTTCAAGTAATTACACAACAAACATATTTAGCATGATGTCTTGTTAGCTGGGCTTCCAGCCTGCTGGAGATTATCGTGTTATTCCAGGAAGATTGGGCCTTGTTCCAGTTAGTTAATCCAAACATGAGGAAGCTCCAGGTTTTCACGTACATGGTAACAGACTCTGTGAGCAAAACCACAGCTCTGAGTTTCTTTCCGACTCCTCTGCTGCTCCTGGACCAGCTGACTGACACTGATGTTTGCTTGTTCATAGAGTTTCTTACAAACAACGACCCAGCTTGTATGTTTGCCATTTTGTGTTCTCACACAAGCGCAGAAGAGAGACGGCAGTTACACCACAGATTGATAACATGCGCAGAAAAAGATCTGTATTGTGTATTTGTAGCTTTGTAACTCTGACTCTATCCACAGTAATGCTGCCTGACTTGTGTGAGCATCATATTCTGTCTATGGTAACGACACAGTGGACCAAGCTGATTAAAATAACTCTGTCCTGCGTGGTTTTTGAGAGAAATATGACCCACGCTGGCACACATTCATATTCCTCAGTCCTCTGGGTTATAATCAAGGCTTTACTGTTTATTTACCCGTTGCCATGGTGCACTCAGGTGTTCTGGGGGACACTAAAAGTTTGAAATTGGAGTTTGTTAAATTTGCTTCAGGGAATACGGCCGAAGCAGCAAACTGTGTATAAACAGAAATAAACACATTCCAGTTTTTGTATTGCAGGCAGTTTGTAATTGTTACCAGTCACCTGAACATGGTCAGCTGGACGACAAGGTGACAAATAATCACTGGCCTACAAAAATCAGGCCTAAATTTCCAGTAAATAGTTGATTTGAGGGAGCAGAAGCTGAACTTGGAGCTAGTTTAGCTTTAAGCCTATTTCTGTGTCTGTCTTATACTCGTAACTTTGTGAGTGTAGCAGCTACTGTCTAAGACTACTTTCTTGTTAAAACCAAGATGGACATGTTTTGAGGGCTGGAGCAACATGAGCAGTTTGTCCTGTTCTTGTCACAGGGAGAAGAAAGCAGAAGGCTGCCAAAGAGAGGGCAGGCCTGGCAAAGGTGAGCAGTCTCTACACGCCTGCACCTTTACATGTGCACACGCGTGCACGGAGCTGACCGTGTTTCTGTATTAAAGCTGACACCCACCACATTAAAGGACAACTTCAAACCAAAGCACTGATACTGACTCTGCTGTACAACTGCAAGCTACTTCACACAAACGTGACAGAAATCAGCTGTGACTGCTTACTGTGACTGTTGTGCAGCTTCCAGATCTGAAGGATGCTGAAGCCGTGCAGAAGTTCTTCCTGGAGGAAATCCAGTTGGGAGAGGAGCTGCTGGCTCAGGGTAATTTACTCTTTATTGAAACTCGTACCACTGAACTGGTCAAACGGTTTACTGCAGTACAGCCAGTGGTGACCTTGCTGCGGCGCTAAAATGGCTCCTTCCCTGCTGTTGGGACACCCAGTATGGGTACAGACGCCTGCATGTGGAGCTTATAAGCTTTTGTTTCCTTTTGCTTTGACTACAGGAGACTACGAGAAAGGTGTGGATCACCTGACCAACGCCATCGCTGTGTGTGGTCAGCCTCAGCAGCTACTACAGGTGCTGCAGCAGACTCTGCCTCCACCCGTCTTCCAGATGCTGCTCACCAAGCTGCCCAGTATCAGCCAGGTTTGTGAATTGCTCTAGGATCAGTTATTATGACAGCATGCAGGACATGGAGTCGAGCAGTTTTAACTCTGGAGTCTTTGAATCATCTCTAAAGTGTTCATCAGTCATGCACACGTCAAACCATAAAGCCGAGGACCTTTGTTTCCTGTCTTGCAGCGTATCGTGAGCGCACAGAGTCTGAGTGAGGATGATATAGAATGAGAGCCCAGAAGAAGCCACCCCTGCTCCCCGTTTGTTCAACACGACCTGCCCACACCTCGGCCTCCTGTCACTTTCACCCCATCCAGCCTCCCTAAAGGGGTTCAGTTTCTCTTCCTTTGTCCATTGAAAGGTTTTCTTTTTGAACTTGTATTACCCGTTTTGGGGTATTAGGATATCTAAATCATGAGGCCACAAAAAAATGTAGAGAAATGCAATCCGGCCTGTCCCCGCTCCCAAATCCTCATGTATGTAATAACCAACTGGGCTGGATTCAAAGATGAATCCGCTCCTTCCTCCAAGGTGGTGCAACACACATCTGACAGGATTATGTACAAGGTTTACGCTGCCTGATGTGGTTGTACCTGCCGTCTCCATGACAACATCAGTAGTATAAACCAGAATGTGCTCGGATGAGTATTTATTGTTTTGTTACGTCTCGTCTGTCTTTCCATTCTAGACTTGGAAACGCTTTTTAGAGTGACGATATGTTTTGTTCTGTTTGAAGAGGACGGCCCTCTTTAGCAAGAATAAACCATCTGAACAAACCGCAGCTGTGTTGAGTGTTCAGTCCTGGTCACCCTGGCACTGCGCCTCAGAACAGTTTGAGGTCTTTATTAAACCGAGCAGCTGAACCTCTGTGCCAAAGCGCCCTGAGTGCTGGAGGTGCAGCTACTCTGTTCTAATGGTCCTCATCTACAGGCTGGTGGAGGTACAGGGAGGAGAGCAGGAGGCTGCTATGAACTGTGGCACGTTAGCAACAGTGACACGAGAGAACGATGCTGCACAGCAACCAACACACTGGTGGTGAGAAATGTCTCTGCTTTCTTTTGGAGAGAGGACGCCACCGGGCTCTGTGACAGAGGTCACGACAGCATCTAAACTTCACTGACTCATCTGCCTTCAAAAATTATTAGTGTGGATCATTTGCTTTCAATAATAACCCGATTTAGAGGTTTTGCTGGTGATTTGCAAGGAAGAAAGAAAACAGTGACAATAAATTCAGACACAGAATAAAAGAAATGACGTATTTTAACCAAATAAGTGAAACGGTTACAGATCAAGTCCAACACAGCCCTGTGGGAAGGACCTGTGACTTTATGCTGGGCAGAGGAAGTTCTCGTTTAGCTGCCTGGATGTCAGCTGTGTTGGAGTCGGGCTCTGAACCTGCTGCTCTTCCAAACGACTCTGATCACAGCGACCACATGCTTTTTCTGTCCTCAGTTTAAATATGAACAGACTTTTCTGGCTTCACTCTCTTTTTCTTCAGTGCTTTCTTTTTAGTCTTTTTGTCTGGATCTGCCATCTCTCCTTTGAAAGAAGCGGAGCTTCTGCTCAACTTGCGCTGGTTTCCCATCACCTTCCTTGGGGACTTGAAAGCTCCTCGACCAGCCGCCCTCTCCCGTCCAGAACCCGTCTTCAGAGTCTTGCCGGTCTTCCTTGTTGTTGCTTTGCCATCACCGTTACTCTTCTGCTTCTCCTTCTTCAGTGACCTCTTCACCCGGATGGATCTGCCCTCCAGCTTTGAGCCGTCCAGTTTCAACGCCAGCTGTACAGAATCGGTACTCTGCACAAGGAAGACAAAATGAAGTGTAGAAACACATGGCCTACTTTGACCAAAGCACCAATACTGACGCTTAAAAACTGTAGAATGGAAAAACCACTGGCTGATGTCACACTGGCTACGCCCATCAATGGCACACAGTCTATTGTGGATTCTAATTTATTCTAATTCTGTGCTTTTAGACCTTAAAGTTCCCAAAGTATGAGTACACAGTATAGGTCAGCGGTCCCCAAACGGTCCGTGAGTCGTTTGGTACCGGGCCGCGAGAGTTGAGGCTCAGGTGTGAAATGTTTGGTTTTCAGGGTTTTTAATCGGTTTTCAGCGTTATTTTGTTATCGTTTTTATCGTTTACTCGGTTTTCCTGGGTCTTTTCACGTGTGTTATGAATAAATCTTATTTTTTTCGGTACCGGTACTAGTTTTATTTTGTTGTATTTATCCGCGACACCTTAAAGGCCGGTCTGTGGAAATATTGTCGGGCATAAACCGGTCCGTGGCGCGAAAAAGGTTGGAGACCGCTGGTGTAGGTGATACGGCCACCATCTGTCATATACACCGTTCAGGAGCATAAATCAAAGAGCGCTATTTGATTTAATATTTCCTGACTGCTGGTGTGGAAGTTTACGGCAGCTGCTAATAAGCTCATGCAGTGACACCCCCGAAACTAAACACAACATAAGGCACCAATTAGTAGAGCAATGCAAGAGAAACCCCAACAATATGACAGTGGGAAGGAAAAACTCCCTTTTAACAGAAAGACAGTTCCTGCACATCCAGGCTCAGAGAGGGGCGGCCATCTGTCATGACTGTGTGGGGGGGGGGGGGGTTCATAGCCAAAGCTGTACTGTTTAAACATGGACTGACTTTTGTCACCAGCCATCAGAGGACAACCCTGCAGTGATGCGTATTCAGTTAGAAATCCCAAGCCTCGCCACAGGCGTCTCAAAAAGCAAAATATAAATGCAACTAGAGCTGGGCGATATAAGATTTTTTCATATCACGATATGTTTTTTTCATTTCAGGCGATAACGATATCTATCACGATATAAGCCAAATAACTATATTTGTAAGATTTAAATGTGCCGTTGCTCACAAGTAAAATGTGAAATAATCAGCAGCTTGTTTTTATTTAAATATTTATTTCCCATAATAAGTTCAACAGGGTAGATGTACTTAAGGAACATGAGACTTTTTCAGATAAATAAAGGCAAATATTGCAAACTACACAAAAGGCAGCCGCTAAAGCGTTTAAGTTTCAAAATAGAACAAACGAAACAGACTAAATTGTCAATTCCACTTAGAAACAAAATATTAATTCTAAAAATAAATCTTAGTTTGTTTTACAGAAGAACAGACAAAACTGACTAACTTTTGTCAATATCAAATAAACTGAGAACTAAAAGGAAATTCTCAATCTCTCCTTGTTGTATAGCTTAGCTTTTCAAACAGTTTTAACAGTTACTTTAGTCTGACAAAAGCCGAATGACGAATTAGCGCTTCCAGTCAGAGACTGAGGCTACGTCCACACGTACACAGGTATTTTTGAAAACAGAGATTTTCCGTTTTCGTTTTAAAAAATAATCCCGTCCACACATAAAGGCAGAAATGAAGGAAAACACTGCTATGAACATGCCAAAGCAGCAGGTGGCGCTAGATTCCTAACCGTGCAGAAATGTTGGCCAATCAGAAGTCTAGAAGCCTCGGTGGGAAAAAGTAAACAAAGCTGGGGCATAGAAGCAGAACCGAGTCGTCTGTGTGGAGGGACAGTAACTGTGTGTATATGTAAGCATTTAAACACTGCAGAGAGTAGAATTAACAGTAACAGTATTGTAGAAATTCATTTCACCGAAACAATAACGTGGCGCACAGTGTGACGTCACAAAATGCGCACACCTTTGACGCTGCGTTTTCTCCGTTTTTCTCGTCCACACGTAAACGCAAAAACTGAGTTTTCAAAAATCTCCACCCTGGCCGGAGTTTTTAAAAATCTTCGTTTTCAGTGACCAAAAACGCCGTTTACGTGTGGACGAAAGGTGCAAACGCATAGAAAAATCTGCGTTTTCAAAAATACCCGGGTACGTGTGGACGTAGCGCATGCACCAGTTTATTGTATTTCCAGACTCGCTTTCGGCACAATTTACAGTGCAGCTACTCTGTTTTTGTCAGACTTGAAATAGCCGAAATACCTTCACACTACGGAACTTCTATGGCTCTTCCGTTCGACAATCTCTCCGGCGTTGGAACCATCATCTGTTTTCTCTTCGGTCACGCTCGGTTGATTTTTCTAGTCGGCACACTCATTTCCTCCATTACCCGGGCTGTACGGCGGCTTGGCACTTGTGCTGTACGTAACAAGTCACGTGACATGACGCTGCGGCTGTGATTGGTTCGGCTCTGCGCTACTTAATTTGCATTGGCTGTTTTTTTTTTGTTTTGTTTTTTTTTAAGAGGACAAGAGCGGCGAGGTCTATCGCGATAGTTTAATTTTTCTATCGAGAAAAAGTTATATCGCGATACATATCGTTATCGTTCTATCGCCCAGCTCTAAATGCAATCCAATATTATTATTTGTTACTCCAGAACCACGATCGTCTCCGAGCTCTTGTACCTCAAACAGGACGTAACCAAATCCTTTCCCCAAGCCCGAGTTCTTGTCTCGCACCAGTCGCACCGCCTCCACTGTCCCACACTCTTCGAAATGCCTTCGAAAAGTCAGCTCGTTGATGTCTGCAGACACAGCAGGTTGGCTTGAGCTTCAAACTACTCACTCATGGACAACTACACCTTTACCACTGTCTGGAACTCTACAGACGAACTCACCAAATGAGAGATTCCCCACGAAAACAGAACGCTTGTGGTCGTGCTGAAAGAGAACAACAGGATTTCAGTTTAACTCCCAGGAGACAGATACAGCAGAGCATTCTGGGACGTCTGCTGACTCACAGATGAGCTGTCGGCCACTCTGTCCACTCGGATGTGAAAGTCTTTCTCTATCTCCATGCCATTCCTGTGAGGGCAGACAGACAGAGCTCTATCAGCACGTGTATGTTTGGGTCTTACAGCATTAGCAGGTTTCAGGAGGAGCGTCTGACCTCTCCAAAGCTTTGGTGATGCCATCTTCATCTTTAAACACTACGTAGGCATTGATGCTCTGCTTCTTTGGGTGGACTTTGCGCCTGCGAAGTGAAAAGAAGCTGTTTGGTACAAATGGAAAGGAGTCAACTGAAACCATACTATTAGTTTGTTGGTGGAACCTAGTGAAAGCTCAGGATTAAAAAATAAACAACTTTTAGAAACTCACTTGATAGCAGCTACTTTACGAGACATGGAGGGGTCCTCTCTGACCTGTTGGAATGAAACACAATGTTACTGAAGACGAGAAGCTGCAGCAACCTGGCGACTCTCTCTTTCTTTCAGAGGTGTTTTTACCACAGAGCGAAAGCGAATAGATTCGATGGATCCTTTATCCCTGAAGAGGCTCCGCAGGGTCTGAGAAGGAACAAAAAAGGTTGCCAGTCTTTGAACTTCCACATTATTATTGTCCTAGAAATACTGCAATTATTGCACAACAAGCAATTTGCACGTCTCCTGAAAGATCTTGGAAAGAGCCACAGTACAGTTGTGTTTTCACTCTGTCACATAAACACCTGCTAGAAGCTAAAACGTCCAACAAGCGTTTCCAGAGGTTGCAGATCAGACCGGCTGCCTCAGCTTAGCCAGTTTCTCCTTGTTATCGTCCCACAGCTTCATCCACAAGCCTCAGTCTGAGGTCAGACCGTTGAGGCTCAATACTGACTGTGTACAGCGTCTCAGTGCATCTAAAGTGCCATCTGACTCATGACCATATTTGCTCCTGTTACTGCGCCTACGTGACTGAACGAGGGTCATTTAAAACAAACACGGCTTTGTCTCGTCTTCTCCATTCTCCACATAAGGAGAAACAGCGAGGTGGCTGACAGAGGAAGGAGTGGCGCCTGGCTGCTGAAGCTAACACGCAGGGAAACTGACACTAAAGAGAAACTCCAGTACTGTGTTAGTCTGCACCTCAGCACTAAACTACACTGCATGTTACGTCCATGTAGTTTATGGATGCAGACTGCTAGTGTCAGATACAGTCAGGCGGTCACTATGGATACAGGTGGGTAAAACAAAGAAACTAAATAAACCTTCTTGGTGCAGCTGATGGGAAGGTTGCCGACAAACACAGTCCTTTTCTTCTTCAAGGTCTCCTGCGCCTTGCTGGCCTTCAGCCTCTGTCTCTTCATCACCCAGTACTCTGTGTCGTTCTCTCTGCCCGACTCGGAGGTTTGTCTCTTCCTCTTCCTGTTGGGTTTTTCTGGCCCGTCCTCATCCTCGTCTGCCTTTTGTAAACCACTCTCTCTGAAACCAGCAAATTCAAATGAACACTTCAAACAAACGGGTTTGAGAAGAGACTTGACTCAAGAAAAAACTGGGGAAAAAGAAATTAACACTCACCTTTTTTCCAGCTCCTGATTGGCTGCTGATTTCTCCTTAGCTGGCTGCTGCTTCTTCTCCTGGCGTGGCTGACCTTTGACCTGTGGGCTTTTCTGCTTCTGCTCTTTGGTTTCTGTGCTTTTTTGAACCGGCTGCCATCATAACACAAAAAGACACTTCAGTCATTTCCTCCCTCTTAAATAATCCATTAGCATTAGAGGCGCTCACTAAAAGTTTGAAAATAAAACGCACAAACTCTAATAAAGAAAAACACTTCATCAAGCTCAGCGAAGGTTAATGCACCTCTGCGTGTCTTAAAGACACCTTACAATAAATAAGTCATGACACACAATAGAAGAAGACAGATTTTCTTGGTTTTTACAGATTTGGTTTCGACTGGTGGTCAAACACGCAGTCACAGACGGGCTGGTTGTGTGCTGCGCTCACCAGAGGCGCAGGCTTGAACAGCAGCGCTGTGGATGCTGCTGCTGTGCTGAATAAAGCCGACAGGGATCCAGAGGCTGCAGAGTTCTTCTGGAATAAGCTTCCTGACACCTGACCCACTGTGTAGTCAGCTGACTGTTGTCCTGGCGACACCTCTCTGCAGAGGACAGAAACACTGAAGTTAACAGGCGATAACGCTTTTTGTGCCATATTTAGTTGAGCTGGCACAGCTGTGTGCTCGTTCATATCTGTACACAAAGAAGCAGGGAAGTCTTGGGTCACTCCTTCAGCTACAGAGACCCTCCTACGCTGCCCTTTGTAACTGTTGGATTCGGAGAAATCCAAAGGATCCAGGACACAGAAGTCCATCGCCGAACTTCTGGAGTGGATCTGGGTTCCTGCTCAGTTGGAGCTCATGGCTCCTCCAGCAGACAAACAACCGAGTGAAAAACCTGGACCCTGCGGGGGTCTACTGCTGATGCTGGCTTTGTTTCTTTGGGAGCACCGGTCCCCCCAGATCGAAGGCTCAAGTCTGCGTTCTGAACGTTATCTCACTAATCGTCGTGATATTTTCACTCGTGTTATTAAAGTGTGTGTAAACAAACCTGTTGTGGGCTTTTTTCTTCATGGCTTCCCCTCTTCTTTTTTATCTGGAATAAATGTTTACTGAATGGCCTAAACTCCAGTAAACCTTACAACACATCCACACGTTTTCTATCCGACTGAACCGCTGTCCTACTTCGAAATATTCCCCATAGGAACACGGCAAAGCCCCACAAAGGTTCCTATGCTTTTTCTAGCTTTAGGCTGATTTGGTACCGTATAACTAAACTGGGGTGATTTATAGGAAAGGACCAGACACACGTAACGTGTCAGTGAGTATATTTCCTTCGTGGTATAACTTCCTTTTAGAAAAAGGTTTGTGGGAAACCGGTGCGACGTTGAAATAGGTCCCATCCGGTGACGCAGCTGCAGGATGTTTTGGTGGGGGCAGGCTGAGTGACTGTTCCGCAGCAAACGCGATCAAAGGTGTGTATGATTTTACATTAAGTTTGCATTTTTCAAACATTACATGTTTCTAATTTTTCAGAAAGACACAATAAGCTATCCAAACAGTGACATACCGGAAATGTGCAGTATTTACTTATTACACTTAAATGTAGCGTAAGCTGCTTCCTGTTGGAGAAGAACTACAGAGTGGCTCTAGTTTTTTTCTTCGTAGCTTCCATGGGAGTAGACGAGGCGGAGGTGCCGGTGGATGCGGTGGGTAAGCGGGTGTCCTGCGGCGGGGAGCGGGCCACAGTGCGCTACTTTGGACCTGTACCCCCCACAGCAGGTAGGACCCGGGTTGTACCTCTTACCTCATCACGCATGGATGAACATCATAAACCGCGAACACATAGAGCCAGTCAGTATGACAGAAAGACTTTGATCATGAAATGTTTGCTACGAGCATCATACTGACTGCAGGCCTATTGTTGTTCCTAGAGTATTTAAAAGTAGAATGGGAGGCAGAGCCTTCAGTTTTCAGGCCCCTCTTCTGTGGAACCAGCTTCCAGTTTGGATTCAGGAGACAGACACTATCTCTACTTTCAAGATTAGGCTTCAAACTTTCCTTTTTGCTAAAGCATATAGTTAGGGCTGGACCAGGTGACCCTGAATCCTCCCTTAGTTATGCTGCGATAGACGTAGGCTGCCGGGGATTCCCATGTTATCAGGTCACTCCTCCAGTTAATCGTTAGTAATTATTACACGATTATATCACTGTAGGTCTGTCTCCAATAGTCTTTTCTTCACCACCACCAGTTGCAGCAGATTACAGCCTGGTTGTGTCGGAGGTTTCTTCCTGTTAAAAGGGAGTTTTTCTTCCAAATGTCGCCAAGTGCTTGCTCATAGGGGTCATAGGGCCCAGCTGCCTCACATTTGTCATTTAACATATTGATCAAACTTATATTTTGATTAAGAATAAATATGATTGACTTTTAGCAACAGTGTACCGAGACAAAGCCTGTGTCATTTCAAAGCCAACAGACTGGACGCAGAGAGGGAGGAAAGCTGGGAGGGGGCGGGGCTTTTTCCTGTCCCCCTCTCTCGATACATGTCCAGTCCGAGTACACGGATGAAATCACACCGATGAAGCAGATTTAACCACATGCTTGCATCACTGCATTGCCATTAGTATAGCTGTGTGTTTGTTTTGTGGTTTGTAGGTCTGTGGCTGGGTGTGGAGTGGGACAACCCCGACAGAGGCAAACATGACGGCAGCCACGAGGGAGTGCAGTATTTCACGTGCAGGTAAAGTGCTCAAGCGTGCTTTGCCTGCACGCCTCCTGTGAGATAATTACTTTATAAAGTCTTCTGTGAAAATGTCCTGATACGTTCCCTTTGTTCTCAGACACCCCACAGGAGGCTCCTTCGTCCGTCCGGCAAAGGTGAGCTTTGGAGTGGACTATCTGACCGCCGTGCAACAGGAGTACAAGATCGACTCAGAGGAGGTGCTGAGTGAGGAGATCTCCATCTCCAAGAAGAAGCTCAAGTGGGGGAACATCAAGGAGCGTGGGTACGATGCTGTGTGGTCAGGAGAAGAGCGTCACACAGCTGTGCTATTAGAGCAAAATATCATAAGGATGTTATCAGCTTCAGTTCTGTCGCCTGGTAGTTGTTGGTAGCATCCACCTGCAGTAATGCATGTGTTATGACGATCAGCTGAGCTGCAGAGTCAGTGCTGATGAAGCGAGGAGGAAGATGAAAGTCACCTGAGACACAGCTCACACGTCTAAGGTTTTATATAGTCAGACATCATAAAATCATCAGGTCTCATAACTAAGTAAACACAGCCTGAGATGAACAGCAGCACCGAGTCATTACTGTGTGAATCCAGCCTCTGGGGTTCGTTTGGTCTGTGTCTCAGGATGTGTTTCGTCACAGTCTGTGAGCTGTTCCCACAGTCAGATCCAAGACATCAGTTACATGTGTGTCCACTCAGAAACAGTCACAGCCTTTGTGTTCACAGTTTTCACTCCTGTTATAAACCTGCACACTTTGTATTGTGTGTCTGTGTGTGTGCAGTTTTGAGAGCCTTCCCTCAGTGCTGCTGAGCCGCTCTGACGTGAGCTGGTCTGGTGCTGATGGGGAAATCAGGACCACAACTCCCAGTATCCTTCTACAGACGGTGCTGGATGCTTTACTGGCACTCAGGATGTGTGAGCTTCACAAAGCGTTCCCATTTCTCAGAGTCTGTCAGGTTGTGATTGCGAGCAGTGTGGATGCGACACCTTAACCATGCTGATCAGATGTGGAGTGGCTGGACCTGACTGGGACTCTGATGTCGTGCTGGGAGGATGTGGCCACCATCAGCCAGCAGCTGGACAGACTGGAAGGACTGCAGCTCAGGTGTGGGTGTGTGGGACGCTTTGTTTGGCCTCGCTTTCCTTCCACTCAACATTGTGTTGTGTTTCTGTCTTCAGTTACAACAGACTCCGTTTGCCCCCTGACCCCTCGGCTCTACGCCACGCTTTCTCAGCCCTCAAAGTCGTCGTGCTCAACGGCTGCCAGCTCACCTGGCCACAGGTACGCAGCGCTGTGGCACTTATATTTACTTTTGTGTTTCAGCTCCGGGGTAACATTCACATCAAACATCAAACTAACTTAAAGTCTAAAGAAAGGAGAATTTAAAGCGTTCCCTCTTTTTCTGTTCTCTACCACTCACATTGCTGCGTTCAGTCATTTTCTTTCTGTCATGTTTCTTCTCCTCTTCCCGCTGAACCTGCTTCTGGCTCGAGTCTCTTCCTCTTCAAAGGGAGTTCTTCCTCCCCGCTGAGGCCAGATTCTCGTGGGTCGTCCGTTCTCATCATGGACAGGGTTGGGTCTTGAGATGATGAACTGCTTCTGTTTAAATGAAATCTCTTTTCCGCCTCTGATCTTGCTTTCCTCTCAGATTCTGGAATGCGCTCCCATGTGGCCACAGCTGGAGGACCTGTGTGTGGAAGAAAACAGCATCACAGAGCTGCAGAGGTAACACTTTATCATCATCATCATCTTCTGTGTGCCCTGCCTTTAGATGTGTGTGTTTTCACTCAAAGCTGCCTGAAACCAGCTGTGCTGTGTCTGTTTACAGGCCTGAGGGACTGCTGCAGTCGCTGAAGAGTCTGAGCTTGTCCAGTAATCCTTTGGTGCAGGACAGCGTGCTCAGTTTATCTGCTCTGCCCAGGTACAGTACAAAGTGTCAGCCACGCGTCGATGTAACGTGCTGCACGTGCTTGTGTCCAGTGTGAGTTCATCCATGCAGACACGTTTGCAGCTCCACTGTCAGTTAACCTGATGCTGAGCAGCATGCGTGCGTTTCTCTGACTGCGTGTGAGGACTGCTCCGTCCTGCAGCAGCACGAGTGGGAAACATGCCATTTATTTTCTGTAACATTTAAATATCATAGAAAATGTTTCAGGTTCTCTCACTGAGTCGGGTCATGTCTGTACATGTGTGCTGCGCTCAGCTGTGAACCCTGTCCGGCTGCTCTGTTTCTAGACTGCCATCCTCAGCCCTTCTGTTGAACTGCAGTCCTCTGTATATTTAGCTAGCTAGCTCTAGCTCATGTTAGAGCAGCATCTTGTCAAAATATATGGAAACAGCTGTGTTGCTAGGCAACCCAGCGGCCACAGCAGGGATTTTACCCCGCCTCCTGCAGCTCTAGGTGGAAGTGGTGATCCCACACACCCCAAAAACCAGTACTTGATCTGATTTTAGGAGGGATTTTTACGGCGTTTGCACCATAGTCACAGTTTTCTGTTTGTTGTTTAATAAAAGCAGCTGGAGTGAGTCTGGTGTGTTTCTCGTGGCAGGCTGGAGCAGCTGAATTTATCCAAGACCGGACTGTCTGTCATTCAGTTTGAAGATGCTGCCCCCGGTAACGACACAGTTTCCAGCCTAACAGCATCTGTTGTCCTTTTGTGCGTGTAGAACAGCTTTCTGTGCGACTGCAAACGTGTCAGTGACAGTCTCTGCTCTGCAGGGTCTCACACAGCCGCGTATGCAGCGCTGAAGAACCTCAACCTGGACCACAACAGCATCACTGAGGTCAGTGTGTTCCTGCACCAGCACACGGCTGCTGGTGGTTAACCAGAACTGTGACCGACGTTTCACTGGAACACAAACATCTGCAACATTGTTCTGTGGTTACAAAACTAACAAACATCAAACATGCCAGAAATAACTTTAGCTTCAGTTTAGTGAAACGTGTTGCCATAGAAACGGTCAACAGCTGCGACTGTGTCTGTTTGTGTTGTTGTAACTGTTGTTACACTGGTGTAAGTGTACTTCTGTAGACTGGAGTGAAGCCAGTCTGGAAGCTGTCTAACACTGCAGTGCTGTGGGCGAAGGCTGCACTGTGACACACAGCAGCAGCTCCAGACTGCGTGTTTCATGCAGTCACTGTTACATCCAGCGTGGGTGCTGAGGCTGTCTCCACGTTACGCCGGCTCGGTCGTGTCATTTTTGTTCTTCTGTCCAGCTTCGTGATTGGACGTTATTTAAAATAAACTCTACGCCAGTTTAAAGGAAGCGTTTCTCTCTTTCTCACTTAGTGGTTTGTGGTGAACGAGCTGGCCAAACTTCCCAGTTTGGTCCGGCTTTCTTGCCGTGGCAACAAGCTGGTGAGCAGGGATGGAAACCCGAAAACAGCCAATCAGATGCTGATCGCTAAACTGGGACAGCTGGTTGTGCTGAACAGCTGCGAGGTGAGCTCGATTGTGAGGACTCTGCCGATGCTTTGGAAACGTGCGGACGCTGTGTCCTGACACGTCTTCAGATTGCTGTGTGACAGATTAGAGCGCCGCAGAGCCCCGCCTCTTGTGTATGAGTTCTGGGCATCATGTCGGTGCTGTCCTGTGCTCAAGCTGCTGGGCTTTCCTTCAGATTCACGCTGACGACAGGAGGGGAGCGGAGCTCGACTATATCAAGATGTTTGGAGAGGAGTGGCTAAAGGCGGGTGGGCGGAGTCAGCCCAGCCCTCAGTTCATCTGTGAACACCCTCGTTATCAGGCCCTCATCAGCAGTAAGTCAGGCTGTGGGGTCAGATGACCTGAGACAGCTCCAGCTTTATTATTACTGACATGGTCTCAGTCACTAACTCCATGTTCCTGTTCCTCAGAGTATGGTGCTCCTGAGGAAGGCGAGCTGAGGAAGCCGGAGCCTTTTGCCCTGAAAAATCAGCTGTTAAGTAAGTCCCGCCCCTTTCTGCTGTCTGAGTGGCTCCACGAATGAACGTGAATCAAAGACAGTTTCATTGTCCTTCCTTCATCAGAGATTACCTTTGTGTTTCCGGACGATGCTAACCGCAAACCACTGGAGAAGAAACTTCCAGGTACGAGCTCAAAGCCTCGACTCTCATTAGATTATCAGCGCTCTCATCTGTCTGTGGAGCTCTGCACATAAACAGTGGCATGTGTTTCTGTACTGTAGCCTCCATGGTTGTGCAGAAGGTGAAGGGCCTGCTGTACAGGCTGCTCAAGGTCCCTGCAGCAGATCTGAGGCTCACCTACACCAGCCCCAAGGTAGCACACTCAGTAAAGGCAGGAGCCCCGTGGCCTTCACAGAGAGCAGCACACACGTTCAGTCTGAACATGCCACTGTGGGACAGTAAAATGTTCTTGCTCTTATAGATGGTGGGGACAGAGTTCGAGATCGACAGTGACCTGAAAACACTGCAGTTTTACTCCATAGAGGATGGAGACCAGGTGCTGGTGCGCTGGTCCTGACCCAGTCCAGGTCTTGAAGACCCACAGGAGGAACAGAGGAGAGACCTGTTGAAATGAGATGGAGACTCACATGAGCTGCTTCTGTGCACAGCTGCACGCCACTGGATTTGTTGATGCCTCATTTCAAACATGGCAGACACGTTTTATTTTTGTTGTGGTTCCTCTGACGCTGCATCGTCCTCAGAGGAGGTGAGCATTACAGGCAGAGATGCAGACTGAACCATGAAGTGTTAGTGTCTGGTCTGTAAATGGAAACAGCAAAGCGATGCTGAGAAATCAGAGGAAAAACACTGAGTGGAGTGTTTCAGTCAGGCTCAGTGTCAGCTGGTAATAAACCACCATGGTGCAGATCGTTATTAGTGTGAATGCTGATTAAACATTGACAGCACTGAGACTCTGTTTTTATTCTGCTCTCTCTCAGCACCGTTCATCCTCCTCTGTGGGACGTGTTTATAGTTTATTTATTTATATAGCACATTTAATTACAACAGGAACTTCGACCAAAGCGCTGTGCAAGAATACAACATACCAAGGTAACTTATACTATTGATAGCAAACACCAAATATGAATTAACAAATAACTCTCATGCTGTATTAAAAGCCAGTAAATAAAAATGTGTTTTAAGATAAGATTTAAAACGACTGACAGTAGGAGCCTGTCTGATGTGTAGGGGCAAATTATTCCACAGCTTAGGCGCTACGACTGCAAATGCTCGATCGCCTCTGTGAACCAGCCTCGACCTTGGTACGGCTAAAAGCAAAAGATCACTTGATCTAAGAGATCTAAGGGGGGTCAGACAAACAGCCGGGAGCCTGTCCATTCAGGGCTTTGTAAGTCAACAGTAACATTTTAAAGTAAATTCTGAAGTGGACATAAAGCCAATGAAGAGAGGCGAGCACTGGGGAAATGTGTTCACATCTTTTGGTACGTGTCAGAAGACGAGCTGCAGCATTCTGGACCAACTGCAGCCTTGGGTCTGGCTAACTCCAGCATATAAGGAGTTACAATAGTCCAGCTGGGATATAATGAAAGCATCAATCGCCCGTTCAAAGTTTTTAAAAGATAAAAATGATGTCACCTTGGATAAAAGCCTCAGTTTGAGGAAAGACCGCTGTACGACTGAGCTAATCTGTTTTTCAAAGGTGAACTTGCTGTCAAATATAGCCCCCAAATTTTTGATAAAAGGCTCAAGACTGTGCAGGTTAAAATGGGAGGTGCTGGGATTGCCGCTCGGTCCAAAAAGATCACTTCAGTTTTGTTCTCACTGAAGTTTATTTGTCACATGCATAGTTATACAAGTATAACACACAGTGAAATGTAGCCTGACACGCTCCTCGACATGTGCAAAAAAATTGGGGGGGAGGGGGTGTAGAGGAAGAACATCATATATATGTATATATATATATGTAGTACATACATTGGGTGAATGTGCAGTAGTAGCAGCAAGCAGGTGAATTCTGTACATTAATATGAATAGACATCTGACTATTTTACAGGATAGACAATAAATATATATGCATATATATATATATATATATGCATATATACATATATATATATATATGCAGCTGGATAGCGTAGTGGTTAGACTACACGCCTTTGGAACCCAGGATCGCAAGTTCGATTCCTGCCTGGGGCGTCTGTATCCAGTAAGGGTCCTAAGGCTAGACCCCCTATGCTAAGCGAGCCTACCGCAGACATGAGCGAGACAGATAAATATGAAGGCATGCCGGCTCGGACGTCGCCCGGATCAACAAGGTCCGCGTCAGGTGTTGAGGAACCAGGGCACCCTGACGAAAAGTGGGCTACTGGAACAAGAAGGCATCGGTGGGCAAGAGATGAAAACAGGGCGGAGGGGCTACATGAATAGGATGAGGGACCTATGGATTCTTCGATACCCAACATCCACAATGACGGCGAAACAACTAGTAGCTCAGTGTTCCAACATTCGAAAGAAGGGACTGCTCTCAGAGATTGACGAGGTACAACACAAATGCCACGGCAAGGAGGAGTCAGGACGCCAGGTCAGGGGGGAGATATCATCACCCCCACCCGAGATTGGGTACATAGTCCCCTCCAACTACCGACCAATAACCTGCCTCAGTACTACATGGAAGCTCCTGTCAGGCATCATATCGGCTAAGATGAACAGGCACAATACATGAGTGGGACACAGAAAGGAAAACACCAGCTACTGGTAGACAGAACAGTCAGCCGAGACTGCAAGACCAGACTGACCAACCTGTGCACTGCCTGGATTGATTACAAGAAGGCCTATGACTCAATGCCCCACAGCTGGATACTGGAATGCCTAGAATTGTACAAGATCAATGGGACCCTAAGAGCCTTCATCAGGAACTCAATGGGGATGTGGCGTACAACACTAGAGGCCAACTCCAAGCCCATAACACAAGTCACCATCAAGTGCGGGATCTACCAAGGAGATGCTCTGTCCCCACTGCTGTTCTGCATAGGCCTGAACCCCCTCAGTGAGATCATTAACAAGACTGGCTACGGATACCGACTACGGAACGGAGCAGTTGTCAGCCACCTCCTGTACATGGATGACATCAAGCTGTATGCCAAGAGTGAATGAGACATCGATTCACTGATCCACACTACCAGGCTATACAGCAATGACATTGGAATGTCGTTCGGACTGGAGAAGTGTAGTCGGATGGTAACAAAGAGAGGGAAGGTAGTCAGAACTGAGGGGATTGAACTACCAGAAGGCAACATTGCAGACATAGAGGACAGTTACAAGTACCTGGGGATCCCGCAGGCAAATGGGAACCATGAAGAGGCCGCTAGAAAAGCTGCAACCACCAAGTACCTGCAGAGGGTCAGGCAAGTCCTGAGGAGTCAGCTGAATGGTAAGAACAAGATCCGGGCCATCAACACGTACGCCCTGCCCGTGATCAGGTACCCTGCTGGGGTAATAGGCTGGCCAAAGGAGGAGATAGAAGCCACTGACATAAAGACAAGAAAGCTCCTTACCATGCATGGAGGGTTTCACCCCAAGTCCAGCACCCTGAGGCTGTACGCTAAGCGGAAGGAAGGGGGCCGGGGACTGGTGAGTGTCAGCACCACAGTCCAGGATGAGACAACGAACATCCAAGAATACATTGGGAAGATGGCCCCAACTGACCGAGTGCTCAGTGAATACCTCAGGCAGCAGAAACCCAAGAAAGAGGAGGAAGACGAGGAACCATCATGGAAGGACAGGCCCCTGCACGGTATGTACCACCGGCAGATAGAGGAGGTGGCTGATATCCAGAAATCCTACCAGTGGCTGGACAAAGCTGGACTGAAAGACAGCACAGAGGCACTAATCATGGCAGCACAAGAACAAGCTCTGAGTACAAGATCCATAGAGGCTGGGGTCTATCACACCAGGCAAGACCCCAGGTGCAGGCTGTGTAAAGATGCCCCAGAGACAATCCAGCACATAACAGCAGGGTGCAAGATGCTAGCAGGCAAGGCATACATGGAACGCCATAACCAAGTGGCCGGCATAGTGTACAGGAACATCTGTGCCGAGTATAACCTGGAAGTCCCGAGGTCAAAATGGGAGATACCCCCAAGGGTGGTGGAGAATGACCGAGCTAAGATCCTGTGGGACTTCCAGATACAGACGGACAAAATGGTGGTGGCTAACCAACCGGACATAGTGGTGGTAGACAAACAGAAGAAGACGGCCGTAGTGATCGATGTAGCGGTTCCGAATGACAGCAACATCAGGAAGAAGGAACACGAGAAGCTGGAGAAATACCAAGGGCTCAGAGAAGAGCTCGAGAGGATGTGGAGGGTGAAGGTAATGGTGGTCCCCGTGGTAATCGGAGCACTAGGTGCGGTGACTCCCAAGCTAGGCGAGTGGCTCCAGCAGATCCCGGGAATAACATCGGAGATCTCTGTCCAGAAGAGCGCAGTCCTGGGAACAGCTAAGATACTGCGCAGGACCCTCAAGCTCCCAGGCCTCTGGTAGAGGACCTGAGCTTGAAGGATAAACCGCCCGCAGGGGCGTGCTGGGTGTTGTTGTTTTTATATATATATATATATATATATATATATAGCACAAATGAACCAGCTGCTAGTTAACGAGAGACACCCGGAATGGCTAACCGAAGGCCGGACGGTCCTGATCCCCAAGGACCCCAAGAAGGGACCGGTCCCCTCCAACTACCGACCAATAACCTGCCTCAGTACTACATGGAAGCTCCTGTCAGGCATCATATCAGCTAAGATGAACAGGCACATGGGTCAATACATGAGTGGGACACAGAAAGGAATTGGCAAGAATACCAGAGGCGCAAAACACCAGCTACTGGTAGACAGAACAGTCAGCCGAGACTGCAAGACCAGACTGACCAACCTGTGCACTGCCTGGATTGATTACAAGAAGGCCTATGACTCAATGCCTTTTGCTGACTCTTGGTGGCGCTGTCACTTGGTGTTCGCTCGCTCTGTGGTAGAGTATCACTTCCTGTTCCTGCTCAAACACAGTGGTGTTTCTGAGTAGCTTATTTGCTTAGCGATTTAATTAACAACTTTTAAATACATTCTTCTTTCATAGTATAATCTTCACGTGCTTCCTCCGAAGCACACTTTCTGTGTACTCACTACCTAATTTATAGCCAAAGTATTCACTCACTGTCTCTGTACTGTCTCGCTAGCCTAGCTTAGCTCGTAGCCGACTCATTAGCACCATGGCTACTTCACCTGTCCCTCCTGCACTTTCTTGCTCATTGTGTCAGATGTTTAGTTACTCCTCGGCCTCCTTTAGCAGTAATGATATCTGTAACAAATGTAGCATATTTGCAGCGCTGGAGGCCAGGATTACTGAATTGGAGACTCGGCTTCGCACCCTTCATTCACCCGCAGCTAGCCAGGCCCCTGTAGCTGGTGCAGCCGAAAATAGCGTAGGCCCCGCTAGCTGTTCCCCGGCAGGTCCCAAGCAGCTGGGGAATCAGGGCGGCTGGGTCACGGTGAGGAGGAAGCATAGTCCTAAACAGAAGCCCCAGGTACACCACCAACCCGTTCATGTGTCTAACCGTTTTTCCCCACTCGGCGACACACCCGCCGGGGGTCAAACTCTGGTAATTGGCGATTCTGTTCTCAGACATGTGAAGTTAGAGACACCGGCAACCATAGTCAATTGTCTTCCAGGGGCCAGAGCAGGCGACATTGAAGGAAATTTAAAACTGCTGGCTAAGGGTAAACGTAAATTCAGTAAAATCATAATTCACGTCGGCAGTAATGACACCCGGTTACGCCAATCGGAGGTCACTAAAATCAATATTGAATCGGTGTGCAACTTTGCCAAAACAATGTCGGACTCTGTAGTTTTCTCTGGTCCCCTCCCCAATCAGACCAGGAGTGACATGTTTAGCCGCATGTTCTCCTTAAATTGCTGGCTGTCTGAGTGGTGTCCCAGAAACGATGTGGGCTTCATAGATAATTGGCAAACCTTCTGGAGGAAACCTGGTCTTGTTAGGAGAGATGGCATCCATCCCACTTTGGATGGAGCAGCTCTCATTTCTAGAAATATGGACAAATTTATTAAACCCCCCAAAATATGACTATCCAGAGTTGGGACCAGGAAGCAGAGTTGCAGTCTTACACGCTTCTCTGCAGCTTCTCTCCTCCTGCTACCCCCCCAAAAACCCATCTCCATAGAGACTGTGTCAGCTTCCAAAAAGACAAAAAACAAACTAAAAACCAGCAACAAACAACTTAAACATAAACAATCACAAAGAAAGAACAATACAGTATCCACATCTGAACCAAAGAGTAAAACAGTGAAATGTGGATTATTAAATATTAGGTCTCTCTCCTCCAAGTCTCTGTTAGTACATGACTTAATAATTGATCAACAAATTGATTTACTCTGCCTTACAGAAACCTGGTTGCAGCAGGATGATTATGTTAGTTTAAATGAATCAACACCCCCGAGCCATTCTAACTACCAGAAATCTCGAAGCACAGGCCGAGGGGGCGGTGTGGCAGCAATTTTTCACACCAGCCTATTAATTAATGAAAGACCAAGACAGACTTTTAATTCATTTGAAAGCCTGATGCTTAACATTGTCCACCCCAGCTGTGAAACTCAGAAACCAGTCTTACTTGTTATCATCTATCGTCCACCTGGGCCTTACACAGAGTTTCTGTCTGATTTCTCAGACTTTATATCTAATTTAGTTCTGAGCTCAGATAAAATAATTATTGTGGGTGATTTTAACATCCATGTAGATGCTAAAAATGACAGCCTCAACATGGCATTTAATCTGTTATTAGACTCAATTGGTTTCTCTCAAAATGTAAAAGAACCCACCCACCACTTTAATCACACTCTAGATCTTGTTTTAACATATGGCATCGAACCTGAATATTTAACAGTGTTTCCTGAAAACCCTCTCCTGTCTGATCATTTCCTGATAACATTTACTTTTACAATAATTGATTACACAGCGGTGAAGAGTAGACTTTATCAAAGTAGATGTCTTTCTGAAAGCACTGTAACTAAGTTTAAGAATATAATCCACCCACTGTTATCATCTCCAATGCCCTGTACCAACACAGAGCAAAGCAGCTATCTGAACGCTACCCCAACAGAGGTCGATTATCTTGTTAATAATTTCACCTCCTCACTACGTACGACTCTGGATACTGTAGCTCCTGTGAAAACTAAGGCCTCAAATCAGAAGTACCTGACTCCGTGGTATAATTCTGAAACACGTACCCTAAAGCAGATGACTCGTAATCTGGAGAGGAAATGGCATGTCACAAATCTAGAGGATCATCATTTAGCCTGGAGAAATAGTTTGCTGCTTTATAAGAAAGCCCTCCGCAAAGCCAGAACATCTTACTATTCATCACTGATTGAAGAAAATAAGAACAACCCTAGGTTTCTCTTCAGCACTGTAGCCAGGCTGACAAAAAGTCAGAGCTCTTTTGAGCCAACCATCCCTTTAACGTTAACTAGTAATGACTTCATGAACTTCTTCACAAATAAAATTTTTATCATTAGAGAAAAAATTACCAATAATCATCCCACAGATGTAATATTATCTACAGCTACTCTTAGTACCATTGATATTAAGTTAGACTCTTTTTCTCCAATTGATCTTTCTGAGTTAACTTCAATAATTACTTCCTCCAAACCATCAACGTGTCTTTTAGACCCCATTCCTACAAAACTGCTCAAAGAAGTCCTGCCATTAATTAATTCTTCGATCTTAAATATGATCAACCTATCTCTAATAATCGGCTATGTACCACAGGCCTTCAAGCTGGCTGTAGTTAAACCTTTACTCAAAAAGCCATCTCTAGACCCAGCAGTCTTAGCTAATTATAGGCCAATCTCCAACCTTCCTTTCATATCAAAAATCCTTGAAAGAGTAGTTGTCAAACAGCTAACAGATCATCTGCAGAGGAATGGTTTATTTGAAGAGTTTCAGTCAGGTTTCAGAGCTCATCACAGCACAGAAACAGCTTTAGTGAAGGTTACAAATGATCTTCTTATGGCCTCTGACAGTGGACTCATCTCTGTGCTTGTCCTGCTAGACCTCAGTGCAGCGTTCGATACTGTCGACCATAATATCCTATTAGAGCGATTAGAACATGCTGTAGGTATTACAAGTACTGCGCTGCAGTGGTTTGTATCATATCTATCTAATAGACTCCAATTCGTGCATGTAAATGGAGAGTCCTCTTCACACACTGAGGTTAATTATGGAGTTCCACAGGGTTCAGTGCTAGGACCAATTCTGTTTACATTATACATGCTTCCCTTAGGCAGTATCATTAGAAGACATAGCATACATTTTCACTGCTATGCAGATGACACCCAGCTCTATCTGTCCATGAAGCCAGATAACACACACCAATTAGTTAAACTGCAGGAATGTCTTAAAGACATAAAGACCTGGATGGCCGCTAACTTTCTGCTTCTTAATTCAGATAAAACTGAGGTTATTGTACTCGGCCCTGAAAATCTTAGAAATATGGTATCTAATCAGATTCTTACTCTGGATGGCATTACCTTGGCCTCCAGTAACGTGGTGAGGAACCTTGGAGTCCTTTTTGACCAGGACATGTCCTTCAACGCACATATTAAACAAATATGTAAGACTGCTTTCTTCCATTTGCGCAACATCTCTAAAATTAGAAATATCCTGTCTCAGAGTGACGCTGAAAAACTAGTTCATGCATTTATTACTTCCAGGCTGGACTACTGTAATTCATTATTATCAGGATGTCCAAAAAACTCACTGAAAAGCCTTCAGCTAATCCAAAATGCTGCAGCAAGAGTCCTGACAGGGACTAGAAAGAGAGAGCAGATTTCTCCTGTTTTGGCTTCCCTTCATTGGCTTCCTGTTAAATCCAGAATTGAATTCAAAATCCTGCTCCTCACATACAAGGTCTTAAATAATCAGGCCCCATCTTATCTTAATGACCTTGTAGTACCATATCACCCTATTAGAGCGCTCCGCTCTCGCTCTGCAGGCCTACTTGTTGTTCCTAGAGTATTTAAAAGTAGAATGGGAGGGAGAGCCTTCAGTTTTCAGGCCCCTCTTCTGTGGAACCAGCTTCCAGTTTGGATTCGGGAGACAGACACTATCTCTACTTTTAAGATTAGGCTTAAAACTTTCCTTTTTTCTAAAGCATATAGTTAGGGCTGGACCAGGTGACCCTGAATCCTCCCTTTGTTATGCTGCAATAGATGTAGGCTGCCGGGGGATTCCCATGATGCATTGAGTTTTTCCTTTCCAGTCACCTTTCTCACTCACTATGTATTAATAGACCTCTCTGCATTGAATCATATCTGTTATTAACCTCTGTCTCTCTTCCACAGCATGTCTTTATCCTGTCTTCCTTCTCTCACCCCAACCGGTCGCAGCAGATGGCCGCCCCTCCCTGAGCCTGGTTCTGCCGGAGGTTTCTTCCTGTTAAAAGGGAGTTTTTCCTTCCCACTGTCGCCAAAGTGCTTGCTCATAGGGGGTCATATGATTGTTGGGTTTTTCTCTGTATCTATGAAGCGCCTTGAGGCGACTTTTGTTGTGATTTGGCGCTATATAAATAAAATTGAATTGAATTGAATTGAATGCCCCACAGCTGGATACTGGAATGCCTAGAATTGTACAAGATCAATGGGACCCTAAGAGCTTTCATCAGGAACTCAATGGGGATGTGGCGTACAACACTAGAGGCCAACTCCAAGCCCATAGCACAAGTCACCATCAAGTGCGGGATCTACCAAGGAGATGCTCTGTCCCCACTGCTGTTCTGCATAGGCCTGAACCCCCTCAGTGAGATCATTAACAAGACTGGCTGCGGATACCGACTACGGAACGGAGCAGTTGTCAGCCACCTCCTGTACATGGATGACATCAAGCTGTATGCCAAGAGTGAACGAGACATCGATTCACTGATCCACACTACCAGGCTATACAGCAATGACATTGGAATGTCGTTCGGACTGGAGAAGTGTAGTCGGATGGTAACAAAGAGAGGGAAGGTAGTCAGAACTGAGGGGATTGAACTACCAGAAGGCAACATTGCAGACATAGAGGACAGTTACAAGTACTTGGGGATCCCGCAGGCGAATGGGAACCATGAAGAGGCCGCTAGAAAAGCTGCAACCACCAAGTACCTGCAGAGGGTCAGGCAAGTCCTGAGGAGTCAGCTGAATGGTAAGAACAAGATCCGGGCCATCAACACGTACGCCCTGCCCGTGATCAGGTACCCTGCTGGGGTAATAGGCTGGCCAAAGGAGGAGATAGAAGCCACTGACATAAAGACAAGAAAGCTCCTTACCATGCATGGAGGGTTTCACCCCAAGTCCAGCACCCTGAGGCTGTACGCTAAGCGGAAGGAAGGGGGCCGGGGACTGGTGAGTGTCAGCACCACAGTCCAGGATGAGACAAGGAACATCCAAGAATACATTGGGAAGATGGCCCCAACTGACCGAGTGCTCAGTGAATACCTCAGGCAGCAGAAACCCAAGAAAGAGGAGGGAGACGAGGAACCATCATGGAAGGACAGGCCCCTGCACGGTATGTACCACCGGCAGATAGAGGAGGTGGCTGATATCCAGAAATCCTACCAGTGGCTGGACAAAGCTGGACTGAAAGACAGCACAGAGACACTAATCATGGCAGCACAAGAACAAGCTCTGAGCACAAGATCCATAGAGGCTGGGGTCTATCACACCAGGCAAGACCCCAGGTGCAGGCTGTGTAAAGATGCCCCAGAGACAATCCAGCACATAACAACAGGGTGCAAGATGCTAGCAGGCAAGGCATACATGGAACGCCATAACCAAGTGGCCGGCATAGTGTACAGGAACATCTGTGCCGAGTATAACCTGGAAGTCCCGAGGTCAAAATGGGAGATACCCCCAAGGGTGGTGGAGAATGACCGAGCTAAGATCCTGTGGGACTTCCAGATACAGACGGACAAAATGGTGGTGGCTAACCAACCGGACATAGTGGTGGTAGACAAACAGAAGAAGACGGCCGTAGTGATCGATGTAGCGGTTCCGAATGACAGCAATATCAGGAAGAAGGAACACGAGAAGCTGGAGAAATACCAAGGGCTCAGAGAAGAGCTCGAGAGGATGTGGAGGGTGAAGGTAACGGTGGTCCCCGTGGTAATCGGAGCACTAGGTGCGGTGACTCCCAAGCTAGGCGAGTGGCTCCAGCAGATCCCGGGAACAACATCGGAGATCTCTGTCCAGAAGAGCGCAGTCCTGGGAACAGCTAAGATACTGCGCAGGACCCTCAAGCTCCCAGGCCTCTGGTAGAGGACCCGAGCTTGAAGGATAAACCGCCCGCAGGGGCGTGCTGGGTGTTTTTTTATATAACTATGTTAACAGAATAAGTTCAGATTCTCTTAAAAATAATAACACTAAAATGTTAAGGACTTTTTGAGAACCCCAGCACAGACACATCTGAGGGATAAATATTCTTTAATCGTAGATGAACTCAAGCAGAAATATCGATGAAAGCAGCCTCTCCCAGCTGTCTCAGTGTGAGAGGAGGCTACAGCCTGGACAGGTCCCAGTCTGTCACAGGGCTAACACACAGACACCCATCCACACCCACAGTCACAGCTGTGGGCAGTTAGCTAACCCCACTAACCAACCCAAGTCAGCTTCCCTTTTCTCATTTAAAGACATTGATGATAAAAGGTTAGATCGCTGATGTGCACAGAGTTTGTATCTTAGGATGAAACAATAAATAAACTCAGTGATATTGTGACTTCACACACGCATTAGTATGAGCAACCATTAATGAATGAAACTAAAGTTATACAGACCTTTTTGATCTAAACAGGGATTTTTCTTCATGCATTCATTTATGATGATAGTTTTTTATGTTCAGTCAGTAAACCTCTGCTCCTAAATGGACCTGTGAGGATTTGGCAAACATAAACTTCCTCTTAATTATACACAGATCAGCAGGATGCTCCTTTTATTAATATTCTTAACTCAAAAACACTGTTGGGAACTTTTTTAAATTCACTGAATCTGTTTGCGTACATCCTTCACGACTGTTAAACTTAGAAAAACCACATAACTGACATTATTCCTTGTGGACAGATGTAACATGGTGGACTAATATACTGACTCATCCCCATTTTTGCTGTGGACTGGTTTGTTTGTGTGTCACAGTTGCTGGTTTGGATTAACTGGAGGCAGATGTTTTTGATTGCACTGATGTGCGGCTCTGTGCAGGTGTGTCATATGGTCACATCCTTTAAATGTGTTTACGATGGACAGTTTGCTGTGTTAATACATAATTATACAGCTACAGTTGTATAATTAGCCTAGACCCGAACAGTCACACGTACACGTGACACACAAATTGCAATGGGACAGCCCAATACAGCCACCGGGACAGTCTGGTTGCATATTCAAAAATTCATTAAAAATCATTCTTGATAGTTGATGTCCAGCTTTCACCACATACCTCTGTGCCAAGTTTCATCCAGATTTACTGTAATATTCCTCAGAAATTAAAGGACATTTATATTCAATTCTATACGATTACTTAAATATTGCATCGTATTCAAAAATTCATTAAAATTCATCATTAATAGTTGATGTCTAACTTTCAACACCGTCTTACTCTGGGCCACCTACTGTACCTCTGGGACGCGTTACATCTCAATTCGTTGTAATCTTTAGCAAAAATTGAAAGAACAATTATATGTCAAGGCTGGCTCTGTGACACTAAATAACAGAACTCAGGGAATAATCCAAAAGGCGGTTTTATTAAACAAAAGCAACATACAAAATATCCCTAACCCATACTACATAACCTAAAAAGAAACATAGTGGAAGCAAAGGGACACTTAGAAGCACAAGAAAACAATATTATACTGAAAGGGCAAGAGACACAGCCCAAACATATTCCACAACTAAAACGCCAAAAGAACAAGTCATCCCACATAGCAGACGGGTCTGGCCCGGATCTGGTATCAAGCCAGCACTGCTGGCTGACTTCTGGTGTGGTAAGTGGTATATCATCCAGATATGGGCCAGGCCTGGCATAGATGGCACTGTTTATGTGATGGCATGCCACATCTGGCCTGATTGTGGTTTGGTTTATGTGGCCCAGGCTCATAGAAAACAGGTCTGGGCCGGATCCAGCATCAAGCTGGCACTTTTTCTGACTGACTGGTGTCATGGCAGGGTGTATGTCAACCAGATCTGGGCCAGGTCCGGCAATGATGGCACTATTTATGTTCCTCTTTTCCTACTTTAGTTAGAAGACCCAAATGCCATGTTGCAATACTATACTGCTATGGTAGCCAACGTTTCACATGCAGCTTTGACAGGTTTGTGAGTGTACACTTTATCCAAAACCTAGTGACTCATGTTTATCACTGGGTGGCTGTAGCTCAGGAGGTAGAGCAGGTCACCTACTGGTCGGAAGGCTAGTGGTTTTATCCCTGGATCCTCCAGTCTGCGTGTCAAGAGTGTGAATGTAGTTAGGAAGCAGTCAGTTTAGAGAAAGTGTGTGATTGGGTGAATGTGACATGTTGCACAAAGCACTTTGAGTAATCTGGGAGAGTAGGAAAGCGCTATGTAAGAATCAGCCCATTCACTGTCTGAACAGTTTTGTCATGTTACTTTTGCACTATTATGTTCCGGCACATGTTGTTATTACATGGCTTGATTAAGGTACACATTAGGCTGACAGATCTGGGCCACCAAAGGGCCGTCATTCTTTGCGGTACGCAGGCCATGTGTAAGCACATTGTGTGGGACAGATCCAGGCCATACCAATTTTGCTATGTGGGATGAATTATGTAAAAATAGAAACATCATAAAAATGAAAATGAACATAAAGTAAAATGTACTGAAAAGAACATCAGTATGGCCATCATTATTTGCTTGGAAAGTCTAAAGTTCCATGGCTTTGAACAGCCAGAGAACGCAATGCCCAGCTTAGAACGACTAAAAGTAACTTCTTTTAACATTCTGTCATTCTGCTTCTATATCAAACATCCACTAAAAATAGTCATTTGGAAAAAAAATTCGCCATTTTTCAGCAGTTTGGGTTCTTCTGTTTATAGGGGCTGTAAGGCAAGGCAAGGCAAGGCAAGGCAAGTTTATTTGTATAGCACAATTCAACAACAAGGTGATTCAAAGTGCTTTACAGAGACATTAGAAACAAGAACAAATAAAAAGCATGATTTAAAATTGATTAAAACAAGCAAATAAACTAACTAACTAATTAACAAACAAACAAACAACAGTATATAAAATCAAAACAGATAAAATCAGAACAGTAGATAAAATCAGTAGTTAGAGTAAGTTTTGAAGTTTAAGCTTAAAGTGTGGATTTGGTGCTTTATTCAAATGCAGCTGAGAACAGGTGAGTCTTCAACCTGGATTTAAATAAACTGAGTGTTTCAGCTGATCTGAGGCTTTCTGGGAGTTTGTTCCAGATATAAGGAGCATAAAAGCTGAATGCAGCTTCTCCGTGTCTGGTTCTGATTCTGGGAACTGATAAAAGACCGGATCCAGATGACCTGAGGGATCTGGAAGGTTCATACTGGGTCAGGAGGTCATTGATGTATTTTGGTCCTAAACCATTCAGAGCTTTATAGGCCAGCATCAGAACTTTAAAGTCTATCCTCTGACGGACAGGCAGCCAGTGTAAGGACCTCAGAGCTGGACTGATGTGGTCCACTTTTTTGGTCTTAGTGAGGACTCGAGCAGCAGAGTTCTGAATGAGCTGTAGTTGTCTGACTGATTTTTTTAGGTAGACCTGTAAAGATGCTGTTACAGTAATCAAGCCTACTAAAGATGAATGCATGGACTAGTTTTTCCAGGTCCTGTTGAGACATCAGATCTTTTATCCTTGATATATTCTTGAGGTGATAGTAAGCTGACTTTGTTATTGTCTTAATGTGTTTTTCTAAGTTTAGGTCTGCATCCATCACTACACCCAAATTTCTCGCCTGGTTTGTGGTTTTTAGATGTATAGATTGAAGTTCTCTGGTGACCTGTAATCGTTTTTCTTTGGCGCCAAAGACTATTACCTCAGTTTTGTTTTTGTTTTTGTTTAGGGGCTCTATCCGCCTTAGTGCAGCTGCCGTACCATACTGTAATGCAGTAAGTTAGCAGGCTCTCAATGGGTGAGTGGTGGAAGGTCAGCAGTGGATGTCTGGGATGATTGTATTAAAGGCTGAGCTGTAATCCACGAAGAGCATTCTGCCACTGTTCTAGGTGACTCAGCACCGAGTGGAGGGTCGTGGCGTCTTCTGTGGATCTGTTTGTGCGGTATGCAAACTGGTGGGGGGGGCGAATTCTGGGGGGAGGTAATCCTCGGTGTGCTGAAGGACTAGTCTCTCAAAGCAGCCATCCCATCCTTTAGACAGGATGGGATGGCTGCTTGATCCAGTGAGAGGTTGAAGATTCTGGTGGAGATGAGGGTGAGCTGGTGGGCACATGCTCTTAGCACTTTACCACGTAGTCCATCTGGACCGGCCGCCTTCCTGGGGTTCACTGCTAGGAACACACATCTGACATCGTGCTCCGTTACAGTGAATGGAGCGGTGCAGGAACCAGGTGAGGCTGAGGATGGGAGCAGGGCTGAGGCAGATGAGTGCTGCTGTTGTGGTGTTTCAAAGCGGGCGAAGAAGCTGTTTATTTCCTCTGCTAGCTGCACACTCAGGTTTTCTGTTTTCACAGTTCTGCCTCTGTGGTTTATGTTGTCTATTATTCCATGCCATGTGTTGTTGCTGGACAGGTGGGACCCCTTTTCAGGTCAGCTCGAGCAGCTCACCTGACCTAAAGTTGGCATTGTGGGCTTTGAGGAGTGTGCAGACCTCGCTGGTCATCCAGGGTTTTTGGTTTGGGAAAACCTGAATGCTTTTGTCCACAGTCACATTTGCCATACAGAACTTGATATAGTCCAGTACTGATCCTGTGAAAGTTTCTAATGCAATATATTATACTTTACTAATGTAACACTGCATGCCAAATCAATTTCGAAAATATCTGAATTTTGTATTGAAAAATGCAGGTTTCTTTCAGAATTTATTTTTATGTTATCAAAAATGTATTAAAAGTACAAGCATGTAAAATTACAAGAATGCAATCAAAAAAAATATGACCAAACAAGCTTAATTTACAGTTTACAGTTTGAAATACAGAACATAATGAAAATATATAAATAACTACCTATTCGTACCCTAAAGCAGATGACTCGTAATCTGGAGAGGAAATGGCGTGTCACAAATTTAGAGGATCATCATTTAGCCTGGAGAAAAAGTTTGCTGCTTTATAAGAAAGCCCTCCGCAAAGCCAGAACATCTTACTATTCATCACTGATTGAAGAAAATAAGAACAACCCCAGGTTTCTCTTCAGCTCTGTAGCCAGGCTGACAAACAGTCAGAGCTCTGTTGAGCCAACCATCCCTTTAACGTTAACTAGTAATGACTTCATGAACTTCTTCACAAATAACATTTTTATCATTAGAGAAAAAATTACCAGTAATCATCCCACAGATGTAATATTATCTACAGCTACTCTTAGTACCATTGATGTTAAGTTAGACTCTTTTTCTCTAATTGATCTTTCTGAGTTAACTTCAATAATTACTTCCTCCAAACCATCAACGTGTCTTTTAGACCCCATTCCTACAAAACTGCTCAAAGAAGTCCTGCCATTAATTAATTCTTCGATCTTAAATATGATCAACCTATCTCTAATGATCGGAGTCATTTTTGACCAGGACATGACCTTCAACGCACATATTAAACAAATATGTAAGACTGCTTTCTTCCATTTGTGCAACATCTCTAAAGTTAGAAATATCCTGTCTCAGAGTGACGCTGAAAAACTAGTTCATGCATTTATTACTTCCAGGCTGGACGACTGTAATTCATTATTATCAGGAAGTTCTGAAAACTCACTGAAAAGCCTTCAGCTGATCCAAAATGCTGCAGCAAGAGTCCTGACAGGGACTAGAAAGAGAGAGCAGATTTCTCCTGTTTTGGCTTCCTGTTAAATCCAGAATTCAAAATCCTGCTCCTCACATACAAGGTCTTAAATAATCAGGCCCCATCTTATCTTAATGACCTTGTAGTACCATATCACCCTATTAGAGCACTTCGCTCTCGCTCTGCAGGCCTACTTGTTGTTCCTAGAGTATTTAAAAGTAGAATGGGAGGCAGAGCCTTCAGTTTTCAGGCCCCTCTTCTGTGGAACCAGCTTCCAGTTTGGATTCAGGAGACAGACACTATCTCTACTTTTAAGATTAGGCTTCAAACTTTCCTTTTTGCTAAAGCATATAGTTAGGGCTGGACCAGGTGACCCTGAATCCTCCCTTAGTTATGCTGCAATAGACGTAGGCTGCCGGGGATTCCCATGATGCATTGAGTTTTTCCTTTCCAGTCACCTTTCTCACTCACTATGTGTTAACAGACCTCTCTGCATTGAATCATATCTGTTATTAATCTCTGTGTCTCTTCCACAGCATGTCTTTTATCCTGTCTTCCTTCTCTCACCCCAACCAATCACAGCAGATGGCCCCGCCCCTCCCTGAGCCTGGTTCTGCTGGAGGTTTCTTCCTGTTAAAAGGGAGTTTTTCCTTCCCACTGTCGCATGATTGTTGGGTTTTTCTCTGTATCTATTATTGTACGATCTACTGTACAATATAAAGCGCCTTGAGGCGACTTTTGTTGTGATTTGGCGCTGTATAAATAAAATTGAATTGAATTGAATACGTTACTCTCATTCAGTAACATAACGAAATCTATTCTGTAATCTGTAGTGGAATACATTTTAAAAGTAACCTTTCCAACACTGCTTGTAGATCTGCCCCTGAACAATAGGATTTTACACCTTTATGATTAGAACTACAGTATGGGCAGAAATCTGTGCCATCAGAAACTGAATTTGAATAGTTACATTTGAATTGCTCAGATTGAACTCAATTCAATTCAACTGAATTCAACTTATGGTTTCTGAATGATCGTCACTAAATTGAAATTGAATTCAATTGCTTTGAAACTGTATTATATCCTTTAAAAATGTAGCTCTCGAATAATTTCAGTTTCACTTCTCACCATTCAGTTTCAGTTCCAAAATTCAGTTATTTGGAACTTACATCCGGTTCCGGTTCAAGACTAATCAAGCGGAGAGTAATCGAACTTCGTTTTACCAGCGGACCGAAAATGGCAATCTTGAGCTGGACCTGGAGTTTCCGAACCATAAATTGAATTTCAAATTAGACTAATTCAAATTCAGTTTTCAAAAGCATTTATTCAAGTTACAATTCAGATTCAATCTGAGCCACGTGATGTTTCTGTTTTATTAGGAGACTGTCTCACCCCAACATCGTCAGACTCATGGCAGTTGCCCGCACTGAGTCCTGCTTTTTGTTGGCAACTGAATACATTCATGGTGCAACCCTGCAGCAAGTGCTTCACACAGACAGCTGCTACTCTAATAGTCTGTGTTATTGAAGGATTCAGCACTTCTTTTGGGTTTTTTAATCCATTTTTAGACAGCGATGAGATCAGCTGCACACTCCACAGAGGCCCAGAGTTACTGTTAATATCAAAAATATAACGCTGTCCTTTGAGATTTTAACATAAGACTGTGAGTGTGATGGATCTAAAACTGTTTAAATCTCTACAGCCTGGTAACATGGAAACTTTAAAAACATCAGCAGAAGGTTTCAGTAGTGTAGTGTGAGTTGTTCTTTTTATTTAATAATAGTCTATATTATCTATAACAGCTACATTCACCCTGGAGAGAAACTAGTGAGGGAGACCATCAGGACCAAGCTGGGTTTCTGGGTCCAGAGGTTTGGAGAAACTTCTTCCCGTTCTTTCATCACAGCTGTCCTGTGCCAGAAGTTCTGTTGACCCACTGAAAGAGGCATCATTTCAGAAACACCAGGAACACTGAAGCTCATCGCATTGATCAAGCAGGACTCATGATCTTCACCAGCAGCTCCCTCACAGGGAAATCTTCAGAGCTCCTCTGTAGGCCCGCCCCAGGAGATGGATAAACCCAGCATTTCATGAACACTGTGATGAGACCTTTGCTTTGTGTAATGTTATAAATACTCGGATACTCCCCAGAGGCTCCGGACTTTTACATAAAGATATTATATTCAGTCCTGTAGAAAGTTATATATTTAAAAAGATATGATCCTCTCTGGTTACTCTGGTATGAATAACTCTGCATCACTTTATGGTAAATAACACACTATCTGCAAAAAACTGTGAAAACTGTGACCTTTGACCTTCATCAGGTTTTATTTAATTGTGTTAGAGAAACTCAAACACGCTCTTCATGCAGCTGAGTACATCAAGTGTTTAAAACGGAAGCTGTGCAGGTCTGAGATACAAACTGAGGTCCTGTTAATGCTGATGTATAGTGACACAGTTACAGGGGTGATTAATCCTTTTGTTTTTTTGTCCTTAACTTTATCAATAAAACAGCTGCAGCTTTCACTACAGCACATGTGGTACTTTAACCTTGTACCGTTTTCATCAGTTCATTTTGCAGTTAAAAATTTAAAGATGCCGAGGAGCAGCTCAGCAAAACCTTAAAAGAACTGAAGGCAAAAGAAAAGAAATCACAAAGCAGGAACTCCAGCAACACTTGAGGGAAGATGAACAACTTTAATAATAGACCAACGCGTTTCGGCTTGTGGCCTTCATCAGGGTCATAGTAGAACATTTTAAAATTGCTTAAATACAAGACAGGAAACAGAAAAAAATTCCAAATTAACCAGTCAAAACTTCATAGATAGGTCAGCTGACATATAATAGGTAGGTATTGGTTAATTGGCTAAGTCACGCCCAAGAAAATACCGGACTAGATCATTACTGATGAGGAGGAGGGGGGGTGACATAACCCCCATACGTCTGAAAATAACACATGCATGAAATGCATAAGGAGGATGCTATAAATATACACACAGGTTTAAAAAAAAGGGGGGGGGGGGGGGTTGAATGGTAAAAGCACGTTTGAATTAGAAAACAAGATTACATCATCACATGGGAACACATTTGTTAAAAGATCCTTATTTATGTCTCTAAAATGTAAAATATCTAAAATTTAGACTTGAATTGTAGACTTAAGATGAGATGTCTGAAGCGCTACTTCTTCTTTGGCTAAAATAATAAGATTAATTAAATAAATATTACTCACGTGAGAGTAATTTAACTGGTTAAAAAAAAGGGAGATGTAGCTCATAAAAACTCTTTGATAGAAAAATCCTCATTCATACCTCTGGGGTGCAGACTCTTAAAACGGAATATCCAAGATGCTTCTCTTTTTTTCCAGATAAAATTTATGTTGCCACCTCTTTGGTTTAGTTTAATGGCTTCTATGCCGGAAAAATAATGGTGAATTTGGATGTTTATCATTGAAGTGTCTTGCAACAGGGCTGGTTAAATCATTCCTCTTGATTGAACTTCTGTGTTCATTAATTCGATCTTTAAGAGGGCGGGATGTTTCTCCTATATATATTTTATTGCATGGGCACTGTATCATGTAGATTACATTGTTAGTTCTGCATGTGATAAAGCCCTTTATGGCAATGGTTTTGTCACCTATAGCGTCTTTGAATGATTTAACATTTTTGGTATATTGGCAATTAATGCATGCCCCACACTTGAAATTACCATGTAGGTTATGAGTTATCAGGGTTTTATCTGGAGTGATAGGGTCCTGGCAGGCTCTAACAAGCCTATCTACCTATTAAGACGCACTTAAAGAAATAGGAAAGCTCAAAAAGGAAGCTAAAGAGCTCCTCAAACACAAAGTGAAACTGGCCAAACAGCAGCTGAAAGAAACATTTAAAGATGCCGAGGAGCAGCTCAACAAAACCTTAAAAGAACTGAAGGCAAAAGAAAAGCAAGCCGAGGACAGGAGGGGATTCTGGAGCAGCCTGCTGAGGAAGAACTGACCCAGCAGCATCTCAATAGTTTCTTCCTCCTCTCTCCACCTTTCTTTCTCCCCATCCTTCTTCTTGGGACGTTTGTTTGTTTTTTAAAAACTCTAATCTAAATACATGCACTGAAACACACAAATAAAATTGCCATAACTTGACCTCATGTTGCCTGCTTGTGTGTCTGTGGATGTAAAACAGTAACACACCTCCTGCTCTGTGTCTTTAATTGTAAATAAATGCAATATGTTTTCATTTTAAAATGCAGTGCAAAAAACTTCTGCTCCCACGTCTAACAGGCAAAGGAAGCTTTGGAGCACACTTGTAATCTTACGCTGTCAGAAGATAAACAAATGGAGAATGGTAAATTTACATGGACCTCACTCTAAATGGGTTTATATAAATCTCATATCTACTATGGCAGTGACAAACCTTAGCAGACTCTGTGGGTCCAGCTTGTGAAGCACGAGCGATTTGCTGCTGCACTGGGCTTTCAAATGTCCAATGTTTTTTCTTGAGAACTGAGACCTGACATTTTTTTGTCTGATACCTGACAAATTTTTTCTTGAGACCTGACGATGTCCTAAAATGTACACGGTACCAAAGGCATCCGCAGGTGACGACGTTTCGTCAACATTGTTGTTTGTTGGGGAGGAAACTTACAAACATACAGTGCAGCACTTCAGAGTCACACTGCTAGCGATCGAAGATTTATGTAAATTTGACAATCTGAACACACTCTGTACTGTACAGGAGACACGGCATGAGATTGATTGACAATCGTCTACAGCCAATCAGGACGCAGAACACAATGCGCTGTTAAAAAATAAAACATAAAAAAAGCATGCAAAAAAATCCGCAAAACAGCGAGTCTGCGAAAGGTGAACTGCGTTATAGCGAGGGACCACTGTACCTAGAGTGGCTCTTATTTATGCAACACTGATCAAATGAAAGGAGGCTGTCCCACACATTTATTTACAGAGGGGTACATCCTGGAGAGGAGTGGACCAGGTCACCAGTCTACTGTTCAATACAAAGATAGCAGTACAACACTTTATTGTACACACAGTGCAGTTTGGGGTTTGGGTTTTTTTTGTTTTCATACTGGAGAACAATAGCATGTCACACCAGGTCTGTGGATGGTAATATTCAAATGAAATAATGATCTATGCCAATAAAGTTTTACACTGTATTTAGACATTACATGGACCACATCCTAAACATGGTGGCTGTGGCTACAATGTAGCTGCCATCACCAGTGTGTAAATGTGTGCGTGAATGGGTGGATGACTGGATATGTAAAGCGCTTTGGGGTCCTTAGGGACTAGTAAAGCGCTATATAAATACAGGCCATTTTAAACATGGAAATTCAGCTGAATGTCCTGAATTTATCGAGTTTCGGAGAGAAAAAAAATCCTGATTGTGATTTGATTAAATGGTTTGATGAACATGTTGGCTGTTAGGTCTTCCGTACCTGAGGAAAATGGCTTCAAATAAGCGAGAACTTCAGTTACACCAGGTGTTTATCTTTAATCATCACTGAAAAATGGAGCACAGACTGGAGGTAGAGTTCAACAGGAGCACTGTTTCACACACCGTCACAGCAATCACCATCATCAGGTAGATCTCAGGCTTACATCAGCACCATTTAAACAAGACAGAATACTGTTGGCATATTGGGTAAATATTTACATTCATATAAAAATACACTGCGGGGTTTAGAACAAACAGAATAAATGTTTGTCACAGGCTCCCTGTTAGAGGTCCACCTGCAGAATCACTGAGTATGTTAGTCCTGCCGAAAAGTCACATTTCATCATGTAAGGTTGCTGAGCTATATAATCATGTCACATTGGTACAGTTGAACTGAAGAAATGCTGTATGAAACTAACAGTTATTCCATTTGTTTCCTGTAAATGAAGCAGAAGCACTAACTCACTAGTGTGAAAATCCAGGAGTCAAACCTGAGACAAACCCGTCAAAGCAGGGAAACACTGTTCACAAAACTCGGAGGCACTGTGGTCATCACTAACTCCAGAAGAATATTTGACACAAAAACCTTTTAGAGCACATCTATCAGAAAGCAACAAGCAGACTGAAAGTACACAATATAAACTATAAACAACGGTACCTTGTCACATATTCATCACCCAATCAGGTAAATCTGTGTTTTTCACTTTGGACTGCAACAATCAGCAGATGTGAGAACCAGTGAGGACAGACACAGTGAGGTTTGAACAGCTTTCAAAAGCTCATAAGACTCTAAAATGACTACAGAAATGTTAAAGTTCAAGTAAGAAAAGTTGAAATCGTCCCGTCGTCTTCAGCTCACAGGACCTTCTCCTCGCACTGACCGTCAGTCGCGTCCGGGCAGCGACAGGAGAGCCCTCCAAGCCGTGGCAGGCACAGGTGAGAACATCCGCCGTTGTCAGCGCAGTAGTTATACACTAAAGCATCAAAGGGAAGACAATGCAACAATGTCACAAAGGTCTTTACAGAAAGGCTCTTACTTTGACCGTACAGGATGTCTGAAAGGCCATGGTGGCAGAGGACTGATGATGTCACCCATGTGCACCACTGTTGCTGTCAAATGTCATTTTAGTTACATTGTATTCACATGTGTTCTCAAACTAAATGCAAAGAGAGCTTAGAGCAGCACAACAGTGTAAAAACAAAAACAGTAATGGGCAACAGAGCAGAGTTCTGATTGGCTGCTCTTTCATCGAGTTTGTGTGTGAAGGCCAGCAGTAGCAAAAAGAGATCTGTGTTACGTACGTGTTTGAAATAAAGATTTCACATCAGAGTTAGCGTGCCCGTCTTTTATACTGGGAAGAACCCATAATGTTTTCATGTGGACTGAAACAGCCAATAGTGAAAATACCTCAGAGT
Source organism: Mchenga conophoros (assembly GCF_057382185.1). NCBI lineage: Eukaryota > Metazoa > Chordata > Actinopteri > Cichliformes > Cichlidae > Mchenga > Mchenga conophoros. The sequence continues at coordinate 1,322,430 of NC_140531.1, read as the reverse complement.
TCTCATGTGTGTGTTCACAGAAGGGCCAGCTGGCGGGACGAGTGCATAAACATGACTATATGACTAGAGGATCTGCAGCCTCAGGAAGTGCCTGAACACTTCATCATCCGTTTGTGTTGCACCGAAACCAGCAGGTGAAGCAGTTTCTCATCGTGGCCTGTTGTACAGTTCTGGGCTCTGAGCCAGTCTCCATATCCACAGCTGGCTTCTCTGAGGTCATGTCAGCCTGAAATTCCCATGCTTCACATGCTATGGAATCTGGAATCAATTATTCCCACTATTCCCACTGCATTAAACTGCTGTGAAACAAACTCCACAGAGCTCGAAACTCTCAGCCCACAAAGTTCCAACGAACGGGAAACTTCTCTGCTTACAAAAAGACAACATGGGAAAATCACCACCACCTTTAGGGATGTAAGAAAATATCGATACAACCAAATATCGCGATATTTCGCGCAATGATACTGAATCGATATTTAAAATCACTGTTATCGATTTTTTTAATTGAAAAATGACATGCATTTACTGTTTATTTCTTTTGTATGTTGGAATTCAAACTCCGGCCACTGGTTTGCAGTTTTCACCGCCTTTACTATGACGTAAAAACGAGGTCTCGCGATAACTGTAGAAGCGTCTAGTTTGCCAAAAGAACGAAGTAGAACAGTCAGTGGACGTGTGTGATGCTAGCTAACTGATGACTGAAGAGGAGAGGATACAGCCGGCCCCCGCAGCTTTCAAAGATGATGTGTGGACTTATTTTGGATTTAGGACAAAAGAAGGCAGTAAAGACTATGACAAGAGCTATGCAGTCTGTAAAACCTGCACCGCCAGAGTCAAATATTCCGGTAACACAACAAATTTACGAACACACGTGTCTAGACACCATAGCGACGTAGCGTCAAATGCTAATTTTAAAACGAAACGAGGTGATCCCGCTCAACGGACAATTGAAGAAGTTAACTTTTCGAAACTACCAGCAACTTCAACTCGTGCAACAAAAATAACGCGGTCAGTACTTGTTTTTATTTGCAAAGACATGCGCCCTCTGAGTGTTGTGGAGAATAAAGGATTTCGTAATATGATTAAAACGCTGGAGCCCCGTTACACCGTTCCTTCTCGACAACACATCACGGACATCGCTCTGCCAAAGTTGTACCAAGAAGTCAAAGCGACAGTGCTGGACTCTCTCAGCTCGGCTGAGACAGTTGCTCTGACATGCGACGCTTGGACTTCGAGAGCCACTGAATCGTACGTAACTGTTACAGCACATCACATAACGGACCAGTGGGACCTTCAGTCTCATGTACTACAAACCCGAGCCATGCATGACAGTCACACAGGTGAGCACATTGCAGCGTTACTAACTGACGCTGTGGCTGAATGGGGATTGAACGCAAAGGACCTTGTTGTTGTTACCGATAATGCACCAAACATGGCTCTCGCGGCTAGACTTGCCTCAGCTATCCAAAGTAGCAAGGAGTTTCCTATGCATTCCTGGAACAAGTGTCTCTGCAGGGAGAGTTTTCTCCTCTGCAGGAGACATAGTAAATGCACAGAGAAGTGTCCTGAGAGCTGACCATGTCGATCAGCTTGTATTCCTGCACAAAAATCTGGAAATTGAAAAATAAACACTGAGAAAACACTACACATGTAAAATCTCTGATATGAGAATGTTTGACATTTTGGTTGAGTCTCATAAGCACTTATTTAGATGAGTAAATTCCTTTTTTCAGGTTGTACTAAAAGTGTTCCATTGATGGACACTGCAGAGCTGTACTTTATTTTATCAACACTTAATTGTAATAGCACTTTACATTTTTTGTTAATGTTTACTTGGATGGATTCTTCAAGCAATTTCATTTTTGATTTATATTTGTTTATGTTAAGGTCACATAAAAAGTACTTTGTTTTGATGCTCCATAGAGCAGTTTTTGGATAAGTATTTTACAATCATAGTACTTAGAAAGACTTCAGTGTTACATGTTTACTTTTTTCATGTTAAAAAATACTTGATATTTCAGTAAAGTAGTTTTTGTTTGTTTATTTGACATGACTTCTAATAAGGCAGATGTTAATTTCTCCATTCATTTTGAACTTAGAGTGTTTTTGTTTCAGATGTTTCATGTCAAGCATTAAACAGTTTGGACTGTTTACTTGAGTTTTCCTAATTAAATTTAGTCCTACTAAACACAAATATCGTCTGGCTTTTAGTATTGCAATATATCGTATCGTCTACCCTGTATTATGATACATATTGTATCGCCAGATTCTTGCCAATACACACCCCTAGTTCCCTTATTTCCTGACGGTTTTATGACCTCTGGCAATATTTATTAATGTAAAAAACCAAAAAAACAATTAAAAACTAGTAACAACCAAACGAAACCAACCTTTTTCCCCTAATCTCAGTATTCATGCTAAGCTAAGCTAATTACACTCAGATGAGCTTTGCCCCCTTTTAAAAAAACCTTTGTAAACCTTCCTCCCACAGACTGTACTCTACAATTTCTCATCGTCCTTAGTCCCTACATTTGTCTCTCTGGTTTCAGTCACTGCTCTGGCTGATAGAAGTCATACCCTGTGGACACTGTGTTGCTGTTGTGGTGATGCCGTACAGGCGAGAGCGTTTCTGTGGCAGAAACTCTTCTGTCTCTTTCCCCAAGTGACGATCCACAGCCACCACGGCCTCCCTGTAAAACACCCACAACCTTTTAAATATCTCAGAGGCCACATAGTGATGTGTCAGATATGTCACATTAACACTGCCATTAGTCACAATGTAGTGAATGTAAGATACAAAGCACTTAAACATAGGAAAAGGGCTTGTGTAAATAGGTGAATGAGGCATGTTGTATAAAATGTTTTGACTTCTCCGTGAGAGTAGCTGACGTCATTAGCCACTTCCAGGTCCAAACTCCGCTTCAGGTCCCAAAGTCAAACGAACACTGCGACATCACTGAGAGTTACAAACTGTCTAAATTCTTTCATCTTTAATAAAATGATCAGTGTTGCTGCTTTACCAGGTGTAACTATGAAGTTTAACAACCGGTCGCAGCAGATGGCCCCGCCCCTCCCTGAGCCTGGTTCTGCCGGAGGTTTCTTCCTGTTCAAAGGGAGTTTTTCCTTCCCACTGTCGCCAAAGTGCTGCTCATAGGGGGTCATATGATTGTTGGGTTTTTCTCTGTATCTATGAGGCGCCTTGAGGCGACTTTTGTTGTGATTTGGCGCTATATAAATAAAAGTGAATTGAATTTAATTGAATTGAATTAACATGCAGGATGTTAACATGCAGGATGTTAACATGCAGGATGCTGTAAACGGACCAAACTTCAGCCAGGAGAACAACTGAGATAATCCATCCACAATACAGGTTAGTCATTCATATACTGCTGCATGGGCTGGGCTGTAGTTACATCCTAAGGTTTTAAAAACTGAGCTTTAAAATGAACAGTGGCAATAAAAACCGAGAGAGGCCGACAGCGATCACTGACTGTTTTAGTGATCACTAAACACTATGTAATCTGGCTTGTTCAGATTAAATAGAACAAGATACAAAACATTAAAACATGTTAAAAACACAACAGCCTTAATAAACTCAGAGCAGTTTGGACCCGGAAGCAGGGTTCATATGTCATCACTTAAAGACCGGATATAAGACTCAGTCCATGTACCATTTGACAGTTTTGAGCCAGGACTTTCTGGATTTAGATCAGCAGAGCTCTAAATAAAGAAAAATGCAAAGTAAATGTCTTAGTTGGTACCTCCTCCAGTCAGTGTAATACAGGTTTCTTCCAAAGGAAACCAGGGCAAACGGATACTGGATCCCTTCGACGATATTCCGCCTCAGTTGGCGGTGAGGATCCATACACTCCACCTTCCGAGTCCCTGCAGAGTCATTGGGATAAGTAATCCAGGAACACATTACCAGTAGGAGCTCTGAGTGCTGTGTGTGGATCTGAGGAAGGCTTTTTCCTACCTGCATCTGCCCAGCATAGCTGTTGGTTTTCATAGTCAAAGGTGAGACCGTTGGGAAGTGCTAGATTGTCTTTGACCAGGACAACTCGCCCAGTCCCATCCATGTTGGACATCTCAATTTTAGGCCCGTCTCTATTCCAGTCTGCCCAGTACAGCCGCCTGAGACCAACATCACAAAAACCAGTTACAAGAAACTGCTACTGCTGGGTTCATGATACAACTTCTGCTCTGATATTAATTTCACTGCTAGCAGACTCAAGCACATTAGCTTTCACCAAGAGTCCTGAAGTTATTGCTAGTAATTAGAATATATGGCATGTAGTAATGGATATATTGGACAAAGGATGCTGATTCATAGTGAAGGAGGACATGCAGAGGGTTGGAGTGACAGAGGAAGATGCTGGGAGGATGAGGAGGATGATAGAGGCATTGTGAGATAAAGGAACCTTCTAAAGGAAGCAACCAAAAGATGTAGTACACACAGGGTCAGTGCTACTCCTCGTTATACGATTACATAGTATTACTGCTAATACCTAGAGATGGCACGATACCACTTTTTTATGTCCGATACCGATACCGATATCATAAATTTGGATATCTGCCGATACCGATATGAATCCGATATAGTGTTTTTTAATCAACAAAACTGTTTTTTAAATATCTTGCTGCATTTTGTATAAGTTCATACTCAAGTTTAAAACAACAACTACACTAAAGCTATTCTGTTATACCTGTATACAAAAAAAAATATTTCATAGTTCAGCAATACTGATCAATCTAATAAACTTAAACCTACACCATCCTCCCTATTCTGGTATTTTAAAGAGTACTTAGCGTAAATATTAAGCAGCCTAACTAATAGGGTTCCAACTCCCAGCAACAACAAAAATAAATAAATAAAAAATAGGGAACCACCCCTCACACTCCACCTCATGATGCTTAATCGACGTAATCAACCTTAATTTGATGCAGTGTGAAAAAAAATGCACAGAAATCAATTATTTTTCAAGAAATATTAAATAGATTCAACATCTTTCTTCAACAAAATTGCAGACTGCACAGATGGTACCTTCCCAAAGGAAAAAGTACTATAGCTTACTAGGGTATATATATATATATATATATATATATATATATATATATATATATATATATATATATATTAGACTTAATAGTCACTATATACAGTAATTGACTTCTATTCATTTTACATCAAATTAAAACTTTGGGTGTCAGATAATTATTTATTAAAAGCTAGACATTTTAAATGAGAATAAGAAAGAAAAGTATGTCTTTGTGCCCCCTTTTCCCTGTTCATGCCCTATCGGCCCCCCTGGCTAAACTTTGCTAGATCCGCCCCTGCACAGTTACCAGCCGTCAGCTACATAGAAAAGATCCTGGAGTAGAAAGTAATATTAAATAAATTCTAACAACAGCTGATCAAGCTTAAACGTGCTGCTGTTGTTCAGCCGCTGGTTTCCTCTTTCTGGTGCAAAGTGGACCAAAAACAAACTAGAGACACGGACTCACGACAGAAAAGCCGATCAGCTGATCGTTAAGCAGTTTCATGATTGAAGTAGCAGCAAGAAGAGGCAGTCGTTTGTTAAGCTTAACGCAGGAATGCTTTACAAACATTCAGAGATGGACTTACACACTTGCTTTACTTCTCTCGGGGATAACTTTGTCGGAGATGAAATGCCGGGTTGCTAGCGAAGCTCCAAATGCTATCCAGACCACCGACAGGTCCCGCATGCCACAGCCGCGCTATCACGTGATGCATACTGCTCCGAGTGCTAACGTGCTGAGGTGAGTTACGGCGTGTTGCAAGTTTTGTGAGGTGCTTTCGTGATATTTAATGGATCGGATTACATTTTTTATTTTTCTCCGATATCCGATCCAGTAATTTAGGTCAGTATCGGACCGATACCGATACGTAATATCGGATCGGTCCATCTCTACTAATACCAATACAAATACTATTACCCGTATGCTGGGTTGGTGACGATGGGTCGAGGGTTCACCAGGTCAGTGTCAAAAAGGACTCTCCGGTGACTGCCGTCCAGCTTTGAGACCTCTATGGTGTCTCGCGTGGAGTCAGTCCAGAATAGAAGGCGGGCCACGTGGTCAATGGCGATGCCTTCAGGACTCTGCAGCTCTGAGGAGGAGCAGACATACTTAACACTGAATACAGGGACTGATGGCACCACTGCACTTAACTGCCAAAGGCCGAAGAGCTCAACTTCATCAGGGGCCTGGCAGGAACATCGAAAAAAAACCCTTAAACTACAAGTCACTAGCATACAGCTAAGAAGTACAGACCAAGAACATTCCTGTGGCCACACGAGCTGCTCAGCAACACCTGAAAAATACTGACCAGCCTTTTCAAAAGATTTTTGATGAAGCATCCACGGGATCTACCAGAAGGTTCCAGGAGTCGGATGTTCAATCCCTAATACTGGGACAGTTTGATCTTTGGTTTTGAGAATATAGTTTAGCTCTTGTGACAGCAGCTGCAATGAAACCATCCCACTGCTAGAACAAAGAAGTCCTGGGCATAACTTCTCCTGCACCCGAGTAATCAAACAAAGAACCACACAAGCTCCAGTCTCTCGTACAAGTTCAGCACAAAGTGGAGCCACATATAAAGCTGCTTCTGCTCAGTCGCGACACGTGCTGTACCTTTAGTAACAACTGGAACGATGTCTCCTCCAGTGAGGCTGGCCTTGCTGATAGCTGGTCCAGTGATGTCGGTCCAGTAAACCATCTTCTCCACACAGTCGTAGGCCACAGCGATCACCACTCGATCCTGGTCATGAAAGAAGAAAAAGATCAACCTTTCATTATTTTAACAGACAGCTGTGTGTTCAGCTGCAACACATTAATGCAGATGTGCCAGATGATTTCTAGACTTCATGACAGAGACGAAGAGCTCTGCAGCTGAAAACAGCTAAAGAACAACGTGAATGTGTGAGGACACAAAAATCATAATCCATGAACACATTCAGGCTCTTACAGACATCTTTTCAAAAGACCCTCATCCGAGTCTAGACACAGAGAGCATTGCAGTGATGTCACTATGGTACCACTCGCAGATAATTAAACTGGTGAGTAAAATATCACTGAAACACCAAGTCAAACAACCAAGTGGCATCTCTCTGAAGAGAATATCATTATGGCCACAACACATTCAATTCAGCACCAGATCACAGCAGCAGCTGTCTCAGGGTGCTTTACACTGTAAGGTAACACTAAAGCATGTCAGGCAGCAGGACGGGCTGATAAAGTCCAGACAAAAACACGTCAGTATCTGTGGAGGCTGTCAGCAGCAGCAGTGTCATTGTTCTTACAGGGACGTGCAGCAGAGGTTTGGCCTCCTCCCTCCTCATGATGTATCCATCGAGCGGCACATGTTCGATCTTCCCGCTTTGAGCGAACAGCAGGTATGCTCCAGGAGCGATGGGCTGGACATCAGGCCGCGGCGTGGGACCGATCGGAGCGGGAGTAACTGCCTGATCGATGCCTGTGTGGGAGAAGAGTCATGCTGGCAGTGGGCTTTGTGTGGAGATGTAACAATTAGCCTACAACCTTCAGTTCACCAAGATGATACTGGCCTCTCTAAGACATCACCTGACATGTCTGACACATCCAAGTTTATATAAAGGTACATGTACAGCATTACATGACACGCATACACCAGCTGGACTCTGCGATGCTCTGCACAGATTAAAACTATATATGGCCACGGTATGCTGTGATTATGTTTCTAATCACGGACTGATTTCATCTTTTGGGTATTTAGATATTTGAATGCTGCCATTTATTTTTCTATTAAGGTAGTGGGAGTGTCAGGTGGGGTCACTCTGGTGTGAGTGGGTATGATTTTCATGTGGCCACAAGTTTGAGTGGATGGACTGCGCCTGGGAAACTGATCAGCATCGTGGGTTTATTGGGTGTTTCTAGATCTATTTGTATTCTATTGTATATATTATTCTATTTTACTCGATTGTATGTAGTATTTTTATTCTATTCCAGTGTCTTCTAATTTCTGCTACATAACTTTGCACTTTTGCTGTATCAAAAACAAATTTCCCACGTGTGCGCCTAATAAAGGTTATCTTATCTATAATTATTTTCAGTGCTTCAATCAAATGGATGTTTTTATTGTGTGTAACCTTTTACCTGTGTGTGGTGTGCAGCTGTGCCGTCCCTTTTCCCTTTGATGTTTTTGTAGTTGGGCTTTAGTTACTCTGCTCAGCTGTGTACGCCATGAACAACTGGGAGGAGCCTTGTAAAGACGGACCAACCTGTTTGTTTGTGCCACTTCCCCTGTAAACCCATTACAGGTCACACACAGCACTGACTCCCAGCTGTTTGCAGTGCTGTGCTATGAGTTTAATGTATGAATTTATTATTACCAAGCAGTGGTATGGGTATATTTCTTACTTTTTACCGTTTCTTCCTGCAGTAAATATAAACAACGACAGTATTCAGGAAGAAAACAAACACTGCAGATATTTTATCATAACTCTGGTTTTACGTGGCCGATCAACACAATTTAAAAACTGGTATAAAGTCCACACTTTTCCCGTCAGTTGTTCCGTCTGTCCTGCTCACATCTCCAATGGTTGTACACGTTGTCATTAACGTGGCTTCATCCACATCAGCCGCTTTGCTAAAACACCGGTGTCGCAGATAAGGACGCTGTCATAGCCTGTCAACCACGTTGATTAGCTGCGTATATACGAATGTGAATCGCGTGATTGGCTGGACTATGGGATAATGTGGCATCGTTCTGATCCCATACGGGAGCAGCCAGTCACTGACTAACACTGCAGAACAGAATTGTTAAAGTATTAATTTTAATTTCAATTCAGGTTTTTTTTGTGTGCAGAGACGTGCCAGCAGCTTAGAGGGAACATTGCAGCCTGGCTACAGAGCTGAAGAGAAACCTGGGGTTGTTCTTATTTCCTTCAATCAGTGATGAATAGTAAGATGTTCTGGCTTTGCGGAGGGCTTTCTTATAAAGCAGCAAACTATTTCTCCAGGCTAAATGATGATCCTCTAGATTTGTGACACGCCATTTCCTCTCCAGCTTACGAGTCATCTGCTTTAGGCTACGTGTTTGAGAATTATACCACGGAGTCAGGTACTTCTGATTAGAGACCTTAGTTTTCACTGGACCTACAGTATCCAGAGTCGTACGTAGTGAGGAGGTGAAATTATTAACAAGATAATCGACCTCTGTTGGAGTAGCGTTCAGATAGCTGCTCTGCTCTGTGTTGGTACAGGGCATTGAAGATGATAACAGTGGGTGGATTATATTCTTAAACTTAGTTACAGCGCTTTCAGAAAGACATCTACTGTGATAAAGTCTACTCTTTACTGCTGTGTAATCAATTATTGTAAGTGTAAATGTTATCAGGAAATGATCAAACAGGAGAGGGTTTTCAGTTATATAATGCTCGACAGTACATTTATCATGTGCAGCTTCAGGCAGAAAAGAAATCATATTTAAATTGAAATGAACCTCATATGAGTAAAAAGTTTAATATATCGATAGAATGACACGATAAAATGTTTGTTTTCCGATAGCACAACATCAATAAGCAGAAACAGAGACTCACAAAGAGGAGGGCTACTGTGAGGTCCTGTGCGGGTGTTGGGGACCTCCTGCCCGTTGGCGTCCACACACCAGCACTGCCCAATGCTTTGGTGGCACTGCGTGGGCTCGTAAGCTCCGCGCTCGTCACACCGGGGAACGTACCGACCGACAGTCGGACGAGGACGGAATGAGAAGGGAACGTCAGAGTCGGCTACGGCACTCGCTCTCTGCTGCTCACACCGGGTCTTCTCACGCTCTGAGGACACACGAGAACGAAACACGTTCACAGAGTGATGGTCGCGCCTACGGAGACGTACCAGTGTCCCGCTCCTTAGAGAGTCACATGTTCACAGTCACACAGTAGTAGCATCTGATGACATTAGCATTAATGCATCCACAGGGTCACAGGGAACAGGAAGAAAACATGAGGCTCCAACACCTGTCAAGTTAAACCTGCTCTTGATCTGTTATTGACATCACTAGCCCCGCCCCTTTCTTTCTATTTAGCATCCAAGCAGTCAGACTTCTGCAATACCTCCCCAGGCCTTTCTTTGGACGCTGGCTGCTTTTATCCATGTACCAGATGACTTTCAGATAATTTTTTATGTGTTTGTTACTTAAACCACATCACTTTGACCTCTGAATCACTAAAGCATAAAAGGGTCAAGATCTGCGAGGCAGATCGTCAGGAGATGAGAAGTGTGGACCCAAGTGCAAGCGCTGACAACTGAGTAAATGAATGAGTTTTCTTTTCAGGGAAAGGTGAAGCACAAACAAAAGCAGAGCATCGCAGGGAACTAAACCAAACAAAGGCTAAACTGGAAGCAGCTACAAAACAATAACACAGAGGAACAAAAACCTGCGAAACCTGAAACGTCCAACAGGAGACGATACACAGACGAACCAGCAACTAACAGAGGCAGACACAAGGCTTAAATACACAGAGGGACAACGAGGGAATGAGACACAGCTGGGAGTAAGAAATGACGAGACCATGGGGACGCAAAACTCAATACACTGACATGAGACACAGACCTTCACTATAAAACAGGAAATGCACGAGGGCGAGCACAGACACGACGAGCTGCAGAGACATGGAATAAAACACGAGGGGGAAACCCAGTAAACTAATCTGAACAACTTAGGACTGAGAATAACTCCAAGAACAACAAATGAACGTAAGATGATACAGAAACGCAAGGAAACAAAGAACGCCGGGTCAAATGACCCAAAGGAGCTGTTTACTAAAGGGACGAACCAGTCAGCACATAACAGACAACCAAAGAACACATACAAGTGTATCTTTGTTAAAAGCAGCATGTTGCACTGCAGGGCAACCTGCTTGTGACAAATAAAGCTTTGAGTGATTGATTGATGTCGAAAAACACTCCATACAAATGATTTTTGCACCAACAGCATGATTCCCAAAGACAACGACGTGACACGGTGTCTGTAGGACGTCTGAGGAAACTGGAGGCTAAAAAACCTGATCAGCAGGTGATCAGGAACTGAAACGATGCTGCAGTGTTAGCATTGAATCAGGAGGAAGACGTATGGTGTCCTGATCAGGGTGCATTTGTTTGTATGGACTGTGAGTCTGGAATGAATCACTATTAGAAACAAAGGATTCGTCATTTTCAAATGCATCAAACTTTAATGACTGGGTCATTTGGAAAAACAAAACACATGTGACACGTGGCTTATTTCAAAGGTCCGTGCTCCTGAGCAGACTTCAGCACGTGGCAGCTGCAGATACAAAGACTGAGTGATTAAAGCAGCAGGCTCTTCATCTCTGTGGTCCCACAGCGAGTGTCCTCAAAGACAAACCACAAGCCAGCCACAACAGTGTCATCGCACACGACAGCAGGCTGTCCTCACAGCGCCACATCTGCCCCCAACAGTCCAACGGGACAAAGGATCCCTGATGGCGGCGGAGACGATCAAAGCCCCGCTGTCGACACTAGAGGCATCTAAAAGATGCTGCTGACATTAAGAGTCACGGACATGTTTTGACACGGGACACTAAATGATGCCTTCAGAGGCAAGACAGGTCATAATAAAGGATGGAAATATGACAAAACTGTGGTGCAGAGGAGTAAAGCTGTAATTAGCTGTGTGCCTCCAGCTGCTGACAGCTGGAATCAGTATTACTCTGACTGCTGGCTGCGCTTCTGTTTGTCTTCTTTTAGTAACACACACACTTTCAGAAAAAGAAAGAAAACATGAATCAGGAACAAAAAACGCTGCTGTTTCCTCAACACTAACTGTACTTGAATGCGTCACATGTTGAGTTAGATCAGACAGAGAATGTGCTGCTGTGCTCCGAGCAGCATCAGAACCATGCAGCTGGAGCTGCAGGACGACACTCTTACTGGAACTCACAAATCAAAACACTCTCATGGGTCTCAGTGTCTCCGTTTACAGTGATACATGCATGGCTGGGGTGTTTAAACAGACTCCTCCAGGATGACCTGTTTCACGATTAAAACAATGAATGGGGGCAGTCACTCTGGAACCAGCAACCCTCTGTCTGTAAACCTGTGAATGTGCTGGTTACCCACCTGAGAACGTGGGACTGCAGTGGAAGCCATCTCCGTGGAAACCAGGACGACACTGACAGGTAAAGGAGCCCTGTGTGTTGGAGCAGGAGGCCTCGGCGTGGCATCGATCCTGCTGCTGGCACTCATCCACATCTGAACAGGCAGAAAAAACAGAGGCTCCTCACATTCTGGATCTTGCAGTACCAGTAATGGCCACCAGATGGTGAAAAGTTTGAAGGTAGATCTTTAGTTGAATGCTGCAAATAGACTATGTGCGCCTTAGCATGTGCTACTTCTGGCACTCCTGCAGAGCGCTTCGTTTCCGGTGTGATATTCGTGCCTTGTTTATGCTCGGGTTTTCTAAAACAAGTCAACCAAATTGACGATTTACATTTCTCAAGGTGTCTTGGGCATTTACCGAATATATCTGTAGATGTTCGTCAACTTGTCGATATTTCTTCCTCCGCGCCTCAGAGCAAAAGAGAGGAAGGATTCTAATTTTATATTTCTCAGTATCTGTATACAGCGGTCCCTCGTTTATCGCGGGTGTTATGTTCTAAAAATATCCCACGATAAGTGAAATCCACAATGTAGCCACCTTTATTTTTTGCATGTTTTAAGGCTGTAAAACCCCTCACTGCACACTTTATACTCTTTTCTCAGGCAGGCATGAACATTTTCACACTTTTCTCTCTTGTTTAAACTCTCAAAGTTCAAACCTTTGTAGAAGAATAAGTCGAGTATAAACCAAAGATCAAACCCTGTTTTCAGCTGCAAGAGAATTCAACATTAATGAATCAGAAGTCCAAGTTTTAGTGTGATGGTCAGCATCTTCCTCTGCCTTCTGGGTGCTACCGCAGGTGCAGAACGTTTTGTCGACGTTGTGTTTGTTGGGGGAAACGAACATACAGTACAGCACTGCAGAGTCACACTGCCGGTGATCGATGGAGAACCGTCCAGTAGATCACAGGAGAGACGGCACAGAGGAGATCGTCTGCAGCAACCAGGACGCAGGAAAGTGAGCCGCGTCATAGAGAGGGACCGCTGTAATTTTGAAGGTACGTCACAACATACTCGTTGTAAATACTCATGTATACAGACCCTAACCAGCAATCAAGCAGTGGGCAGCCACCAATGCAGCACCCGGGGAGCAGTGTGTAGGGACGGTACCTTGCTCAGGGGTACCTCAGGGTGGCCGTTCAGTGGAGTCGAACCCCCGACCTTCCGGTCATGGGGTGTCAGGGCCACCACTCTACCTACTGAGCTATCCCTGTTCACCTGTGGCTTGAATGCTGAACATTTGCCTGTTTAAATCATAATAACTGTCACTATACAGAGATGTGTCTTCTGCTGCAGTGATGCAGTTCTGCTTGTGTTGAGTGATGTAAACAAACAATCGATCTGCACGCTTCAAACGTCAAAACTGATCATTTGACTTTTTTGACACAGCAGTGGTGAGTGTTCCCACCTTCTGCTCTTTGTAACTTAACGCCATCTTTCCGTTTTCGTGTTTGGATATGACTTTGGAGTCCACCTTCGCAGTAGCGATTGACCGCAAAATAAAGCTACTTTACATCCGGTCTTAAAACAGGAAGTTAGCATTTTCCCGTGCACAGGGTCTATTGTAATGAAGCCATAACGCCAGAGTTCCCGGGCGCGACAGCCTGGCAGGCTCCCGCAGCAGCAAAATCCTCCTAAACCTGTTTGGTCGTGTCTTTGAGAGCAGCTGTGTTATCACTGCTTGCGAATATGGACCCGAACACAAACAGCCGATGGACACTGAGCAGTCGTACGTCTGTGGGCAGAATTTAGATGACTATGTGCATCACAGACTGAATTTAAAGATAAATCACCCAAATGACCCCCTGGTGGCTGGGTGAGGTACAGGTTTTAACATAGTCCCTTTTTGCAGCTGCTAATTACGGGCTCTGAGTAGACTCTTCTTCAGCCAACGTTGAATCGACAAAGCATGCTGACAGACCCGTCTCTTTAACCAGACGGTGTATTTATAGCAGCAATAGTTTTGTCCTCCTGTCTTGCAGCCCTCTGTCCACAGAGGCTCAGATCCAGCCAGCGGTCATAAGTCTAGTGGCTCGACGGCTGAGTTAGTGACAGGTAGCATAAACGCTATGAGAGGAAAGCATCTTCATTGCATTCTGTAGCCCAAACATCCAGCTGGTCATCACGAGCCATCTCCAGCCACAAGAACAAAGAGTCCTGCCCCACAGAGCCCTGATCGAAGCAGCCAGTCTGAGACAGGGCTGAGCACTATCAGCCCACAGCGCTGTGAGGCGTGGCTGCATGTTTCAGCACGTCGATCAACGGTTAGATAACAGGAGCTAAAGGTGTCAGACCCGAACATCGTGATGTTTGTAACTGTAAGTACACTGATTCTGAAGCACTTTACAGTCTGTACCATTAGCACTGGAGCATGGTGTACGTTACATGCTGTCTGCGAGCACGACAAACATCTCCAGACTCAAGGACACACAGTTTTACATGGAGGACGACAGACATCCAATCAGCTTACAGATATTTAGAGCAATGTGCTGAAAATGACTCTGAAACCTAACAGCAAACTAGAACGCATTATTACTCGAGCCACGAGTGTCAGCGTGTTAATCCATCAAACCCATAAAGATCCAGCTCTTCAAACAGGCTGTAAGAGAGCGTTGAGATGGGCCTGAGCCCCGTGGTGACCTTTCACCCCCAAACACCTGTAATCTGAGTAAACTGATGACACACAGGTCCTGGCTGTGTTGAACATTTCACACACAGAGCCTTTGAAAGGTTTCTGTCATGTAGCTGGAGAGAGGTGCAGAACTGTGGATTGCATGAGGCTGTGCTGAGCCTCACTTGTAAAAGCTCGACCTGCAGTTACCACTCAGTAGCTGTGACTGTGGACAGACAGAGGTCTGTGGTAAAGGACTGACTGCTGTGCAGCACACACTGATACGAGCCTGTAAAGCTGTGGAGTGACTCTTCATTCTGTGACAGGTGAACATACCTGTCAGGCATACGATCCCAAACATTTGTTGTATTCATGCAGCAGTGTCTCTTACATTTACAGTGCATCTGTTTATTAAGGATGAGACATCAGCGAGCACCGTGAACTCACCCCGACAGCCCCGGCCGTTACCCTCAAACCCCGGCAGACAGGAGCAGATGTAGGCTGAACCTCTGGTGTAGCGGCACAGTGCTCTCTGTGGAACATCGCAGTCATGAGAGCCTCTCTGGCAGTGATCTACTGGACGGTTCTCCTCTGCAGGACCAGAGAGAAACATGTTTTGATGAACCTGTCCCAAACTACACGTCCCCATTCATTAGTATGATAATAAAGACCAGTGGTGTCTATCTAGCCATCCATCTTCTTCCCCCTTATCCTGGGCCGGTCGTGGGGGCAGCAGCCTACGCAGAGAAGCCCAGACCTCCCTCTTTCTGGCCACCTCCTCCACCACCACCTCCATTTCCTCCAAGGCATTCCCAGGACACGCTGTCCTGGGTCTGCCCCGGGGCCTCCTCCCGGTGGGACGTCTCACCCAGGAGGCGAACAGGAGGCATCCTTATCAGATGCCCGACCCACCTCACCTCTTTTCAATGTGGAGGAGCAGCGGCTCTACTCTGAGCCCCTCCCGGATGGCCAAACTCCTCACCCAGTCTCCAAGGGAGAGGCCAGCCACCCTTCAGAGGAAGCCCATTTCTGCTGGTTGTATCCGCGAGCTCGTTCTTTCGGTCACTACCCACAGCTCGTGATCACAGGTGAGGGTAGGGACGTAGATGGACCGGTAAATTGAGAGCTTTGCTTTTACACTCAGCTCCCTCTTCACCACGACGGACCGGCGCAGCGTCCGCATTACTGCAGCTGCAGCACCGATCCGTCTGTCGATCTCCCGTCACTCGTGAACAAGACCCAGAGACATTTCAAATCCTCCACTCGGGGCAGGAATGTACTGCCCCGGTGAAACTTCCAGGCCTTTAGTTTTTGAGATCACCTCAAAGTGCCCTGCTGTAGGTGGGTGGACAGGTCGTTTTGAAAAAAATATTAATCTTGAAGAGTATTTGACTTGTGAAGCTAAAATTCCACAGCACTCATTAACCATCCAAACTATTATATTTAAACACATCCTACATTACAACATCCCATCAGAGGGACGAGGTCCAACCAATGAACCCGACAGCATCTTCATTTTAGGTTGAAGCAGTCACATCTCGTCACTACAGACCAGGCAGGAAACATCTCGTCTGTGCTGCACAGATCGTTATTGTTTATGTCCGCTGTCAGCTTTAGGTGCAACAAAGTCATACTCACCCACAGGAACCAGATACCCCCCAGCTGTCAACACACACACACACACACACACACACACACACACACAACCCACCGACACACGTCTTTCCATCACTGGCGAACACAAAGCCGGCGGAGCACTCGCAGCGCAAACTTCCAGGCTGATTACTGCAGACGGCGTTGGGTCCACACACTGAAGGAGTCTCCCTGCACTCGTCAATATCTGCCAACAACATACATGTAATGTTACTGCACATTACATGATCTCTGCTCCATGTGCTGCTTGTAGACGCTCAGATTAAATGTAATCCAGGTTCAGATCATCATTTTACTACTATGGAGCGTTTCCACGTGACTGTCACATTTTTGAAATTATTCTCTCATCTGTTCTTTCCCATTTTCAGCACTGCCCATGTGACCAAGTGTGGGTTTGTTACCGTGGCAATATCGTCCATCTCCAGCGAAACCAGCTGTGCATTCACAGCTGAACCGGACGCCCTCGCCAGGTGTACAGACAGCGTTAATGTCGCAGCCGTGTCGGCCGCTGAAGCACGGATTCTGCTCCAGAAGACTGCCTGTCAGAAAATTAGACACACCTCCAGTCAGAAACAATGTGACTCTTCACAGCACACAAACGCAGAACCGCGCACACCGAGCAGAAAAGATTGTGCAGTTTGGCAACAAACCCTGAAGGTCAACCAGATAATGATAACCCTGAAAATAGCTCCAGTGTCTCCAGAAAGTAGCACTCACGGTAAACCACCAGCACAGCAAGAAGCGAGGCAGCGAGAGAGAACAGTGAGCTGTGTCACCTGCACGTTGTTTACCAATAAAATCTAACCGTGAAGAACAACAAGCATCATGTAAATGTGCAAACACACATATGCACACATATGTTACATGTGTTGGTGTTAGAAAGCTCTCCCATCCAGCTCTTCAGCTGTTACAGTTTCACTTTGTCACAGTTGTTGGTCGCCTGGAGACACGCTTAGTTTCCATCGTCAGCAACACAAACATCTATAGACTATATAGAAAAGATGGACCTAACCACCGCGACGTCACCACTCATTAGTGACTTCCTGAGTGCTTCTTCCAAAGCCACCATGGTTCTTGATATTTGATGTGAATACACGAAGTACAGCTGCTGTGTAACATCAGAGCTGGGGCCCGTTCTTCGTACCTCGCTAAGTAGGTTAGCCGGATGAGATTGTTGATGATTATGCGTGATCCTGGATCAGTCGGTTCCCCGAAGCTCATCCGGGACTTGCTGTCATAGCAACAGAGCCGTAAGCGTAAACCTGCTCGGGAGCAGGTTTACTTTATGTAAACAGGATTAGATCGCGGCCACTAAGGTATGTCCGCTTCATTTATACGAAAGCAACAGCGATATTCCACCACTGTTTCACCATAAATAAATAACATCAATGTAACTAAAGATAATGCAGCACTTGATCCATTTATTGATGTCACACAGATACATACAGGTCATTTCCTAAAAAAGGGAAATGTACTATTAACATTCTATTACATGTATGTGATTATTACAGATGTAATTCATATTTCACAGTAGTAATTGTAAATTACTTCGTGTAATCAAGATGAGAGACCACGGCTATAAAAGCGAAGGTGGATTTGGGAAGCCTGTCGCAGCCATGTCCTGTCCGTATACGCGACCAACCCATTGCGGAAGGTGCAAGATTGATAAGGAGAGTCCTCAGAATTCAGCGTATATTGCGGGACAGACAGGATCCTTTAGCTCAGCGCGACAGTGTGCTCATTGAGAGATATCGATTTTCCCGTGAGGGTATTATTCACTTAACCAACTTGTTGACGAGGGGGTGCAGGACCACCACCTGTCTTTGTTTGCTCTGCCCTTTTCTTGGTTGCTGTTATGAACAAACTAACAGAGTATTACAGGCCAGTATTACCTTGCCAAGAGACGCAAAGCAATCTAAGAGATAAATATTACCATTCTGTAGAATACTCCTGTATTCCACTTTTACTTGTTCCCATGTTCTTGTGGGTCCTGTTGTGGTTCTAATGTGAAAGGGGATATAATATAACATATTATAATATAATATAATGCCATATGATATTGGACAATATAGTGTCATATGATAGATCTACCCTACCGCCTACTGGTGTTGGCCAGAGGGGCCGATGGCGCGATATGGCAGCCTGGCTACAACCGTAGCTGCCTCCACCAGTGTGTGAATGTGGGAGTGAATGAATAGTGGTATCGTAAAGCGCTTTGGGTGCCTTGGAAAGCGCTATATAAATCCAATCCATTATTATTAGTATTATTATTAAATTACCTACGAGTTTGATTTGTCAGCAACTTCCTGCCAGCCCTCTCTCCTTGCTTTTGCAGCCTTTGCAGTGTTCTCTTGCGTTTTAATTAAACTCTGAAACTCCTGAAATCCCTCACTCATGAGTTCTTGCTCTGCTGCCGGAAAATACCGAGCACGCCCCTTCGACATTTTCGCCGACCAATCAGCGGGTTGCCGATCAATGTTTCTACTATCGATGCGTAGCCCCTTTTACGACACCCAGTGATGTCACATTCCTGCGTCCAGCTGTAGTAATCGTCAACAGCAGGTGTGTTCGGGGAACCGGATTAGCGAGCTCACGGTTAGCGCGATGATTTGATCTTGGATGTGTCATTTGATCTTGGATGTAGTAAGCGACGTACGAAGAACGGGCCCCTGCTCTGTTATTCAAGTATTTAAGGAAAATCTGCGTTTGTCTGTCGAGTTTGCAGAAATGAGAATTTAAATATTTGGGGATATTTTGGTGGAATATCGAGACATGCATGTTGTAGGCGACTGCTGCTCCTTCTTCATGATAAAAGGATTAATGGATAAAAGCGAATCTGTGGTTCACTCACTGACTGCTTTCGCTCGTGCAGCTGGGCGGAGCTCCTGGCAGGAAACATGTCCCAGATGCTCTGCTGTTTGCCAACAAAGCCCAGCTCAGTGTTGTTTGCTTGTATAACTCTAAACCCCCCGAGCTTCTCCAACCAACCTCACCTGCATATTTACCTCAAATCCTGCCCCTCCCCCAACCCCCACCCCCAGCCCGGGTTGGTATCTTGTTGACATCAGCCGCTGATCTTCGCCCCCTGCCTGCAGCACTCTCACTCTGATTGCAGCTGAGGAAACAGAGCCAGGCTCAGATTACTGTTTACCTTCCTCCGATGTCCCACTGCAACACCGCTGAGGGTTTAAACTATTGGATATGTGTTTCCGAACATTCCTCGGAGTAACAACACGCACCGCTTCGCTGTGACTGTCCCTGACAATGTGGGAAACCTTCTGTGACCTTCAGCATGAGTCTGCTCCCTGACCTGTGCCGTCTGCATCTGTGACACATGTGGAACTAAAATAAATACACCACACATTCACAGAGGCAGATTTTTACATCACTGCTGTTTGTGCCAAGAACTCAAGTACTAATAATCACAGCCTCCAAATGCTGTTCGGTTAAATATGTGGAGGCTAAACTTGGAGCCTCCTGTAGGGTCCATCCACAAACGAGACGTCAGGTCGGCTGTAAAATAAAACAAACTCTGTGGCAGGTTTAACACATTTGACAAAGACTGTGGCCTCGTCCTTCCAGGTTACATCAGCGATATTTTTACAGCCCATTTCAGCTGGAAAGATTCGTGTCACCTGTGTCTCTGATTGCTATTACACACTTTCAAACATGAAAGACTTATTCTGGTTTGTTAAATACAACAACAGTGCGACGGCCACCTTTTTTCTACTGTTTGTGCTTTTGGTTCATTTCCAGTATTTTAATGGGACCTCACCTCACCTCACTACAGGCCTTTGAAGACGTTTGTTTCATTTCGCTCAGTCAGATTCTAGTTTTGTTTGTCTGTTATGTAGCACTAACTCATGGCACCTGTACATCTTACTGAGTAACTTCTTAACCAAATCCACCCATCCACCCACTTCTGGTGGAGGCAGGGTACACAATGGACAGGTCACCAGTAGAGTCACTAGTGACTCAAAAATCAATGCAATTAGTGGTGGCGCTCCAACATACACACTCACAGACACACACACGGATACATATGTGGACGTGTAACATACTGTGGATGGGACCAATTTTGTTGCTCATGGCGTAGCGGATAAGGTGGTTGTTAGCGTCAAACATCACAAAGATTTGGTCTACACTGAGCTGCTGGGTGGTCAGCGTTGCCCCCGCCCACCCAGCCTCATCATACGGGCAGGTCTGAAAGATGATGGACTGACGCCACTGGTAGCTTCTAGTCTGGACGTCTCCATCAGGGGAGGTGATGGTGTAGTTGCAGCTGGAGGAGGAGATGATGACTAGAAAGAGGAGGAGAAATACTTTAGCATTGAGCTACCTTCAGTGGGAAGTGAATCTTTTAATGTCCTAAAACATTGATTTGGCTGAAATATTTACACAGAAAGATTGAAAACAGAAAAACGGACTGTTAGGCCCTGACTGCGTGACGAGCTTAGTGTCAGAGCTGCTGGCCTTACAGTTTCTGCTGTACTGGTGAATCTCCTTGTATGGCTTGATCTGGACAGTGGAGCCTAACGGGACAGCCGGCAGACGTCCATCCAGGTCTGTGCTCATCACCAGGTGGTCGTGTTCATCGATGCCTTTAAACTCTTGCTTGATGGTCAGATGCTCGTTGCCCGGCTGGAAGACCACCTCGGCCTGTCGGGAAAACACGCCGCCTACAGGAATGTGAAAACACACGTTTTCAATGCATTTAGGCAAAGACAACCTACTGAGTGCAATGTGCATTAAGTGCAAACTGAGCGTCAGAATGAAGAAGACTGTCTGATGTGTGGTTGTTGGTGCCAGACAGGCTGGTCTGAGTGTTTGGAAGCTGCTGATCTGCAGGCATTTTCCCACATAGCCATCACTGAGGTTTGCTGCTTCCAGCTCACAGTGAGCTCAGCATGAATGGAATCATTTCTGAATCTGTTTTGGACTTTCTGCATACAAACATGATAAACATTACAGTTACAGTATTTAACTGTTCCCAGGCTCTAGAGGCCCAGAGTCTTTGCAGTTCTGAACAGTTTTGTGAGCACACGAGGGACAAATTGATGCAGCTTTACACAACAATCATCATCAACCTGCAGCCTTACCAATGAGACTGAATCCATTCTCGTAGCCGGGCTGTTCCAAGGCAAAGGCCCAGCCGATGACGCCCCCCAGTGAGGACAGAAGCTGCAGGGAGGGCCCCACGCTGTCGGGGATGTTGCTGATGGCCACATAGGCCCGTCCATCATTGGCTACCACGTACGAGTGCAAATCATTGTTAGTGAGCCTTATCGGTGAAGGTAAGTTTCCCACAAACACTTGGCCGTTCACTTTTCCGTTCATCCTCTGGGGTTTGCCTGAAAAACAACTTCTCCATTAAATCATTTTATTGTTTCTTTTATCTTCAGTCATCTTTTTTCCTACGAAAACTCCTGATAAATATAGACAAAGGGAATAATATTTACATGACATTTACCAAGTTTTAATGCTTTTAAAGAAGCTTTAATAGAAGAAAAGTTTGGATAGTTTTGACTACACTGTCTTACACAATAAGAAATGACCAAAGCTGCTTTCCTGTTATTAAAATAATCCACAGCTTCACTGATAAGGAACTCAGTTCTTCTTACCTTCTGCAACACAGTCCTTCCCATTCCCATAATAACCAGGCCTGCAGTGGCAGCAGTACCCCCTGCTGTGATCTCGGCAGTCAGCAAAAGCTGAGCATTTGTGCCTGTTGTGGGCACACGTCTCCAGGTTGTATGCAAACACTGTGAAAGGAACAAAAGAAGGCAGGCCGGTAGCTTCAGAATGAAACTATGACAATCTCACCCAAAGAAAAATAAAACACAAACGTCCTGTTATTGAAATCTACCGTTCACATCCAAATCTTCATCGACCACAACGATCTGAGGATGCTGTGGAGCTGAACGCGGTGGTGCTGGTACGTGCCGCTGTTGCAGCCCCGGCTTCTCTGAAGTGTATCTGGGTTCACTGGGCGTGGGAGTGGTGTGTCTTGGTTGCAAAGTCTCAGAGGTGGTGTATCTGGTTTCAGTCTCATGTTGCTCGGTTGGATGTATTCGTTGAATTGTCCCAGTGCTGGTGGGTGCTGGTGCAATAGTGTCTGATTCCACAAAGTGTGGCTCCTGAGTTTTCAGCGTTGCGTTTCCTGGTGTGACGGTTTCTGGATAACCGGTTTGGAAGCTGCTGGGGGTCTCAGATGGCTGCTCATGCTTTTCCTCCGGTACTGTTCCAGCTGTCTTTAT
Source organism: Mchenga conophoros (assembly GCF_057382185.1). Classification (NCBI taxonomy): domain Eukaryota; kingdom Metazoa; phylum Chordata; class Actinopteri; order Cichliformes; family Cichlidae; genus Mchenga; species Mchenga conophoros. The sequence goes on along the minus strand of NC_140531.1, from coordinate 1,299,732 downwards.
CCCCTGGGTTGTATAGGTCAAGAAGTCCACCCCCACATGATCAGCAGTCTGTGTTGGTAACATGGTCACAGGAGGCTCAGTAACACCCTCATTCTCAGGAGAGCTAGTCACTTTCCCCGGTTGGATCTCAACGAAGAACGGGGAGGATCCAATCTTGTACACCCAAACTCCACTGCGTGCTGCGTTGGTCTTTCTGGTTGGATAAAGAATAACATGAAATGTTTCCAAAGTGGACGACAGTGAAAATCAAACTAATGAAGTGGAAACTAGAAATGACAGACAGCATTTCTAAGATGTGTTGTAGCAAAAAGAATCGTGAGCGTCTCCAGTCAGTCCAGAATGCTGCAGCAAGGCTTTTAACAAAGACATGAAAAGAGAGCACCAGCTCATTACACTGGCTTCCAGTACATCTCAGAATTCATTTTAAAATCTTGGTACTGACTTTTAAAGCTCTGAATCATGACGCTCCTGCCCATATTTCTGAGCTCTTAGAACGCCACGCTCCCTCTCGCAGCCTGAGATCGTCTAATCTAAGGCTGCTGGTAGTTCCCCGAACACGTTTTAAAACCAGAGGTGATCTTTCAGAGCGGCGGCCCCAGGTTGTGGAACGCTCTCCCTCCATCTCGACGTTGCCTGGATTGTATTTGTTCTTTTAAACATCATCTTAAGACTCATTTATTGAGACTGGCTTTTAATCCGATTTGTGCTGTATGTTTGACTGTACTGTTTTATATTATTGTGAAGCACTTTATCCTGTGAAGAGTGCTATACAAATCAATAAAGTAAAGTAAGTGTATTTCAGAACTTAATTACAAGGACTACTGGAACTTTGATTTTGCTTAAATAAAGTCTACAGCTCTGTGAAAAGGCGTTTCCTGTCTTGTGTGGATGCACGCTCAGTCATCAGTCAAATGGATTCTGTTCACGTCACTCTCAGCACATTGTTCCTTCAGTGGTGCTGGTTTCAGTCATTGTGCAGATGTCCTGTTTATATGGTTGGTCTGGGGCTGCCTGCTGCTTCAGGACCTGCTGTCATTGATGAATTCTGCTCTCTGCCAGAAAGTCCTGACGGAAAACATCCGATCATCGTTTACTGAAGCACATTTGGGTTTCGCAACAATGATGCAAAACACAGCAGCAAGTCCACCCGTGAATGGCTCCAAACAAAAAACCTCAAAATGAAGGTTTTGAAGAGGCCTGATGAACGTCTGGACTTGCTGTGCTATGACCTTAAGACCATGCTGAGAAACCCTCCATTGTGCCTCAAGTCAAACAATCCTGCAAAGAGTGGGACTAACGATGTTTCAGACATTTGATTAAGGCGCCACAGCCATGACTCCTTTTTCACACACAGTAGGTTTGGACAGCTTCTTTAACAGGACTTCGGATTTACTCAGGTTTTCTGTGTCAAACATTAAAACTTGTTTGTTCTGAAACATTAAAGTGACAAATACACCAGGAAGGGAGCGGGCACTTTATCACAGCACCACGTACAAACACAGACTTCATATTTTCAGTTCCACTATAGCAAAAGCATCAGCAGCAGTCATACTTGGTAAGTTGGCTGATGGAGGCCTCGTCATCAGAGGTAATGTTGAAGTACAGCCCCTGTTTTTTCCAGAACCAGCCCACCAGGCCTTCGTTGAAGCCTGACTCGAGCAGCTTTCTTTCTCCTCCTATTGATGTGTAGAGAAACTGCAGGCCGTTCCTGGGGTACAAGAGGATGGCCCAGGCAGATGATGCTGTGTAGGCTACAACCAGCTGGAAGGTGATTCTCTGAAAGTGCAAGATAACATGTTTATATCCACACCACTGCTTATTTTTCATTCTGGGTGGGTTTGTGTGTGTTTTTGCTCACTGTGTGTTTATACACCACTCTACATTTAATCATCACTGATATTCCACACCATGTCCTGTCTCTCCCATCATGGCCCCGCCCCTCCCTGAGCATGGAGGTTTCTTCCTGTTAAAAGGGAGTTTTTCCTTCCCACTGTGGCCAAAGTGCTGCTCATAGGGGGTCATATGATTGTTGGGTTTTCTCTGTATGTATTACTGTAGGGTCTACCTTACAATATAAAGCGCCCTGAGGCGACTGTTGTTGTGATTTGGCGCTAATAAAACTGACTTAGACGGAGACAGGGTAGAATGAGTGTTTATGCCGTAGAACTAAAAAATAATCCGTTTTTCTGCACTAAGGAAAATACACTCAGAATAAATTAGTAAATAAAAGTATATAATATATATAAAAAATAAATACATACTATCTAATTGAGAGAAATTGAAATCCTCACCTTAGTGTCCAGTTGGTCTCCTCGTCCAGATGTCCCCTGGGCAGCCATGTTCTCCCAGGTAACAATGAAGGTGTTGGTGGGCTTCTCTACCTTACCATCTGGGAAACCCTGCCTGATGTGGTCAGCGGCTCGACCCAGGATATTGGGGGTGCTGTCGTGCCTGAAGTACACCTTGCCTTGTCCGTCACTGTTGTCCAGGTCTCCCAGAAGGACTGCAATCATTTTAAACTCACTGGGCGTCTTCCCCAGGTATTTCTCCTCAGCGGGAGGCTCGGCAACAGCCACAAACCCATTGGTGTTGATCTGAAACAGGAGGATCAGGTTCTTTGGTTAATGAACAGACACCTCATATTTCATGTGAAATCACACAGTGCATTTATGCACCTCAGATTTTAGTAATTGTGAGAATGTATCATTTTATTTTAAGGTTAAATGTTTTTACTGATGACCAATCTGGACATTTCCCACAATCCTGAGGTCTGAACTATAAATGTGGTCCAGTACTGTCTGATTAAATTTCACGAGCCAGTAACTGACGTGAGATAAAGTGAGGACTGTTGATGCTCCGTCATTATCATAAGTTTCTCAAAGCTAGGACAAACAAACCCTGCGCTACAGTTATTCTCAGAATGATAACTTATTATTTAAATAAATGATTTGCTTATTCAGCACAAAGTGTAAGCAGAGTGCACAAAGTTCTCTTGCTGCTATTCTGTGCTCTGTCAGCTCCAGGAATTCCACACAAATAATTCACTCAGAAAAGAAAGATCTCTTTAAGCTGGGCAGACACTGGGCGATTTTTTCAGTCGTGCGATTCAGCTGCTGCTCAAACTGTACGATTGACTCGCAGGGGTGAGAAGTTCATAGGTCACGATGCAGGTCACACACTATACGGCCGATGCTCTGATGCGACCTGAGTCACACTGTGCGTCCATAACATGAAGGTTATAACAGAAAATCTGTCGCTCTCTCCCTCTCTGTCTCTCACTCACACAGACACACCACCACCATCAACTTTGCTAAATTGCTAATGAAAAACATGATCAGGCAGCTGTGATTGAGCAGCAGTGTAGATCCAACTATTCACGGTTGTTGTGGTCGTGATGATTTTGTGAGGCCACATCGAAAAGGCTCGGATGAGCTCTCTACAAGTTGTGCCTCCATCGCTTGTGTCCGGATCACACGCTGCACTGCTGCTCCGTCTTTTTCAACGACCTTTATGTGTTTGCGCGTGCGCAGTGTGAGAAGCTGCGGTGATAGCCTCATGACGGTCCTCACAACCAAGCGATTGATGATCTGGAGCTGGTCGTGAGGTGTTAATCGCTTCTCGTTACCCCACGTATACTACACGATGCACGACGCACGATGAAGGCCAAATTCGGGCCGATCACCAAAACGGTCGCACGACTGAAAAATCGGCTCAAAATGGGCCAAAAATCACAGAGTGTAAGCCCAGCATTAGCCCATCATTACCCCAGCATTAGCCCATCATTAGCCCAGCTTTAGTCCAGCATTAGCCCAGCTTAAGCCCAGCATTAGCCCAGGTTAAGCCCAGCATTAGCCCATCATTAGCCCAGCATTAGCCCATCATTAGCCCATCTTTAGCCCAGCATTAGCCCAGCTTAAGCCCAGCATTAGCCCAGCATTAGCCCAGCATTATCGCAGCATTAGCCCAGCATTATCGCAGCATTAGCCCAGCATTAGCCCATCATTAGCCCAGCTTTAGTCCAGCATTAGCCCAGCTTAAGCCCAGCATTAGGCCAGCATTAGCCCAGGTTAAGCCCAGCATTAGCCCATCATTAGCCCAGCATTAGCCCATCATTAGCCCATCTTTAGCCCAGCATTAGCCCAGCTTAAGCCCAGCATTAGCCCAGCATTAGCCCAGAATTAGCCCAGGTTAAGCCCAGAATTAGCCCATCATTAGCCCAGCTTTAGCCCATCATTAGCCCAGTTTAAGCCCAGCATTAGCCCATCATTAGCCCATCATTAGCCCATCTTTAGCCCAGCATTAGCCCAGCATTATCGCAGCATTAGCCCAGCATTAGCCCATCATTAGCCCAGCTTTAGTCCAGCATTAGCCCAGTTTAAGCCCAGCATTAGCCCAGCATTAGCCCAGGTTAAGCCCAGCATTAGCCCATCATTAGCCCAGCATTAGCCCATTATTAGCCCATCTTTAGCCCAGCATTAGCCCATCATTAGCCCAGCTTAAGCCCAGCATTAGCCCAGCAATAGCCCAGTTTAAGCCCAGCATTAGCCCAGCTTTAGCCCAGCATTAGCCCAGCATTAGCCCATCATTAGCCCAGCATTAGCCCATCATTAGCCCAGCTTAAGCCTGACTCGAATCGTGACCGTGTGAAGCCACACCACCATGAACTGAGTGCAGTCTCCTTTCAAGGACAAGGCAGTAAATGCAGACAAAATAGCAAAAATATGTCATAATAATCAACTTCTTCAGTTCAGATAATGAGACAATCATTCATTTGTTTAGGTTTCAAAATATGAGCAATGGTGGTGACTGACGCAGGATTTCTACAACAGGAGATAAACCTAGACATGCCCCGCTGTGACTGAGCTTTAATACGCATCGTATGCCTTCTGCATATTATATGACAAGACATAGACAGAGAGAGGTATGCAAAGCAGTTTGTGCTCTAAGTTATTTGGTAATATTCACTTGTCAAACATCCAGTACACACTGCGCGCTTCATATAAAGTTGTCCTGTTGCTCTGTGATTTTATCTCATTCTCACAGTTAAACCTTCCCAACCTCGTGTCTCACAGGCTGTTCATCATCTGTTTAGTGTCACAGATTCAGATTCTTTCCCAAACCTGATGATCAGTCACTAAACCACCGTCACCTTTAGCATTTTTAACAAAGCAAAGCAGAATTTCACCGTAGCTGTGCCACGACACAGGTTTACATTCACCGTTGCATACAACAATGAGACAAACCAGATCTGTCAGCTGTTTATCAAAGGCTTTACAAACATGCATCTTTCATGTGTCAGCCAGCATGCAGCCTGTTTCAGTGTTAGTTACTGTTCTTACTGTCCGGGAGGAACTTTGACCACATCATTGCCTTGGCACTGATAAAGTATTCTGATTCTGAGATGCTCACAGCTGATGATGTGCGACCCAAAAGCAAACTAATTCAGTTCAATTCAGTTTAATTTATACAGCACCAAATCACAACAACAGTCGCCTCAGGGCGCTTTATACTGTGAGGTAAAGACCCTACAGTAATACAGAGAAAACCCAACAATCATATGACTCCCTATGAGCAAACACATGGCGACAGTGGAGAGGAAGAAACCTCCGGCAGAGCCAGGCTCAGGGAGGGGCGGCAATAACTGGCTGGGTATGAGTGGAGGACGAAGGCAGACTGTGGAAGAGCCAGACAAGAGCCTCACTTAGTGCAGAGAGCCGTCTGAACAGAAGAAGCACTGAGTGCATCATGGGAAACACTCAGCAGCAAAACTAAGCAATCCAGAACTTTATCAGACATGAGAGGGAAAAGACTGCTGAACATTTGGGTAATTATATTAAATGAAACTAAATCATGATGATTTTCATTCATGGTATTAGTCTTGTTTCTGATGTTATGGATTATTTTAATGTTTAATCAACAAGCTGACAGTAAAAATCCCTCAAAAACACACTGATCTTGTCTGTTTTTACACACTCACTGCACCAGAAATAAACTGTACGAGTCGCTCATCATACCTCCATGTGTACCACACACACACACACACTCACACTCCTAATGTCATCTTCATGTCCTGCTTTCATCTTTAACGTTTGAGCTAAAGCTGACACTAAATTTGTAGAAATCTCAGAGGTGTACAGCAAATATGTCCCCAACTATAATAAATCCTACCTGTGCTTTCTATACTCTGAAATAGGGCTGCTCGATTATGGCAAAAATGATAATCACGATTATTTTCACTGAAATTGAGATCGATTATTTGACGATATTTATTTAACCCTTTAAGACCTACTATAGAACCAAGTCCGCCAGAGCTTATATATTTTTTTTTTACATGCTGTGGAGCCATTTTTGGGAGCATTTCAAGTTGCTATATATCAATACAACTGTTATAGCCCATATTTTAATAATATGTATTCATTAAGTCCATAGTAACTACATTAATTGCAAAAAAGTGCAATAAACTACAAAAAAATTGAAAATCGTTTTTGTTTTGTTTTTTACATGTATTTCTACTTGGAGAAATTTAAGAGGTTTATCCCTCAAAACTTTAAATACAAAAAAGTTGCAAAAAAATAGTTTACAGCAACAGGAAATTTATTTTGAGTGTCTTCATAGTTTTATTTTGGAGATACACCAATTTTTATATACTGCAGGAAAAACAAAAAAACAATCCTATGATGCAAATTTGCAAAGAAAACAGCAGGTGCATCAAAATAAACTATTTCCAGCAGTGCAATTCGAGTCCTAAGCATCCCAGCAACTATTCAGAAAAGTCAAACATGACTTATAAAAACACCAGTATAGGCTTTTAAGGCCTACAAGTAAAAAACTACATTTTCCGCGAAAATGACGTCACTTCCGGTTTCGGACAGGAAATGAAATGAAAGCTTTATGTGGAAGGAAACCGTGACAAGCTGATGGCATCAGATGTAAGTACAACTCCTCCGGTTTCATATGCAAAACAAATTATTGCGCTAGCTTACACGGTTCCAGTTCTACAGGGATTTAAAGGGTTAACAATAACAATGTATTGAATAATGACTTTAAAAAATAATATAAAATAGTGCAAATACTGATAACAGTGCAAATGTTTGCAATATAAAAAATAAATAAAAAATGTAAACATCTATGTTTAGTGAACTTTGCAGTGTTGCTCTGTGGTGCAGCTACGACACTGTAGCAAAGTTTACACACTGTGTCTACTTGATCCACGTCTGACTGAACCCACAATGTTTCCACACCACTGAAGTTTTTTTTCTTTTTTTACCTCTCTTTTCAACCAACGGCAGTCACTCTCCTCTCCAAATAACTTCTGCTTAGCTTTCCGAGCTTCCCTCGGGTCCTCTTAATTGTTGTGACGTATGTTCGAAATGCAGAGAGGTGCGCTCGATTTGCCACACGGAGCAGCGCGAGAGTAAAGCACGAGGGAGGGGCTAATAATCGGCTCAGTCATTTTTAATGATCGTTGAAAGCCCAGATCGTAATCGTGATTAAAATTCGATTAATTGAGCAGCCCTACTCTGAAAGTAACACACCATTGATTAATGCTTCAATATTAAATATGATTGCTACCGAAACACAGGCCCTTAAATAGTTAAATGATTACTTAAAAAGCCATCACCCGGCCGTCTTAGCTAATCATAGGCCCATCACCAACGTCCTTATATTTCCATAAATCATAAAAGAGTAGCTGTCAAACAGCTAACTGATCATCTGCACAGATAAAGGTCCCAAGTTCGACTCCCCCCTCTGACCTGTCAGTGTGGAGTTTACTCATGGCAGTGACATGGTCTCGTACTGTCACATTCCCAGTAAAGAGTGATTTATTTTAACTGGAACATTTTGGGCTGCAGGTAGTTTTTCTGCATCTTTATGCAGAAACAATCCAAAAACTAAGAATGGAAACTATCCATTTCTCTACTGCTTTGTGACCTCTGGGATTGAGATAACTGGAGCTGAGTCGAACCTAAACGTCTGTTTGTGAGCAAAGACATTCTTAGCTTTGAAGGTCACATAATCATCAAAGCACAGCAGAGACAAAACACATACTGAGCAGGCACGTCTGATATCTTTACAAGCAGCCAGCATCAAAAATGTTGAAAACATATCTGCAACCTTGAGATGAGACAGGAAGAGGAGAGGAAACATGAGACAAAGAGGAAAGCCACATTGCTCGAGTGCCTCTGTAAAGAGGGTCTCAGCAAAGTCATGTCTTCAGGGGAGCTTTCCCCCACCCTCCCCCATCACACCCTCCTCCCAGAGACAGGCTTCCTTCAGAGAAATGCACGAGCGGCTCGAATGGCTGCTCTCCCAGCCGGTATCTGACACTGCAGAGCTGAAGAAGCTCCACCTTCATCACAGAGCAGACAGCAACACACTGCAAAGGAACACGGCTGATGAGAAACTCTACCAACAGCTGTGTGTCCAGTTCAATGAAATGTGCTTCATGCTCACTGGTTAGCTAACAGGACTTAGTGTTAGCAGCAATCAACCAACCCACTGATGTCATATTCCTGACTTTATTCTGATGTAAACACTGTAACTAAAAGCAATGTTTTAGGTGTTAGACCTGCATCAGTTTTTCCGCGGGGGCTTCATACATGTAGTTTTTTCATGCCCACTTTAATATGAGCAGTACACGATTTAATGTTTTTAAAAGCACAGCGCCTGGACAGCAACTCTCTTAATAATTCTGATTTCATTTCTACTAGTGGAGCATTAAGGAAAATACTGGTAATTTTTTATTTAAAGATTATCATATGTTCAATTCAATTTTATTTATATAGCGCCAAATCACAACAAAAGTCGCCTGAAGGCGCTTCATAGGTACTTGTAAGGCCTCTTTATCAGAATATTAAAATTCTGCTCACAAAAACATTGAGAATTGAGATATTTTATGCAGTTTCCCTTTCTTACGTGTAGTGTACAGGATGATGGTGGAGGTAGTGTTTTTACTGGACACTGGTGATGCTGGTGCAAAAGTACTTATGGGGCCTGACATGTGCCCAGATGATCTACAGCCCGGGTAGAATAGAAAGCCTCACAGCTAGTAACGTCCTGATGTGTGGTGATTTCCTGAATCTACTAATGAACTTTGAGAAGACACCTCTCCTGACTTTAACACTATGCTATTTAAAAGCATGTCATGGACTTGCCAGTGTCAAGCATGTTGGTGGTAGCACTGTGCTCTGGGACTGGTTTGCTGCCACTGGTACACTGTGCAGTAACAGAATAATGAAGGAGCACTATCTTCAAATTCACCAACTTCACCTCAAATCAACAGTTAGACGACTGAAACTTGGACACAGACGGGAGTTCCAACAGAACAACGATCCCAAGCACACAACACTGTTTTTGGAATGGATAAAGCAAGCTAGCATTAAGGTTCTGGAATGTCCCTCTGGACGCCCCCAAACTCGGGTCTTCTGCCCAGAAGACTCATCACATATCTGGGCTGAAATATGCAGAAGCTTGTTGATGGCTACATGTGCAACGTGCTAAGAGATGTTTAACCCAATATTAGTGGGGGTGTATGCATCTATTTGAGCCGTATATACACTTTTGACCTGGTTTGGATTAGCGAAACTCCAAATTTTAATCCAACTCAAGCATTTCAAAGTAATTAATGATGCTGTACAATCACTCCACCGTAGAAAATGAACAGTTCAAAGAAACTGACAATCACGCAGATGATGAGTGTATGTATGTATGTAATCATTAGTGTATTAGCTAAAATCATATGCCATATTGTATCAGTGTACACAAAATGCTACCTGTAGTGAGCACACCGCCTCTTCCAGGCTATACCAAGACATCTGCATCACCCGAACCACAGGACAAGACTGTTTTCGATGTGTGTTACACTGAGGCAAAGCCCAGCGATGGAAAATCAAGGGTGAAAATGGCTCTTCAAACTGTCACTGATAAAATGCTGCATTTATAATTTGCATCTCACTAATAAACCATTTGTTACATAAAGACAAGGCGAGCAAGGGATTAAACCGGCAGCTGCCTGGGTCTCATCATCGTAACAAGCGGTCAATGTTGGGCCAAAACACGTGACCCGGCTGCTGCAGCCTTTGTAGAGCCTACGATGTAACCTAGCTAACTGTCCAATGCCGCTGTCAGCATCCATGCTTGTGTGTAATGATGTGTTCATGTGTGGTCGTCTCCCGGGGTTTCGTACGTGGTGCCAGCAAAGAGGAAAAATAAAACGCTGGGATTGTTTTTCCTTCTCGCTAGCTTCCACCTAAGCATGATATAGCATGTTCTGACTGAGAGATTTCTGAACAAATTCAAACGTACAGCTCTGCTATCACTTCCAGCATAAATGAAGACAGAAAACTAAACAGCAGTGACGTTTGTAGGGTTACTGAAGTTGGGCTAGCTGGTATATAATGATGTGCTATGTGATCGCTAGCGACACAGCTATGTTAGGTAAACACAGTGAAGCTGGAGGATGAACGCTAACTTTCTTCCACTCGATAAAAGTTAACGTGAAGGTTCCTGATGGTTAGAGACAAATGCAATCGCATGGCAGGATGCTGTAAACGGACCAAACTTCAGTCAGGAGAACAACTGAGATTATTCAGCCACAATACGGTGGCTGTAGCTCAGGTGGTAGAGCAGGTCATCTACTGATCGGAAGGTTGGTGGTTCGATTCCTGGCTTCCCCTAGTCTGCATGCCAAATATCCTTGGGCAAGATACTAACCCCAAATTGCTCTCCGATGCATCCATCGGAGTATGTGTGTGTGAATGTTAGCTATAAAGCACTTAGAAAAATGTGTGAATGTGTCAGGGTCCTGGGTCTGAGCGACCCAGGATCCCTGAGCAGTTATGAATTATATGTATTTTGGTGTTGCTTCCCTTCTCTGTGCTTGTGTGTGTGTATATATATATATATGTGTGTGTGGCTGAGCACCTGTTTATAGGCGGCGTCAGGCCTGGAGGGTGTGGTCCTGCAAGGGGACTGGCCACACCCGAAGCCACACACCTGCTGCTGATCAGGCCTCGTCGGGGGAGCTACTTAAGAGAGTCTTGGAGCTCCCACCGACGCGGGATCATTCCATGAGACTCCACGTTAGTCTTCTGCTTAGTTAAAGTCTGAGTGTATGCCTACTGGAATTAAGTGTCTTGACGGCTGCCTCTGTCATTTTCCCCTCAGGAGGAGCGTGGAACATCGGAGGGCAGCAGGCACGGGGTGTGTGTGGACACACGAGAGTGGAGAACACGGAGCACGGACTTTTTGGGAAGACACGACACGGGAGTCACGGGAGAGCACGGGGATTTACTGTTATTGTTTCCATCACTGTAAATAAACGCACTGTTTATACACAGAGTACCGCGCCTGGGTCCTCCTTCCCCACTCCTTCCACGGTGTGCCATGCCGCACCGTGACAGAATGGGTGAATGCACAAGTTGTGTAAAAAAGCGCTATATAAGAACCAGTCCATTTACAATACGAGGTTAGTCATTAATGTACTGCAACAACATGGGAATAGAGCAGCTGTGAGAGGATTCAGCATTAATGAATCAATGGTACAGAAGTGGAGGAAGCAAGAAGAATGAGTTGAGTAAAGTTTTATCCAATTTTGTTTCGCTTAATGCGCCTTATAATCCGGTGTGCCTTATGTATGAAAACAGACCCGTTCATCAACAGTGTGCCTTATGGTCTGAAAAACACGATATGTTGGATGACACTGTGTGGAGCTGTTAAAAGCCTGGCTCAACATGCAGTACTGCATGTACTGTTTAAGGAGCTGTAGCAGTACCCCGGGCAAACTTGCCAGGACGTTGCTGACATCACACATGTCTGACCCCTGAGATCATCATTATCAGTGTGAGAACAACACAGGGAGGAAACACCCTGAGACGTGACATCTGGTTTGGGAGGACAAATGTGTCATTCTTCCATGTTCCAGATGTGCCGGCTCTCCAAAGAGCCTCCATTTACTGTCAAGGATCAAACTACAACCCAGATAACCTCCTCAGCAGCAAACCCTGGAGCTGAGCCAGGAGACTGCATCTTGTGGTTTTCAACCCGGGCATCATATTAAATGTAAAGGACTCATAAACACTGGTGAAGCACAAAGCAGCAGGATATTACTCGCTCTGACGCGCTACGGGGTGGGACTGGTGATGGATAGATGGAGATGCTTGAAAAAGAGCTGGTGGGGGCCGACTACACACTTACTATTAGATCTTCACACTGAGTGAAACCCAGCAGCAGAGGCTGAGAGCAGCTTTTAGTTTCATGCTTTCACCCTGAAACTCTGTTAATACAAATTCATAATGTTTAAATGACACACAACACACAACCTTTGCTTGATATTCTATCATCTGCATGAAAATGGAACAACCACAAAATCAGAGACTTTTCTCTGGAAGTGAGAAAACACGTCCTAACACAGCACATTTAAAAAAGGAATATAGTTTGGAAAGCACACCCCGACTTTCAATCTCCACCAGCACCTTGAAGCTTTTCCACTCGAGCCTCATGTCACCCACCCACCCACCCACTCGGACTCGACGTAATGATGAACACATCAGGGTTCACTATCTCACCCAGTGACACACTGATGTGCAGACCGGCGTGGCCGGGGCTCAAACCACAGCTCCTTAAAGCTCTTTGACTGTTAGCTTTACCTGTGGGTTCAACAGGAAACCAACATTCATAGATTTCCTGTCCTATATGCAAATAACTCGTTCTACCCCCAGTAACAGCTCTGTGTCTGAAATAATGTGAAAAGACAGGAGTTTACTGGAGCTGGACCTTGACTGTGTCTCATCAACTTCCTGTTGAGCCAGGGAGATGTGTGTGGTCTTTTTGTTTTAACAGGGGGATGGAAAGCAAACAGTTGTGGGACAGAAGAGCAGTGGACATGGATGCGTGAGGAGAGCGTTCAGCAGGTGTGCAAATCTGAGCACATCAGTCTAAAAGTGTGTGACCGAGCTCTGTGTGTCATCCACACTGGACGTCTCTCTGTGGAGACGACTGCAGTAACATGTTTACAGTCAGCAACTCTGACCATCCCGCTTTCTGAGCTATTTTGCCCCGCCCCCCAAAAAAGCCACAAACGATATTGAGGCTGACACAGTCTATGACGTGTATGTACTCTGCACTGAGCTAATGATAATAATTGGTATTAAATATTTAATACTTACTTTGTTACTATAATAGAGTCATTCCTACTATTCGGTGCCATTTCAGTGTGATCACTCTTCATCAAAAAATACAAAATTTTGAATTATTTTAACATTTCATCTAAAAGAGGGATTTTCAACCTATAAGAAAAATGTATTGGTCCAGCTAAGGATATTATATTATAATATTTTTTAAAATCAAAGTCTTTACCCATGACGTGCCAAATGTCCACCCTGTTACAGGACATTCAATTTTCTATTAATAACTGTTTTGAATACACAGTTATAGTAATATTTACATTTTCTAAAAGCTACAATGTCCCTTTTTAAAATCTGCAAGGAAATTTCATGTTACAGTGCATAGCAATAACAGGGGTGACGGTAACAGGGGGGAGATTTTATGCTAAACTTAGCCATTACTACTAGTATGATGAACAACAAGCTAGTACATGGTGACCACTAAGAACCATTTTTAACATGTTTATTAGCCATATTATAAAAATTACAAAAAAAAAATTGTTTCCACTATTAATAAGCGTAACAGGTTGGACGTGTTATGCTTTGCCACATTACAAAATCTTGCTAAAACATTGAAAAAAGGGTTGATTAAAGAGTGGTACTTACTCGTCTTCTTCTTGAAAGTTTTCCCTCCAAAATATGTTACATCCGGGAGTGTCATGTGACTAAAAGAATAATCAGGTGATGTGTTCTATGGAATTCTTATCAGAGTAACAGGGGTGACAGTTGATTCAGGGACACAACATTTTTTAAAGATTTTAAGTATTAAACATGCATTAATAATAAAAAAGAACATTTGATGAGGAACATTAGAAATAAGCCAATCCAGAAATGATGAAAAATCTAGATTTTTTTTTTTTTTTTTTAAGTTATATTTGTAACTGAAGTCGAGCAAGCATGACTGGGGACATAGTACTTTAGTGACTTGTGCTAAAATAAAAGTAATTTACTTTTAATGTATTTATCCTGTGTATATATCAATGTGTTCTATGGTAGAGGGGGGTTAAACATACAAGAAAATGGTTTAGAAATAAGCATTAGACAAGTTTTACACTAAATATACCATATTATGTCATTAGGACTCAAATGGCACCGAATAGTAAGAATGACCCAATACTATAGTTTCTGTCACAGTTAATTTTACCTGTTATAGAGTGAAATAATGTGGAGCTTTGGACACGAGCGAGCTGGGAGCAGCCTGGCTTTGCTCCGGACTTTAACTGTGTCAGTAACAGCTCACATTTAAATTCACATATTCACAAAGAGTCGAGCACCTGTGTCAGACTGAGCCAATCCAATCGCACACCTGTCTGTTCACACATGTCACACAAACCCACAAATCAAACAACGAAAGTCAGAAAGCAGCAGGAGGATGGACAAAGGTATAGCGCCAATAAAAAAGCTCATCAGGTGACAAACAGACAACGACTGCACTGAGAAAGGAATTCACTCTTCAGGTAGGTGCGAGGAGCCTGAAACGAAGGCAGAGCTGCATTTGCAAAGTGAACTAAGTTTGAATCATGAAGAGTGAGCGAAAGACAGAGCTGAGTGTCCTGGAGCTGAACGAAAGGATGAGGAGCTGTGAGACTTTACTGAAAAAGTCACTTAAACATGTGATCAGCGCCAAGAAAGATGGAGGACATCCTCACCTCTCTGACCACACACCTCTGAAAGCAGTTCCCAGAAATGTTGCGCTAAACTTCAGCGTTCAACATGCGCACGCAGCGCACTGAACCTGACCATGAGCAGATCCTACAGGACACAAAACCGCACAGCCCTCAGCTTTGTCCTTAGAAATTCTAATAAATCAGAAATGATTTCTCCCACTGAGACTCTCAGTCTTTACCAGCTTCACTTCACTTTGGTTTTTGATGCTTTGAAAGGTGACAAAAAGCTGATTCTGGATTTTTTTTTTCTGCGTACTCCTCTTTTTACGAAGAAACTTTAACACATCATCATCATCCTCTAGATATGACACTCACATAAACTGTGTCGTATTTTTCCTCCAAGTACACCAGTGACCCTTTCAGAGGCAGCTTTGCCGTGGAGTCGGAGCCGGGTGGCAGCTGCAGGTCTCCGGCTGCTTCTCCAAACTCAAACAGCTCCTCCAGCTTCAGAGCCCGAGTCACAGCACCCAGACCCGCCAAGTACCAGCAGAGCCACCAGCAGAGTCGGGACACGGCCTTCATCTCCATCTTCACCTGAGGATTCCCACCGACCTACGAGCTGAGCGCAGCGGCGGAGTGACACCGGCGGGAGGACGGGCGCACGGATGGATGGATGGAGAGCGATGGGAGTGACGACCGCACAACTTCCGGAGACTTTTTCAAAATAACGTGAAGTAAAGCTAGAAGTTAGAACTTTTTAAAAGATAAAAAACTGAGTGAGGGACAGCTTTAGAAATGCGCGCCATCCTTTTTTGCTTTTAGCCTTTACACGTGACGTGTTGTCTAAGTTGAACTTGTGTCTGTAAAATATAAGTTTGTCACACAGTGCTCCGTTGGTCCCATGCATCACTGCCATCTACCGAGCGCAGTCTGTAACTTCATACAACCACAATCGGACTTGTTCGGAAACCCGAGAAGATGATGAGCTGATTTGTGCTGCTGGGGTCAGCGGGGGGTCAGGTGTGCAGCTACCTGAGGTGTTCCGGAGCCTGTGAGGGAATGAAGCTTGTGATGACGTCACTAGGGGCAGGGATAGCTCAGTAGGTAAAGTGGTCTCCCCATGATCGGAAGGTCGGCGGTTCGAATCCACTTAACGGCTACCCTGAGGTACCCCTGAGCAAGGTACCGTCCCTACACACTGCTCCCCGGGCGCCTGCTTAGTGGGCTGCCCACTGCTTCACTGAGTGAATGGGTCAAATGCAGAGAAAAACAAGTAATTTCCCCATGGGGATCAATAAAGTATCCATTATTATTATTATTACAGCGTGCTGCTTTCATCACTGGCATAGGGTCTCTGACTGATATAAATGAAGACATTTGGTCTGAGTTGTTGGACCCCATGAAAAGGCCAGTTTACACAGGAGCATCGTCACAGGAACCTTTTTTGAAAAAGGTCACAGATTTGAATCTGGTGTGAGGTGTGATGCAGGCAACATCCAATCAGCTGCAAAATATTTTTTAATCCTTCAACAGATTAATTTTCCTTACAAAGCCTGTATATAAAGGGTGGAAGTAACAGCTGTTGCTTATTGTTTTCTGGACTCATTTCTGTTTTCAAGGTTCAAGGTTTCAAGGTTCTTTATTTGTCACATGCATAGTTATACAAGTATAACACACAGTGAAATGTAACCTGACATGCTCCTCGACATGTGCAAAAATGGGGGGGGGGGGGGGGGTAGAGGAAGAACATTATATATATATATATATATATGTAGTATATACACTGGGTGAATGTGCAGTAGTAGCAGCAAGCAGGTGAATTCTGTACATTAATATGAATAGACATCTGACTATTTTACAGGATAGACAATATAAACATATTTAAAATTAAAGGAATTGAAATGTACATTGTGCCTTGGTTTAGTGTCTGGAAGAGTCCTGTCTCAGTCAATTATAGATGATGTGAGAGGGCGGGTGTGTGTGTTTAGGGCCCGGATGGCTTGGGGATAGAAGCTCCTCTTGAGTCTCTTACCCGGAAGATGCAGAACCTTCTACCAGATTGCAGAAGTTGGAACAGTTTGTTGCCAGGATGGGACGGGTCCTTCAGTATCTGCTCTAGTCCGGCATCTCCTGGTGTAGGTGTCCTGAAGCGGGGGGAGAGCAATCCTGCAGCAGCGTTCTGCTGTACAGATCACTCTCTGGAGAGCTTTTTGGTCCTTCACACAGCTGTTCCCAAACCACGATGTCATGTTCTGTGTGAGGATGCTCTCCACAGCACCGGTATGTTTTTTTACAAACCATGTAGGTAGAAGGATTTTAAGCTTTGTGGACAGACTGCAGCACTCAGCAAGTTGTGTTATTTGTATGAGGTGCCGTAAGGGACATTACTACTGAAACGCTCTCACACACACTACTGAAAAACCAAGGCGTTTCAGTTGAACAGGAAGTTAATTCTTGACAAGGAAACTGAAGGAAAAAGTGGTAGATTTCAAACAAACCACTACACAGATGTCTACTCAGCAACCTGCTAGTTAGGGGTGGGTTTTTATAATCGATTTATCAATTAAAATCGATTCTGGCTTGGATAACGTGAAATTGATTCATTAAAATCCTGAATCAATTTTTTTATTTAAATTTATTTTGCCCGAAATGCCAAAATCTCTGGTTAAACCTCACAAAATTTCAACAACCACCAAACAGCTAAGACAGTAAATGAGAGCAGGAGATTGTGCACAAAGACGTAAACACAAAGCTCGACCCACCGACGGATCAGGATCAGTGAGATGTCGCCTTTCTCACCGACGGCACGGACACGGTCGGGGCTGAAAGCCGACAGCTCGCTGATTCTGATCCGTCGGTGGGTCGAGCTTTGTGTTCACGCCCTTTTTGCGCTGATTCTGAAGCTGTTAGTTTGATCTCTCTCCAAACATTTGTGACCGAACCAGCAGCAAAAGAAGATCCAAACTGCGCTTCACATAAACATCGTCATGAATTCACTCTGACTTTTACTGTTTTGCTTCCACCACGATAAAATCTCACTTCATGCACAGCTCTCGCTCTCTCTCTCTCTCTCTCTCTCTCTCTCCCTCTCTCTATCTCTCTCTCCAACAACAGTTTCCCGTCTAAAAATCTGTTTTCTGCATTATTCGCTTGCTTGTTACGCACAAGTCTACCGTTGTTTACAGCCTGTCGGACGCTGTTTTTTTCGTTTTACTTACTTCCGAAAAGAAAACCTAATTTCTGCCGTTCAATACTGAACAAATTTAAACTTTTTAAAATTAAGCAAAATTGCAAAACGCTGTGTCTCTAAAACCTCTGTAACTTCAGAGGTAATGTTCATATGTTGATTAATGGTTTTCTTTCATTTGTGATGTACTGCAGAATATTTTTATAAAATCCCAGAACAGGAAAATCTCCTTCATGTTTTTCTGTTTTATCTTCAGCTACTTTGACACAAAGGCCTCTGCTGTGATGCTCACACCTTTGATAAAGTCTTGCGTGTGTCAGCTTCCTTTTTATAGATACAAAAATATGTAAATGTACTGATCTGAATTATAATATTTCTGACTGTCAAAATTTCCCAGAATCAAATCGAATTGAATCAAATCAAATTGAATCGAATCGATTCTGGACCTTAGTGAGACAGCTGCATTACTTAACAATATGTTAGCCTCAGCATAAGTCAAAATTTAGAATATGGTTTCTATGGGGTTTTTTTGGCATATGTGCTTTTTGTCTTTTTTAGCAAAGAAAAAAATATCTTAAAATCATCAATAAAACCAGGGAGAGAAGGCTTAGCGTTCCTCCATTTAGCACAATGGATATGATATTTACTCAAAAGTAAAAAGCTGACATTGCCCTAGCAATAAATTTGGGAGCACTGATGAGAAATTATTGTATATCATAAAAATATTAATCAAATGAAGCAGAGGCAGTGGGACCAGTTCACAAAATATGTTATATTCTCTTTGAGAACAGTTTAGACATTGACTTATTTTGAAGTCTTTCTTAAAAATTGATATTCCTTGTATGTCGTTAGAATTTTTGATGTGTTAACAACTGAGTTGCCAATATAAAAAGCTTAGGGGAAACAGGACATACTTGCCGAATTCCCTGTTTCACCTTGAATCCATTCCTTGATTCAAAGAAGCTAAAATATTGTTAAGTAATGCGGCTGCTTCACTTAGGCTACAAGTACAGCAGTCCCCAGCCCCCAGGTCCTGGACCAGTACCGGTCTGTGAGTCGTTTGGTACCAGGTCGCAAGAGTTGAGGCTTGAGTTTGAAATGTATGGTTTTCAGGGTATTTATCGTTTTTTTATTTTTATGTCGTTTACGTGGCGAAAAAAAGGTTGGGGACCGCTGTACTGGCAGGTTGCTGAGTAGACATCCTTGTAGTGTTTTGAAATATACCACTTTTTCCATCAGTTTCCTTGTCAGGAAATAACTTCCTGTTCAGCGGAAATGCCTCTGGTTTCAGTGGAGTGTGTCAGAGCGTTTCAGTTGTGCGTGTGAGAGCGTTTCAGTTGTGCGTGTGAGAGCGTTTCAGTAGTGTGTCAGAGCGTTTCAGTTGTGCGTGTGAGAGCGTTTCAGTTGTTTGTGTGAGAGCGTTTCAGTAGTGTGTGTCAGAGCGTTTCAGTTGTGCGTGTGAGAGCGTTTCAGTTGTGCGTGTGAGAGCGTTTCAGTAGTGTGTGTGAGAGCGTTTCAGTTGTGCGTGTGAGAGCGTTTCAGTAGTGTGTGTGAGAGCGTTTCAGTAGTGTGTGTGAGAGCTAAAATTTCAGTAGTGTGTGTGAGAGCGTTTCAGTAGTGTGTGTGAGAGCGTTTCAGTTGTGTATGTGAGTGCTAAAATTTCAGTAGTGTGTGTGAAAGCGTTTCAGTAGTGCGTGTGAAAGCGTTTCAGTAGTGCGTGTGAGAGCGTTTCAGTAGTGTGTGTGAGAGCGTTTCAGTAGTGCGTGTGAAAGCGTTTCAGTAGTGCGTGTGAAAGCGTTTCAGTTGTTTGTGTGAGAGCGTTTCAGTAGTGCGTGTGAGAGCGTTTCAGTAGTGTGTGTGAGAGCGTTTCAGTAGTGTGTGTGAGAGCGTTTCAGTTGTGTATGTGAGTGCTAAAATTTCAGTAGTGTGTGTGAAAGCGTTTCAGTAGTGCGTGTGAAAGCGTTTCAGTTGTTTGTGTGAGAGCGTTTCAGTAGTGTGTGTGAAAGCGTTTCAGTTGTGCGTGTGAGAGCGTTTCAGTAGTGTGTGTGAAAGCGTTTCAGTTGTGCGTGTGAGAGCATTTCAGTTGTGCGTGTGAGAGCTTTTCAGTAGTGTGTGTGAAAGCGTTTCAGTTGTGCGTGTGAGAGCGTTTCAGTAGTACGTGTGACAGCGTTTCAGTTGTTTGTGTGAGAGCGTTTCAGTTGTGTGTGTGAGAGCGTTTCAGTAGTGCGTGTGAAAGCGTTTCAGTTGTGCGTGTGAGAGCGTTTCAGTAGTGTGTGTGAAAGCGTTTCAGTAGTGCGTGTGAAAGCGTTTCAGTAGTGTGTGTGAAAGCGTTTCAGTAGTGCGTGTGAGAGCGTTTCAGTAGTGTGTGTGAAAGCGTTTCAGTTGTGCGTGTGAGAGCGTTTCAGTAGTGTGTGTGAAAGCGTTTCAGTAGTGCATGTGAAAGCGTTTCAGTAGTGTGTGTTGAAAGCGTTTCAGTAGTGCGTGTGAGAGCGTTTCAGTAGTGTGTGTGAAAGCGTTTCAGTAGTGCGTGTGAAAGCGTTTCAGTTGTGCGTGTGAGAGCGTTTCAGTAGTGCATGTGAAAGCGTTTCAGTAGTGTGTGTGAAAGCGTTTCAGTTGTGCGTGTGAGAGCGTTTCAGTAGTGTGTGTGAAAGCGTTTCAGTAGTGCGTGTAAAAGCGTTTCAGTAGTGCGTGTGAAAGCGTTTCAGTAGTGTGTGTGAAAGCGTTTCAGTAGTGCGTGTAAAAGCGTTTCAGTAGTGCGTGTGAAAGCGTTTCAGTTGTGCGTGTGAGAGCGTTTCAGTAGTGTGTGTGAAAGCGTTTCAGTAGTGCGTGTAAAAGCGTTTCAGTAGTGCGTGTGAAAGCGTTTCAGTTGTGCGTGTGAGAGCATTTCAGTAGTGCATGTGAAAGCGTTTCAGTAGTGTGTGTGAAAGCGTTTCAGTTGTGCGTGTGAGAGCGTTTCAGTAGTGTGTGTGAAAGCGTTTCAGTAGTGCGTGTGAAAGCGTTTCAGTTGTGCGTGTGAGAGCGTTTCAGTAGTGCATGTGAAAGCGTTTCAGTAGTGTGTGTGAAAGCGTTTCAGTTGTGCGTGTGAGAGCGTTTCAGTAGTGTGTGTGAAAGCGTTTCAGTAGTGTGTGTAAAAGCGTTTCAGTTGTGCGTGTGAGAGCGTTTCAGTAGTGTGTGTGAAAGCGTTTCAGTTGTGCGTGTGAAAGCGTTTCAGTTGTGCGTGTGAGAGCGTTTCAGTAGTGTGTGTGAAAGCGTTTCAGTAGTGTGTGTGAAAGCGTTTCAGTAGTCCGTGTCAGAGCGTTTCAGTTGTGCGTGTCAGAGCGTTTCAGTAGTGCGTGTCAGAGCGTTTCAGTAGTGCATGTCAGAGCGGTGTGTGTCAAAGCGTTTCAGTTGTGCGTGTGAGAGCGTTTCAGTAGTGTGTGTGAAAGCGTTTCAGTAGTGCGTGTGAAAGCGTTTCAGTAGTGTGTGTGAAAGCGTTTCAGTAGTGCGTGTGAGAGCGTTTCAGTAGTGTGTGTGAAAGCGTTTCAGTTGTGCGTGTGAGAGCGTTTCAGTAGTGTGTGTGAAAGCGTTTCAGTAGTGCATGTGAAAGCGTTTCAGTAGTGTGTGTTGAAAGCGTTTCAGTAGTGCGTGTGAGAGCGTTTCAGTAGTGTGTGTGAAAGCGTTTCAGTAGTGCGTGTGAAAGCGTTTCAGTTGTGCGTGTGAGAGCGTTTCAGTAGTGCATGTGAAAGCGTTTCAGTAGTGTGTGTGAAAGCGTTTCAGTTGTGCGTGTGAGAGCGTTTCAGTAGTGTGTGTGAAAGCGTTTCAGTAGTGCGTGTAAAAGCGTTTCAGTAGTGCGTGTGAAAGCGTTTCAGTAGTGTGTGTGAAAGCGTTTCAGTAGTGCGTGTAAAAGCGTTTCAGTAGTGCGTGTGAAAGCGTTTCAGTTGTGCGTGTGAGAGCGTTTCAGTAGTGTGTGTGAAAGCGTTTCAGTAGTGCGTGTAAAAGCGTTTCAGTAGTGCGTGTAAAAGCGTTTCAGTAGTGCATGTGAAAGCGTTTCAGTTGTGCGTGTGAGAGCATTTCAGTAGTGCATGTGAAAGCGTTTCAGTAGTGTGTGTGAAAGCGTTTCAGTTGTGCGTGTGAGAGCGTTTCAGTAGTGTGTGTGAAAGCGTTTCAGTAGTGCGTGTGAAAGCGTTTCAGTTGTGCGTGTGAGAGCGTTTCAGTAGTGCATGTGAAAGCGTTTCAGTAGTGTGTGTGAAAGCGTTTCAGTTGTGCGTGTGAGAGCGTTTCAGTAGTGTGTGTGAAAGCGTTTCAGTAGTGTGTGTAAAAGCGTTTCAGTTGTGCGTGTGAGAGCGTTTCAGTAGTGTGTGTGAAAGCGTTTCAGTTGTGCGTGTGAAAGCGTTTCAGTTGTGCGTGTGAGAGCGTTTCAGTAGTGTGTGTGAAAGCGTTTCAGTAGTGTGTGTGAAAGCGTTTCAGTAGTCCGTGTCAGAGCGTTTCAGTTGTGCGTGTCAGAGCGTTTCAGTAGTGCGTGTCAGAGCGTTTCAGTAGTGCATGTCAGAGCGGTGTGTGTCAAAGCGTTTCAGTTGTGCGTGTGAGAGCGTTTCAGTAGTGTGTGTGAAAGCGTTTCAGTAGTGCGTGTGAAAGCGTTTCAGTAGTGTGTGTGAAAGCGTTTCAGTAGTGCGTGTGAGAGCGTTTCAGTAGTGTGTGTGAAAGCGTTTCAGTTGTGCGTGTGAAAGCGTTTCAGTAGTGTGTGTTGAAAGCGTTTCAGTAGTGCGTGTGAGAGAGTTTCAGTAGTGTGTGTGAAAGCGTTTCAGTAGTGCGTGTGAAAGCGTTTCAGTTGTGCGTGTGAGAGCGTTTCAGTTGTGCATGTGAAAGCGTTTCAGTAGTGTGTGTGAAAGCGTTTCAGTTGTGCGTGTGAGAGCGTTTCAGTAGTGTGTGTGAAAGCGTTTCAGTAGTGCGTGTAAAAGCGTTTCAGTTGTGCGTGTGAGAGCGTTTCAGTAGTGTGTGTGAAAGCGTTTCAGTTGTGCGTGTGAAAGCGTTTCAGTTGTGCGTGTGAGAGCGTTTCAGTAGTGTGTGTGAAAGCGTTTCAGTAGTCCGTGTCAGAGCGTTTCAGTTGTGCGTGTCAGAGCGTTTCAGTAGTGCGTGTCAGAGCGTTTCAGTAGTGCATGTCAGAGCGGTGTGTGTCAAAGCGTTTCAGTAGTGTGTGTGAAAGCGTTTCAGTAGTGTGTGTGAAAGCGTTTCAGTAGTGTGTGTGAGAGCGTTTCAGTTGTGTGTGTGAGAGCGTTTCAGTCGTGTGTGTGAAAGCGTTTCAGTAGTCCGTGTCAGAGCGTTTCAGTTGTGCGTGTCAGAGCGTTTCAGTAGTGTGTGTCAAAGCGTTTCAGTTGTGTGTGTGAGAGCGTTTCAGTAGTGCGTGTCAGAGCGTTTCAGTTGTGCGTGTGAGAGCGTTACAGTAGTGCGTGTCAGAGCGTTTCAGTAGTGCGTGTGAGAGCGTTTCAGTTGTGCGTGTGAGAGCGTTTCAGGAGTCCGTGTGAAAGCGTTTCAGTTGTGCGTGTGAGAGCGTTACAGTAGTGTGTGTGAAAGCGTTTCAGTTGTGCGTGTGAGAGCGTTTCAGTAGTACGTGTGAAAGCGTTTCAGTTGTTTGTGTGAGAGCGTTTCAGTTGTGTGTGTGAGAGCGTTTCAGTAGTGCGTGTGAAAGCGTTTCAGTTGTGCGTGTGAGAGCGTTTCAGTAGTGTGTGTGAAAGCGTTACAGTAGTGCGTGTGAAAGCGTTTCAGTAGTGTGTGTGAAAGCGTTTCAGTAGTGCGTGTGAGAGCGTTTCAGTAGTGTGTGTGAAAGCGTTTCAGTAGTGCGTGTAAAAGCGTTTCAGTTGTGCGTGTGAGAGCGTTTCAGTAGTGTGTGTGAAAGCGTTTCAGTAGTGCATGTGAAAGCGTTTCAGTAGTGCGCGTGAGAGCGTTTCAGTTGTGCGCGTGAGAGCGTTACAGTAGTGCGCGTGAGAGCGTTTCAGTAGTGCGCGTGAGAGCGTTACAGTAGTGCGTGTGAGAGCGTTACAGTAGTGCGTGTCAGGGCGTTTCAGTACTGCGTGTGAGAGCGTTTCAGTTGTGCGTGTGAGAGCGTTTCAGTAGTGCGTGTGAGAGCGTTTCAGTAGTGCATGTGAGAGCGTTTCAGTTGTGCGCGTGAGAGCGTTTCAGTTGTGCGTGTGAGAGCGTTTCAGTTGTGCGTGTGAGAGCGTTACAGTAGTGCGTGTGAGAGCGTTTCAGTAGTGCGTGTGAGAGCGTTTCAGTTGTGCGTGTGAGAGCGTTTCAGTTGTGCGCGTGAGAGCGTTTCAGTAGTGCGTGTGAGAGCGTTTCAGTTGTGCGTGTGAGAGCGTTTCAGTAGTGCGTGTGAGAGCGTTTCAGTTGTGCGTGTGAGAGCGTTTCAGTAGTGTGTGTGAGAGCGTTTCAGTTGTGTGTGTGAGAGCGTTTCAGTTGTGTGTTTGAGAGCGTTTCAGTAGTGCGTGTCAGAGCGTTTCAGTAGTGCGTTTGAGAGCGTTTCAGTAGTGCGTGTGAGAGCGTTTCAGTAGTGCGTTTGAGAGCGTTTCAGGAGTCCGTGTGAAAGGGTTTCAGTAGTGCGTGTGAAAGCGTTTCAGTAGTGCGTGTGAGAGCGTTACAGTAGTGCGTGTGAAAGCGTTTCAGTAGTGCGTGTGAGAGCGTTACAGTAGTGCGTGTGAGAGCGTTTCAGTAGTGCGCGTGAGAGCGTTTCAGTAGTGCGTGTGAGAGCGTTTCAGTTGTGCGTGTGAGAGCGTTTCAGTAGTGGGCGTGAGAGCGTTTCAGTAGTCCGCGTGAGAGCGTTACAGTAGTGCGCGTGAGAGCGTTTCAGTAGTGCGCGTGAGAGCGTTTCAGTAGTGTGTGTGAGAGCGTTACAGTAGTGCGTGTGAGAGCGTTACAGTAGTGCGCGTGAGAGCGTTTCAGTAGTGCGCGTGAGAGCGTTACAGTAGTGCGTGTGAGAGCGTTACAGTAGTGCGCGTGAGAGCGTTACAGTAGTGCGTGTGAGAGCGTTACAGTAGTGCGCGTGAGAGCGTTTCAGTAGTGCGCGTGAGAGCGTTTCAGTAGTGCGCGTGAGAGCGTTACAGTAGTGCGTGTGAGAGCGTTTCAGTAGTGCGTGTGAGAGCGTTACAGTAGTGCGCGTGAGAGCGTTTCAGTAGTGCGCGTGAGAGCGTTACAGTAGTGCGCGTGAGAGCGTTACAGTAGTGCGTGTGAGAGCGTTACAGTAGTGCGTGTGAGAGCGTTTCAGTTGTGTGCGTGAGAGCGTTACAGTAGTGCGTGTGAGAGCGTTACAGTAGTGCGTGTGAGAGCGTTTCAGTTGTGTGTGTGAGAGCGTTACAGTAGTGCGCGTGAGAGCGTTACAGTAGTGCGTGTGAGAGCGTTACAGTAGTGCGTGTGAGAGCGTTTCAGTTGTGTGTGTGAGAGCGTTACAGTAGTGTGTGTGAGAGCGTTTCAGTAGTGCGCGTGAGAGCGTTACAGTAGTGCGCGTGAGAGCGTTTCAGTAGTGCGTGTGAGAGCGTTTCAGTAGTGCGTGTGAGAGCGTTTCAGTAGTGCGCGTGAGAGCGTTTCAGTAGTGCGTGTGAGAGTGTTTCAGTAATAATGTCCCTCACGGCACCTCATATATTTGCTCCCAGATACAATAACAATAGATTCTTATGTTTACACAGCAACTTTCCAGCCTGAAAAAAACCCCTAAAAGTTTATTTTGTGATCCAGAAAGAGTAATATTTAAAACGCCGCGTTCCTCTGCAACTGCCTCGTTTGAGTTTCGGACAAAATGCATTCTGGGATTATTGCCTGGGTTTGGCTACAGGAGCCAGCGAGCTGATTGGAGACTGTAACAGCCAGTCAGTATTGTTTGCATCCAAGTCTGTGATTGGTTGGTTTTGTGGCACACTTGTAACGGTGTACAGAGAGTGGAGCGCGCAGTGAGCAGAGATGTTGTGACCGCGAACGACACGCTGAGAGCAGGTCTGCAGATGTCTGTGAGCACACAGAGCAGAGAACAGAGGGGCTGTTATTGTATGTGTATATGGATAATTGCAAACACTGAAATACATTTCTTGGATGCAGAAATAAATTTGTTCGCTCAAATTAAACTTTTATTCTGCTCAAAATAACTTTCTCCTCAACACGCAACATTTGTGCTTGCAAAACTTTTTTGAGTGCGCTCAGAATAGAAGCACTAAAGTAACACCATAGAGTCCCAGTTTAGTGACTGGTGTGTACTTAAACATCCCCGGACATGGTTAAGCAAACAGTTCCCTGAAGAGGTGCCCCTGGTACAGTTCATTTGGACTTAGTTCATATGCAACTTAATCGTAACACGATGGAGCACAAAACTCTTCCTCAACTAAAGCTGCTCTGTGAACACTGTCATGTAAATGAAAATAACAGGTGTTGGGTCTGTGTTTCCACAAACCCCGCTAATTCTAGAGACTTATTCATCATGAAGAAAACAAGACAGTCGATCGATCGATTATTTGCGCAAGGGAGGCCTCGTCTGTGTCCACCACGAAAATGACCCCCAGATCTGACCTCCTCCTGCTACCTTTTATTGAGAGACAGTTCACACAAAACACGTCAGAACAAAGCCACGCCCACATGGTCCTAAGATGTGTGAACTTCTGTATTTAAGTAAGAGTGTGTGTGTGTGTGTGTGTGTGTGTGTGTGTGTCAGACCTCCTGCTGACCAAAGGGTCGTAAACCCAGGAAGTTTACATCAAAAGAAACAGATCTTTCAGATAGGATGTATCTACAATAAAACCTCCCCCAGCACAGAGTGGTTGGAGAGGTGGTCAAGATCAAAGGAATGGCTTTGATCCTACTGCTTGAACTAAGACTGTACAAATTTAAGAAACACAATGGCAACATTCAACAATTAGACTTAACAACAGGTGTGTAAGACATGTAAGAGGCATGTTCTGCTTCCCCAGTAAAGCCACAATACATGTAAACTATAAACCTAATTCTGCTGTGCAAGAGTGTCCGTGTGTGTGTGCTCAGATGACCTGAAGTCTACTTGAGATCATCAAGTAGAGTGTGCATTCACCCTGAAATTAGTAGAGGGGGTTACGTATTAGCTATATTAGCTATTTTCTATCATGTTCATACATATATGTATATATTTCAATACTGTTTGTGACCCGTGGTAGGTACCTATTTAAAATAGGACAGAGCCGTAGGCGCACAGTCAGTTTAAAAGAGTTTAATTTTTTAATACAAAATAAAAGAAACAGTGTAACAGCGGCACCTCAAACCAATTAAAAACGTTACCTTATTAGAGACGATAAAACTGTGCGATTGCCCGTGAGACGGGACAAGCGCTGCGGGGAACCGTTTAAAAACAAATCGACATAGCACACAGGTTAAACATGGACGGCAACTCACACATGACCCCAAATGGGTAAAACACTATAGAAAAAAAAAGTCAAATCTTCAGTGCCGTCTTCACTCGGGCCCACCGCTGTGCATGCAAAAGCGGGGAGACAAAAAAAAAGGATTTGTTTTCCCTGCAGCGCCTTCACCGTCTGCGACAATATATATATATATATATAACTAAAGGGGTTAAAATACTAAAAAGATCAATATCTGTGGTGCCTACTGATACAGAAAAAGTAAAACCAAAAACCAAAACCATCGACAGCCGCAGCAGTCAGTCTGTCGGCTTACACCAGTTTAAAACAAATTAAAACACACTGATGTGTCGGGTCCTTTGCCCGCAGCCAGAAATCCACCTGGCAAAGCAGCAGCTCGGTACTCTGTGAATAAAAGACAGGAGATCACTAGCTGGACAATAAAACACAGGAATATTCCTCCACTGAATTGGTTTTGTTACCTGTCCACAAGTTCGTGTCACACCCTAATAAATGTGGGTCAGTGGCGATGAAGTCCACTATACCGTTCTCACGGGAGCAATGTTTCCCACCTACAAGGGTGCAAATAACTGTAAACCTCTGCCAACAGCCAGAGCTCAAGTGGTACATTTTTGTGTAACCTACCGTTCTAACAGAAGTTTAGGGGAAGGACGCGTATCAGACTTTCATAGTTAAGAAACACCAACTTGCCCAACTCGGACCAAGCACTCGCAGCTTCAGGTTTGCAAAGGAATACCCAATTGCCCACACCTGCGCTTATGAAAGAAGCGAAGACCAGCTCCGCCCACCAGGGGCGGTCCCAAATCTCCAGGTCTCACCTGTCACATTCTCCCCCCTGGTTTTTGCATTGGCGACCCGACAATGAAACCTTAAAGCCACGGTCTATAAAAAGCTGTAACTGAATGTACACTAGGTGGCCTGGCTTCAGCTGATTGGGGCAGATGGTGTGGATTGGAATGGTGGCCAGCTGTTGAGCGTGTCGTTCTTCTAACTGTACCACTTTCAGCTAATGGAGTGGGGACACTACACTGTGGAGTCAGGGTACCAGGATTAGTCCTTCTGGACTGCGGCCTCATTACTATAGCCAGGTCCTCTGGGAGTTGTTGGGGACAAGGTGCAGAATCAGTTTGTACACTTTGGGGGTCACCTCTTGGGGACTCCCTTCGTTGCCACACATAAAAGTCTCCCTCATTCTCAGACGGGGGTAACCGGTCAGGTGAACTTCTAGGGTTAGCAGTTTGCTGGAGCTCTGCCCTTATTTTCTCACAGATATCAGCAGGGATCGGCTTGATAAATTGTCTATTAACCTGTCTTTTCTGTTCTGGATCATTGAGTGGGGCCACTGTATACACAGGACCAGCATCAGCAGGGGCACGGACAATACAATACGGTGTAACGCCCCAAAAATCTTGGATTTTATTCCGTCCCCGAATGCTATGATCTCTCAAATACACTAACTGATGCAATGGCAAGGGGTCAGAAGCTGGGGCAGGTTGACGATCTGCACGCAGCGTCGCTGCTGCTTTGGTGCGGTTACTCACACCTTTATAAGCTACATCTAGACGTTTCTGATGCTCTTGGACCCAAGTGTGTACCGGGCCGTGGGTGGGTTCCTCCACTCTGCCTAACAGGAAGTCAACTGGGAGCTGGGGCTCTTGGCCAAACATAAGAAAATAGGGTGACTCACCCGTAGTTTGATGGATTGTGGTATTGTAAGAAAAGGTGAGCTGCTGTAAATACATGGGCCAATGACGCTTTTGCTCAGGGGGCAGGGTTCTCAACAGATCATGCAGAGTCCGATTAAAACGCTCACACTGGCCATTACCTTGTGGGTGGTAAGGAGTGGTGCGAGTCTTTTCCACACCATATAACTGGCATAGCTGCTGAACTAATGCTCCTTCAAAACTCCTCCCCTGATCGGAGTGGATCCTAGAGGGAACACCAAAGCGATAAAACCACTCATAAACCAAAACACTGGCCACAGTAGTTGCCTTTTGATCCTTAGTAGAAATGGCCTGAGTGAACTTTGAAAACACATCGGTAAGAATCAATACATTTTCACGGCCATCAACGGAGGGTTCAAGGCATGTGAAATCAATTGCCAGAATCTGATTGGGCCTCGCAGCCATGAGGTGACCCATGGTTGTTTTAGGTTTGGGATAAACTGCTTTAGCCTGCGCACAACGTTCACATTGCTGACAGTAATCCTGAACCTCCTTAGACATACCTGGCCAATAACACCTCTTGCGTATCAAGTCTGCAGTCCTGTCAGTTCCCTGATGACCATGGTCATTATGCAAGCCATGTAAAACCTCATTCTTGAGACTCTGAGGGACCACTAATTGGCACACTGGTTCCCCCCCATCTGGCTGAAAGATCTGCCGATAAAGGACGCCCTCCTTTTCTACCAGTTTCCTCCACTGGCGCAACATTTCCAGCACTGCTGCTGGCAAATCTCTTCTCTCCTGGCGAGTAGGGCCAGTTCCTCTGCGCCAAAACTTCAAAAAACCACTAATCGTGGGGTCCTCCCTCTGCAAAGTAGCAAGGTCTGCAAGTGAATGAGAGGGTAAAACCGAAATCATAGATTGGATTACTTGCTGGGGTGGTAAAACTGTTTGCACTAAAGAGTCTGGAAGGGAAGTACCAGGAAGCAGTGTTTCCAAAGACACAGTTTGATCGGATGGCTGACACTGTCGAGACAAAGCATCTGCATTGCCATTTGTACGACCCGGACGATACTTAATTGAAAAATCAAAAGAAGAGAGCTGAGCCGCCCAGCGCTGTTCCAAAGCTCCAAGCTTTGCTGTAGTCAGATGGCTCAAGGGGTTGTTGTCTGTATAGACAACACACCTGTTACCCAGCAAATATTCTCTGAATTTTTCAGTCATAGCCCATTTCAAGGCTAGGAATTCAAGTTTCATGGAGCTGTAATTGGACATGTTACGTTCCGTGGGCTTTAGCCCTCGACTAGCATAAGCTATAGGACGCACCTTGCCATCAGCTTGCTGTTGTGAAAGCACTGCCCCCAGACCCCAGTGGCTGGCATCAACCTCCAAGATAAAAGGTTGTGAAAAATTAGCATAAGCCAATACGGGGGAATGCACCAACCGAGCTTTCAACTCTTGAAAGCTATTTTCACACTGCTCGGTCCAAACTTCCTGCAATGCACGCTTGGAGGGGCGTTTGTGCTTAGTCCCAGCCAGTTCGGCCACCAGCTGGTGGAGCGGAGCAGCTAGGGATGCAAAACCTGGAACAAAGCGGCGATAGTAACTAGCAAACCCTAAGAATGATCTCAATTCAGCAACAGAGCTAGGAGTTTGCCAATTAGACACCGCAGATATTTTGTCTGGGTCCGTGGCTACCCCGTCCTTGGAGATCACATGCCCAAGGTACTTTACCTCTGTCTGCAGAAAACAGCATTTTTCCAACTTGGCCTTCAAGTTTTGTACCCGCAAGGTCTCCAGTACTGCTCCTAGGCGCTGAATATGCTCATCTACTGTGGTAGAGAAGACAATCACATCATCCAAGTACAACAACAAAGACTGGTGATTCTGGGAACCAAACATTCGCTCCATCAATCTCTGAAAGGTGCTTGGTGCATTACAGAGGCCAAACGGCATGCGGTTGAACTCAAATAACCCAAAAGGAGTACAGAAAGCAGTTTTCTTTTTGTCTGGCTCAGCAACAGGGACCTGATTGTAGCCACTAGCCAAGTCCAAGGTAGAGAACCAACATGCACCTGACAACACATCCAAGGACTCCTCAATTCGGGGCAAGGGAAAAGCATCCTTCCTAGTCCTTGAATTCAGCAGACGGTAATCCACACAAAGCCTAATACTGGAGTCCTTCTTTCGTACTACCACGATTGGGGATGCAAAAGGGCTACAACTTTCTCTGATCACCTGACTCTCCAACAGGTGTTGAATATGGGCCTTAACGCTCTCATACTCTGAAGGTGGAATCCGTCGATACCGCTGGCGGACCGGAGTCTCATCTAAAAGTGGGATCTCATGAGTCATTAAATTGGTACACCCTAAGTCACCATCATGTGAAGAAAAAACAGATTGGTAGTCACGCAAAAGGGCCCTTACCCTGTCCTGATCCTGTACAGTGAGGGCTGAGAGATCAATTGCATTAATTGCAGTTTTCAGAGGGTTGGATTCCACACTCTGGGTTGCCATGGTAACACGTTTTTCCTCTCCCAAATCTTCCAAGAGCCTGGTCGAGCCATCCGATTGGCTGACAATTTCAACTTGGCACAAGGTGCCAAGCTGACTGCGAGGTGGCAAAATGGCCTCAGTTAATCCCACATTGGTAACTGGGATAAATGCAGTGCCACTGACCACCTGGACCAAAGCTGGAGAAGAAAGGAGACCATGAGGCAAACCGGCATCTAATGGTTCGAAAAGCGCTGTTCCAGTGTGTGCTGAAGGGACTTTCCGACATGTAGTTGGTACAAACTTCATTGTGCCTGCGGGGATGCAAATTTTTCTCCTACCCTTAACTCTCACTGGGCCACTAACTTGTGCTTCAGGCTGTAGCTGCGCTGTATGGCAACGCTGCAAAGCCCGCTGCCAAGGATCCTCCTGCACTAAAGGAAGGTCAAAAAGAGCAGAGCCATGTTCCAAAAACAGCTCCCTATAACACTCACGGATCACATTCATGCCGAGTACTCCACATATTTCTGAGTTGGGGCTGGGCTCCAAAGGATCTCTAACAACTAACACACCACGTTTCGGTATTTGCCTCCCTAACACTTGGCAATCAAGCTCCAGGTAGCCAACATAGGGAATATCTAGCCCATTAGCTGCCCGTAACCGCAGCCAATGGCATGCTTTCAGTTTCTCTGGACCCCAGTTCTTAAAATGTTTGGCAAAAAAACTCTCCGTGATGGTAGTGACCATGGATCCAGTGTCTAATAAACAGGAGACATCTACCCCTCCCATATTAATGGTAACCTTTGGACAGGAGCCTACCAACTTGGGTGGGGGACCAGACATTTGAGCATTACAACTGTTGGAGCCAGTTATGTCCCCATCTGATATGTGGCTCAGCATAACAGAGGGTGCTAGTTTTCCGCCTGCATGGAAAACGTACCCTGCCCAGATGAGCTCCTGCTAGGGGCTGTAGATTCAAAGGCTACTACCCTCTCATTATCACAGTCTTTAGCAAAATGGCCAGGCTTCTGACACCGTCTGCAAATAACCTGCCTTCCTCTCTGCGTGAACCTAGACTTACTTGATGTATGGGCAACTCTCAACTCATGTGTAAGCTGATCAATCTGGGCCTGCTGCCGTTTTAACATTTCCTTAACCTCTGCTAATTCTGACCCAATAGTATCCCTTGGCCCCTTTGTTTGTCCTGTATGCTGAATGCTGTAGACTGCTGGGACAGAATAAGTCCTGAACCGGCCGGGTTCTACTCCTACTCTGCCTTCCCGCTCCCACCTGAGGCCTTCATCTCTTAAAGTATGGAGGTCATAATCTGGATGTTCGCGAACAATCCTTTTAAGCTCGCGGCTCAAATTTCCATCCCGGACACCCTCTACAAACTGATCAGAAAGCAGTCTAGCAGCCTCAGGAATTCGCCTCTCTGGACAACTTTGGATCATTTTGTCCATGAGAGAAAACAATGCATGTGAGAATTCCCTCAGTGACTCTCCTTCTTGCTGCCTTCTTGCATAAAAAGCTTCCTTAACAGCAATAAAGGACATGGGGCAACCATACTGGCTAAGGAGAATACCAAAAATGCGGTCTGGATCTTCTCTTACTTGCTGGGACCTATATTTTATTTCCTCACGAGCATCACCAGTCAAATGATCATAGATATAATGGGCTCTATCAACAGGGGCAAGTCTACGAGTGCGCATCACAGATTTTATTTCCTCCACCCAACTTTGGACACTAATTTCCCCAGTTCCACTAAACAGGGGGCACGACCTCTCTCTAGGGATATAAACCAGCCTCTCTTGGAGAGAGCCCTCCATAGGGGTAGAGTCATGAGGTCTACAGGGGCTAGAAATGCCTGATTGGGACTCCATAATAAAAAATAAAAACCCTCAACAGTAAGTGCCTACTGTGTTTAAATGCAGATTACACTTTGTTACCACCAGGATTTACCAGCTGCTGCTTTGCCTAAAAAAATAAATACAAATATAAAACAGTTTAAAACACACACCCATAAAAATAAAAATTTTACACAAACCAACTGACTAATCGCTGTGCACACCTAGAGGCTCGTCCTGTCCGACAACGCCAGTTTGTGACCCGTGGTAGGTACCTATTTAAAATAGGACAGAGCCGTAGGCGCACAGTCAGTTTAAAAGAGTTTAATTTTTTAATACAAAATAAAAGAAACAGTGTAACAGCAGCACCTAAAAACAATTAAAAACGTTACCTTATTAGAGACGATAAAACTGTGCGATTGCCCGTGAGACGGGACAAGCGCTGCGGGGAACCGTTTAAAAACAAATCGACATAGCACACAGGTTAAACATGGACGGCAACTCACACATGACCCCAAATGGGTAAAACACTATAGAAAAAAAAAGTCAAATCTTCAGTGCCGTCTTCACTCGGGCCCACCGCTGTGCATGCAAAAGCGGGGAGACAAAAAAAAAGGATTTGTTTTCCCTGCAGCGCCTTCACCGTCTGCGACAATATATATATATATATATAACTAAAGGGGTTAAAATACTAAAAAGATCAATATCTGTGGTGCCTACTGATACAGAAAAAGTAAAACCAAAAACCAAAACCATCGACAGCCGCAGCAGTCAGTCTGTCGGCTTACACCAGTTTAAAACAAATTAAAACACACTGATGTGTCGGGTCCTTTGCCCGCAGCCAGAAATCCACCTGGCAAAGCAGCAGCTCGGTACTCTGTGAATAAAAGACAGGAGATCACTAGCTGGACAATAAAACACAGGAATATTCCTCCACTGAATTGGTTTTGTTACCTGTCCACAAGTTCGTGTCACACCCTAATAAATGTGGGTCAGTGGCGATGAAGTCCACTATACCGTTCTCACGGGAGCAATGTTTCCCACCTACAAGGGTGCAAATAACTGTAAACCTCTGCCAACAGCCAGAGCTCAAGTGGTACATTTTTGTGTAACCTACCGTTCTAACAGAAGTTTAGGGGAAGGACGCGTATCAGACTTTCATAGTTAAGAAACACCAACTTGCCCAACTCGGACCAAGCACTCGCAGCTTCAGGTTTGCAAAGGAATACCCAATTGCCCACACCTGCGCTTATGAAAGAAGCGAAGACCAGCTCCGCCCACCAGGGGCGGTCCCAAATCTCCAGGTCTCACCTGTCACATTCTGATTATTGATATTGAAGCAATTTGTCTTTTTAGCCAAGTTGGTGCAGTCGTCGTTGTTTTAGTTTCACAGCAGTCCAGCATGTGACAGTTTGTAAAGCGGGCGGGCACTGGCACTTTGTCAATACAATTATGCAGGCTATGGACTGACTCAAAGAAACCAACATTCTATTGGCCCACAGTTGCATCAGCCCATTGGGCAAAGGCCCAATAAGCCAGATTACCACTCAAGGGCTGAATGTGCAGCTATAGTCGTGGTCTACTCATCTGGAGCATCCTGCCATGGAAATTTGGGGGTTTCTAATAATTACTTTGAATCATTATTCCATCCACTTTGTCCAGTGTACCATTATCACTGGCACGCTCCAGAGCACGATGCTACCACCGCCATGTTTGACAGACCGTACATTTTTTACTCATCCAAACATACCTGTTGTTGTTGGGGCCAAACAGCTCAACCTTTGTGTCTGCTGACCACAAACCTGCAGAAGGAACTTGGCTTGTTTATGAGGTATCTGCACACTTCAGTGGCGCCTGAAGGCACTGATTTTCTCAGTGCACAGTAACTTGAAACTGTGTCGGACAGTTCAGTGACGCTGGTGTTCCAACAGTTTCCAGGTCATAACACTTTCCTCTTATCTGAAGGGTGACCGTCTGGGTTGTTTTCCAGACCTCAGCAAAGTGGTGGCACATCAGAATAACTTAGTTCTATAAATACCAAAAAAATAATACAATAGAATTCAATGAAATTATTAATAACTTCTTATTAAATATTAATAACTATTAATACTCACCACAAATAAACCCATCTAAAACTGAAAGTGATCAGTTTCTTGACAATGCAACCCTTCCAAAGTCACTAGACAGTCAAGCAATGGCACTGGAGTCACCACTGACATCAGGTAAACTCCAGGGGGCTAATCCTCAACTCAAAACAAGCTAAAAAATTACATGGGTGCGAACAATCTACTTACCTAATGTTTCTAACAGAAAAGACTCTACACGAGTAGGTGTATGGGGTCCCCAGACTAACCTAGACCCCTTTACTCACACCACAGCCTTCAAACAAAAGAAATACAGCAGAGGAGATTTGTGCCAAACAATTCTAAGCAAGGAAGGGAGAAAACGCCCAACCACAGGCGAGTCTCCTTATTAAGGTGTGCACTCCTGGTTTGTCCAATCACGCCTCCTTCCTGTAATTAGCTGGAGATCCCCAAATTGACAGCAGAATGCAGTCTGTGTACCTAAGGCAGCGGTCCCCAACCTTTTTTGCGCCACGGACCGGTTTATGCCCGACAATATTTTCACGGACCGGCCTTTAAGGTGTCGCGGATAAATACAACAAAATAAAACCAGTACCAGTACCGAAAAAATGAAGATTTATTCATAACACACGTGAAAAGACCCAGGAAAACCGAGTTAACGATAAAAACAATAACAAAATAACACTGAAAACCAATAAAAACCCTGAAAACTATACATTTCACACCTGAGCCTCAACTTTCGCGGCCCGGTACCAAACGACTCGCGGCCCGGTACCGGTCCGAGGCCCGGGGGTTGGGGACCGCTGACCTAAGGGAATGGCAAACAAAAGGAGAGGGAAAGAAAACATGCAGCCTGCAGACACGTATCAACGTGAGTGTTGAATCTCTTTGCTAGAATTATGTTTGGGTGTGTCAAATGTTTGACACGTGCTGTACTGATAGTTGCTTTACGTATCATTACTACAGACCACAGCTGAATAAATCAACTTGGAAGCTGCCACCGTGTTCTTTAACCGGAACACGACCACCATACCGTGCCATACCCCCCCCCCCCTGGGCTCTCAGGGGTCCTCTGGTGCATCGGTGGAATTGGAGGTGTGTTCAACTGGTGGGGATGCTGTTACATCCTTGCAGAAGTTCTCTTCTCTCTAGGACTTCATTCTGCAGGTGGGGGCGATATATGTAGGAAAGGTGGTGAATGAACTCAACCTGGGTGTCTATTGTCTTATATAGTCTGGGAGGTGATTGGATGATGGGGTATGTTAGAGATTTTCTACAGGGTAGGTGTGGTTTCCTCTCTGGTGTGGTCGGGTGGGCCGCCCCGGGGTCTATGGGGGTTGGTCGTGCTACTGCTGTGGACCCCGGTTTGATTGCCCCTCTGGGGACGATTGCACCTGGACCTGGGGGTATAAGGCATGTTCTCAGTGTCCGGGGCTGGGTGCTCAGGTATGTACTGGCATACTCCCGGTGGCTTGACGGGGCCTGGCACTCATGGCTCAGTCGGGCTCCTTCTGGGGGTTGGGGGGCACTCGGACCTCTGGGCCCGGGGCTCGGTCCGCACTGGCGTGGCTGCTGGCAGGGCCTGCAGGCATGTTACCACAGCCCCCTGTGGCCTCTGGATGGCTGGGCCTGGACCTCCTCCATGTCTGCTTTATGTCGTTCCTGGGGGATGGGGCTATGGTTCCCCACACCCTCTAGTGCAGCGGTCCCCAACATTTTTTGCACCACGGACCGGCCTTTAAGGTGTCGCAGATAAATACAACAAACTAAAACCAGTACCGGTACCAAAAAAAGATTTATTCATAACACACGGAAAAAGACCCGAGCCTCAACTCTCGTGTCCTGGTACCAAATGACTCACGGACCGGCCCGGGGGTTGGGACCGCTGCTCTAGCAGATAGTTACATGGAGAAACCTTTTGAATACACAGGTGTACACACAGGTGTTCACACACACACGTTGTCGTCCTTGGCTGCTGCCTCAAAGCACATCGTGTGTTGTCGATCTTCTGTGCTGCTCAGTAACATTCAGTATTTATTATTTACTGTTACTTGTACTTATCTAGGTTGTTGCTGTGGTCTCTCTACCGTGTCGTTCTCTTTTGCTGGTTTTCTTTTTTTTTCTTCCAACAGGTGATCCAGCTGATTTTTAGTGTCTTTTCTCTCTGTCCCTCTTCCCCTCTAACTTTCTTTCTCCCAGTCATGTCTGTCTAGTTTGTAATAACTTAAAATAAAATAAAGATCAATCAGGGACCGACTGTTGGCGAACAGTAGAAAACACTGCTGACAGACAGACGCTGTGGTATAATAGAAGCAACAAAGAGCGTAGAGTATGTTACTGACAGAACGTGAACTGGGCTGATGGGATTGTGCTAAAATGGCCAAAGCTCGATGTAACGGAGTATTTGGGGTATTTCTACTATTTCTTCAAGTCCATCGCCTTACAGCAGTGAATAAAAATAGAGATGTGGGAGGAGCCTGGCTTGTCGTCAGTGTGGTGAGGTGAGACCAGCTTCACAGCGCCTCCTGTTATCTAACAACCTGCCTGTTATGTAACAGCACACACGAAAATTTTGCAAAGACATGAGGAGGAGGAGGAGGAAGAGGTCTGCACTAGGCCTGCACTGATATCAAAGTCGATACCGTTTATTAGACCCACAGAGCAGCCTGAGACAAAGGAAATGATCACATCTGTACTAGTGAATGAATTCATGCTGTCATGATCAGTGATGTAAATATGAATTTACCGTTCAAAGGATCCTGCTGGATCTCTGCAGATACCTTTAAAGGTTTCAGCCTCAGCTTTTGATTTCATTCTACTGTAACCATGTTAAAATGTCACAGTACATCAAACACATTCAGCTTATTGGAGCCTTTTTGTTCCCTTTTTGTTACATTTGGCGTTTTTTAATGCTTGTGGATGTGCAAATGTGGCAAAGCACAGTGTCTTCATAGACCATCATGTCTACGACTGCTGTCATGCTGAATGCCTGCTGGCTGCTGTTCTTACTCAGGGTTGTTCGAATGTTAATCAAACCAGCATTTCTGTGAGTGTGCAGTGCATGGACCATATCCATCCATCCAATCCATCACACAACTGAAATATTGTGACCTATTACTCTTTACAAAAACGGAGACCATTTATATTCACAGTTTATTATAACACTTCGTAAGTAAGGTAATAATAAGGTTATAAAAAGTGCAATTAGAGAGTTCTTAAAGCTGTAAGTCTGCTACACTGTTCAGAGAGTCACATGGAAAGAAGCACGTTAGTCAGATTCTACATTCAACTGTTTTTTATTGAAGCATGCTTTGATTTCTTTTTTTAAAAATCAGTTATCAACAACAATAGAGATGTGATATTAATTTTATTAAAATAAAGTCTGCATTACAGTATCAGTCGGGTAATAACTGGATACCTCATTCATCTACGTGCACACTGAGTTAGTCCATCATTCCCTCATTTCTTTATACAGACATGGGTGCAACACTCTAAACCAGCATCAGTCTGTCTGTGTGACGCAGCTGTGACACAGTCGGTCGGGGTGTGTGTGTGTGTGTGTGTGTGTGTGTGTGTGTGTGAGGGGGACCACAGATTCCAGCTTACCCCTCTCTCCTTCCAGATCCATCTCTCCAGTTTCCTCCCTGCAGCATCCCTCCTCCTGCTAAGCCAATCCCCTGGTGCACAGCAGCATCATGTGACCAACAACTACCAATAGTGTACTACCAGGCACCGGCAAAAAGAGGGGAGGTGTCTCTCTGTGTTCTTCTTCTCTTCACTGTGAGTCAGACGGCATCCCTGGATGAGAATGGATGGATGGACACGCAGGATTCATCTGACTAGCACAGAGAGGTTTCTCCTTTTTATTTCCCCCTGAGGAGGAAGCGTGCTGCTCCATCTTTAACACCTACTGCATCCCTCCCTCCTTCCCTCCCACTGCTACTGGCACACAGAGGAGATGAATGGGGAGGCGATGGACCCGGCACAAGAGCAGCAGCAGAATGCCGGTAACACCTCCCACCTACCTC
Organism: Mchenga conophoros; assembly: GCF_057382185.1. Lineage (NCBI taxonomy): Eukaryota > Metazoa > Chordata > Actinopteri > Cichliformes > Cichlidae > Mchenga > Mchenga conophoros. The sequence goes on along the minus strand of NC_140531.1, from coordinate 1,260,294 downwards.
CCCCTCCAACCATCACACCGGCCATTCCCCCCTATGTGAAGCTGGGTCTGACCATCGCCTACACCGTCTTCTACTCACTGCTCTTTGCCTTCGTCTATGCCCAGCTTTGGCTGGTGCTGCGGTACCGGCACAAGCGCTTCAGCTACCAGACGGCCTTCCTGTTCCTGTGTCTGCTGTGGGCCGCCCTGCGCGCCCTTCTCTTCTCCTTCTATTTCAGAGACTGTGTGACCGCCAATGCACTTGGACCCTTTGCCTTCTGGCTTCTGTACTGCTTCCCCGTCTGCCTGCAGTTCTTCACGCTCAGTCTCATGAACCTCTACTGTGCGCAGGTGAGCGGGCTTCTGCTGCTGTTACTGTTCTGCTGCTGTTACTGTCGTAGCAGAGACCGGTGGCTCTGGGAACGGCTAACAGGGTTCAGACTCTGGCAGGCTTTAGTCCACGCAGGCAGTACGGGGTTAATCTGCAACAAATCTGAGGTATCCTTTCATTTATTGTTGATGTGCTGCCATCTGTGGCCGCTGACGGTAAGAACATGAATGATTAAATAAGCAGGTTCCCACCTTCACTAGTCCCAGTGGCAGACAGTGGCACAGTAAAAGCCAGTCTGAATTACAGTGGGGGGTTCTGTTGACTCAGGAATCTGTGGGGCTGAAGAATGAAGTACAACAAACTGCAGTTCTTGAAACGGCCACTTGAGGCTGACTCTAAAACCGAGTCAGTGCTGTGAACATGTTTGCAGCCCGGTAGCTTTGGCCTCTGTGGATAGTTTCCTCTATACTGCATAAAGGTTTGATGTTAGGATGCTTCAGTTTGTAGGTGGATGCCCAATAGCTCATAGAGCTGTAGCTGACTGAGCTTGTGGTGCTGGAGCTTTTTGAAGTCCAACAAGTTTGTATTTCAGTTTTAGGAAGTGAAAGTGTCTGGTACATAGTCCTGATTGGTATGTATGTGGTGACCCTGCATCACTGTCGTGACATCTGTCACTGATCAGCTCTGATGAGTGCAGCTGCTCAACTAGACCAGGAAACAGAGTGTTTTCACATGAGAGGAGACTCATTAACCAGCAGCGCTTGTCTGTGAGAAAGATGACACAGGTTATTTTACTACAGTGCATTATTTCCTTAATGCGGGTACCTTCAGGAACAAATCAATGAGATGAGCTGCTGCAGGCTCTGAGGAAGCACACACAGTTTGCAATGCTTGCATGCTGAACACATGGCAGAGACAGATGACGCTGTGTGGACCGAGTGAAGCTCAGACAAAAGTCTGTGTGCTGTAAATGTCCAGTTGTTGTTTTAGAAGCGATCCAAGTGCATTTGACTGAGATTAACTTGTGACTCATTGTTCAGCCGTAGGTAGTGAAACCTGGAGCTTTTGGGGGGAAACTGTTGATCGTGCTCTTTGGCAGTGAAGCATGTTAATAAGCTTATATTATACGTGAGCTTCATTTTTGAATGACATAAAGAAGTGCTGTTTCATTTATGAGCTGATAATCTGACAAAATAAAGCTTTTCCAGCTTCCTGGTCGTGGAGGTAAAGCAACCCTGAGTGTGCTTCTCAGGAAGATCCAACTGATAGGTATTCCTTTGAATAGACCTAGAGCCTGGGTCCTGCATTAACAAAAGGAGAACAGAGTCCTGACTGGCCAGCAGTCCTTGAGGAGGCCGGGCTGTTGGACTAAATGTGTCCGTCAGATGACCTCTCAGCCCGTTTGAATAACCAGTCTCTGCCTGTCTCTGCTTCTTCCCCACAGGTTTACTTTAAGGCAAAGTCCAAGTACGCACCAGCACTACTGAAGTACAGGTAACTTGACTAACTTGTGAAATCGAAGAAGGTTGTCAAAGCAGGAAGTGGAGTTGGTATTTTCCTAGCTTTTCCAGAATCCACAGCGCTGTCTCCCCTCTCCCAGACTTCCTCTGTACCTGGTCTTCCTTTGCGTCAGTCTCATTTTTCTGGTGGTTAATCTGATCTGCGCCCTGATGGTCAAGATGACTGCTGCCGACGTGAAGACCATCGTTCTGGTGAGGGTGACCGTTAACGACAGCTTGTTCGTACTCTGCGCCATCTCGCTGTCCGTCTGCCTCTACAAGGTGGCCAAGATGTCATTGGCCAACATCTACCTGGAGTCAAAGGTAGAGTCTCCTTTCATTTACAACATGTGCTAAACTATGAGGAACGAGAGATCATGCTGCACAAAATTGTTTGAATAAACTGATGAAATGTCTCTGTGTGTAGGGAACGTCCGTGTGTCAGGTGACCCTGATCGGCATCACGGTGGTGTTGTTATACGCATCACGAGCCTGTTACAACCTGGTGGTGCTTGCCCTCGCTGACATCGAGACCATCAACTCCTTCGACTATGACTGGTACAACGTCTCCGACCAGGTTAGACCTTCATCCAGCTGTAAACAGGAGCCGGCTCCTTATGTCACCATCATGTAACTAGGACTGGGGTAGTACTCGTTGCAGAGGTCCTGCATAAAGCCGACCTGATCTCCATACATGTGTTCATTCAATCACACCCATACCTGACCTGACCTGGGTATACCATGGGTATGGCCATGTTGTGTGCTCTGCACGCATTCCCCGCTGTGTGTGTGGAAAACATGCACAGACCAGTGTGCCACTACATGTCAGCAGGTTTGGAAAGCTGTGTTTCTGTTGCCTCTGACCTGTGTGTGTGCGTCCTCAGGCAGACTTGCGGTCCTCTCTTGGAGACGCCGGTTACATCGTATTTGGGGTGATCCTGTTCGTGTGGGAGCTGCTGCCCACCTCACTGGTTGTGTTCTTCTTCAGGGTGAGACGGCCGCCTCAGGATCGGGTCAGTACTGCAGGTTCTTACAGTTGGCATGAGGTTTTCTCTCTAAGTTAATGATAGGCCATCACTGTTTGACTGCTGCTCTGATGTATTTGGTCCAACAGAGCACCACGGGAATCCCTAACCACGTTCTCTCCTCCAGAGGATATTTCTTTGACAATCCTCGTCGCTATGACAGCGATGACGACTTGGCGTGGAGCATTCCTCCCCAGAACGCCTCAGCGAGGTGTGAACATCATTTCTGACTTTACAATGTCACTGTCACTGGTACTTATGGATGCCTGTGGCTGGGTTAACTGGTGATTCTAAATTGCCCATAGGTATGAATGTGAGTGTGAATGGTTGTCTGTCTCTCTGTGGTAGCCCTGCAACAGACAACTGGGACAGGCTCCAGTTCCCCATGACCTGCATATAGCTTCAGACAGGACTACCATTAAGGCCTGGTTGTTGGACTGCTTCATTTATGGCTCCCTCTGAATGGCAATGAGGCAGGTGTAGTGGTGGGCGTGCAAATAGCAGAGATAGTGAAGGTCGACTCCATTCATCTGGACGTAGTGTTTTCAGTGGGTGTAATGAAAGTCACCTGGATGAGTGAAGAAACGTTTCTCCCACTGAAACGTTCAGATGAACAGAATCAGCCTTTTAGGATTTCCTTAGTGGAAGCTCCAGATCTCCTGTGACACAGGTCTCTGTGACAGAGCGGCTCCTGTAGGTGCGTTATGGAGCTGGCGAGTGTATAACTTGAACCCTGACTTTAAACAGTCAGCTGTGTGCCTTTGCCTGTGTCTAGATATACAATATTTGCTCCATTAAAGCCTCTGAAGGACAATGGGTCTGATTGCGATGGAGCAGAGCTGACCTGACGGTTTCACCAAAACGCAGAAAACCTGAAGCTTTTTTCACAGGCTTGGTCCTGACTGCCATATTTTCTCTGACAGCCTTTCCTCTGACTGCTGCGACTGGGGCAGCCGCCACAGCAGCTTCACCGTGCATCCCAACAGTGACGAACAGCGCCTGACCACCGCTGCCGGGGAGCTCCGCCCTTATCCATGAGTCCGCTGCTCTGTGTACAGCATCACTCTGCACTTTGACACGGTTCGGTTATTGTGTTTGTTATCGTCACTGACATAAGGCTTTGTGGAGTCACTGTAGAAAATAAAGAAGAATGTGTTACAGCAGGGGTCTCAAACTCGCGGCGCGGGGCCACTTGTAGGTGACGTGAAGAAAGATAATGCAGTTCGGCCCTGGAAGTGCGCCACGTGTCTGCACGGGCAGAGAGGACCAAAGGCTTCAGTTAGTGAAGAGTCAGTTTCTTATGCAACAATTTAAACAAACAAACAAAACACTTTCAGTAATATTTGTTTGTGTTTCCTTGTGTGTTTGTTTGTACTCCTAAAACACTAAAGTGGCCGTCCAATGAGACCACAGTGGTCCACAGCTCACTTCAGTTTGAGACCCCTGCCTTACAGGTTTCTACACAACAGTTAATCACTATGTGTCCTTAATTTTTGGTCCCCCAGCTGATCGCCCCAAACAGTCCCAGAACATCAAGTGTTTAGCTGTAAACAAGAACATCTGAATTTGGCCTCATGATGTTGGACTTTTCCCACAGCTACAATGTTGCTGCTTCTAAGACTCGCGGTATGAATATGATGTTGTGATGAATGTTTCGAGTATTTCAATGAAGATAATCCAGGTAGTGAATTAAATTGGAAACAGTTCTTTTCATGAAGTCAGCTTCTTTGTATTTATTCACACACTCACAAAGACATCCGATCAGAGACACGTCCGTCTCTGCTGTGCTGGGACACTGTAGGGGTTAGCTGATAACAAAGCCAGTTAAACGTGGCCATCATCTGCACATCTGTGTAGTCCACATTGTTCTGCTGTAAAATACTGCAGCAGGTCAAAGTTAAACAGGAAAGGAGAACAGTGCACATCATACCGGTCCTCTCATTACTATATGAAACAAAGTGGGCACTACATAAAGCTAACCTGTTTTCAGCCTGTCTAAATGTATGTTAAGCTTTCTTTTACTGTAAATGTGTGAGGGTCATTTTTGGCTGAAAAAGGTTAGAAAACCATTTTCAAACAAAAACAAGTTCGAACCATTAAAAGAGCAGGATCGTTGCTAATGTTAGCGACACAATATTAGCAGTGAACATCTGTCCAGATGTGTTTTAAAAGTAACAATTTAATGTGTTCAAATATCTTCAATGGAGAAGACCTCTGCAGCTTTTTAAAAGACGGAGATGCACAAAATGCTTCATTAAAAGTTCATCTGGAGCCACATGAGATTTGATAAAGATGATCAGGACACGCAGCAGCGTACTGCTTTACCACCTATGCTTGGCAGTGTTGACAGGTCAGCTGGGATTCCCTAACCCCAGCACATCAACTAATTCCAGTAGAAAGGAATTCATTGTGCTGCTCATCACACCATTTTAACATTTCCCCCTAAAACGACCTGAAACAACATAAACCCAGCTGCTGGTTTGCAGGACGCACACGTGTGATCTGTGTCTGAGTATTAATAATAATAATGGATTGGATTTATATAGCGCTTTTCAAGGCACCCAAAACGCTTTACAATGCCACTATTCATTCACTCTCACATTCACACACTGGTGCAGGCAGCTACAGTTGTAGCCACAGCAGACTGGGGCAGACTGACAGAAGCGAGGCTGCCATATCGCGCCATCGGCCCTTCTGGCCAACACCAGTAGGCGGTAGGTGAAGTGTCTTGCCCAAGGACACAACGACCAGGACAGAGAGGCCAGGGATCGAACCGGCAACCTTCCGGTTACAGATGCGATTCCCAACCCCCTGAGCCACGGTCGCCCCATATATTCAGGTCTGAGCACAGAGCAAACATGTTAGCATGCTGTCTGTGCAGCTGATGCTGTTAGCAGCAGAATGCAGCTGCATGTGTCCAGTTTACTTTACCATCACGCTCTCGTCCTTGTGCAGTAATAATAAAAGTAACATCCATGCTCACGCTGCAGACTGAGCCATTATTTTCCTCCTCCTGCACACCAACTGAAATCAGCTGATTGGTTATTGGTTCTCCAAACTTTGCTCAACCTTTGTTCATTTTATTTCAGAAGAAAGAGAGCGGTGTGAACTCTCAGTGGTGACTCGGGGTTATCTGCATTTGGCAGACTTTGTTTCCTTACACTCTTGAAGGCTGTCTGTCACCCCTCCTGGACACGTTGCTGTTCTGTCATCACGTGACGTCTTGGAGCATTGCTTGGAAACTGAAACGACACCGAGAGGATTGTTAGGCAGCTCAGAGTGCTTCAGTGCAATTCATGAAGTGGGAAAAGGCAGGCAGAAATGACCAAAACTACTTATTAGTCACTTTGAAGACAGTATTCAGGCTGTAGGCAGTATTTCTGGAAGGAACTAGCAGATCATTTTCTTAAATCCTTGAAAAGCTCCTCATGAAAGTTTTTCCTCTTTTTACTTTGTGAGAAAAGCAGGAAGAGGTGGTGAAGAAGCCACACGTGTGGGAACGACACTGATTTAATCAGTAACCAGGCAGCCAATCACTCCACGCGTTGTATATCCACATCTGAAAATCACTTCACGGTTGGGTATCGATCACCGTTTCCACTCCCGTCAGTGCTGCACGGCTCGGGACAAGCTTCAGCTCCAGATTTCTAACAGATTTACTGCTTTTGTAAGATTTGTAACACTTCACATGTTTTGTTGTTGAGCTTTTGTGTTTGTGGTGTGAAATAAAGACATAGAGCCAGTGAAGGACAGCACTCAGTTTTGGGGGCAGACACAATAAATCAGTGAAAGGAAATGAAGAGAATAAGCAAACACCACATTCGGGTTCAGAAATATTTATTCCTCTTGTCAAATAAATAAAGTTCGCAGGTACAGCCTTTTTGACCCTTTTGTGTCGGACTTCTGAACTGGTTTGGTTTTTTAAGGCTGGTGAGTGGACTGTACAAGACTGCTGCTGGGCAAGCGAGGCTCAGAGAAAGGCAAGCACTCCCTCTCTCACACAGAGTCTCCCTGCACGCCTCTGATGGAGGCTGAGCCACAAACTGGAACTAATGTCGGGTAACTGGCCTGAAGTGGGCTAACTCACTGCCACAGTGGGAGGTGTGTGCTCTGAAGCATGTCTGACCAGTACACAGCACACACCTCATCTGCTGTCTTATTGGCTTCTAGCTGACAGAGTAACCAATGATAATACATCAATAACTGATGGGTCACATGATCACAACATCTGGATTCTGGATCTGAAATCTTTGATTCTGAAAGCTTCGAGCCATTCTTACATTTTACAGGTGTGAATGGTCCCAGCCTCGCGCCCGGCGGCAGCTCCGTGACCCTCTCACATCAGCTCAACAACCAAAACATACATAAAAATGTAAAAACCAAACTGATTTCTTAGTTTTAGGTTTCTGTTGTTGAAAGCTGCGAATGTTGTTTTTGTTTAGCACTAGAATACAAACGATGATTAAGATCAGGTGGCACACATTATAAAGCTGCAGTATTAACTCACCTGTGCTTTAAAAACAAGTCAATTCCTGAAATGATCTTTAAAGTCTTTCTGGTCCATCATGGTGGCATCACTTACTCAGCTAACAACCCAGCAGGGACCTTCAGCAAGCATCAGCTCAAACAAACAAACAAACAAACAAACAAACAAACAAACAGCTCAACCTGTTCTTGCTTGTTTGAAAAACTGTTCAAAATTCTCATTTAATTCCTTCTTCAGTTGGCATGCCCCTCTGCACACACACACGCACGCACACACACACAGACACACAGACACAGACACACACACACACACAGACACAGACACAGACACACACACACACACAGACACAGACACACAGACACACACACACAGACACACACACACACACACACACACACACACACAGAGCTGCAGCAGGATGACATTCCTATTTTTACTTCAACTTTACAAAGAAAACAAAGAGCATTAAAGAAGCTGCAGTGTGGGTTTGATGCTGCATCACAGCATTTATTCTGTTTTTAAACATCTACTCAGAGAATCAGGAAGTAACAGCTCAAAATAGCTTCAACAAGCAAAAGGATAAAAATGCAAATAAAGGCAACCCAGAATTCTTTGGTCCACCTGCTGCTTGAACTGCTGAGCAAACAGAGTTCGTCTGAAAAAGACGTTTCCCGATTAGTTTGAGGAGGTGGATCTTTTTTAATCACCGTGGGGCTGACATGGCGGTTTGTTTGTGTTCTGTTAACATGGATGGATCCAGCTGTGAATCATGCACAGCTGCTTTTCCTCACAGCACCCCTGAACCTGTGCTTGTCATCCTCAGCTTCACTCGTATGAAAAGACGTTTGATTTCTGTGTGAATAAATCCAGTTTACAGTGTGAAATAAGACACTGAAGCAAAACCTCATTTCTAACACTTTTTAAACAAATGTGTCTTTAAGCCAACAGACCTGGAGCCAAACAGCAGCCAAGCAAATGGCTCACCCACCACACAGCAGGAAACAGCATCCCATCAGCTCCTCTGTACTGGCCAACACACACACACACACACACACACACACGCGCGCACGCGCGCACACACGCACGCGCGCACACACGCGCACACACCCGCGCACGCAAACGCACGCAAACGCACGCAAACGCACACGCACACACCCACGCACGCAAACGCACACGCACACACGCACGCACGCGCACACGCACGCACACGCACACACGCAAACGCACACGCACACACACCCACGCACACACGCACACACACACACGCACACGCACACACGCACACACACACACGCACACACGCACACACACACGCACGCACACACACGCACAGCAACAACAGTAAAAGGTAAAGACAAACACAAAGGCAGCTGTGCGCTGACAGACTCCTTCCTTCTTCTACAGGAAATCAGGTGTCAGTATAAAAGACAACAGGATGTGAGGTCAGCAGAGGGCGGCTCTCCCCAGCAGCTGTAAACCACAGCGTCTCCTGCTGCGGCAGGCCTCTCGCCGCCGAGGCCTCGCTCTGTTCCTGTTGTCCTACATCAACATCTGCGGCTTTTTACTTTTCAAAAATAATTTGAGGACAAGTTTCATGAGTAGAGAAAAACGTGTCGGTTTAAATGTTCCAAATATTTTCTGATGAAGGCGAGAGGAGGCTGAAGAATTAACATTCATGATGTGTGACGGGGGGAGGGGCTTATAGAGACAAAAACAGGGGTCACTGCTGGTCCTCAGGTCCTTCTTCTGAGAGCAGGTAGTCTGTTGCAGTGTGGGACGGTGACGCCTGCTGTCCAGGTGGAGCATCGCCTCCTGTTACCTTTTCTCCTTCCACAGCTGACGGAAGTGATGGAGCTGATATATGCTGGTGGATAACCTACGGAGACACATAGCACCGACACGTCAGACTGCTGGACAGTGCACAGTGACCTGTGGACAGGAACCCACGCTCACACGGAGCAGAAGCATACCTGCCGAAGCCGTTCATCAAGGCCACGATCTCCTGACGAGTAAGCTGGAAGCCTTTGGATGGGCTGTGTTCAGGAAGGTTCTTGATCTCCTTCTCAGAGAAGAGGATCTTCAGAGCAGTACCGAGACCCTGAGTCTGCACACAACACAAACTCTATAACACTTCAGTTTGAGGACCAAGCCTACAAATCACAGACACATGACGGGGAGCATGCAGTCTGATGCACTGTTTGGGGGCAGATTGGCCTCTAAATCACCACGGTGCATTTAAACCCAAAAAGCTTTATTTTAAACAGTTTTATTGCAATAACTCTGAATTACAGACGTTTCTACACAAGCCCAGTTCCAAAGATGCTGGGATGCTGTTACATTCAAATAAAGCATCTCATAAACCTGTGTTTGATTTACAGAACGAGATGTTTTTAGACTGTTTCCTGAACAACACAGAGGCTGTAGGAACACTGTACGGGTAAACTGACAGTAACATCACGGGCGGGAAAGAGCACACACAGAGCTGCAGCGTGCACACAGCGTGCACACAGCGTTATGTTGGATTTGTCTAAAGTTGACATTTGTTCACGCACTGGGACAACACGTGACTCGAGCCCTAACAATGATGTGTTGCTGTGGAAACTGAAGACGTGTTAAGGACACCGTGGTGCGGTCATATATGATGCTACACAGTTACTATTGTGGAACTGTGATTACACTCAGTGCCACGTAGCCTTTTACACCTGAGCTCTAACACGGCGAGTGTGAAGGCTTCTATGGTGGCTCCACATCAGGGGACCTGACCTCCACCTGCAGATCTGAGACTGTGCTGGCTTTAAAATGCACAAACTAGGATGAACACACGCAAAGACGCACCTGCAGTTTCCCCCAGAGGCGACATTTACTGCAGCCCACACAGTCCATGATCCTGGAGATGTTCTTGAAATGGAGACGAAACTCCTCCTGCAACAAGAACAGGACGCTGTTTCAGACTGTTTAGAACTACAATCAGGAGCAGAGGTGTGGACTATGACTGCGCTGCTGCTCATGCTGTGCAGAAAGTGACTGAACCCAGGGCAGCAGCAAGCATCATGACACAGTCCTCTTTATACTGCTGACTAACACAGGACCAGACACCTCGTCAAACACACATCACAGAGGACGATGCTCTGTCACTACTACAGGACAACAGAGTGGATAGTACACAGACACACACACAGCTACACCTTCACATAAGGAGGTGAAGTATAATACAGAATGGAGACTGAACAGAGTTTCATGTGCTGATGTTCATATGTAGACGTAGCAGCTTTAGTTTTTACCTTTAACGTTTTGGCTTCCAGTTTGTGTCCAGCAAACATGGACTTCTCATCGAAGTGCATGGGGAAGGCTCTAGAAGACACAGGTCCAGAAACAGTGATGATGATAATAATACTCTACATAAGTAATATAGTATTTATGGCTGCTGTAGGAAGGGCCTGCCTTTGTCTCAATGTGACAGCTTCTCATCTGCTGATGATCGATTTTTCCCCACAAACCTATTACGTAGCAAAAATGAACTGAACTTGTTTAAATGCAAATTCGTCTCTGTTTCCGTCTTAGATCAAGTTATTAAAAGGGAGAGTTTCCTTCCCACTGTCACCCAGTGCTTGCTCATGGGGGTCGTGTGACTGTTGGGTTTTCTTTGTATTACTGTGGGGTCTTTACCTAAGAATAGCTTTGAAGTGACTAATGTGCTTTGGTGCCATGTACATATAATATAACATAATGCTGGTGTGCAGCATCACACAGCATGGACCATGTGGCAGGCAACAACATGGACACCACAGTCAGCGATCAGCGTGATCTTTGGGCTGTGTGGATCATTTAACCTGCTCATTACCAACATTGTGTTAGCTACAGGCTCGGTCACAACAGCTTTCGGAACAGCGCAATCCTCTACAGGACTGCAGCACATCCATGGCAGCCATGGAGGGAGGAAGCTATCAGCTTAGCTGGGTGCCGACTCCAGGCGTTTGGGTCTATACTGAGTCGCGGAAGCTGCTTTACCCCACAACATTTTCTTTAAGGGGTCAAATAAGAAAATAAAACACTGATGTAGTAGGTCCCACTAACTCCTGATGGGAGTCTGTAGGAAACAAAACAACCCCACTAAGATATCCATGGGTTTCAGCTCGTGCTGGTCTTGGACTCTCCTGACAACAATCAAGCTCCTCCTTCTTACTTGATCTCGTTGAAGATGTGCAGCAGCAGGTCTTTGGTCTCTCCGTCCTCCTGAGCATTTCCCGTGTATAGGTTGACGATGGCTCGTTCAAAGTACGGAGCCACCTTGTAGAGCGCCCGCAGCTCGATCAGGTACAGGAAGTAGAGGTTTTTCAGGCGTCGCGTGCCCTCCCCCTTTGTCTCTGCCATGTCAAAACGCTGACGAAACTCCTGGACGTTTGGACCCCACACTGAGCGTCCCCATCCCTCTGAAGAGCCAAACAACAACAGCTTACAGCATGAAAAACACCATCACTGAGTCAGTTCATCAGCATAACTAATCCCAAAAGCAAAATGTACATGCGCCTCATCAGCCGTGCTTCAGCAGATTCTGCTAAAGAGACGTGTACTGTAATGATCCCAGGTCGAGCTCCAGCTTTGGTCAGTGATTTATTTTATTAGTCTGTTACTTAGCAATAACTAGCAGGTGGCTGCTAACCAAGCTAGCTAACATTAGCTGGTATCTTAGCACACTACGCTGTCATCCAAATAAAACAATACTGTGGTGGCCATAACACCCAAGCTGTGTTTGCTCTGTATGATGTCGTACCGTCCAGCAGGTACTCGGCACACAGGTGGATGTTGATGCTGCTGTGGAGGCCCGAGATGAGTCTGTAGAAAACTCTCTTCTCCAAACATAAACCTGGAGAGACAGCGATGACAACGGGTTTCTTAAAATCAGAATCCAACCAAGCTCAGCTTAAAGCTTCAGTCCACCCAAAACTGTATAACACTGGGGGACGAGATGTCTGATTTATAGTCCTGCCTTAAACATCAACCAGAACTACAGTAGAACTCTGGACCCGGCGCCACACTACAGGCAGACTTATCCCACAGATATAACTGTGTGATGAAAACCTCAAAATCTGTAATAAATGTGTTTGGTAGTGTTGGGACATCAGCTCTACTTGTGACGGTGCAGAGATCCAGAAGACCCAGCAGCTACTGAGCACAGGACTTTAAATAAGGGACATGGACGTGACATGAGAGGCCAGCTTTCATCACAGAGAGGGGGTGTGCTACAACAACTTTAACGGCGTGGAACATCACATCCACAGGAGTGCCTGAAGCAGCATTTCATCACAGCACCATGAGGCGTCCGGCATCTACGCATCAGGCTGTGATGAGCCACAGCTCTGTGTTCTGTGGCCTCCTGTCAGCAGTCAGCCTGCCCACACAAAGTCTTCCAGAGGAAGCAGAGACGAGACCAGTTCAGCTTCAGAACACAGACGCTGAAAACCACAGGAAGTGACATGCCTACTGTAGCTACACAGACGCTTCAGCTTTATGTGATTTACATGACAAAGAATGATAACAGCGTTCTTCAGGTCAGTCTGGGTGGTGCAGGCGTGAGCACACGAGGCAGAACCCACCTTCAAGCCAGGTGTAGAAACCTTCCCCTGCAACACGAGCGACACGGACAAGAAGAGTTAGGTTTCAACACGGCTGAAACACATCCAAGTCAACAGAAGTTTAGTTTACTCACCATCATCGTCTCCTGAACACAGAAACAGAAGGAAACTGTTAGATCGGTGCAGTGATTAGGCATACACATACCACACACTAACTAACCTCTGAACGTATGAGCTCTAGTTTCACACACAGACATCTAGGGTGCACGAAAAATACACTGAAGAGCCTGCGTTTTAATCCAGCTCTTTATTCAGTACCCTGTGACGCAGTATGCAATAAACAGGAGGAGGCTAGCATGCTGAAGCAGGTACACTGATGTGTGAACAGTTAGAAGAGCAACATGACAGGAAGCTCTCAGAAATGCTTCAGTTAGGTCGTTTATACCGACTACTGTCTGCATGTTTGAGAGCCCAGGAAACAGCTCGTGAGGTGCTGTTTACGTCTTTGCTGCTCGCCTCCTGCAGTCTGACTACAGGCCGGTCTTTCTGGAAACGGTGACCGGTGTGGAAGAACCGGAATGGCCTGTGCCATTCCAGACGCGGCTGCAGTAGTTGTGTCCCTGTTTGGATGCTGTCAGTTGTGCTCATAGCAGACTGAAGTGATGTCATGCTGCCAGCACAGTCTGCCACCTGAATGAAGGTGTGCTGTCAGGGAGCCGAGTGCCTGCACAGGCCATTCCGGTTCTTCCACACCGGTCACCGTTTCCAGAAAGACCGGCCTGTAGTCAGACTGCAGGAGGCGAGCAGCGGGTTGCTTCTACAGCAAACGCGTAAACAGCACCTCACGAGCTGTTTCCTGGGCTCTCAAACATGCAGACAGTAGTCGGTATAAACGACCTAACTGAAGTATTTCTGAGAGCTTCCTGTCATGTTGCTCTTCTAACTGTTCAGCCGCGTCTGCCGGTAGCAGCTCTAACTTTGATCCTCACCTCTGCTGGGAGCCAGAGGGTTCAGAGGTCGATACACCGACCGGGGCCTGTGGACACAAAAACACATTTTCAGTAGCACCTCAAAGATGAGCATCTCTGTGCAGGGAGCTCCAGGCTTACTTGAAGCAGTTCTCCTCGTAGATGCTGTTCCACACTCTCCAGGCTGACGGACCCTTATATCCGGTGTATCGCTCCGGATTCAGGAGCAGATCCACATACTCGGCATCTGGAGACGTCTCATCTGAAACACATTTCATGGATTAAAAAAGCCTGTGATGGCAGTGGCTCGGGGTCATCATTAGAGATATTTGCTTCTTAGCAGTGCGGCTACAAATGTGCCGTTTAACTGAGTACAGGAAAGTTCATGTAAAGAGCTGGAATAAGGACACATCGTGCCTGTTACAGGTTTGTACTTTGGGTTTTTGTAAATGAGGAATTTGCCCTGGGTGTGAAGTTTGATGCCTCATAGTGCTGCCCTCACAGATACGCAGAGAAAGAGATGCTCACCGTCCAGCTCACAGAAGTGATCCTGAGCGTCGTCGTGTCTCGCCCAGTCAGCGAACGCCTCCTTACTCTGGTTACTGGAACCGGAAAAAATACACACACGTTCTAACTGTGAGCTTTACTCGACAGCTAACAAGACATGAAGACCAAACAGGAGATCACAGTCTGATCACAACGTCCACGTAAATGTTCATTTTCAAACTTTTCTTAAACGTCGTCTCCCATCACTTGATTCTTAATGAAGGATGTCTGTTGACTTTAAACAGTTTCCAGTAAAGGTCACGTGAGTCTGAAACCAGCATCACCCTGCAAAAGCTGCAGGGATGTTTCCCTTACTGCACATGCAAACTCCACATGCACTTAAGTGTGCGTCTGTGGAGTCGCTGTCAGTTTATTACACGTGCCTTTGCTTAAGCCCAGTCTCATCTGCGCCTCTGTGTGTGAGGAGGTGCACAAACTGGACACTGGGAGCAGAGACAGGGGAGAAACCAGTGCAGCCAGAACTGATGGCTCAGATCTGTGATGAGCTCAAGCCCATTTCAAATTCCAGGTAAACACAACGAGGTTAAACTAAATGAAAGGAAGTAAGAGAAGCTCAACTTCTCTAAACACTACATGGGTGAGATATTCTGCTAAGAGATGAGACTGGGAGATCACATGGAGGGTTACAAGACGAGCATAAAGTCGCTAAACCAGACGTCTAATAACTGATCCGGATCGAAGGATTCTTTCAATTCCAGAGGTTGACAGCCGCCCTGTGAAAACTGACTCAGGATCAGAATATGCAAAGATGCATGTAAAGGTCCGATTTGTGCATTTCAGCTCTGACGTGTCATCTAAGCTCACTGCATTGTGCTGCGTGGGCAGGGACGACATGAAGGCGCAGACTGCCGTGCACACGTGCAGCACAAACTGTAAATGACGTCACAGCGGCGCTGCTGTTGGAGGAGAGGAAGTGCCGACCAGAACAAAGCAATCATGGAGTGGTTCTTCTTTACCGACGTGTCATTAACACGGAGCAGCGTTCAGTCGTGTGGTCACTGCGTCACGCGAGGTTAGACGGTCTGAGAGGTGCACATCTGGCCACATCAGCGGATGTGATGTGAGTTTTCATCAGGAGATGCTGCCTCCTGCCTCTTTATTTGTTACATTTCAAACCCACGTGAGTAAAGCGGCTTGGTGTTTGTAATGCACCGTCACATCCTGTCTGTTTGCACCAGCCGGTCCGCTGCTTCACAAAGGAACCTCCACGGTTCCTGCAGGAGAGAGCCCCGGTGGGCTCGGTCTGCACTTTGAAGTGTCGCCTGGTGGAAAACTACCAGCAGCTGCCGGTCACACACTGGTAAATGTTTGAGCTGCTGAGGCCCGGTGAAAACAAGCTGCAGATAAAGACAGAGCAGGAGGTCTGTGGACTCACCTCAGGGTGCTGTTGATGGCCCCCAGCTCCTTGGCCTGCTGGCACTCCACCACGTCCGACATCGTATTGGCCGCCTGCGAGTACTGGACACAGGAGGGATTCTTAATAACACTGTTTATCACAGTAATGACACCACTCACATCATCTTTACTTCACTGGGCTCGATGAAAGTGTTCCAGCCTGTAATTATGTAAAATGCTAAATGGCCTGTGTTTGTAAAGCGCTCTACACAACCTGTCACACACACATTCACACACTGGTGATGGCAGCTACAGTGTAGCCACAGCCACCCTGGGGCGCACTGACAGAGGCGAGGCTGCCGGACACTGGCGCCACCGGGCCCTCTGACCACCACCAGTAGGCGACGGGTGAAGTGTCTTGCCCAAGGACACAACGACCGAGACTGTCCAAGCCGGGGCTCGAACCGGCAACCTTCCGATTACAAGACAAACCGCCAACTCTTGAGCCACGATCGCCCCAAACAACAGCTGCTGTACACAACAGCCCAACACTCAACCGTCTCACAAAGACACAAACATAACTCCGAGGTTAAATCCTGCTTCACCTTCTGCTCCTGCCAGGTAAGCACAGCCCAGTGTGACCTGATAATACAACGCTCGGTCATGAAAAGTGAGCCCAATACATGATTCTTATAAATCTGTGCTTTGATTTAACAACGGAAGAAAAAACTAATACTTCTTGTTTCTGAGTGAACATCAAGACGAAGAGTAAGGAAATATCTGCTGCACAGACACTTTTACAACCCCCACCCCCAGCCCCAACTCTAGCCCCTCCCCCAGTTCTAGCCCCAGCCCCAACTCTAGCTCCTCCCCCAGTTCCAGCTCCAGCTCCTCCCCCAGTTCCAGCTCCACCCCCAGGTCCAACCATTGACTCACATGAAGAATCAGAGGAGCAGCGAGTGCTCCATAAACACAGCTGCAAACTGAAATCTTCTAAATGAGATTATTTGGCTCAGTCAAAGTGAAATATTTCAGGAACTGAAACAAAGAAGCACAAACATGTGACTCGTCCAATCTCGGTGCCATGTTTTAAAAGGACACATTCAGTAGTACCCAAGCAAAAGCAGTCAAACCGGTTTGTGCCTGAAACAGCAGCCTCTGCGTCCCAGTTACATTTAGAGGAGTTTTTAATATTTCTATCATATTCAAATCCTTTGATTTCACTGTGACCTCTCCCTGACTGTCAAAGCACCTCTGGTACTTCTCACTGCCACTCTGAGAAAGGCTCGCTTTAAGTCTGGCTGCGTCTCCCAGCTGATGGTCGGGAAACATCTGCCCCTGACTGAGACCAGAGCAGATGTGCAAACACTTCTGGGTCATTTCAAGGCAAACACCAGGCTGTTGGCCAAGAGCGACAAACACTCTGCTCTCAGCGTCTCCACGTAGAAGCTATCAGAGGAGATAAGAAGAGTGGCTGTGTGTGCGGTCAGTCCAGAAAGTGCTGGAACAAATGCAGCAGCTCTGAAACTTCCTCTAAAGTAAGAGACGACAGCAGCTACGAGGCCGCCGTCACAGCAAGTGTCTGCTGTCTGATCTCAGAGCGCGTGCACAACAGTGCAGCGCTGGCATGTCCACCTAACGTGGATTCACTGCGACGACTCAGCCACATGTTCCCACGGTTCTGAAACCAGCCCACTGAGTGAACAACGGGCTGGGAGGGCAGGTTATGATCATTAATATGCAAAGTGTCATAACCACTGATCAGGTAAGCAGTCCTTGTTTGGTTAGCACAAACACACACAACACTGCAGAGGGAAGGGGAACGAGGCTCACCCACAAACCTGCGTGCAAATCACACAGCTCAGACGCATCAATACTTCCATACCTGACAGTGTTTACACAAAACGCACAAAAGTGCCTCGTACAGCACAACAATAATGATGATGACATCAAAACCAGAAGGTGTTTAGCCTTTGGATCTAAGAATGCTCCAGCAGTGCTTTGACTTAGTCGGATTTCCTGGCACGATCCCACAGGTCCCTGTGGAGAACCTGACTTCCCCTCACTGCTGTGACTCTGTCAGCTCAGGCTGAAGATCAGCTGCTCGTCTTTCATGACCACGACTCACTTTTTGGGTTTGGTGTTGACCCGAGCGGCAGCGAGTACCTCGGCTAAATTAACAACGTTGGTAGAAATTGTGTTAATATGTCAAGCAGTGAAACAAACTCCTGACATTTCACTGCTGCAGTGCACTAGTGCACGAGCTGCAGTTACACCCAGAGACCTGAAGCAGGACTGATTCACACATGACTGACATTCTGTGGTGCACAGCACAAACGTTCAGGAAACACCACAAAGCTTCACTCATAACTGCACACACAATGATGACAAACACTGCTACACACTCACTACCCACTGACACTCTTCTTCAGTCCACTCATTGGTCAGAGGTGTCTGGGAGGGAGCACCAACAGTCAATACAGGAAGAAGGTGCCGTGTGTCAGCCCACTCGTGTCCTCCAGCACCCCCATGTTACATGTGCTGTTTAACATGTGAATCACTGAAACCGACGCAGTCAAATATCAGCCAGGAGTACACCAGACCAGCAGAAGTGCCCGGTCTACACCTCTGAGCCAGAGTGAGAGAAAACCCAAAATATCTGCACCTTTCTCCACCTTAGTCTTGGCTTTTAAAGTCCTGAGCTGCAGGAACTGCACCCTGGAAAAACAACAGTCCAAATATATACAGCACTCATGTGCAGGCAAGCAGGTGACCACAGCTGTACGTGGTAACTCCAAGTGGTGCAGCTTAGTCAGGAACAGCTGGTCTCACCTTGTTGTAGTTCCCAGACTTGATGCCAACAGGAACCTTGCTCTGTGAAACGGAACACAGACCATCAAACAATGATAGGTGACGATGTTCACACAGCTTCCCCTGAGAAAATACATTTAATGCAGTATGTGACAGCTAGTTAGGAGGCGGTCGTCTCCGTCCTCAACGAGCCGACGTGTGACTGACAGGCAGTAAAAAGAGACCATGTTGGAGTAAGGCTGGCTGACCTCGGGGCAGGGCTCCACGTGGCAGTCTTTGATGGAGCAGTGTCCGTCATCAGGCCAGAAAGGACACGGTCGCTTCAGGTTCACCTGCAGCACAGACACAGACACTCAGCACCTGCTCATTTATTATTACTGTTATTATGACCGAGGCAGGAAGCAAGCAGTGGCTCGTCCACATGTGAAGGACAAGCAGACGCTCGCTGCCTGTCACTGTAGGCTCAATCAGGCTTCAGTGAACGAGAGAAATCAAGGACGAGGGCGTGGCGTGTGAAAGCGTCGGCTCCACAGCTGTGCGTGGCTCACATCGTGTTTTTGGACAGTGGAGATTTCACAGGGGAAGCAAACGGAGGCCAGTGCCCACTGACTGTGGACAGCTGCTGACGTGCACGTAGGACACACGCTCGTTTCACCTGTAAGCATCCTGCTCGCCCCGCCGCCATTCACACAAACACCGTATGATCCAAAGAACACATATTTACTATGATGCGTGTGTGTTACGGTATACTCAGCCACTCCCACCGTGTTTCGTGCTCGCTCACAACGTGAACATATTAAAACCATTACAGACACAAGCCTGAAACTTTCACTGGCCTTTCTGAAGCGTACCAATCAGAGCACTGGTTACAACACAACTGTGTGTGTGTGTGTCACACGGTGGAGATTTGTATTTATGGTACATTGGTTTTATTCATTTTTAGTGTTTATTCATGAGAGTAGTTTTTATTTGGGGGGTCATGTGATTGTTGGGTGTTTCTCTGTATCTGCTGTACGACACAAAGCGCCGTGAGGAGACTTGTTGTGATTTGACGCTGTGGAAATAAAACTGAATTTGCATGGTTCTATTGTTTTATTTGACTCTGTTTTAGTCCACCGTGGTCTGGCTGCACATGGGACAAATTAGCTGATAGGGATCACCTGCTGAGGTGTGGGTGTGTCCAGAAGTGGCCTATCAGCTGTGACCTTTTAAAAGCAGACTAGCTGAGCGGCCCCAGATATGAGGAGGAATGTGTGAAGCCAGGTGAAACGAGGGACCCGCTGCCCTCTCGTCAGGGTGCGACGCCTAATCGGGAGACGGATGGGCCAGCGTGACGCGGTGAGCCAGTCCTGACAGCGAGGAACGGCGACAGTGGGAGACAACGCGTGTGACTGGCAGCAGGGCAGAGGAAGCTGGAAGCTGAACTGAAACAGACACAGGAAAGTGTTTGTCTG
The DNA here is from genome assembly GCF_057382185.1 of Mchenga conophoros. NCBI lineage: Eukaryota > Metazoa > Chordata > Actinopteri > Cichliformes > Cichlidae > Mchenga > Mchenga conophoros. Next base: position 1,240,267 of record NC_140531.1, on the reverse strand, counting down.
CTGTGCGTCTTCTCTCCACGTACACTCTGGTCTGTGTACAAGTCACACTGAAGTGACACCCGCACTACATCCATCTAAGTGGCCTCAGGTCTGCAGTGTGAATGAATGAGCACAGTGTGTGTGCTGCTCAGACACCAACAGAGCAGCCGGCCTCCTGTTCAAGCGCCGCTGCACCTCAGTGTGACGGTGCTACAGGCGACCCCTGAGCCTCCACCCCACCTCCTACACCAAACGCACACAATCGATTTGTGAAAACATGTTTAACACTATGGCATTAAAAGATTTGAATGTGTCAGCCGTTTGAAAGGTCACATACGGTGATTAGCACAGATCGATCCCGTTTAGTGTTGCCAGAAACAACATGTTTGTGCTGCAAGCTGCAGCTGAGGGAGGTGGTGCGCAGCATTTTGGTCTCCTTAAAAACGAGATGATCTACAAGCTCACAGAACTGGAGCAGCTGATATAGATCAGAGCTGCAGATCAGTCTGCTGTCTCGCTCCCTCTGCGCCTGACAGCATTTACCTGCTCGTGGTTGCTGACTTTACACCAGTGCTGTTCAGACTGCTGTACTAATAAAAACACAGCTAGACAGAAGTGCAGCAACGTCTTCATCAAGCGTAGCTCTTTCCAGGAGACTGCACGACTTTTTATGGCAGCACTGTCAAACCACAGTGTAGCACGACACCGGTACAAGATTCAGACATCACTTCCTGTTCTGTAACACCCAAACTAGAGACACAAGAAGAAAGGAAAAGAAAGTGCTACATGATTCTATGTGAGAATCATTTACACAGATGTTTAGGACCGTGTCATCCAACAGCTGCACGGCAGGAGTCGAGGGAAAGGACGTCCCAAAGCATTCACAGCATGTTTGTCCCACAGTGGGAATTTATATTTGTCTTTCATCAGTGGTTTTAGTGTTTATTTGTGAGTGTAGTTTTTATTTGCATGAAACTATTCTGATGTTTTTACATTGTTTTAACCCACTGTGGACTGGCTGGGCTTGGGACAAGTTGGCTGATAGTGATTACCTGCTGAGGTGTGGGCGTGGCCTATCAGCTGGTGAAAGGGCCTGTTTAAAGGAAGCTGGCTGAGCACTGAGGGAGGCCCTGATGTGAAGGGAAGGAACGCGCAGAAGCCAGACGATGGCAACAGTGTGCTGCCCTCTCGTCAGGGGCGTAGCACAGCTGCACCTCTACCTGCGTTTGTGAGCAGTGACTCCACTGCTGTTCACCGGGTGCAGCCGTGTTGGGAGAGGATCGCCATGGCTATAAACCAGGCCAAATTCCCAGACGATGCTTCTCTGCTTGCAGGGCGATGCCACGAGGGAAGACGCTGTGGCAGCGAGCGCGCGGCTCAAGGGCGGAGCATAAGTTGGGCTGTGATGGGACGAGACTGAGATGGGAGGCTTCTCCTCGTCCTCCTGGGACCGGCCTGGAAATGACTCCCCCGGTTTGAAAAATAAAGAAGATTCGTTCTGGGTTGTGGGAGCAGTTGCATCGTGGGACTGAGTGTTATTCTAACGAACTTTAGAAGTTTTGTTAGAATTGTGTTCATGTATTCCTGGGAATGCTCATGTATATGTTGTTTTTAGGATTGTTTGTTTGATTCTTGTTTTCTGGCCTGTGAATAAACCGTGACCGATTCGTCCTGTAGCATCTCTGGGTCTTGTATTTAAAACAAGAACGTCCTTGGTGTGACGCTCAGGTGCACCGGCTTTAGTGTCTGCATGTTCACGGTGTGCTCTTACTGTGGGAGGACACAGACCACTGAGGTCTAACAGTAAATCATGTTGTGACAACATGTGCCAGTAAACACAAAGACCTGCAAAAAGACAACATGTGCGCACACACGCAAAAGAGATCCATGTGATTTCCATCTGTTTTTACATACTACTTTTACTACTGCACTGAGCCACACTGTGCTTCCACTGTAGCCGGAGCGAAGACGCAGCTCTTACCCTGTAGTATCTGAAGTAGTCTCTCTCTGTCAGCTTCCTGATGCGGGGGTAGATCTTCAAGTTGTTGAAAATGTCGATGCTTTCGACGTCACAGAAGCAGTCATCCAGGACGCCTGTGAGCTGAAGCAAAGCAGGACACTTCGTTTACTAATGACACCTCATCTCTAAATAACAGTGTCACAGTGTTTCCACTCATGCTAAAACAGTAAAAATAATCATAATGTCCGGGTCATTTCAGATGTTTTAAGTGAAGCTGTGTGCTAGAAACTAAAACCTGACTGACGTCACGCAGTACAAGTCAAAGTCTGCACCCTGACGTTTGTTCAAACTCTTACGATCAGTCCAGACTCGGCAGCCTCAGTTTTGCCATGGATGAGATTGAGGCTACGTCCACACTAGCCCGGCTGGATTTGAAAACGCTCCACGTCCACACTGGTGTTTTCAGTCGTTTTCACAGAGGTGTGCGTCCACATTGAAACGGATGAAAACGCTGACGTTCCAGTCCTGCGCAAACGCGAGTGAGAATTAAAGACTTTGAAGGAAAGCTATCTGGAGCATGAACAAACGGATATTCATCCTTTTTAGGGCGACTGCTGTATAATGCCCTCCGCTATCTTAGCTTAATTGGTCACGTGACTGCATCACATGACTAAAATGAGTCATCGTTTTAGAAAGTCTGTGTTTTCGAGGGTCCACACTGCGACGGGGCAGCTCCCTTTTGAAACGTGTGCGTTTTCAAGAGCGTTTTCAAAACGCTGCGTTTTCCCTTCAGGAAAACGGCGTCTCAGTGTGGACGGGAGGCCAAAACGTTTTAGTGTGGACGTAGCCTGAAAGCACTTCAAAAGTCAGTGATAATAGTTACGCCTTCACTGGGAGATGTAACACCTAAAGACAAAATTACTGCCGTGAAGCTCTTACTTTGATGGGTGACAACAGAAGTGAGCCCTGAGGTAGGCCTGTGCCATATGACCACGATCTCAAATCCCGATATAAAACATCTATCATCGCGATAACGATATAAATCACAAACATGGAACATTTTCTGTAAATCCTGTGAATCTCGGGCAGCTCGACTTGTGTGAAGTGTTTCCAGCTGTAGCTGGAGTCGAGTGTTTTAACCGATGCATGAAACGATACATTTTTAGTCATAAGTTGTAACGGCGCCGTTTTCTTTGTGAGTATTTATTACACGGCGTGCTGCGGGGAAAAGCCTGTTCTAACGTTTGAGTCTAAGGTTTATTTTTTAGCACCTGGCGGCTCTTTTTTACTTCTCATCTGTAAATAATCTACTTTTTCACGTCATTCAGTTTATTTTGAAAAGTCTCAACAGGATCTTGAGCTTTATTGTGAAAGGTTCATGTGGAAACTAAACCAGCGGACACACAATGGTATTACTGTCCGTAGTGTGGTTATATTAAATATAAGAGAAAGAGAGAACTTGAAGAAATGAATATAACCACTACAGTGACATCAGAACCATGAACAAATATTGCCGTAAACAGTTTATTTTGCGACACCACGAAACAAACGACAACGTAAAATGAAACGATAGATGTTTCTATATCGTCATCCGATATATATCGTTATATCGAACAGCCCTACCCTGAGGGATCTCACATAGGAGAGGAGCAGATGTATAGCTTTTATTCCAAAGTGTCTGTTTGAACACAGTTACAGACACAGCAGCCCACTATTACATCTGTCAGCTGGTCATGTTTTTAAGGAGCAGTAACCATCATCCCGTTCTTAAATGGTCTTCCTGACCGACTGACTCGAGTTAATCTGGGTGAACAGATTCCTGGAAAGATTTTTTTAACCACAGCATGATAGAACAAAACAGTTAAAACACAAGTTCAGCTGAAATGGATCCAGAGACTCAGTTCATAGAGACAGCAACATGCAGCATTAGCAGGTGCATGCAGTCTCACATCCCTATTTTGGACATTTAGACAGTTGTTCCCTACTTGGTGGGGGTTTTTATGCAGCACTTTGTACGCTTTTGCATGAATTTATGATGGAAAACTGTTGTTTTATGTAAAGGAACACAACACCTGCTACTGTGCTTCTTGTTCTGTGGACACCCATAGATGGCAGCTCTCTTTATAACTTTACAATAAATTAAAACGCTGTAAGAATCTAAAGTGCGCCTTGTTAGAAGACATTACAGTTGCTGTCAAGTCTTTTTGTGGCTTCGCCTCCTCTTATCAATGAGCCACGTTTGCTTTGGCAAACATTTAGGATACCGTTCCTGACACAACCCCCACCCCCAGGTAGGGTTCACATTTCTGATAAAGACTGGATTGTAATTTTGCTGCTGTTACAAATTTATAATCATGTTATAGAAATGACATTAAGAAAATAAGAAAAACTATTAGGATCAGGTGATGATGCTCCTCCATCAGATAAACCACCACCTACCTGCACGTTCATACATAATACATCCATCACACTGTGTTACCTGAACCCACCAAGCCGACAGCCCATTGTCTGCTCTATAAACCGTCAGCTGCTGACTAAAACCTACAAATGTGTTTGAACTGAAGAATTACACAACCCAGCATTCACATGTTAAGAAGCTTGGTAAACAGTCAGTCAAATGGCTCTGGCTAGTTTTGTTAGGTAGCTCAGCTCTGTGCACAGCAGGTAGAGCCTCAAACCTCACCAAACATCTGCTCTAACTGGCTGGAGAACAGCTCCGGACACTCTTTCGGTTCATTTAGCTCATGATTAGAGTCTCAAATGCTTCATTAATACTTTAGTCTGGAAATTAAGAGAAAATGAAACATAAATAAAATGTTATTAACAAAATATCCAATGCAATGATTCCTCAATACTGAGTAAAGATGGACATTGTATTGTTTGGGGGCTTTTTTGCATTTAAATAAATAGTCTGTGTGTGTGTCTGTGTGTGTGTGTGTGTGTGTGTGTGTGTGTGTGTGTGAGCGAGAGAGAGAGAGAGAGCGAGAGCGAGAGCGAAAGTTATTCGAACCAAAACCGAACAAGTACTTTACAAGTATGTAGTTGTAAAAACTTGTAAAGTACTTTCACATTCTTTATATTTCACAACAGGCTTTTCCTTTTCAAGCTATCAAAGATATGACCGTACAAAACATATGGCAGCAACTGCTCAGCTCTGCAAAGAGCAGTACACCTAAACTACGTGCGGGTATTTTAGAAACCTTTGTAAACCCTTTACACTAGTATTATATATACTTATATATACACTACAGAAACACAAAGACAATCTTACTGTGACAAAAAACTAATGACAAACACCAAACCACAGCAGACCTCAGAGTGCAGCAGTCCACTGAGCGCCAGGAAAAGAACCATTTTTCTCAGCATCCTGTTGTTCGCCTTCAGCTTTCTGTGTCTCAACTTCCTTCAAATTAAAACTTCCCCCTCACGTAACTGTCCAAATGTCACGGCAGCAGCTGTATGTCTGTGCTGTCATCACAGACCCGCACTTCCATGCCGCCAGAAGCCCCGCCTACAAACAAGCCGCTGTCAAAACAAACGCCGCCCCTCTGACGGAGCCTCCCTGTTTGTAGTCATCTACATGTTATAGGTCGCTAGGGACACTTGGCAACTTCCACGCAAAAGACTACAATGTCCGTGAGGAGGCTGTAAAGCGGGAGCTCTGACACAGCCAATCAGATCACACCACGCTTTTCGCTCAACTCGCAAGAACTTCGGCTGGTTTAACTCGCTGCTGGGTCCGAGGAGAGGAAGAAGAGGAGCGCTCTCGACTCTGCTCATTAGTCTACTTTAAGGACTTAACTCACTGTTCAGTACAAACAAGAAGAGATTTCGGTTTAAATACCAATTTAGTCGGTCAACTGTAACTATATCTATTTATTTATCAAAATGGCAGAAAATAAAACAATTTGTGGACTCATGGACAGTCGCTAACTAGCATCTCACGTACACAGTGACGTCAAAATAAAATGACAGTAGAAAGTGCTGGAAGCTCCTAAAAACAAAACTGTGGTATGACTTTCGCAGATTACAAGCTTCATGAAGAACAACAAACTATGTTATTAAAAAAACAAACTGTATGTTTCCGGTGACAAAAGCTCCGTGTTTGGGGCTACTTACGTGACAGAAGCAGCTCTGGTCCTGGCTCTCCGAGGTTCTGCTCGGATGCTGCTCGCTGTGCTGCGTTTGGGGTTTGGTGTTTTGCTGAAACCAGCCCAGAACAAAGTTTCCCAACAACCACGCCAACAGCAAAACACCGAACGCTTGAAACGTTACTTTCCACATCACTCACTGCGCTATCAGCTTGGAAAGCACAAGAAAGTCAAACCTGGCGAGTAGTAGCTAGCTAACTATAGCAGCTTTAGGCTAGCAGAAATGTATCATCCGCAGCGTGTCGCCAAACCAACAGCCCGATCTCCAAGGAGTCTCACGTGGATATTTAGACTCCTAGCTGCCCCACGTAAACAGAGTCATGTTGTAAAAAAAATTACATGACTTAAGAGGCGCTTTCAACCAGCCTCCACTTTATTTTCAAGGTAGCGCAAGAAAAATGACTTTTACTTCCGGTTAAAATTTCAGAATAAAATGCATAACTCGCTCTTGCAGCTATAACAGGTCGATCTCAATCGGAGCCAAAACACGATCCTTTTTTCCCTAAACAGTAAATTAATATAACATAAAAGAAACAATGGAAAACTTCTTAAAACCAGCTACACAAAAGACAGCGTTGTCTTCCTGTGGGAGTTGTCGCCACTTTGCATGCGTTTGGAGTTGTTGTAGGGTGTGTCTGTTAGATTAATAGACTGGTTTTTACAAAGCGCTTTTCTACTCTGCCTGAGCTCTTACTTTATACAACATGTCTCCTTCACACGCAAACATACAAGCAGGATTTTCCAAGCCTGACGCTTTCTATGTGGGGTGTAGCTCAGGAGGTAGAGCAGCAAGAGCGTAGATTTGGTTTGGGCATTGGTGGGGACGGATGATTCAACCACCGAACCCTGCCCTGTTTTTGTTTTTTGTTTTTCCTTCTTGATTAACAAAAAAGGAGAAATATACTTGCCTACATATGCTATTCTACGTGCTTTTAAACCATTTAAAATTACAATTCATAGTTTTATATGTGAATTATATAATGTTAAAGTACTATTAAACAAATGACTGAGTATTTCAGGCTTTAGTTTACTTCAGCCATATTCCATATAAATCAGGTATCATACAAAAATAAAAATAGCTTCAAATACAGTCATGACAATAAAAGAATATGACTTTAAGGACTTAACAACATTACTTCAGTTATAGTACACCAACATCTCTGATACATCAGCACTAAGGGAACACTGAGTGACCTGCTGGTTTTTGTCCATAAAACTACTCGTCTAAGATGACCACAAAGTAACAGATCTCTCAGCAAAATGATGCAACGTTTGAGGCACTATTGCCCCGATTAACTCAGTGAGCTGCGATCTTTTATTCTAAACACGAGCTACTGTTACAGCAACAGACATGGACTACATGCCCCACACAACAACTCAATGTCCACTATGTGAAGCAGCCAAACACAGGCCTGCTCCTCTCACTAACTGAGATAAACTGCTGGCATATTGGTTTTACATCTATACTGTCCGGTCTCTCCTGGTGGACATGGCAACACGTTCTTCATGGTTACGTACAGTTTTAGACTGATGTGGGCCAAAGCCTGGCACAGCCTGTAACGTTATTGTGACACATTTTATGAGTGAACTTGGCTTTAAGTGACTCACAGGTTTCTTTGAAAAACACTTTCTTATATCCAGCTTCTTCCTCTTTGCTGCCGTCCTCCTCTCCTCCTCCTCGCAGCGCAGGTTTGCCGCTGCTGAAACTGAACAGAGCTCCCTGAAAGGCTCAGCCAATCACATTGGCCATATTTGTCACATGACGTAGGACTCCAGTAGAGGTGATTTAACTCTTTCTGCACCGCTGGGTGAATGAGACGCTGACAGATCGTTTTTCTTTCTATCGGGTTTGTTTTTCTTTACTCGAAGAGATCAAATTATTGGTGGGGACAATTCAGTAATCGCTGGATATTGGTGGGGACGTGTCCCTTCCGTCCATGACAATCTACGCCCTTGTAGAGCAGGTTACCTACTGATCGGAAGCTTGGTGTCGATCCCTGGCTCCTCCAGTCTGCATTTCAAGTATTCTTGGGCAAGATACTAACCCCAAGTTGCTCTCCGATGCATCCATCGCAGTGTGAATGTGTGTGAATGCAGTTAGAAAGCACTAAGTACAGAGGAAGTGCTTGTGAGAATGGGTGTGATTGGGTGAATGTGGCATGTTGTATAGAGCGCTTTGCGGACTCGAGTACTGATAAGAATCAGTCCATTTATGTAACACTCACGCGCACTCTGGAGCAGCTTGGGGTTCACTGACCTGCACGAGGACACTTTGGCATGCAGACCGGACTAGCCAGGGGTCAAACCACTAACATAATTAATCAGTAAATGACTCTTTGGTCACTGTGCTATAGCTTACATTGGGTCTTGGTGCGTCCCCTCACGTTTTATCTGCCTTCTCTGCGCATCAGATGACTGGAAAATCTTTCACAAGTGGATCCAAGCAACCAACATTTGGAGTTATTTAAACCCTATAAGACAGTGATTCTTAACCATGGGATCATGGCCATGTTTAGGCATTTCTGTAGATATGTGCTGTGAGGTGATCGGAGAGGCTGCTCCAAAGAAGCTACTGACCACCCCACTTTCAAACGACCCTGTGAGCCACCGTATCACAGACATGGCCTTAGACATACAGCATCAGCTTCTGGAAAGAATAACAAGTAGTCCGTTTTTTTCTCTTTGGAACTAGACGAGTCCACTGATGTCACAAATGGTGCATTGCTGCTGGTTTTTGTTTGTTATCGCTGGGACAGTAGTTGGCAGCTGGTAGAACTGTGTTGGGGTGTGCAGTGATGGTGCAGCTTCAATAACTGGCAGGCATCACGGCGTCATTAGGCAGATTCTCGATCGTGCACCAGTAGCTAAATGGACCCACTGTGTTCTCCACTGTGAAAGCCTTGCAGCAAAAGATATGTTACCAGAGTTCCACGATGTGATGGATGTAAGTGTGAAAACCATCAACTTCATTAAAAAGAATGCTGTAAACTCCAGTTGTTTTGCTGAGCTTTGTGAGGACATGGAAGCAGATCACGTCCATCTGCTCTGCCACAGTGAGGTGACATTGAACACGACTGGTCATCAAGCTTTTGTTGGAACTGAGGAATGAGGTCTTTTCTTACAGAGAAAAAAAATCTCCTCTTGTACATTATTAGTCCACCGCTGAGCGTGCCTACCTCTGTGACATTGTTCACTGCTGAACCAGCTGAACAGCAACATGTTTTTTATTGCAGACAAAGTTGAAGCTTTCAAGAGGAAACTTGCTTTGTGGACTAAGAGGGTCCAAGAGAAGACGATGGACATGTTTCCACTTTTGTCTCACATCTTGGAAAACTCCCCTCAGGTGAAGGTCAGTGACTCTGTCGATGAATATTTCCCTGAGGATCCCAGAGAAGCACACATGTGGATTTTGGACCCATTTTCTGTTGATCCCACTGAAAATGATGTTGCTTTGCTCTCACATCTGGAATCCCAGCTTCTGGAAGTTTCCACCGACAGCACTTTAACGTTGGAGTGGGGCAAACCGGATCTGGGCTCCTTCTGGATTGCTGTCTCAAAGGAGTACCCGTCTGGCACTGAGAGCTGTGAAACTCCTTCTCCCATTCACAACTACATACCACCAAGACCAAAGCCCGAAAGAGATTCAGAGCAACAGTGGAAGCTACTCTGAGAGTGATCCTTTCCTCCACTCCACCCAGACTGGATCTGATGGTGTCTCAGGTAAAGGGGAGTTACCTGCTGTGACTCTTTGTCCATTTGTCTCAAACATAAGGAGTAACTTCTGGTTCTGCCAATGAAAAAAGGTTTACTGCTGAAGTAACTTTCAGATTCACTCACAGACTATAAGGCTACATTTTCATTTGCACTTCATTTACATTTTATAACAGCTTATTTATTTATTCAATTAATTAGAAAATAATTTTGAATGTATTTATTTTATCACCACATTATTTATCCAGTTTCTATTTCCTCTTTTTTCCTCGTCTCTTTTGCTGTGGTAAAATTAAATGATCAGTTATTTCTGTGTTATTAAGGCTGACGTCAGCCTTTCAGTTTCTTCTTGCAGTCTGACTTGCTCCATGAATTGTTTTATGTGCAGGTTCACATACACATAATAAATGAATGTCTGTGTGATTATTGCATTGTATCATGTCATCATCATTATTTGACGAGGTTTTAGCTGTCAGAATGAAGTAGATTTGATTTAGTTATTAAATATGAATCAAACCAAAAACAACATCAATGTATTGAGTACGGTGTTAATATCTGAATGGGGCCCGGCCCCTTTGTAGTGGAAAAGTTGGGCCCCGAGGTAAAACAGGTTAAGAACCCCTGCTTATAAGACACTTGAATTTTCAAATGGTCGCCATTTTCCAAGATGGCTGTCACTTCCTATACAGGAAACAGCTGTTCTACAGAGTTCCAGTCACTTGTTTAAGTTCAGAGCTTGTACTCTATTTTTTACTGTAAGAATGACAACTTTAAACATTCCTCCAGAGCTTCTTTGTTTGATTTCTAACAAAACCCTTAAACAGGAAACAAATGTATAACTACAAGAAAGCATTTGTAAAGCAGATGGATCGGGCAGGTGTTTCACTCTAACTTCACAGCTCAGAGGTGCAGCTGTTATTATCAAAAAAGGGATCCCCTTCATAGCGTCAAAAGCAGTATCAGACCCTCGTGGACGTTATGTTACAGGGAAACTTTATAACAGTCAGGTTACACTAGCAAATATTTACGCCCCTAATGTTGATGATGCAGGCTGTATTAAATCATTTATATCCTCTTTACCTAATATGGATACCCATAAACTGATAATTGGCGGCGATTTTAATTTTGTTTTGGATCCCAGTCTTGACAGACCATCACAAAGATCAGCATCTAAATCAAAATCTGTGAAAACTATCCAGGAGTTCATGAAGACATATAAACTGATAGATCCATTTAGAGCTATTTCCCCAACTCTAAGCAATTTTCATTTTTCTCCTCTGTTCATCATACTTATTCTAGAATAGACGTTTTCTTAATAGATCACAGATTTCTTACACAGACCCAAAGTTGCTTCAATTCATACAGGTAACGAGTGGGGGACAGAAAAGCTTCTTACAGAAGACGTTACAGGTCTGTGAGAGCCAGAGATTTTCCTTGTTTGAGGTGACCAAATACTTATTTTCCACCCTGATTTACCAATAAATTCTTTACAAATCCTACCATGTGGATTCATGGACTTTTTTTTTCACATTCTGTCTCTCACAGTTGAAGTGTACCTCTGGTGCAAATTACTGACCTCTGTCATCATTTTAAGTGGGGGAACTTGCACAATCGGTGGCTGACTAAATACTTTTTTGCCCCACTGGATATACACATAACATTTGTGATCAATCTGAAGTACTACTCTCACTAGATGCGGAGAAGGCGTTTGACAGGGTCGAGTGGGATTTCCTCTTCTCAACCCTGTCAAAGTTTGGCATAGGCATGTTAAGCTGCTTTACACAAAACCTAAGGCCTCGGTTAACACAAATAATATAACTTCTAGTCCTTTCCTCCTCCACCGCTCTTGAAGACCAGGGTGCCCTTTGTCCCCATTGCTATTTGCACTTGTCATAGAACCTCTCGCCATTCAATTACGCTCTGCAAAGGATTATAAAGGAATAAGGAGATTTGGTGTAGAACATAAGGTGTCCCTCTATGCAGATGATTTGTTGCTATATATCACTGACCCTACTAAATCATTGCCAAAAATTATGACAGATTTAACTGAATTTGGGAAAAATTCTGGATACAAAATTAACCTAACAAAAAGCATATTGTTTCCTATTAGTTCTTTAGAAAAATTAGACAGTGCTACATTGACTTCGTTTCCTTTTACCATCTCAAATACTTTAAAATATCTTGGAATAAATAATAATTGTATAATAAATGTAACCCGTGAATTCTCTGGCCTTTTCAAACATAATTTTATTAATTTATACCATCAAACTGAGCAGAGCTTGGAAAGACTGTCCAAACTGCCCATCTCGCTTGCTGGCCGAGTAAATATCATTAGGATGAGCACTTCACCCAAATTTTTATTTTTGTTTCAATGTAATAATAATGGCATTTATATAGCACTTTTCAGGACCCCTCAAAGCACTTTACAAAGCCACTATTCAGTCACTCTCACACACTGGTGCAGGCAAGCTACAGGTGTAGCCACAGCTGCCCTGGGGCAGACTGACAGAAGCGAGGCTGCCATATCGCACCATCGGCCCCTCTGACCATCACCAGCAGGTGAAGTGTCTTGCCCAAGGACACAACGACCGAGACTGTCCGAGCCGGGGCTCGAACCGGCAACCTTCCGATTACAAGACAAACTGCCAACTCTTGAGCCACGATCGCCAGAATAAAAAAGACATTTCTCCAAAGACCCAAGATTACAGGAGGAATGAGGTTGCCTGGCTTTCAGCTCTATTATTGGGCCTGTAACATACAGTGAATGCAAAAGTATTCGTCCCCCTTGAACTTTCCCACATTTTGTCACATTACAGCCACAAACATGAATCAATTTTATTGGACTTCCACATGAAAGACCAACACAAAGTGGTGCACACGTGAGAAGTGGAACGAAAATCAGACATGATTCCAAACAGTTTTTACAAATAAATAACTGCAAAGTGGGGTGATTCAGGTGTGTTGACCCAGGGTGAGACCTAAAACCTGCAGCACACCAACCTGCATCTTGACTTTGACTTTCTCTCACCTTTATTATTTATTTTAGAACAACACACATGTCCATGTATGAAAAGAACATTTTCAATAACATCCTTTCTTTGAGTACTTCAGTTCACCGTCCATAAATGTACTTTAATGACAATGACTGCCTTGGAGCAGCTGTTTGTATTTGTTCGGGGAAATTACATTCAAATAAATGTATTTGTCATTTCCACTGAGGTGGTGCTGTGGGTACTGCTTTCCAGCCCTCTGCTGTGGATGTTCACCATAATAAGGATTTGCTGCTGCTGCCTCAATCTCCTTTCTTTCTTAATGCTGTATTTGTTAAGTTCTTTATAGACTTTAATCGGTTTTTTAACATCTCTGGAGTAGGTTGGACTCATAGGATCCTTTTCTGTGGATAAAGCAAAATGTCCCTTTTAGACTGGTCAGATGGTGCCAACCCCACCTCTTCAACCCTGGGTGAACCGAGCTGGTTGATAACCAGCCCTGTGTGAGAGATTATCCTGACCACTAATGTTAGAGTAAGTGAATCCAGACAATGAAGACATCCTGGGTACACTGAACTGGCTTTGTAGTGTAGACCTCTGGTAAAGTAGCATGTTGTGGTGGGCGGCCATCTTTGAAGAACAGTCAATTTCTACGTGAAAGGGCCGTCTCTGCTTGTGAGTACAAGTCTTGTTTGTTCTACAGTATGTCTGTGTATTACACTTGCACTGATTACTGTGCATGTAAATATGAAACACTAGGTGGCAGCAGTGCACCGTCATTTGCAAACATCCACACAGATCTGCACCAACACAGTAAACACAAAGGGAGGAAGCCAGGCTGACAGAGTGCTGCAGACACTTTATTAGGCTTGAAAGGAGATTAACAGCAGCTTCATTATATACGAAGACAGAGCTTTTATAACTGTGCATTTATTCTGAAAGCTCATGTTCCACATTCCTCTGTTACATAATCAGGTCTGCAGAGCCATGTCTGCCTGTCTCCATGGAGAAGCCCTGCACTATGCAACAAGAGTGTACTGAGTTTACTTGAAACATCTGGAATGCATACTACATTATCCTGTTAGTACAGACATACATGTAAGACGTTGTGTGTATTTGTTGTATCGACACATATGAGATGAATCCAAGTCGTTTGCACAGAATCGGTGCCGTCCTGTTCACATGAAGAGCCTGAGGATCTTGGGCTTGAAGACCTGCATCTTGCTGGAGTCCATGCTTTTCACACTCTCCTGTGCTCCCAGGATATACTGGTGTGCCTCATCGAAGAGCTCCTTTCCAATAGCTTCCTGGACTCTGTCCCGCCACGCACTCAGCTTGGGTCTCCCCTCAAACACGTCCACGCCGGCGCCCACAGGCTGCATTGAGACAAGCACAAGAAGAGGATTCAGGTTTAGTCCCCACAGAGATCAGAACCGGTTTGTTCATCGACCTCGTTCCCAGCAGCTGTTTCAGCTCAGGAGGAGCTCTGAAAACACCGGGGATGTGTGCGACTAGTCAACAAAGTGTTGCTACGGTTACTAGTCGGTACCAGGCGAACTAGTTGTTGGACCTGTTTATATTTTAATTTAAGTATTGTTGGTGAGAAACACCATTGATCTGGATGAACTGGAAAAAGGAAATACCATTGCTAAAACCAGTGGTTCCCAAACGTTTTTTGCTGGGCCCCTCTTTGTTTCACAAGAAAAATGCCCCCCCCCCACAAAACAAAAAAACCTTCCTCCAACCACACGCCCATATTTTGCTCCACTGCTGTTTATTTCACACCTCAAACATTTAGTGAACAATTAAGCAAATACAAGTAATCTGCAGGAAGTAATAACATAAACTACTAACTCTGTCACGCTGCGTCCGCACCTACACGGGTGATTTTGAACACGCAGCTGTTTCGTCCACGTAAACGGCGTTTCAATTCACTGAAAACTGAGATTTTTAAACTCCTTTTTTGCGTTTCCGTGTGGACGAGGAATACAGAGTTCGTCACGCAGCGTCAAAGGTATGTAACTTTTTCCACGTCACGCTGTGGCCACGTTATTGTTTACATGAGATGAACTGCAGAATGGCAGATAGAGACTAAATACTGTTAATCTGACTATCTGCAGGTTTACACGCAGTTACTGTCCCTCCATTTACAAAGGCAGAGGCGTCACAGTGTGATTGTTTTACATGTGGTTGTTTTTTCCTGTGTAATAATGTTCAACATTGCATCAATACATTTTTCTCTCTGTGCAAAATGTGTTCAAAAACATAAACAGCTGTGGGATCCTGTTTGTCTGTGATTTGAACCGGGGGAACAAACTGTGTCAGGATCAGCCTGATGTTATTTGTATCCTGCTGTAACTTTACTGTATAAAGAGCAAACATCTCCAACATGTCAGGAGCAGTTAGTCATTACAACAAGTGTTTGTGAACTAAAGATCAAGAATGTGGGATCCTGTTTGTCTGTGGTTTAAACAGCCCAGCGCTGCTCCCGACGAAGGGGAACCTGCAGGGAGACCTACCTCAGCACCTGTGCAGGTGAAGCCAAAGGGCAGATTTGCTTCACCAGATTTTCTCGTCTTTGGCTAAGAATGAAGTTGGTTTGGAAACATATTCAGCGACGCTTCATCTCCTGCTTTGTGTTTGTGTGGGCGCCCCGTCAAAAACCTGTCCACGATGCTAGCAGTGTCCAAACGTTCTTTGTTTTTGTTTTGTTTTTTCCTTCATACCGCCCCCCCTGCAATGGCTCTGCCCCCCCCCGCCCCCGGACTGGAAAATACATTTAAAATGTGATTAAAGGGACAATATGCCAAAAATGCACCAACTTACAAAGAAATGACAGATGTGCACTTAATGATGGTGTGACGGAGACCTGAATGAGTTTAAGATCTCGTGTTTGCTCCTCTCATAGTGGGAACACTGATTCTGATTCCTGTTACTGCGGGTACATTTGGGCCGCTCACCTGCATGATCTCCACAATGGCGACCAGATCAGCCAGTGAAATCTGATCTCCAGCGATAAAGGGCCTGTCCTGGAGGAACTTTTCTTCAACGAGTTTCAGGGAGGAGTTCAGATCGTCCAAGGCCGCGTTCATTTTGTCCTCTGGGATTTCCACGCCCATGACCTTGGGAATCATAAGCTACAGGCACAATGGATTCAGTGTGACTGAAACAATGAGCTTAATGCTGAACACAATCTGATTCAGGAGATGAATGATGACACGGTGACTCTGGGTTTTTCTTTGAGCAAATTCCAACAAACTAGAAAAGTAGCATCTGTCCCAAAGAGGTGGAAGGAAGTAAAAGCTCGAACACGCCGGGGAGGAGACGATGTCTGAATGATGTGGATTTTAAGTCAACGGCTATGACATCGCATGACTTTAGCTTACTGGCTCAGAGCAGCTCTCTCTCTCTCTCTCTCTCTCTCTGAGCGAGCAGACCAATGAAATGGCAGTGATGAAACTTTACCACAGAGGTGCACAGTAAGAACTGCTGAACTCTCTGTTTTCCAGCAGTGGCATTTATTGCTGATCATTTTCAGTTGGCCCTCACCAGCTGGCCCAGACATGCTCAGTGACATCACTCTGCACAGTGATTTTACTTCATAACCAGACGAAAGGGTATTTCAACAAAGCTAGAACATGATGGCGATAAGATATTACTAATCTAACAGCACCTACAAAGATCAGTGAAGGGGAACGTACCCGGAGCCAGAAGATCTTGGAGCCGTGCATCCGGATGGCCGTGTGCTGCCACGACAGGTACTCATTGACACGAGCACGCTGCTGGAGGTCAGCTGGGTACCAGAAGTCGGGAGTCTTAAACTTCTCAGCCAGGTACAACATGATAGCAATGCTGCAGAGAAGACATCACTGTGACCGTCACGGCAGACCAGCGCTTCCTCAGCTCACGACTTTTTGACATAATCACCTTTCAGCCAGGCAGAAGTCTCCATCTCTGAGAGCTGGGACCTTCCTGATCAGGCTGATCTTCCCAAAGTCCTCCCCATACTGCTGGCCTGGGACCAACACACGCGCATGCACACGCACACATTTTAATAGCAGATATTTGGAAGAATCACATGATCATCGTGGACATAACCAGACAGCGTCAGGCAGTCAGTGCGGACCGACGGAGCAGCTGCTCTGCAAGCAACGGAACCCAAGTTCAAAGAAACCCTGATCTACACCCTCACAGACTCACAACTCAGACCTGTGCTCGTCCAAACCTCCTTACTGCTGCTGTGAACGGTCACACTGGCGACGTTCTTCGTGTCTGCGTGCGTGAACTCACCGTCCAGCAGAGAAAGCTTCTTGAAGTCGAAGCTGATGTTGTTCTTCTTGGCGAAAATGTACACGGAGCGGCAGGGCTGCGAGAACAGGTCCAGGTAGAGCTCCAGCGCCATAGCTGACGGTCCTGTGTCGGCTCCTTCTGAGCAGGGTGCGGACACCAAAGAGTTTAAAGCCCTCTAAGATAGTTGGCGCCCCGCCCCCTGCTGTCGTGTGCCTCACCCTGATAGTGGAGTTAATGGCGACGGTAAAAACATAAGCGTGTTTAAAAAGCACACAAAATGTGTTTAAACACACGTTTTAAAGTGTTTTCAAACACAAGGCGTGTCCAGTGAAACCAGCAGCTGCAGAGCACTGGCTGGGTTCACTCTCCTGGAAACAAATGAAAAAATAAACTGCGCTTTGAATCTACACCAGTAACTTTTACCAACAGCCTTACATGAGACGCACTTAGTATCTCAAAGCTGTGCTTGAGGTCCAATCTGTTTCTATCAAAGGTGAAGTGCATTAAGCCAATGACAAGCCTGCATTATTCCCTAATGACCACCAGGGGGCAGGAGAGCCCGGACCAACGTGCCAGAATGTTTCCTTCGGTGGGCGTTGTTGTGTCTTCACTGCTTATGAAGAAATCGCCTCGGAGTCGTCATATAGATTCTTTTATATATATATATATATATATATATATATATATATATATATATATATATATATATATATATATATATATATATATATATATATATATATATATATATATACAACAACGCATCCACGCAACTGTAAACTGCTAAGCTAGCACATGAACACACAGCCGGCGTACCTATCTACTTCCGGTGATTTCAAAATAAGAGTTCGAACATTACGTCTCCCTTTAACAAACAAAAAACGCTTCTCTGGTAGTGAGACTATAATAAGATGTAAACAATATACTTCTAGGTTTCAATATGCTATGCTGCTGTATGTGTATTCTAAACATTTTTTATTTATTTTTCAAACATTTCAACACTCTTTTTAGGTTCTGCTGTATAAGTATCTCTCTTGCTTTTTCTTTTTTTTGGGGGAAGGGGGGTTACAAATCAAGGACCTGCCTTGGCTTGATGGCACGGCCGAATCTGGTGCGAGGGCAGGATTCAGTCATTGTAGTTGGAGTGTGGTGGGGAGACCTGAGCTGTGTCCTAAAACTGCGGCTGCATCCTTCAGAGGACCCGGGCCTTCGCGGTCTACGTGGGCCTGGTCCTTCGAAGACCAAGAAGGCCAGAAGTGCAAGGCTGTGAAATGGGACGGTCTAGCCTTCAGATTTGCGTCACCGCTGTCTTGGTGGAGTTTAAAAAAACTCGACCGTCCACCAGTTCAGAAGTTTTGGCGCGAGATATGTGAAGACTTATCAAAGTGTCTGAAATGTAACATTCCAGCCTTTAGTGTGCTTGCTGGGCAACTTGGATGAGGTCACTGCAGAAATAAACACAGCTCACGTTGTTTTTACGGCCCTATGCATTGCCAAGAAAATGGTCCTCATTAACTGGAAAAATAAAAATAATCTTAATTCTAACCTATATAAAAACCATCTAATCGATCACATTAGTCTTGATACAGCCTCTGCCATCACATTTGATCAATCCCTTTGGGCTCCTTTGATCGGCTTCATCACCTAGTGGGGGTGGGGGGTCATGGTTTGGTCCTGCCTTCGCTATTGTGGTTGATGTGGGGGTAGGGATGGCCTTAGGGTGTCTGGGGAGTCCCTAGGGATGTTTTCCCTGGAGGGCCTAACCCGGGGGATGTGGCCATGCCCTGTTAGGGGCTCTGGGGGCTCTTAGATGGTGTTTTCCTTGTGGCTGCGTACAGCAGAGATGGGGGAGGGTCTGTGCTGGCAGACGTTGGTTACTGGCCTGGTAGCCTGGCTGCCCCTGGGTGGGTTCGGGACGGGCGTGGAGGCTTGGGGGTCTGGGGGTGCTCCGCCCCTGGTCTTGGGTGCTGGCTGGGCCTTGGGGGCTTGGGTCCTGACTGTTGTGTCGCCGGAGCTGTGGGCGGGGTGGGTGCAGGGGGGCTCAGCCCCAGTGCAGGGGGACCTCTGGTGCATCGGCCCAACTAGGGGGCTCTCTAACTGGTGGGGAGGTTGTTGTATCTTTGCAGGAGGTCTCCTCACTACAGGAGCTCACTCTGCAGGTGGGGGGAGAGATATAGGAGAGGTGGAGAATGAACTCAACCTGGGTGTCTATTGTCTTGTGTAGTTTGGGAGATGATTGGATGATGGGGTGGGTGCAGTTTTCTCTGGGGTGGAGTCGGGTGGGCTGCCCTGGACTCTGTGGGGCTGGTCGGTGCTGCTGCTGCGGGCCCTGGTCTGGATGGGCCTGGGCCCCCTTGCCCTGGTGGGTTCCAGAGTGTGGGGGTGCCTACTGGGGTCAGCGGGGGAGCTGGCCCCAGGGTGGGGCCGCTTGCCCCTCCCTTTCTTCCCTCCCCATCCTCAGCTGCCTCCCTATTCCCGCTCTACCACACCCACCCACACACGCAGGGCTTGGGGTGCAGGTATGTCACCAGGGTGCAGGGGAGGCACGCCCCCTCTGTCCCCTTCTGGCCGCCTGTGCCTCAATTTTATTCTGCAACCTAGACATCCACATTACTCACACTCTCACATAACACATACATATAGGGCCTTGGGGGTGGGCACGTTTTACAGCATCCAGAGGATGGTCGGTGTACTCCAACCCACCTCTGGCACTGGTGCCCTACCCTCAATTTTAAATGCATATAGACACTGAGGGTTTTCGGGAGGAGCCGTGCTGCTCTCTGATAGGAAGCAGGAACCATGCTCTCCTGAGTTTTAAATGCACTTTAGAACAGCACACAGCAACACTACATATGAGCGGGCGTAGGGAGGTTGGGTCTTAGACTCAACCTCTCTGGGTACATCTCAGGCCTTCCAAAGTACGGAGGCCTATCTCCCCTCACCACACTCCCTGCCGGTGGCTGATGCCCTCAGACGTTGGTGTGTTGGTGGTTCTTGTCGTCTGGGGCTGGGCGCTCATGTATGTACCGGCTCACTCCTGGTGGCCGACTGGCGGGCCTGGCGCCTGTGGCCCGGCTGGGCCCCTTCCGGGGGGTGGGGTGCCCTCAGGCCTCTGGCCTCTGGGCCTGAAGCTCGGTCCTCTCTGGCACAGCTGGCTGCCGGCAGAGCCCGCGGGCACGCCACTGCAACCCCCTCTGGCCTCTGCTCCGTAGCTGCGGGGTGACCTCTCATTTGGGGCTCTACTCAGCTCTTCCCAGGAGGGTGGTACGGTTCCCCCCCTTTTTGGTGGTCCTCCTCGGGTCCTCTGGATGTCTGGGGCCTGGATCTCCTCCATACCTGCTTCATGCCCTGGGGGACGGGGCTGTGGCTCCCCACACTCCCTAGCAGATCGTTAAATGGAGAAACCTTTGGAATGCAAGCATGCTGATCCACACAGGTGTGCACACAGGTGTACACACGGGTATTCACAGACGCGGACTACAGCTTTCTTGGCTGCTGCCTCAAAGCACATTGTGCGCCGTCTATCTTGCGTGCTGCACAATATCGTTTGTTATTTAGTATCTACTGATATCTACTGCTAGCTAGTTTATTGTGATGGTGCTGTTTTTATGTTGCTCTTTTTTTGTTTGCTTTCTCTTCTGTTTTTTTTCTCCATACAGGTGATCCAGGTGTTTTGTTTGTTTTTTTTTTTTTTTCTTTCTTCCCCCCTTCTCACCGTCTCTTCTCCCCTCTGGTTTTCTTTCTCTCCCTCTCTTTCTTTCATTCTTTCTCCCTGTCCTATCCCCCAGTCATGTCTGCCCCGTTTGTAGCAACCGCAAATAAAATAAATACATAATTATTATAAAGGTCAATCAAATGGACCAATATGGCAAGGCCATGATGATCCACTTGGTAAAATAAATCCGCTTGGCATCTTTCTTGGCCTTAAGACAACAATTCTGACGGCTAAAGATCCAAACGGGACAAAAAATAAATAAATAAAAAATAATAATAAACTCAGCCGTCTGCTCCTTGCTATCTAAAATATAACAGGACACTGGCGTAAACTCTCGACCATCTCACACTTCTGTTTAATCAGTTTTCTGTTTGACGTTTATTCAGCTGTGTGAATATCCCGGAGGAACCCAGATGGATTAATAACGTTTTATTTAATCTAATAATCTAATAACTTTGATCTCAGCCAAACCGATTTACTCCGGAACAAATAAAACACCGAAAAATAGGCAAACAATTACATTTTTAAGTTATCCGAGTGACTTATATATCATGTTTAACCTGAGTAGCGAAAGAGCGGGGATCTGAAAATGATGAAGCCGGGAGTCCGCTGCTCTCGCCAGCTCGAGTGACCACTGAACCCCCCGCCTTGCTATCGAGCGGGTGGCTAACAGACATCTCCGAAAACGTCGGCGCACTTTTGCAAATATGCGATGTCTTGATAAACCAAGCAGATATTTGAAATGTACACAGCTGCTTTCTCGCCTGAAAATATGTTAAAAGTTTATTTTGTTACCCAGAAAGAATAATAAGACTAATTTTAAAACTTAGTAGCAGCCGCCATTGTTGGCAACTGAAATTTGGCTGGGATATGAATTCTGGGATATGGTGGGCCACGAAGGACACACCCGACCCATCCTTCAAAAATGAAGGACGCATTTGAAGGAGTCGACGAATTGGGACAGCCTTTGTCGCCTGACTGTGACGTAATCGGTCTACAAATGGTGCCTCTGGAGGATGCAGCCGACGTTTTGGGACACAGCTCTGGTCTCTGGAACAATGTCTTGAGTGGTTTGCGTGTCATCACAAACGCCAGTTTGTGTGGGATTTCGTGGCGACGTGTCCTGGGCGCTGACGAGGTGTCGGCGATTGCGTCTTAGGAATTGACCGTCACCTGTTTTGATGTGATAGCTGCGTGGGGTCTCTGCTGGTTTGACAATAGTGGCTGGCTGCCATGTCCCATCTTCTTGTTGGTAGCGTATTAGTGCTCCAGCCTGCAGTGTCGGCAGGGGTCGGGCGGATGTGTCATAATGTCTTTTCTGACGCAGTTGACATTCCTCTCGTCTTTCTTGCACAAGGCTTTGTGGGGTGACCTGAGGGCGGAGCTGTGTAGTTGTTGAGGGCAAAACGGAGTGCAATCTACGGCTCATGAGGATTTGGGCTGGGGATTTAAGGCCATCAACAGGTGTGTTCCTGTACTCCAGCAAGCTCAAGTAGGGATCCATCCTGTCCTGTTTTGCTTTTGTCAGAATACGTTGTGCAGTTTGGACAGTCTTTTCAGCTAAGCCGTTGCTCTGGGGGTAACGTGGGCTTGATGTAATATGCTGGAATCCCCAGTACTCTGCAAAACGTCTCAACTCTTGTGAGCTGTAACATGGTCCGTTGTCGCTTATGACTTTCTTCGGAATGCCATGTGTGGAGAGTGTGGCTTTCATCTTGTGAATCACAGCTGCTGTGGTGATGTGGTGAGGAGTGATGAGAGGCGCGAGTGGTAACATCTAGGAGGAGCTTCTGTCTGTGTTCACACAGCAGAACCAAGCACAAATGGAGCTGGAGTCTTTAAAGAGCAGCCCCACCGCTGGCTGATGGTCAGAGCATCTGCCTGAAGTGAAGGCATTTCAGGATTGAGATGTGAATGTACTGAAGAGCGATGAGTGTTGAAAAGCTGATTTGCACATGTGCAGAGCAGGGAGGGTGGATGTACTGGACACAGGATGATGAAGATGGAGCAGCCAGGCCGGGGGAAAGAGGAAGACCTCAGAGGAGGTTCATGGATGTAGGGGTGTTGGTGTCACACAGGGGGATGCTGGGAGAGGCTGAGACAGAGGCTCCTAAACCGACCAGCTGAACGTCTGAAAAATCACCCGAGATCCTAACTTTGTTCCTCGTTAACTTTTATTATGGCCCTAACCAAAGATCAGTCACGTCTCCACTGATAACTGGTGACCTGCGTGATTACGTTTTTGTCCTGTTCTGGCTGCATTAAAAGTCAGTGTTTCCTGCTCATACACTGTGACGTTTAATATCAGGGGCTCTCTGCAGGTTCGTCTCACAGCTGCTGTGAGCCAGATGATTCAGGGAGTTCAGTCCAACGGGGAGTCCTCGTGCTCCATCTCTCTGCTCTCTGAGCTGCAGAGCACTGGGTGAAAGGTCATCTGAGCATTTACATAACTCAGAGCTATGCTCCTGTTGTTGCCCTTTCAGGGACAGATGAGGGTCAGTAACCTCCTATGACAAACACTTGCTAGCATGGACTGCCTTCATAAATGTACCCGTGTTCACTCAGCTGGTGAAGTCTTACAGCTCATCATTGTGTTAGTCAGGCCAAAGCAGCTTGTTTGGAACATCCAGTTATTCTCTAACCCAGATTCTAGAGACTAAACCCTTCACACTGATGTTCATCACTTAGATTAAACTCACCTTTTCCAGTACATTTCCAACTGTAGGATTGAGTATTACTGCAAATGGAGACGGTCCTCTACCTCAGCCAACACAGGAGCTTTCCTCTGCTCTCACACATAAAGACGTGTTGCTCAGTAAGGACGAGGCATTTAGCCATGTCTTCTTTAGATAAGGAATATTAACACATTTAGGATACACATGTAAAAAGTGGCACCTTTCTCACTGATGTGTGTGAGCCAGGAGCTACGAGCTGTACGTCGCACTTCTTTAACGACTGAAATCACCAATGTGCAAAGATGCACATCGAACCTTCAACATCATGCACTCCACACTGTATATAAATGCCACTTGTTTTGCACATATTCAACTCTGTATATTTTATATATTTTATTATTATTATTATTATTATTTTATTTTATTTTTTTACTATTTAATTTGTAAAAATGTGTATACACACACACACACACACACACACACACACACACACACACACACACACGTAGGAAAATATTTAGTATACACATCCAGAAATGCATATACTATTATATATTGTACATATATTTATTAGTTTCAGGTTGGCCATTCTTGTATTTTGCTCGTTTGTGTTGTTGTGTTTGCACATCTCTGTTGCTTGTGGGGCTCGCACACAAGAATTTCACTCACATGTGCTGTGCCAGTGTGCCTGCACATGTGATGTGACAATAAAAAGTGATTTGATTTGATTTGATTTGAACCTGCTGAACACACGAAACAATGAACATTTTCAGGTGAAGCTGAGCTTTGAGAATCTGGCAGCAGATGTATAACGTGCAGTGATGGCTCACACGTGTCTGCTAACATGTGAAAGAAGGCAAACACACACACACATAAGTGAACTGTGTTTATTTCATCCACATCACAGTAACATTGTTTCCAGAGGAGCCCTCTGCTACATCAAAACTCAAACTTTAGAGCTCTTTCTCTGTGCGCTTCTTCGTAACAAGTATAGAAACCAAGCGAATGTAACAGTCGCAGAGCTTGGGTTTGGTTCAGACAGCAGAAATGATCATGGTGTGAAAATGAAGCAAGTGACCTTTAAACGACTGTGCAGAGGGGGCGGGTGCTGATGTGGTACAGCCGGTCGTTCAGGGAGGCGAGCCTTCACAGGAAGCTCATGACGGTTCCCTTTTTCCCCACTTGGTGAGGCTCCAGCGCGTTGAACACAATCACAATCCTGCCAATCAAACACAGCAGTCAGTCTGCACATCCACATGAGAGCAGCACACTCATCGCTGACAGCAGCACTAATGCTTACTGTGTTTAAACCATCATCCCAGACAGAAGACTGGCCCTGGAAGCAATCTTTCTACCAAATCAGTTCTCTACATCATCCTAATGGGAAATGCTCCACATGTGTCCAGATGATCTGCAACAACAGGAGGAAGAAGCACAAACACAGCACATCGAACACCTCTGCACCAGTGTTGTGGAGCACGGTGGTGCAGAGGTGAGGATTTGGGCTTGTTTTCTGATTGTTGCGAGTGCTCTTGCTCTTGACGAAGGCGGTCGCACTTTTCTCCTCTCCCTTAGCTTCCCTGCTTAGCCTCTTGTGTCCTTGTCTAGTCTCGTGTTTTTTTGTATTACTTTTTATTACTTTTCCGTGGAACACTCTCACAGTCTGTTCTCTAAAACCTAAAAGAGAATTATGGGTTGGATCAACTGGTCCCTGAATGCAATTGACACCCCTTTCTCAACGAGAAGTCTGGGCTCGGGTGAGCCTGAGTGCTGAAGATATCTACCTATTCAGAACCATGGTAACAGGGTTCTTGCTGATCGGAGCTGGCTTGGCCCTGACTTATCGAAGAATTAAGAAAGCGGAACCGGCTGTTCAAACCCCCACAAGGCTGCCCGCTGGGATTGGAACGATGGAAGAGGCGTGAGTTTCTCAAAATGGGCTCATTGAACGCAGCATGGATAAGATCTTGGAGAAGCTTACGGCTGCTGTGAATACTCAGAATAAGACTTCTGAGTGCAAATTGGATGACATCTCGAGGAGGCCCACTGTTGTGAGTTCTCAGAATCGGCTCTTTGAGCACAAGAATGACAACATCACAGAACGTAAGTATGGCGAAGCTCGCGGCTCTCCAACGGGAGATTGAGAGACCAGTGTTGGACTGTAGAACTGCTTTGAAATTCATATGAGCTGTTCGCACTAAAGTAAAAAGCACCATCACTTCATGCGGATACCCTCTCGGCGCCAGCTGCAGTCGCAAGGCTGGAGCTGAACAACAACACCCTGATAACGACTGTGTTTAGTCTGTTCTTCCCATTCCATGCAAGGCCACCTGGGTTGGCTGGAAGACTGTTTACTGAGCCTGGCAGGGCGAAGGACACTGTCTCAGCTGAACTCTGGACACGCCCACACATACATATACACTGATATGCACACACTCATCCTCCCTCCCTTTCCAAACGCCTTCGATGCTTGTTGCCTCCTGGGAACACGGCGGGTCTGAGCCCGCGCTGGATGGTAGCGCTGGGCAGGATGGCTGCTGTGTTTGCTTCGGATTACTCCTCACCCCCCACCCGACCCTGTGGCTGGTCACGTGCTCCATAATGTTGTACTGTGGACATTTATGTGCTTCTTTGTGCAGAGGAGTTTTGTTGTTTCCTGTTCTCATGCTGTCCTCCCAGGAGCCCGGCATGAGTAGAGGTCTCTTTTTTTCCTCTTGTACTTTCCCATTGTAGTGTATATTTCAGTGTTTTTCTGTAACGCTACCGATCTCTGACCTGTATCCCCATGTGATGTCTGTGCTATGTATGTATGGACGGGAGGGGGGTCCTATTTCACTACAGGGCAACCTGCACCCGGCGAATAAAGCCTTGATTGATTGATTGACTGACAGGTCAGCTCTTTCCCCCTCTGTTTCTTGTTTGAACCAGTGGAAACACTTCAGATCTCTGCGTCCCGCTTAGACGTTTCACTAATGTCATTCAGACTTTATCCTGGTCTCTCTTACAGAGACAGCAGGCTGTTGGCTTACACTGATTCTGAATCACTACTAGGGTGCGTATCTTTGATGAATCCAACTGTAACTTTGTGTGGATACAGACCGAGTACATGTCCACACAAGTGTAAGTGAATGAGGCCCAGTGAGCCCCACTACAGCAGCATGGTCAGAGTCCAAACCTCGTAGCAGAGCTGTGTGTGAACAAATAGCTACAAATCTCCATGAATCCAAGGAAGGATGTAAATAAGAGGCACGTTCCTCCACAACAGAGACGTCAACTTAGCTACTGACTCACAGGGTGTCCTCAGTCGCTCCCAGAGACTGTGCTCTCTGCAGAGACGCGAGTCCCTGATGCAAAGGTTTTACAATGCACAGCATTTTCACTTTCCTTCTGCTTGATATGGTTCCAACCTTTCCTGTGACTTTGCTCCTTGACACTCTTAACCCGTCGCACCAGCAGATGAAGCCTGCCACGTGTTCCTGACTGTTCCTTCCCATCCCTACACACCCCCATCCTGGATCCTGGACACCTTTGAAGGTTTATCTCCAAGGCCGAGGTCAGCTGGCAGGTCTAGGCCCAGCGCTGGATTAATAGCTGCAGGGCAAGATGGCTGTGTCTACATCGGCTCACCTCTCACCCCCTTACCCACCCCCATTGCTTGTCATGTGGTTTATGGTGTTGTGATGTGGAGATGTTTAGTTGAAGCCGGCTGCCATTCTTTACAGTTTCACTGCATCTGAAAGGTTTCTTAAGTTCTACCTGCCAGCATAGTGATTTTTCCTAGTGTCACCTTGGAGGTGGTAAATGGACTGATTCTTATAACGTGCTTTTCTACTCTCCTGGAGAACTCAAAGCATTTTATACAACATGCAACATTCACACAAGCACTTCCTGCTATGCTTTCCAGTGCTTTCTAGCTGACATTCACACACATTCGTACTCCGATGGATGGTTAGTATCTTGCCCAAGGATATTTGGTATGCAAGTGTGCAAAAAACCAAAACAACCACAGAACAGAATGATAAAGACACACAACAGTGCAGTAGAAAAGTGCAACAATGACAGGGGGTGGTGCAAAAGTCTGAGCATTGTGCAAATAGTAGCTTGATGTATGAAGGTAGGTGTGTGTGTGTGTGTGTGTGCGTGAGATTGTGCAGATAAATAAAACAAATAAGCAGAGTATTTCTGGCTCTTCTGTGAAATCATTATGAGTGAAAGCAGGTAAAACATCAGCATTATAACAACAGCGTGGACTCTGGCCACATACCCACTCTTACTGTTTCCTTATGTCAGGGGTGGGGAACTCCAGGCCTCAAG
Organism: Mchenga conophoros; assembly: GCF_057382185.1. NCBI lineage: Eukaryota > Metazoa > Chordata > Actinopteri > Cichliformes > Cichlidae > Mchenga > Mchenga conophoros. Next base: position 1,212,482 of record NC_140531.1, on the reverse strand, counting down.
GGCCGCTGTCCTGAACGTGTTTTAAAGTTCGCTTGGTAATGAACTAATCGTATGATTCAGGTGTGTTGACCCAGGGTGAGACCTAAAACCTGCAGCACACCAACCTGCATCTTGACTTTGACTTTCTCTCACCTTTATTATTTATTTTAGAACAACACACATGTCCATGTATGAAAAGAACATTTTCAATAACATCCTTTCTTTGAGTACTTCAGTTCACCGTCCATAAATGTACTTTAATGACAATGACTGCCTTGGAGCAGCTGTTTGTATTTGTTCGGGGAAATTACATTCAAATAAATGTATTTGTCATTTCCACTGAGGTGGTGCTGTGGGTACTGCTTTCCAGCCCTCTGCTGTGGATGTTCACCATAATAAGGATTTGCTGCTGCTGCCTCAATCTCCTTTCTTTCTTAATGCTGTATTTGTTAAGTTCTTTATAGACTTTAATCGGTTTTTTAACATCTCTGGAGTAGGTTGGACTCATAGGATCCTTTTCTGTGGATAAAGCAAAATGTCCCTTTTAGACTGGTCAGATGGTGCCAACCCCACCTCTTCAACCCTGGGTGAACCGAGCTGGTTGATAACCAGCCCTGTGTGAGAGATTATCCTGACCACTAATGTTAGAGTAAGTGAATCCAGACAATGAAGACATCCTGGGTACACTGAACTGGCTTTGTAGTGTAGACCTCTGGTAAAGTAGCATGTTGTGGTGGGCGGCCATCTTTGAAGAACAGTCAATTTCTACGTGAAAGGGCCGTCTCTGCTTGTGAGTACAAGTCTTGTTTGTTCTACAGTATGTCTGTGTATTACACTTGCACTGATTACTGTGCATGTAAATATGAAACACTAGGTGGCAGCAGTGCACCGTCATTTGCAAACATCCACACAGATCTGCACCAACACAGTAAACACAAAGGGAGGAAGCCAGGCTGACAGAGTGCTGCAGACACTTTATTAGGCTTGAAAGAAGATTAACAGCAGCTTCATTATATACGAAGACAGAGCTTTTATAACTGTGCATTTATTCTGAAAGCTCATGTTCCACATTCCTCTGTTACATAATCAGGTCTGCAGAGCCATGTCTGCCTGTCTCCATGGAGAAGCCCTGCACTATGCAACAAGAGTGTACTGAGTTTACTTGAAACATCTGGAATGCATACTACATTATCCTGTTAGTACAGACATACATGTAAGACGTTGTGTGTATTTGTTGTATCGACACATATGAGATGAATCCAAGTCGTTTGCACAGAATCGGTGCCGTCCTGTTCACATGAAGAGCCTGAGGATCTTGGGCTTGAAGACCTGCATCTTGCTGGAGTCCATGCTTTTCACACTCTCCTGTGCTCCCAGGATATACTGGTGTGCCTCATCGAAGAGCTCCTTTCCAATAGCTTCCTGGACTCTGTCCCGCCACGCACTCAGCTTGGGTCTCCCCTCAAACACGTCCACGCCGGCGCCCACAGGCTGCATTGAGACAAGCACAAGAAGAGGATTCAGGTTTAGTCCCCACAGAGATCAGAACCGGTTTGTTCATCGACCTCGTTCCCAGCAGCTGTTTCAGCTCAGGAGGAGCTCTGAAAACACCGGGGATGTGTGCGACTAGTCAACAAAGTGTTGCTACGGTTACTAGTCGGTACCAGGCGAACTAGTTGTTGGACCTGTTTATATTTTAATTTAAGTATTGTTGGTGAGAAACACCATTGATCTGGATGAACTGGAAAAAGGAAATACCATTGCTAAAACCAGTGGTTCCCAAACGTTTTTTGCTGGGCCCCCCTTTGTTTCACAAGAAAAATGCCCCCCCCCCACAAAACAAAAAAACCTTCCTCCAACCACACGCCCATATTTTGCTCCATTGCTGTTTATTTCACACCTCAAACATTTAGTGAACAATTAAGCAAATACAAGTAATCTGCAGGAAGTAATAAAATAAACTACTAACTCTGTCACGCTGCGTCCGCACCTACACGGGTGATTTTGAACACGCAGCTGTTTCGCCCACTTAAATGGCGTTTCAAATCACTGAAAACTGAGATTTTTAAACTCCTTTTTTGCGTTTCCGTGTGGACGAGGAATACAGAGTTCATCACGCAGCGTCAAAGGTATGTAACTTTTTCCACGTCACGCTGTGGCCACGTTATTGTTTACATGAGATGAACTGCAGAATGGCAGATAGTCAGATTAACAGTTTTATATAATTCCCCAACAGCTTGTGTCAGAACAAATGACCAAACATCCTCCAGCTTCTGTCTCCTGAGGGGCACCAGGCAGGGATGCCCACTCTCCCCTTCACTGTTTGCAATTTTTATTGAGCCACTAGCAGCAGCAATTAGACAGAATTCAGTAATTAAGGGCATAAAATGTAAGAATATAGAACATAAAATCAGCCTTTATGCAGATGATGTGTTACTTTTTCGCCAAAATTCACAAACCAATCTCTCTGGGGTGATTGCATTGATAAATTCTTTCTCAAGTGTCTCAGATTATTCAATTAACTGGTCAAAATCTACAGTCCTTCCGATTAATTGCTCCTTGCATAATTCTTCTTCTACACCACTGCAATCGGGAAATATAAAATATTTAGCTATTAATGTTTCTCCTAAGCTTTCAGAATTAACTAAATTAAACCACATCCCACTTTTAAAGACAGTAGAAGGCGATCTGACTAGATGGAAATCTCTACCCATATCACTCATGGGAAGGGTCGCCACTATAAAAATGATTGTCTTACCAAAAATAAACTATTTATTGTCAATGATCCCAAATAAGCCATCACAAGATTGGTTCAGATCTCTAGACTCGTATATGTCTAAATTCCTTTGGAAACATAAACATAAACCCCCACATTAATCCAATACAAAATATTACATAGAGTGCACTATACATCATAGGATGTTCAAGATGGGCTATACGCCTTCCAACAACTGCTCACACTGCACAGCAAATACACCGGACAATTACATCCATGTTCTTTGGTTCTGTCCACCAGTGCAAAAGTTTTGGCGCGAGATATGTGAAGACTTATCAAAGTGTCTGAAATGTAACATTCCAGCCTTTAGTGTGCATGCTGGGCAACTTGGATGAGGTCACTGCAGAAATAAACACAGCTCACGTTGTTTTTACGGCCCTATGCATTGCCAAGAAAATGGTCCTCATTAACTGGAAAAATAAAAATAATCTTAATTCTAACCAATATAAAAACCATCTAATCGATCACATTAGTCTTGATACAGCCTCTGCCATCACATTTGATCAATCCCTTTGGGCTCCTTTGATCGGCTTCATCACCTAGTGGGGGTGGGGGGTCATGGTTTGGTCCTGCCTTCGCTATTGTGGTTGATGTGGGGGTAGGGATGGCCTTAGGGCGTCTGGGGAGTCCCAAGGGATGTTTTCCCTGGAGGTCCTAAGCCAGGGGATGTGGCCATGCCCTGTTAGGGGCTCTGGGGGCTCTTAGATGGTGTTTTCCTTGTGGCTGCATACAGCAGAGATGGGGGAGGGTCTGTGCTGGCAGACGTTGGTTACTGGCCTGGTAGCCTGGCTGCCCCTGGGTGGGTTCGGGATGGGCGTGGAGGCTTGGGGGTCTGGGGGTGCTCCGCCCCCGGTCTGGGGTGCTGGCTGGGCCTTGGGTCCTGGCTGGGCCTTGGGTCCTGGCTGTTGTGTCGCCGGAGCTGTGGGCGGGTGGGTGCAGGGGGGCTCAGCCCCAGTGCAGGGGGACCTCTGGTGCATCGGCCCAACTAGGGGGCTCTCTAACTGGTGGGGAGGTTGTTGTATCTTTGCAGGTGGTCTCCTCACTACAGGAGCTCACTCTGCAGGTGGGGGAGAGATATAGGAGAGGTGGAGAATGAACTCAACCTGGGTGTCTATTGTCTAGAGCCTTTCAGTCTGTTGCACCAAGGCTGTGGAACAGTTTACCACTACAATTACGTTTGCTTGACTCTGTGGATTCTTTTAAAAAAACAGTTAAAAACTCTTCTGTTCAAACAAGCCTTTTGTTGATCTACATATTTTATTTTATTTTTTACATTATTTACATTTGATCTTTTACATTGTATATAATGTCTATTGATTTTATTGTTTATTTTAATATTTTAATATTTGTGTACAGCGCTTTGTGATTGCCTGTCTGCGAAAAGCGCTTAATAAATAAAGTTTACTTACTTACTTACTTACTTACTTGTGTACAGGGATTAGGCAAATGAGTATTTTGTCCACATCATCCTCTCCATGCATGTTGTCTTACTCCAAGCTGTATAGGCTACTACCAATTAAGCATATTAGGTGATGTGCATCTCTGTAATGAGAAGGGGTGTGGTCTAATGACATCAACACCCTATATCAGGTGTGCATAATTATTAGGCAACGTCCTTTCCTTTGGCAAAATGGGTCAAAAGAAGGACTTGACAGGCTCAGAAAAGTCAAAAATAGTGAGATATCTTGCAGAGGGATGCAGCAGTCTCAAAATTGCAAAGCTTCTGAAGCGTGATCATCGAACAATCAAGCGTTTCATTCAAAATAGTCAACAAGGTCGCAAGAAGCGTGTGGAAAAACCAAGGTGCAAAATAACTGCCCATGAACTGAGAAAAGTCAAGCGTGCAGCTGCCAAGATGCCACTTGCCACCAGTTTGGCCATATTTCAGAGCTGCAACATCACTGGAGTGCCCAAAAGCACAAGGTGTGCAATACTCAGAGACATGGCCAAGGTAAGAAAGGCTGAAAGACGACCACCACTGGTTTACTATTCAAAGTCTCGTCTGTCTGAGATTTACCCACAAGTGATGGATCAGTGTGAGAGATGTCATGCCACCCCATGTGACCTAGGCCATATGTTCTTTCTGTGCCCAAGACTCCATGGCTTCTGGAGTCAGTATTCAGTTATTCTTTCCAAGGCTCTTGGGACCCAAATCTGCATGGACCCTTTTCTAGCTGTTTTTGGGCTTCCAGTCAACACTGGTCTAACCGACCCTACACACTTCAAAATTTTAGCCTTTACATCACTTTTGGCTAGACGTTGCATCTTACTCCTTTGGAAATCTTCATAGCCACCTTCAGTTTCTTTTTGGTTTAGAGATGTGATGTCATTTCTTAAATTGCAAAAGATAGGCCTTGTGGCGAAGGGCAAATACAGAGAATTTTATCGTATCTGGGGCCCCTTTGTAGACTATTGCAAGTCATTACACGCTCTACCAGCTGATTAATATATCTCTATCCCCCCTTCTTTTTTTTTTTTTTTTTTTTTGTGTGTTTTGGGGTTTGTTGTTTGTGTTTGTTTTGGGTTTCTTATTAGGTTTTATTTTGTTTGTTTATTTAAGCCTGTGTGTGTGTGTTATCGTATCTGTTCATGTAAGAAAAACTAAAAAATATGTGAGGGGAACAGATTGTATTGTCATTGTAAACCACTGTACACTTGTCTCTCAATAAAAATATGAAAAGAAAAAAAAAAAAAAAAAAAAAGACGACCACCACTGAACAAGACACACAAGCTGAAACGTCAAGACTGGGCCAAGAAATATCTCAAGACTGGTTTTTCTAAGGTTTTATGGACTGATGAAATGAGAGTGAGTCTTGATGGGCCAGATGGATGGGCCCGTGGCTGGATTGGTAAAGGGCAGAGAGCTCCAGTCCCACTCAGACGCCAGCAAGGTGGAGGTGGAGTACTGGTTTGGGCTGGTATCATCAAAGATGAGCTTGTGAGACCTTTTCGGGTTGAGGATGGAGTCAATGGTGAACAGATCAAAACACTGACAGAATCCATGGATGGCAGGCTTTTGAGTGTCCTTGCAAAGAAAGGTGGCTATATTGGTCGCTGATTTGTTTTTGTTTTGTTTTTGAATGTCAGAAATGTATATTTGTGAATGTGGAGATGTTATATTGGTTTCACTGGTAAAAATAAATAATTGAAATGGGTATATATTTGTTTTTTGTTAAGTTGCCTAATAATTATGCACAGTAATAGTCACCTGCACACACAGATATCCCCCTAAAATAGCTAAAACTAAAAACAAACTAAAAACTACTTCCAAAAACATTCAGCTTTGATATTAATGAGTTTTTTGGGTTCGTTGAGAACATGGTTGTTGTTCAATAATAACATTATTCCTCAAAAATACAACTTGCCTAATAATTCTGCACTCCCTGTAGTTTGGGAGATGATTGGATGATGGGGTGGGTGCAGTTTTCTCTGGGGTGGAGTCGGGTGGGCTGCCCCGGACTCTGTGGGGCTGGTCGGTGCTGCTGCTGCGGGCCCTGGTCTGAATGGGCCTGGGCCCCCTTGCCCTGGTGGGTTCGAGAGTGTGGGGGTGCATACTGGGTTCAGTGGGGGAGCTGGCCCCAGGGAGGGGCCGCTTGCCCCTCCCTTTCTTCCCTCCCCATCCTCAGCTGCCTCCCTATTCCCGCTCTACCACACCCACCCACACACGCAGGGCTTGGGGTGCAGGTATGTCACCAGGGTGCAGGGGAGGCACGCCCCCTCTGTCCCCTTCTGGCCGCCTGTGCCTCAATTTTATTCTGCAACCTAGACATCCACATTACTCACACTCTCACATAACACATACGTATAGGGCCTTGGGGGTGGGCACGTTTTACAGCATCCAGAGGATGGTCGGTGTACTCCAACCCACCTCTGGCGCTGGTGCCCTACCCTCAATTTTAAATGCATATAGACACTGAGGGTTTTCGGGAGGACCTGTGCTGCTCTCTGATAGGAAGCAGGAACCATGCTCTCCTGAGTTTTAAATGCACTTTAGAACAGCACACAGCAACACTACATATGAGCGGGCGTAGGGAGGTTGGGTCTTAGACTCAACCTCTCTGGGTACATCTCAGGCCTTCCAAAGTACGGAGGCCTATCTCCCCTCACCACACTCCCTGCCGGTGGCTGATGCCCTCAGACGTTGGTGTGTTGGTGGTTCTTGTCGTCTGGGGCTGGGCGCTCATGTATGTACCGGCTCACTCCTGGTGGCCGATTGGCGGGGCCGGGCGCCTGTGGCCCGGCTGAGCCCCTTCCGGGGGGTGGGGTGCCCTCAGGCCTCTGGGCCTGAAGCTCGGTCCTCTCTGGCACAGCTGGCTGCCGGCAGAGCCCGCGGGCACGCCACTGCAACCCCCTCTGGCCTCTGCTCCGTAGCTGCGGGGTGACCTCTCATTTGGGGCTCTACTCAGCTCTTCCCAGGAGGGTGGCACGGTTCCCCCCCTTTTTGGTGGTCCTCCTCGGGTCCTCTGGATGTCTGGGGCCTGGATCTCCTCCATACCTGCTTCATGCCCTGGGAGACGGGGCTATGACTCCCCACACTCCCTAGCAGATCGTTAAATGGAGAAACCTTTGGAATACAAGCATGCTGATCCACACAGGTGTGCACACAGGTGTACACACGGGTGTTCACAGACGCGGACTACAGCTTTCTTGGCTGCTGCCTCAAAGCACATTGTGCGCCGTCTATCTTGCGTGCTGCACAATATCGTTTATTATTTAGTATCTACTGATATCTACTGCTAGCTAGTTTATTGTGATGGTGCTGTTTTTATGTTGCTCTTTTTTTGTTTGCTTTCTCTTCTGTTTTTTTTCCTTCTCCATACAGGTGATCCAGGTGTTTTGTTTTCCTTTCTTTCTTCCCCCCTTTCTCTCCCTCTCTTTCTTTCATTCTTTCTCCCTGTCCTATCCCCCAGTCATGTCTGTCTCGTTTGTAGCAACCGAAAGTAAAATAAAATAAATACATAATTATAATAAAGGTCAATCAAATGGACCAATATGGCAAGGCCATGATGATCCACTTGGTAAAATAAATCTGCTTGGCATCTTTCTTGGCCTTAAGACAACAATTCTGACGGCTAAAGATCCAAACAGGACACAAAAAGAAAAAAAAATGTTGTGGTTCCCAAACTTTTTTTGCTGGGCCCCCCTTTGTTTCACAAGAAAAATGCCCCCCCCCCCACAAAACAAAAAAACCTTCCTCCAACCACACGCCCATATTTTGCTCCACTGCTGTTTATTTCACACCTCAAACATTTAGTGAACAATTAAGCAAATACAAGTAATCTGCAGGAAGTAATAACATAAACTACTAACTCTGTCACGCTGCGTCCGCACCTACACGGGTGATTTTGAACACGCAGCTGTTTCGTCCACGTAAACGGCGTTTCAATTCACTGAAAACTGAGATTTTTAAACTCCTTTTTTGCGTTTACGTGTGGACGAGGAATACAGAGTTCATCACGCAGCGTCAAAGGTATGTAACTTTTTCCACGTCACGCTGTGGCCACGTTATTGTTTACATGAGATGAACTGCAGAATGGCAGATAGTCAGATCAACAGTATTTTCTCTCTATCTGCAGGTTTACACGCTTACATATAAACACGCAGTTACTGTCCCTCTATTTACAAAGGCAGAGGCGTCACAGTGTGATTATTTTACGTGTAGTTTTTTCCTGTGTACTGATAGTCACTGCTCACCTAATGCGGAGTTTTTAATGGTCAAATGCAGACCTTATTATCTCCCCAGAGAATTCACTTCGATCATACTCACTGCCGTGTATATACCCCCCGACGCTAATGCTAGGTTGGCCATGAAAGAACTTTCTGCAGCCATTAACAAACACCAGAATAAACACCCCGAGGCTGCTTTTATTGTTGCTGGCGACCTCAACCACACCAACTTAAAGACAGTCCTCCCCAGATTCCACCAACATGTCTCCTGCCACACCAGAGGAGACAAGACTTTAGACCATGTGTATTCCAACCTGGCTGGAGCCTACAAAGCCACACCCCTCCCCCACATTGGACAATCGGACCATCTCTCCCTGTTCCTCACACCTCGGTATTCACCACTCATCCAACGTGTGAAACCTGCTGTGAGGACAATTAAAGTGTGGCCAGAGGGGACAGACGCAGTGCTCCAGGACAGATTTAAAAACACAGACTGGAATATGTTCACCCACACAGACCTGGACCAGTACGCCTCATCTGTACTGGATTACATCTCCGAAACCACAGACAGTGTCACCACCCAGAAACGGATCACCATGTACCCCAACCAGAAGCCTTGGATGAACCGGGATGTTCGTCTCCTCCTGAAGGCCCGCAACACTGCCTTTAGGTCAGGAGATGCACACGCCTACAGCACAGCCAGGGCTAATCTAAAGAAGGGCATCAAAAAAGCCAAACACCATTACAAAAAGAAGGTAGAAGAACACTTCTCCAACTCCAACCCCCGACGCATGTGGCAAAGACTCCAGACCATTACAGACTACAGGACCACCAAACCCTCCCCCGCATCCTCTGATGTCTCCTTCCTCAACGAGCTCAACAACTTTTATGCTCGTTTTGAGCGAGGGAACCCCACAACCACAACCAAAGCAGACTTGACGCCAGACCACCAACCTCTGACTCTCTCCCCCACCGAGGTAGGAGTGGTGCTGAGCAGGATCAATGTCCACAAGGCTGCAGGCCCTGATGGCATCCCCGGGCGTGTTCTCAGAGCGTGTTCTGGGGAGCTTGCAGGAGTGCTCACAGACATATTCAATCTGTCCTTGGCCCACGCTGTGGTACCGGCCTGCTTCAAATCCACCTCCATCGTCCCGATACCCAAAAACTCCAACCCATCTAGCCTCAATGATTACCGCCCAGTAGCACTCACCCCCATCATCACTAAGTGCTTAGAGCAGCTGGTCCTAGCACACTTCAAATCCTGTCTCCCCCCCACCCTGGACCCCCACCAATTCGCATACCGCCAGAACAGGAGCACAGAGGATGCAGTCTCCATCGCACTGCACTCTGTCCTCTCACACCTGGACAACAACAACAACTTCAGTTCAGCATTCAATACAATTCACCCCTTACAACTCATCAGGAAACTGACAGACCTGGGCATCAGTTCCCTCATCTGCAAATGGTTACTGGACTTCCTGACCAACCGGCCCCAACATGTCCGGCTGGATAACCACTGCTCATCTACCATCACAATGAACACCGGTGTACCACAAGGCTGTGTGATGAGCCCTTTCCTCTACTCCCTCTTCACCCACGACTGCAGACCTGCTGATGGTTCCAACACCATCATTAAGTTTGCAGATGACACCACGGTGATTGGCCTCATCAGTGACAACGATGAGGCCGCCTACAGGGAGGAGGTGGATCGTCTGGCTGAGTGGTGCGACAGAAACAACCTGCTGCTTAACACCGAGAAGACCAAGGAGCTCATCGTGGACTACAGGAGGAATGCTGACCCACATCCACCCATCCACATTAAGGGGATGGCTGTGGAGCGTGTGAGCAGCTTCAAGTTCCTGGGAGTCCACATCTCCGAGGATCTCACCTGGACGACCAACTGCTCCAAGCTGGTCAAGAAGGCTCACCAGCGCCTCTTCTTCTTGAGGACTCTGAGGAAGAACCACCTGTCCTCAGACATCCTGGTGAACTTCTATCGCTGCACCATCGAGAGCATCCTGACCAACTGTATAACAGTCTGGTACGGGAACTGCTCTGCCTCGGACCGGAAGGCGTTGCAGAGGGTCGTGAAAACTGCCCAGCGCATCGCCGGAGCACCACTTCCTGCCATAAAAGACATCTACAGGAAGCGGTGTCTGAAAAGGGCTGGGAAAATCATCAAAGACCCCAGTCACCCATCACATGGACTCTTCACCCTCCTGCCCTCTGGGAGGCGCTACAGGAGCCTCCGGACTAAGACCACCAGGTACCGGAACAGCTTCTTCCCCACAGCTGTCAGACTCCTGAACTCTGCCTCCTGACATCTGACCCACGTTAAACTCATGGACTGAACACACACACACCCACAATGGACAACTGTACCCTCAAACACACAATAATAACATGGACTGAACCACCACTCACAACCACTAGCACTTTATATAGCCTCTGTAGAAACTATCTACACCCTCACTTATCTTAACTGCACTACTGTATAGCTCTGTGTAAATAATCATTCTGTACATTCAATAATCTTTAATCCTACAACTGTTTACAACTTGCATAGTTCCCATTTCTGTATAGCTGTATATCTCAGATTTCTGTAAAGTTATTTATTTCATATTCTGTATAGTTTTTCATATTTATATCCTGTTCATATCCTGTACATAGCTTGTACTCACTACAGCCTGTACATACTTATAGTTATAGAATATTCACAACATACTTACAAGTGTTTGTGAACTAAAGATCAAGAATGTGGGATCCTGTTTGTCTGTGATTTAAACAGCCCAGCGCTGCTCCTGAAGAAGGGGAACCTGCAGGGAGACCTACCTCAGCACCTGTGCAGGTGAAGCCAAAGGGCAGATGTGCTTCACCATATTTTCTAGTCTTTGGCTAAGAATGAAGTTGGTTTGGAAACATATTCAGCGACGCTTCATCTCCTGCTTTGTGTTTGTGTGGGCGCCCCGTCAAAAACCTGTCCACGATGCTAGCAGTGTCCAAACGTTCTTTGTTTTTGTTTTGTTTTTTCCTTCATACCGCCCCCCCTGCAATGGCTCTGCCCCCCCCGCCCCCGGACTGGAAAATACATTTAAAATGTGATTAAAGGGACAATATGCCAAAAATGCACCAACTTACAAAGAAATGACAGATGTGCACTTAATGATGGTGTGACGGAGACCTGAATGAGTTTAAGATCTCGTGTTTGCTCCTCTCATAGTGGGAACACTGATTCTGATTCCTGTTACTGCGGGTACATTTGGGCCGCTCACCTGCATGATCTCCACAATGGCGACCAGATCAGCCAGTGAAATCTGATCTCCAGCGATAAAGGGCCTGTCCTGGAGGAACTTTTCTTCAACGAGTTTCAGGGAGGAGTTCAGATCGTCCAAGGCCGCGTTCATTTTGTCCTCTGGGATTTCCACGCCCATGACCTTGGGAATCATAAGCTACAGGCACAATGGATTCAGTGTGAGTGAAACAATGAGCTTAATGCTGAACACAATCTGATTCAGGAGATGAATGATGACACGGTGACTGGGTTTTTCTTTGAGCAAATTCCAACAAACTAGAAAAGTAGCATCTGTCCCAAAGAGGTGGAAGGAAGTAAAAGCTCGAACACGCCGGGGAGGAGACGATGTCTGAATGATGTGGATTTTAAGTCAACGGCTATGACATCGCATGACTTTAGCTTACTGGCTCAGAGCAGCTCTCTCTCTCTCTCTCTCTCTCTGAGCGAGCAGACCAATGAAATGGCAGTGATGAAACTTTACCACAGAGGTGCACAGTAAGAACTGCTGAACTCTCTGTTTTCCAGCAGTGGCATTTATTGCTGATCATTTTCAGTTGGCCCTCACCAGCTGGCCCAGACATGCTCAGTGACATCACTCTGCACAGTGATTTTACTTCATAACCAGACGAAAGGGTATTTCAACAAAGCTAGAACATGATGGTGATAAGATCCCAGATAGCAAGGAGACATTGAACAAATGTTGATTTTCCATCTGAACCATCAGAATCGTCAGGATTGAAATGTCAACACAAAACCAATGTTGAAACAACAAACCTGACACTGACATTGAAATAACATTGATTCACTGTTGTTCTGTCATCGTTGATTGTTGATCTATTTATAGTTGACAAGGTGACAACAATCACGTTGAAAAACCATCGATTTATGGTTGAGCGGGAAATTAAAGCTGCTACCACTTGGACTATTCCATAGCACCCCCTCTCACATTGGTACATCCCGCCAGGTAACCATTGTCTTGTACAGTAGAGCGGGACATTAGATTTACTCTCAGCGGAATTGACCGGAGAAGGCATCAGTTCATGCACTGCACTGGCCTGCACCACGATTAGTATAAGGTAAGAATGAATGACTTTTGTTCTATTCGTTATTTCCACGGTTGCATTTGAATAACAGTAAAAAAAACAAAACAAACTTGTTAATGTAAAGTTTCGGATAAAATGTGGGAGCCCGAAATTGTGTCTACTTTCATCTTACAATCCGGCAACAAATAAATTGCACTGCAAACAAAGTCTATCAACAAAGAAAACATTTTCGTTTCATACTTTTCCGTTATACAAAGCTAGCTTTAACGCTTCGAGGGTTCCTTTGTTCTTGCCGTCGCCTCGGCGCTTGACCCAGACTTTCGCTCTGTTGCTTTTTAGCATAGTACTACAAAAAATTGTAAATCTGTGATATATGATTGATAAACGTAAAGGTAACTGTATAAATGTGTTCAATGACTTTGTTACTTTTAATGATTGGAGAGCACCCGCTTCGATTCGCACTCAATTCAAACTTTACGCTGCACGCTCACCTACCTTGCGTTTGCACCTTTTGTCCACACGTAAACTGCGTTTTATTATTTATTTATTAGTTTTTCGCCTCTCACTGCTTAAGCCATTAATATTTCTAGAATTGTTTTTTTTAAACAGATGCGACCTCACAAAAGATGTTAACTATGCTGTCTGACCTGACGAGAGCTGTTAACGAACTCCGTGAGGAGGTCAGAGCCATCCGCCATCCCTGCTGCAATGAATCGGTAGATGCTGGGGTACTGCCTCTGGATTTGCCCTTGCACAACATTGAGGAGCTAAACAATGCAGAGCCAGCTCTTCAATCACAAGAGGCAAATAAGGCAAAGGTAAGTATATAAAGGTTATGTACACTTTGTAACTATAAAGTATAATAGCTGTCAGATGTGATTTAAATACATAACAACGGCCTGTTGATTACACACACAAGCACTTGCATACACATTAAAGACATGAGACACGCTAATTCCATCTCTTAAAATGTGTCTATAGGTGAGACGCTTTGCCTTGATTGGAGGGACCACACTGGAGGTGCGAGTCCGCCGTGTAATGGCTTATGCCATTACAAACGAGCTGGCCTCGGTACTAAACTGGGCAGGGGAAAAAACCAAGGACCAGACAAAGCAAAAAAGGGCATTTAAAGATACCAAATATGCATTTGCAGAGCGCTGTAAGTTTTACCGTTTTATTGCTATATTACTTTTTCTTTCTTAATAACAAGACTTTCATGTCCAGTTAATCTGGAGATGGAGTCTTTGGTCTTTGGCTTGTTTAGTCCTCGGGTTGTAGTTTGTACAGCCCGAGGACCCCATGTTTATTTTGTTTTAAAGGATACACGGTACACCATGCTAAGACTTATCACTTTTTCCGCTCATAGCTCTTTGGGAATCAAATGCGGCAGTTTGCAGATTTACGCCTGGTGACTTTCATGTCTATCAGCCTAGGAGTTTACATACTTTCTCCCAGCTGAAGACAGTTAACAAGAGCTTATTCATGTGCTCTAATTCACTTTTTGTGTGTGTGTGTGTGTGTGTGTGTGTGTGTGTGTGTGTGTGTGTGTGTGTGTGTGTGTGTGTGTGTGTGTGTGTGTGTATTTTTGTCCTAGATGGCCTGACGCAGCAGTTGGGAGCAAACTCTATGTCCGAGTTAGTCTTTGCACAAGCAGTGCAGAATTGGCTCCGATACGCCCCAGATCGTTTGGGTGGTGCAGGACGCACATCATCCATCCCCATCCCGGAGTAAAAATTACAAACTTCTGTGAATCATATAAACGTAAATAGGAAACTGTCTTTTAATAAAGTATTTAGCAAACGAAACATGCCTATTGACCTTTTTTGGTTTATTTTTTTCTCTGTTACATCACATGCAATGCTTTCTTATTTTAGGATATTAATATTGACATGATACATTGTGAGACATTTGGGTTTTTTTATAAAGGGTGTCCAATTTGAGGAATAAGTACAATTATGTGTTTAGGTGGTTGAAGTATTGATGGAAACATGCAGTAGTTTAGTATTGGTTAAAATACCTATAAAGAGAGGTAGATTTCCAGTCATGATTTAACTGTTGTTTTAATAAAAAGCAACTGTGCGAAAGAGGTGGAAAATCAACACCATAGCTCAACAGTGTTTCAATATCAGAATCTGACATTGTTTCAATGTGAGCAGTATTAGAAAATATAACGTTGAATCAACGTCAGGTTTCAACATTGAATCAACATCAAAACCTGACGTTGTTTCAACGTTAAAAAAGGGTGCAAGAGTGATGTTAGGTCAACGTCACACTTCAACGTTGATTCAATGACACAGCCTGATATTGACTCAACATTGTTTCAATGTTTCCTTGCTATCTGGGATATTACTAATCTAACAGCACCTACAAAGATCAGTGAAGGGGAACGTACCCGGAGGCAGAAGATCTCGGAGCCGTGCATCCGGATGGCCGTGTGCTGCCACGACAGGTACTCATTGACACGAGCACGCTGCTGGAGGTCAGCTGGGTACCAGAAGTCGGGAGTCTTAAACTTCTCAGCCAGGTACAACATGATAGCAATGCTGCAGAGAAGACATCACTGTGACCGTCACGGCAGACCAGCGCTTCCTCAGCTCACGACTTTTTGACATAATCACCTTTCAGCCAGGCAGAAGTCTCCATCTCTGAGAGCTGGGACCTTCCTGATCAGGCTGATCTTCCCAAAGTCCTCCCCATACTGCTGGCCTGGGACCAACACACGCGCATGCACACGCACACATTTTAATAGCAGATATTTGGAAGAATCACATGATCATTGATTGATTGATTGATTGATTGAATCTTTATTTTGAACATGTTGAAAAATAAAGATTTTGGAGAATTGTGGTAGTAAAGAAACAGGCCTGTAATTTGTGAAGTGGCGTCTATCCCCGGTTTTATACAGCGGCACAACTTTAGCTATTTTCATTTTGTTTGGCACTTTTCCCGTCTGAAATGATAAGTTGCAAATATATGTTAGAGG
Organism: Mchenga conophoros; assembly: GCF_057382185.1. Lineage (NCBI taxonomy): Eukaryota > Metazoa > Chordata > Actinopteri > Cichliformes > Cichlidae > Mchenga > Mchenga conophoros. The sequence goes on along the minus strand of NC_140531.1, from coordinate 1,196,742 downwards.
TCCTACAATTCCTTCAATGACCTTCTTGACGATTTTCATGTCAATATCATTACAATCAGTGGATGTTTTATATTTACACATGTGTACAATGTCAATTATTTCTTTTTCCTCCACTGATGTGAGGAACATTGAGTTAGGGTTCCTATCAATCAGGTTTTCACTACAGTCTACTGATGGCAGTGACTCAGGAATTTGTTCTGCCAGTTTTGGTCCAATATTTACAAAATAATGATTAAAGCTGTTGACCTTATCAGCAGTGTTTTCCATAATATTGCCATTATCGATAAAGTATTGTGGATAACTTTGTTGTCCAGAATTATTTTTAATGATACCGTTTAAAACATCCCATATTCCTTTCATATTATGTTTATTGTTGTTCAATATTTTACTATAATACTCCTTTCTACATACACGTATAATATTGGTCAACTTATTTTTGTATTTTTTATATTTATTTTCAGCTTCTTTTGTTCTTTGTTTTAGGTATTCCCTATAGAGTGTATTTTTCTTTTTACATGCATTTTGTAAACCCTTAGTGAGCCATGGTCTATCTGAATATTTGTGCTTTCTGTTGTATTTTATTGTTGGACAGTTTTTATCGTACAACTCCATGAATATTCTTAAAAATATGCCATATGCAATATCAATATCAGCTTCTTTGTACACCTTGTCCCAGTCCTGATTTAATAGATCGTTCTTAAATGCAGTCATCGTTTCTTCCGTCCTTACACGTCTGTATCTCAGTTGTTCTTCATGCTGATTTTTCTTATAATTAGTGTCATAAACTGCAAAAACTGGTAGGTGATCACTGATGTCATTAATTAATATTCCGCTCACAATGTTGTTTTCCATATTGTTAGTGAAAATATTGTCAAGTAAGGTGGCACAATGTGGTGTAATTCTGCTAGGCCTGGTTATTTTATGTCGTGGACATAACCAGACAGCGTCAGGCAGTCAGTGCGGACCGACGGAGCAGCTGCTCTGCAAGCAACGGAACCCAAGTTCAAAGAAACCCTGATCTACACCCTCACAGACTCACAACTCAGACCTGTGCTCGTCCAAACCTCCTTACTGCTGCTGTGAACGGTCACACTGGCGACGTTCTTCGTGTCTGCGTGCGTGAACTCACCGTCCAGCAGAGAAAGCTTCTTGAAGTCGAAGCTGATGTTGTTCTTCTTGGCGAAAATGTACACGGAGCGGCAGGGCTGCGAGAACAGGTCCAGGTAGAGCTCCAGCGCCATAGCTGACGGTCCTGTGTCGGCTCCTTCTGAGCAGGGTGCGGACACCAAAGAGTTTAAAGCCCTCTAAGATAGTTGGCGCCCCGCCCCCTGCTGTCGTGTGCCTCACCCTGATAGTGGAGTTAATGGCGACGGTAAAAACATAAGCGTGTTTAAAAAGCACACAAAATGTGTTTAAACACACGTTTTAAAGTGTTTTCAAACACAAGGCGTGTCCAGTGAAACCAGCAGCTGCAGAGCACTGGCTGGGTTCACTCTCCTGGAAACAAATGAAAAAATAAACTGCGCTTTGAATCTACACCAGTAACTTTTACCAACAGCCTTACATGAGACGCACTTAGTATCTCAAAGCTGTGCTTGAGGTCCAATCTGTTTCTATCAAAGGTGAAGTGCATTAAGCATGTGAGTGAAGTTGGCCCCCCACCTTCTTCAAATCCAACAAAAGTGGTATCAAACGTTTGTGCTGCAAACATCTTTGTTTGTGCTGCTATCATTTTAAAAATATTAATAACATAACATCTTGATGCGTGCTTAATCTTCCAGGTAAGTAAATCCCAAAAGGTTGGTTCCACACACATGCAAACAGCTCGTCTCCACTGCTTTAACTGTTAAACAGAGGCAACACTGCGGCTGGCAGGGTTTATTATGTGGAGCAGCAGCTTGTTTAGTTTAAACAGTCTGCATTAAGCTGGGCAAACACTGCGATTTTTTTCAGTCCCGTTATTCAGCTGCTGCTCAAACTGTACAATTGAATCTCAGGGGTTAGAAGTTCATAGGTCACGATGCAGGTCTCACACTATACAGCCTGATGCTCTGATGCGACCTGAGTGCTCACACTGTGCGTCCATAACATGAAGCTTATCATACAAAAGCTCTCCCTCGCTCTGTCTTTCACACACACAGACACACACACACCATCAACTTTGCAACAAACAGGTGTACCTGGCAAAGTGTGTGTAACCCTCAGTGTTACTGACATGTTCCACACTGATGCACAACAGTACTCTGGGCCCCACACTGTTTTATTAAGTATGTCTAATCACTGTAGACATTACATGTACCTTCTTAAAGGAGAGGTCAAAGGTCAGCTACCTTTATAGGTTCCTGCTATATGTTGTGACATATACACAGCACAGTTGTAGGAATGATAGTTTCTAAGTTCTAAAGCTTTTTGTCAATTTTCAACCAATAAATCATCAAGTTGACCTTGAAGACCACAAGTTTGAATGGATTGTTAACATGACCCCACTCCACAACACAATCCGGACTGACTTTAACAAATGTGCTATAGGCTCACCCGGAAAATAGTGAGCTTTACAAGACTGATTTTGTTCCAAAGGCTTGCACAGACCTCAACCAATCCTAAGGCTAATTAGCACGGCTAGAATTTTAAAAACATTTGTTAAATGTTGTCATTGCTAACATATACCTGTTTTAGAGCATGGTGAGTAGCCAGAGTGCAAAGTTATTTTTACCTCTAAAAAAAATGTGAAGATGTGATATTAGCATGTACGGAGCCCCTCTGATGACACGGTCCAAAAATAAATAAATTGTGGCCACAAAATACTACTTCGTGGCCACGAAATGGGTATAACGTGCGCACGAAATACTTATTTGTGGGCACGAAACACTTGACCGATAACCGTGATCCTTCCCAGGCCCTTGCAGTTGGTTGACAATAAAATCTACCCCAACGTCCGGATTGTACTTACGTCTGCAAAGCAACTGGGCTCTCAATATCCTGTTTAAATGTCTCTCCATAATAATGGTTCCTTTCAGTGCCAGGCTTTTCAAAATGCATCTGTAGCTCAGTCCCAGCCTAAAATTGTCAGGGATCTGGGTCTGAGGGACCTAGACCTATTATTGTATATTGTTTACTTCACTGTAAATAAACGCACTGCATTAATCCGCATTTTGGGTCCTCCTTCCCCACACACCCACGGTCTGCCACGCAGACCATGACAAAAATATGCCTGTTTCTCCATCACAGCTCTGATGGTTCAGTAAGGACATCTCCTGGTTTCATCTTCATGTTTCCCTCTCACCACATATCCAAACCGACATCATGACCAGCAGCTTTACAGCTGTGGCTCCAGCAAACATCAGCTGATACTAGAAATTAATATTAAATAAATTCTAACAACAGCTGATCAAACGTGCTGCTGTTGTTTAGCGCGACATCCGCTGGTTTCCTCTTTCTGGCTCGAAATATAAACAAACAAGAGAGAAAAGCGATCAGCTGATCACTGATCAGTTTCATCATTTAAGTAGCAACAGGAGAGGGAGGGGGGAGAATGGGAGAAGAAGAGGCCGCTGCAGCGTAAAGACACAGAATAACTCCAGCTTTGTGTCTTTTTTTTCATTCAAGCTGAAGTCTGGACCAATCACCTTCCTTTTCAGCCCAATACGAAACGCGGCCGGTCCGGCGGCCACCACGGGTCTCTCCTCCTCCTTCCTCCCCTTTCCCTCATCCACCTGCTGTACTCAAAACTTGTACTCAAGTACAAGTACTGTTACACTGGTTAAGTTGTACTCAATTACAAGTAAAAGTACTGGTGTTAAAAAAATACTACAGTAAAAGTACAAAGTACTGTTCTCAAAAACTACTCGGAGTATTAATTACTTTTTAACAGACTGATGTTTTATTCTGTCGTCAACAGCAGGCATTCGACTCGATTCACCAGTATAAATATTTATGTTCAAAGCACATTTCTCAGATGAACAAGGTATAGAAAGGTAACTTGTTTTGTAAATAAATGTAGATATAAAAGGAGGAATTTTGTTTGTTAAAACAATGACAAAAATGTTTCTGAACATGCGTAGAACCGTTTAAACTTTTCCCCATACACTGAACAACAGGCAGGAGTGTCTTAAAGTCTTAGCATTTCTGTCACACTTTACTTTCTGAACCTTTTGTTCAGTTTCAGCAAGAGCTGGTTTTCTAAATTAACAGAGGCAATCTGACTTCGTTTGGCAGTGAAGAGTAAACCAGCACAGCTAAAAAGTCGTTCACACGCAGCAGAAGCAGGCAGAGCTGTGTTCAGTTTAAGAGAGAGGTTTTTGATGGCTGAGGAGTGCAGCAGCTCCATGGTGTCTGTGGCACAAGCAAGGTAACCATCAAGCTCAGCTGCACTTTGGTCTGGAGAAGAATTCATCTTCATCAGATGACTCTTTGCTGATCCTCACTCTCATGCTCCGTCGTTTCAAGATGTTGTTTGATGCATGTCAAGGCTGTAATTGCAAGTAGATAACACAATTTTGTTATTTAAATTTCAGTGATTATTCCTGAACACAAATTTAAAATCGGCAAATTCTCAAAAAGGATTGTTTAGTATTCAGGACAGACCATCAATAACTTACAACGTATTAGGTGAAATACTCACTTAAGCATGTGTTCAAATGTAAGATTACACAAAAGTGGGATCACATGAATCCTTACCAGCCTCTGTTACATCTGCTCTGTCAGTCCAGGAAGTCTTGAACTTGGGTAAGAGGACTGCAGCTGCAGCCAACTCTGGATCCTCCATCATCGTCCAAAACGCTTTTGAAGGCCATTTTGCAGGGCTCTGATGAGTGGCACGCATGTCGTGCTTGATGTCTCCAGCCTGCTAAGTTTGGACAGTAGTTGTTGGATTACTGGCAGGAGCCATCCCATAAAGGAAGTGGACTCAGACTGAAGGATGTTTGCAGCTTTCACCAGTGGCTTCATGGTGGTACAGTACTCCCTAAGGAATGCAACTTCTGCAGGACTCAACCTGTAAGACACAACAACAAAACCCACCATGACTATAACAGGGATCTTCTGATTTAATATTAAGAGTCTGCTCACGTTTTTAACCATCCATTAAGGAAAATTCACAAAATTTGCAACCATATTGGTAGGTGTCCAATCAAATCAAATCAAATCAAATCACTTTTATTGTCACATCACATGTGCAGGTACATTGGTACAGCACATGTGAGTGAAATTCTTGTGTGCGAGCTTCACAAGCAACAGAGATGTGCAAATACAAGAACGTAAACAAGCAAAATACAAGAATGGCTACATCTGAAACTAATAAATATATGTACAATATATAATAGTATATGCATTTCTGGATGTGTATACTAAATATTTTTCTACGTGTGTGTGTGTGTGTGTGTGTGTGTACACATATTTTACAAATTAAATAGAGTCAATAAATAAAATATATAAAATATACAGAGTGAGACATGTGCAAAACAGTGGCGTTACTGTACAGTATGGAGTGCATAATGTTGAAGTTCCAGTAGTGGAGGTGAGGTGTCCAATTTTACTCACATTTTCACCTTGAACTCCTCACAAATGCTCCTGATGGCATCTTCCTCCTTCTCATCAATGATGCGTATTATCCTGTCAATGGCAAGGTAGGTTGAATTCCACCGTGTTGCATTGGGACAGATGATCTGTAGCTCACACTTGTCCTCTACCACTTCATTAGCCAAATGAGACCGGCCAGTTTTGTTCCAAATGGCCTGGCATTTTGCAAAGCTTGCACGGGAGAGCCTCTTGTAGGTGTCACTCATGCTCTCTGCTAGGGCAGCGTCAGATGTTGCCACAAGGTTTAGCAGGTGACATGCACATCGCTGATGAGGCGGGAGTTGATACTCCAAACCAGAGTCTTCATCAAGAATTGCACCTGCCTCATGGTAGTCAATATGGTCAGTCAGGTCAAGAGTTTCTGGGTCTGCTTCATCTTCAGCTGCATCATTTTGTGCCCCAAACATGTGGAAGGCCTTGACAGAGTTGGATCCATTATCAGTTGTGTTCTTACAACTTTGCCTCTAATCTTGTATTGGCAATGGATATCATCAAGCGCACCAGCAAGCATGTCAAATGTGTGAGACCCTCTCAATCTTTTGCACGCTAGTGCTGCAGACTCTTCCTCTATCCAATGGCATGTGACTCCAAGGTAACTTTTCTGATGAGCTGACCAACAATCAGTAGCAACAAATTTGACTTTATCCAATGCTGCAACCAAAGTCATCTTCATGTGATCAGCAGCTTCACAGATTCTGGCACGGACAGCGGGTCTGGAGATGACTTGAGGTTGTAATGTGGTAACCAATTCTTTGAAAGATGGCTGTTCTACCACTGCAAATGGCTGTAGACCCTCACATATGAAATTGATGACAAGCTGTCAACAGTTGCTTGTGGAACATGTTTGTTTGCAGCTCTCAACATCAGGTCTGGTAACTTGTGTATTTGCTGAGAGCTTGTTTGGTGTGGCTGTGGTCTTTCGCTGTCGAGATGTTGATGCCACAGTGATATTGCACTGCTCAATCTTCGATGGATGTTTCCTCTGTAGAGATAAATATTATCATACGTCAGGTTCATACATTACTTCATAACCTCACTGTGATTAACACTAAAAGAAAACACATTTTTAAAACATCATTCAACTAGACTTGAGCTAATCTTTGATTGTTGAGCATAGTATAAAAGAGTGGTGAATTGGTCAAATTTTGCAGATATATTGCTGTATTTATTTACAAATGTAAACCAATTTTGAACGATCATTGCAAAAAACATGAATTTCTGTATACATTCTAAGTCCTGTAATCTGTATACTATCTGTAAAAAGAGTATCGACCAATGTATCAGTATCTAAATTTTTAACTCCTTTTTATCAGTATCACCCTAAAGTTTTCAGTATTAGTCAGGTCCTAAAAATACTAAGAGAGCAAAATATGTGTATCTAGCAAATCTAATTTAAGAAAAGGGATCACATACACAAAAATGCTGCCCATACAGCTAACAAATAAAAACAATCCACATTATGTTCTTTAAAAAAGATATCATATTGGGAAACATATAACCCTACTGATTAAGAGCCACGTCACTATGATAGACCTATATCAGGCCAATGATCCTGATCAACTGATCCATCAATCGCGCTCTGGTACATGTCAGCTGAGAGCTGGAAGATTCATTTGAGATGCAGCTCAGCACTGTGTTCAAGTTTTTGTTTTTTATATAGGCCAGCTGATTGTAGGCCTGTGAGTTTTAAATGACTACAAGTTTAATTTATTGTAATGACGGTGGTTATCCAAATAATAAGCTAAAACATGCACACACACGCACATTAGCTAGCTCCGTCTTATTTTAATATCAGGCTAACCAATGGCGGTGACAATATCTTAGCCAAAATAACCTTAACACACATGGAAAATAAGAAAGCAATATCATACACGTATAGTTGTAAAAGCTCTTACCTCAATGTGTGTTTTTAAGATTAGACGCTGAAGTCTTGTAAGCTGAAATGACTGTGAGGTCAAAGTTGGCACTGCATCTGGACGCTGTCTCCGTTTCTCCCTCTGCACATGAACAATCCCTCCAGGTACGGCCACGGGCACGCGGGTATGGCCACGGGCACGCGTCCTCCGTCTTTTCTGCTCGTTCTCATGGTTGACAGTGTTGTCCTCTGTCTCCGTTTTGGCTTCTTTGTCTCCAAATCTTCGGTCTATAAAGTAGTTTGTACTCCACCATTCAGCACCTCCAGACTGTGCCTGCTGCTGCAGCGGAGTTTATTCTTTGCTTACGTCTTAAATTGGCGCGGTTGCGATTGCAAAAATGCAGACGAAAGGTTTGAATATTAAGTCAAATTGTGGGCGTACTCAGTAGCGACTTTTGATTTTATAAGTAGCGAAGTAGATTACATGGTGTAAGTTGTACTCAAGTATGAGTAAAATTACACACTTGAAAAATTACTCATAGTACAAGTACCCAAAAAAATCTACTTAATTACAGTAACGTGAGTATTTGTAATTCATTACTTCCACCCCTGACAGTAAATGACCATAAATGAACTGTAAATTACACCGCGGTCAGCTCCATTCATATAGTTCTATCAGTGCACGTGTACACACGTTGACAACCGTAACCATGGCAGCCGAGGGTATTTAAACGCTGCACGAGGCTCCAATCGTCCGTTTACACTTGCTCGTGGACTTGTTTCGACCTGCTCCAACCTCAGCCTGTGGAAAGCTAAGTTTTGCAAAACATTTGACTGAAAGCGGATATAACTTGAGAGCACAACAAGTACTTCATCTGTTTGTACTTGTTTCTGTTTTTCAAGTTTGAAGATGGCTCGCCGTGGACCCGGACTCCTCGACTGTCACCTGGACTTCGCTGCAGGTACGTTTGAAAATTTCTTTAACTTTAAATGACTGTAATAATTTAACAAGTTCCAGTGTGAATATCAAGTTTTAACCTGATCAAATATGTGTATTCAAGATTGTTTCCCGTAAATTGTTTGTATGCTTTAAATTTTCCGGGAGAGGTGTAGAAATTATTAACGACCGGTGTATGAATACGAAAAAAAGGTGTTACTTTGATGTGAAGGCTTCAAATTTGACACTTTTCTTTAAAATGAAATGGTTAAAAATAGCTTAATGGACTAAAATTTGTAAAATGCCCAAAAATCCGTTTCTGTGGTAACGGCATCTTCAAGCTGTCATGGCCTCAGAACACGCAGGCGTAAACACGCAGATCCAGGTCCCCTCCTGACATCCTTTTCTTCTCCGGATCAAAGGCTTTAATGACAAACGATATTTTTTCTCTGCTGCAAAACACAAAGATAAAAAAATACAAATAAAATAATATCAAAAGAATATGAAAACAGTAGAAATAATGGCATTAAGACCCATCTTCTGTTACGGTAATGCTTTTAACCTTATTGGATAGCAGAGAGAGATATTGTACACGGGGATATTTCCACAGGGATATTTCCACAGGGGTAGCATGTTTACCACAGATTAGATGTGTCTGTCCTTATGGCAGATACAGTCCTTGTGCACATTTCTAAAAATGTGGATTCTGAGTTAAGAGTTTGTTTGTTTGTTTGTTTTTCACTTGACCATCATTTTCAGACATACCTGCAGAGCTTTGTGTGTGCAATTTTTACTCTTGCCAAGGAGGTTGTGTTTTTATTTAAAAAAAAATGTGATTGGTACATGTGGTCTAAATGTTACATTATGGTTTGCATAATGTAACATTGCTTAGGCTGCTGCCCCCGCGACCCGGCCCCGGACAAAGCGGATGAAGATGGATGGATGGATGGTTTGCATCCACATATTTAACCTCTGAGCTTTTTTCAAAATGTGTGACATCGTGAATTGTAAATAAAACAGGAGAATGAGCTGCATGGTTAGTTCTAAATGTACTGTAGTATATTTATATAATAAGTTACTCATGTTCGGCTATTTACAAATCAATACTTATTATCCATTACCTATTCCAACATAGTGTTTGCATAAAGGCTTACAAAGAACAAATAAAACAAATTGAATGTACACTAAATACAGTGTCAATATAGTGTCACCTTAAAAGTACACAGAGTGAGCTGCCTTGGTGGAGGTTTGGTGGTCTTCTATTAAAAAACTTCACTTAAAGATTGAACAAGTAGAAGTGTCATTCAGTCTGACATAAAATGCTTTTCTCTCATGCTCTGCTCAAACTAACAGATGTAGGTCTGTTGCTTTAACACTGGGTGTCTATTACATTCCTAATCTTATTTTAAAAATTGTTTCCTCACAGGGCGTCTTGACTATGTGGTTGAACGCCCTGCAGAAGAAGGCCTTCCTGAAGTCATCAGGATCCTGGATGACAGTCTCCAGAGCACCACCTCTTCTGGTGAAGCTCAGGACACTGATACCCAGCGTATCAGCGAAGGTGAGTATGGTGAGTATTTTTCCCCTCTCTCACCCTCACCCTCTTCTGATGAAGCACCAGATGCTGATGACGGTGAACAGCAAGGTGAGTATGGTGAGTACCCCCCCTACCTACCTGTAGATGATGAAGAGGTGAGTGAACAGACTGACAATTCATCTGACTGGAACGACTCAGAAGAGTGGGGGGATTGGCTTAGCGATGACTCGGGGTATGACACCATGGATGAGAGAGATGATTCCCCTCTCATCCGGGAGCACCCTCCAGGGCCGTTTTGGCACGATTGGCAACATCCTATTGCTCCAGGTGCTGCCCCCATCGCCATGCCGCCTTTTGGCCAGGCCAACGCCCCACTCTTCCCTCAAGTTGTTGCCCCAGTTGGTGACCCGCCAGCTGCTCCTCCCTCAGCTGCTCCCTCTGCTGTTCCTCCCTCAGCTGCTCCCTCTGCTGTTCCTCCCTCAGCTGCTCCCTCTGCTGTTCCTCCCTCATCTGCTTCCTCTGCTGCTTCTTCCTCATCTGCTCTCTCATCTGCTTCTTCAGCTGCTCTCTCTGCTGCTCTCTCTGCTGCTCCTTCCTCAGAAAAGAGAAGCAGAGAAGACATCTGCACCGAAGAGGTAAGTGCAAAGAGGTGCAAGGTAAGTGACCAGTTTGATGCCCCTTCAACATCCTCAGGTTGTTTTGGAGTCAGACGTTTCTGGGAGAGGCTTTTTAACCTTTCCCTTGATGACAGTGACTCTGATTAGTTTATGTTAGAACGTGTTTTTAAACTTTGCCTTTGTGTTTTTGTTTTTACAGATATAAGAACATCTGACTCACACATGTGAAATGTATTGTTTTTTTCTTGAATAATATATGTTTTTCCCAAGCCCTAATTCACCATGCAGGACAAAGGTACGTCTGTACTTAATGTCAACACAAATAAGTAGAAAAGGTTTAAATATGATGCAGTGAACTGACTGTAGTCTCTTGTTTTTACATAAGGTATAGCCTGTGGCTAAGAATTCAACACTTCAGACACTCAACATCCAAGATGGAGCAAACACCCCACCCAGAAGACAGCCTTACCCCGACCAACCCGATGAGAAGGATGGATGACCAAGTGAAAAACGGGAGAGTGGTGCTGTGGTCCAACTATGTAAGTTATCACCTCACATTGACAACAAACTGTATTGAAGGCGAAATTCTTCCAATAGTTGGTATAAATCATCATCCTCTGTCAGCAGCACTGTAGGTTTAGCTTTATTTATATTTTTCATGTGTATACGTTGGGTTTAAAATTGCTTTTTAACAACATACTGCAGCTGCCAACAATGGAAATGCTGTTTTGTGTTAAAATGACAGCTTTCTTGTGTTATTGCTTTGCAGGGCAGCTGAGAGTGGACAGAGCTGCACAGAGGACCAAAGATCCACTCTCAGCACTTCATACCTGACTGGCCACAGCACCACCCCTCCTCACCCAGGGTGAGGAGGGTCCTGACCCCGCCTGCACAGAGGGAGTTGTGAACATGCACTTCTGTGTCGGTGGGTTTAGGATCCTCCTCACACTCACACTGATGAAGACTGTCACTGGAAGATGTCTCCATTGCATCAGCAGGATGTAAGCATTTGTAAAATATTACAGTTTGTGATGTTTTATACATATTTTTATTGAATCATTTAAAACTATGAGATATAAAATAAACCAATTTTCATAACATTTTCTGTGTATTTAGTTGTTTTCTTAATAAGTTATTTGGAACATCATCACAACCTGTCAGCTTTTTATTGAGGATTTAGAAAGTTGCTGGTGGCCTGAGTGTGTGGAGTGGGGTGTTGTTTTTGTCACATGGTGAAAGTGACCTCAGGGGGAGCAAATAGAACAACTGCACAATTTGGGGATTCACAGACTTTGGTAATCGCTAAAAACAATTAATAAAAATTGTTCTGTGTGAACTAAAAGCTCAAATATAAACCATCCTGACACTGACACAAATGATCTGCTGTTTATAAGCAGGACGGTGTTTTCATGAGCCTGGGTGAAGCTCATTTGCATGAGTTTAACCTCCTGGTCAAAAACTTGCATGACTCTGATATCACTCTAACTTTCTTCTGTTTATTTATTCATTTCTGCTAATTGTAGTAGATTAATATGTTCACCAGCTGATTCTTGGCCTGAATGTTTGAATGTTTGCAGTTTCAGGTCCTACTGATCAGTTTTAAGTATTGTAGAAAGTGAGCAGCAATTCAATCGAGTCCTGGGATGAAATGGGACAAAAGGGTAATGTGACAGCCACATTAGTTCCCTTCCCTCGTTTAACAATGTGTAAGCAGACTGCTTTAACCTGCAATTTACTGCATGTTGTTAGGCTGCATGGTACAACCACAGGCTGCTAACCACCCGTGGTGATCGAAGGTTTTGAGGTCTTGCTTGAGCTACTGATGAAGTTTTATCAAAGCTTGTTAAGTTTCCCAACCACATTTCATCCTGATGGTCCAAGGCTTACATCTTTATGCTCACAGACGTACTTCTGTAATTAATCAGTGACCGATTTATTACTTTAAGTTACAGTGTGAGGGGCATTAATGAACATAAATCAGATTTAACTGGATTATGTGTTTAGGTCAAGAGACACAGACCTTCATCTTTAAGAGGCTCTTCCCGAATGTCTAATCACGATGTTTGTGTTTGTCTGCAGCAGAGAGGGTATAACACAAGGCCACAGTCATGTGGTATTCTTATTCTTATGTATAAAAAGGGTTCACAACTGAAAGTAAAAAGTAATACAGTTAATGCACATTCATCTTAGTTGACATAAGCATAAAGACAATGTAAATAAGATATGGAAATATTTTAAAAGTTATTATTTTTCATGTTGCATCAGTGGTTGTCATTTTATTCACCAGAACTGCGATCTGTACAATACTAATCGGCTAGTTTCTGGGATCGATTGGTAGTGTCTCCAATCTCCACTAGGGGGCTTTCGCACATTCTCCTCATTGCATTAAACTACTCTGTGAGATAACAACACAAAATCACTTGTGATTCTTTCCTTCCTGTTTTCAGGGGCTGCATTCACTGAGGAACGTAGAGGAACAGTTAATATATGACAGCCTATATTTAGTAACGTCGGGTCAGTGCAACACAACCAGGCACCTTTACATCGATAGCTCAATTGTGTCCAGCAATATTGTCAGAAACGTTTTGATACACAGACTTTGCTTATCTCATATAAATGATTGACATTAAATGCAGTCATGGGGGATCAGTTGGGCTTCAGAGGTGCAAACATAGTGTCATCAGCTGTAGTCTGTTATGTTGAAGTTGCCTCGTTCTAATGTTTTCTCTGAGGCTGCTGTAAATGTGAATATATTTACTGTGGGTTTTGCTTGAAGAAGCTTTACGTTGTGAAAAACTGAAATCTTAAATTAGAATTGTTGTGCCTTATTTTGTGGATCTTTTTACATATATTTGAAAATACTAAAATTTGTATATTTATGTATTTTTGTTTGTCTGATAGCATTGATTTATAAAATAAATCAGACATTTCAAACAGTTACTCGCTACTTACTCAGTACTTGAGTAGCCTTTTCACCAAGTACTTTTTTACTCTTACTCGAGTAACTTTTTTGACGACTACTTTTCACTTTTACTTGAGTAATAATATTTTAAAGTAATGATACTCTTACTTGAGTACAATTTTTGGATACTCGACCCACCTCTGCATCCAAGTGACTTCTTCAGTCTCAGCTGACTGCAGGTTTCCCCAACCTTACAAACACATGTGAGTGAAGTTGCCCTCCAACCTTCTTCTAATCAAACAAAATTGATGTCAAACATTTGTCCTGCAAATTATTTTGTTTGTGCAGGTTGTGTTTCTCTAATTTTATACACAGTACATGTACAGTGAGAGAGAGATGTTACATCTGTCTTCACTTGCATCCCAGTCATAGAAGCGTTGGAGGTCGTTCTTTCTCCCACTGAAAATGTCCAGATGAACAGAATCAACCTTTTGGGATTTACTTACCTGGATGATTAAGCACGCATCAAGATGTTATTTTATTAATATTTCTAAAATGATCGCAGCACACACGAACATTTTTGAAGCACAAACCAGCACAAACGTAGCAGAAACGTTTAACATCGTGTTTGATTTGGGTAATGTGGGGGGGCTGGTTGACCTTTTGACCTTTACATTTTCATTAATATCTTTAAAACAGAAGCAGCACAAATGACAATTTTAGCAGCACAAACCAGCACAAACATAGCTCAACTGATTGACACCAATTTTGTTTGATTCCATTAATGTGGGGGGGCTGGTTGACCTCTGATGACCTCTAGAAATTTTTATTAATATCTTTAAAATGATAGCAGCACAAACCAGCACAAACGTTTGATACCACTTTTGTTGGATTTGAAGAAGGTGGGGGGGCAACTTCACTCACATACATGAAGCCAATGACAAGCCTGCATCATTCCCTAATGACCACCAGGGGGCAGGAGAGCCCGGACCAACGTGCCAGAATGTTTTCTTCGGTGGGCGTGTCTAAGATATGACCACACTGCCAGCATAAGAGGAACTGGTATAACAGCAGTTTCATCACACAACATATCAGAATCAGAATCAGAATACTTTATTCATCCCGAGGGAAATTAGGGTTACAGCAGGCAGCACGCTAATGGCGCATGCGCACTCACAAAGGAACCTTCTGACCAACTTTACACAAACATCACATTGGGCAGACATGTCAGAAAGGTAGGCTGATAGGAAAAAACAACGAAAATACACTACATGAGGTAAGAGGAGGAGAAAAAAAACTCCACTCAGACTGAGCTCCTAGTGGGAGAACAGTTTGATAACAGAAAAAACACCTCAGCACAAAAGCACATGACTATCAATACACCATAGAAACACAAGACCAGCAACAGGTAAAGGGTGAGAGAGAGCCGGTGTACACAGCGCATCCGGTCCTGCAGCATCTGCGCTGGTCCAGTTGACTGCTATCTTCCCCGGTAGGGCACAAGCATCGAAGGCGTTGGAAAGGGAGGGGGATGAGTGAGTGTCTATCAGTGTAAGTGTATGTGTGTGCGTGTCCATAGTTCAGCTGAGACAGTGTCCTTCGGCCTATCAGGCTAAGTAAACAGTCCTCCAGCCAATCCAGGTGTCCTTGCATGGGACGGGAAGAATAGCCATAACACAGTCATTATCAGGGAGTGATTGTTCGGTTCCAGCCTTGGGCCTGCAGCTGGCGCCGTGATGGGGATCCGCAATGTTCATGTTGATTTTGTTAATATATATTTTCAGTCATATTTTGATGTGTTTTGTTGTTTTCATCACTTTTATTTGGTCTTTTTAGTTGCAGAGGTAACCATGGTTCTATGAATGAGTTTATTACAGCTTGAGACACGTTTAAGGACCAGGCAGGACAAATATTTCACAATATACAGCAGGTCCCAGAATATTCCTCAGTCTGATGAAGGCAGAGAGGTGGTTGGTATGATGGAGAGAAGGAAGACACATGGATGTGGGCACGCTGAACTCCAGCTGAGCCACCCGTCTGTCATCATTGCTGCACTGCTGGTAGTGCCTTGCTTGCATTAGCTTGCACCTCCTTCCCTCTGATTCATTCCTAGAGAGTCGTCTGATTGTTTTGGTAGGAAGCCAACATGGGCAGTGTTTCGGCATCAAACCTGAGAGTCAAGTTCAACAGACATCTGGCTCTTATGTGGAGCGTCAGACAAACTGAGACTGATGAGGAAGTCTGGCTAAAGAACGCTGGAATCTCCCACCTCGACTGATTCATGGATAAATAATCTACCTGTGGATCCTGGCAGATGTTTGAATGTGAACTGAGAGAAATCCTTTTGACTGTGGTTTTGTGGTGATCTCATTAACCTTTTATCACCTAAGTAGCATACAGGCGACCTGGAATTATTTTGTCATTTTCACTGTAAAATTCTGAGTCCCATTCTTCAGGAATCATCTGAATTTCTTCTCTAGCTCAGAATAGTTGAGGAGTGATGAGAGGCGCGAGTGGTAACATCTAGGAGGAGCTTCTGTCTGTGTTCACACAGCAGAACCAAGCACAAATGGAGCTGGAGTCTTTAAAGAGCAGCCCCACCGCTGGCTGATGGTCAGAGCATCTGCCTGAAGTGAAGGCATTTCAGGATTGAGATGTGAATGTACTGAAGAGCGATGAGTGTTGAAAAGCTGGAAGAAGTGCTTTAATCAGCTGATGAATGAAGAAAGTGGAGGACAGCTAGGAAGAGCAGAGGATTAGTAAGGAGGAGGTGAGGGCAGCTATGAAGAGGCTACTCTAGAGGACGATCCTGTGGAGTCGGTTGTTTAGGAGGACAGTGGACTAACCAGGATTTTCACAGGAGAACTGTACTGGTACAGATCTGCAAGCACCAGGGTGATGTACAGAGCTGCAGTAACTACAGAGGGCTGATGAGCCACAGCATGAAGATATTCAGATGTCCAGGTGTTCACTGGGAGTGAGCAGGATGGACAGGACTAGAAATGAGTCCATCAGAGGAACAGCTCAGAGTCAGAGAGGCTGGGATGATTTGCACATGTGCAGAGCAGGGAGGGTGGATGTACTGGACACAGGATGATGAAGATGGAGCAGCCAGGCCGGGGGAAAGAGGAAGACCTCAGAGGAGGTTCATGGATGTAGGGGTGTTGGTGTCACACAGGGGGATGCTGGGAGAGGCTGAGACAGAGGCTCCTAAACCGACCAGCTGAACGTCTGAAAAATCACCCGAGATCCTAACTTTGTTCCTCGTTAACTTTTATTATGGCCCTAACCAAAGATCAGTCACGTCTCCACTGATAACTGGTGACCTGCGTGATTACGTTTTTGTCCTGTTCTGGCTGCATTAAAAGTCAGTGTTTCCTGCTCATACACTGTGACGTTTAACATCAGGGGCTCTCTGCAGGTTCGTCTCACAGCTGCTGTGAGCCAGATGATTCAGGGAGTTCAGTCCAACGGGGAGTCCTCGTGCTCCATCTCTCTGCTCTCTGAGCTGCAGAGCACTGGGTGAAAGGTCATCTGAGCATTTACATAACTCAGAGCTATGCTCCTGTTGTTGCTCTTTCAGGGACAGATGAGGGTCAGTAACCTCCTATGACAAACACTTGCTAGCATGGACTGCCTTCATAAATGTACCCGTGTTCACTCAGCTGGTGAAGTCTTACAGCTCATCATTGTGTTAGTCAGGCCAAAGCAGCTTGTTTGGAACATCCAGTTATTCTCTAACCCAGATTCTAGAGACTAAACCCTTCACACTGATGTTCATCACTTAGATTAAACTCACCTTTTCCAGTACATTTCCAACTGTAGGATTGAGTATTACTGCAAATGGAGACGGTCCTCTACCTCAGCCAACACAGGAGCTTTCCTCTGCTCTCACACATAAAGACGTGTTGCTCAGTAAGGACGAGGCATTTAGCCATGTCTTCTTTAGATAAGGAATATTAACACATTTAGGATACACATGTAAAAAGTGGCACCTTTCTCACTGATGTGTGTGAGCCAGGAGCTACGAGCTGTACGTCGCACTTCTTTAACGACTGAAATCACCAATGTGCAAAGATGCACATCGAACCTTCAACATCATGCACTCCACACTGTATATAAATGCCACTTGTTTTGCACATATTCAACTCTGTATATTTTATATATTTTATTATTATTATTATTATTATTTTATTTTATTTTTTTACTATTTAATTTGTAAAAATGTGTATACACACACACACACACACACACACACACACACGTAGGAAAATATTTAGTATACACATCCAGAAATGCATATACTATTATATATTGTACATATATTTATTAGTTTCAGGTTGGCCATTCTTGTATTTTGCTCGTTTGTGTTGTTGTGTTTGCACATCTCTGTTGCTTGTGGGGCTCGCACACAAGAATTTCACTCACATGTGCTGTGCCAGTGTGCCTGCACATGTGATGTGACAATAAAAGTGATTTGATTTGATTTGAACCTGCTGAACACACGAAACAATGAACATTTTCAGGTGAAGCTGAGCTTTGAGAATCTGGCAGCAGATGTATAACGTGCAGTGATGGCTCACACGTGTCTGCTAACATGTGAAAGAAGGCAAACACACACACACATAAGTGAACTGTGTTTATTTCATCCACATTACAGTAACATTGTTTCCAGAGGAGCCCTCTGCTACATCAAAACTCAAACTTTAGAGCTCTTTCTCTGTGCGCTTCTTCGTAACAAGTATAGAAACCAAGCGAATGTAACAGTCGCAGAGCTTGGGTTTGGTTCAGACAGCAGAAATGATCATGGTGTGAAAATGAAGCAAGTGACCTTTAAACGACTGTGCAGAGGGGGCGGGTGCTGATGTGGTACAGCCGGTCGTTCAGGGAGGCGAGCCTTCACAGGAAGCTCATGACGGTTCCCTTTTTCCCCACTTGGTGAGGCTCCAGCGCGTTGAACACAATCACAATCCTGCCAATCAAACACAGCAGTCAGTCTGCACATCCACATGAGAGCAGCACACTCATCGCTGACAGCAGCACTAATGCTTACTGTGTTTAAACCATCATCCCAGACAGAAGACTGGCCCTGGAAGCAATCTTTCTACCAAATCAGTTCTCTACATCATCCTAATGGGAAATGCTCCACATGTGTCCAGATGATCTGCAACAACAGGAGGAAGAAGCACAAACACAGCACATCGAACACCTCTGCACCAGTGTTGTGGAGCACGGTGGTGCAGAGGTGAGGATTTGGGCTTGTTTTCTGATTGTTGCGAGTGCTCTTGCTCTTGACGAAGGCGGTCGCACTTTTCTCCTCTCCCTTAGCTTCCCTGCTTAGCCTCTTGTGTCCTTGTCTAGTCTCGTGTTTTTTTGTATTACTTTTTATTACTTTTCCGTGGAACACTCTCACAGTCTGTTCTCTAAAACCTAAAAGAGAATTATGGGTTGGATCAACTGGTCCCTGAATGCAATTGACACCCCTTTCTCAACGAGAAGTCTGGGCTCGGGTGAGCCTGAGTGCTGAAGATATCTACCTATTCAGAACCATGGTAACAGGGTTCTTGCTGATCGGAGCTGGCTTGGCCCTGACTTATCGAAGAATTAAGAAAGCGGAACCGGCTGTTCAAACCCCCACAAGGCTGCCCGCTGGGATTGGAACGATGGATGGTGGCATTGATTAGTGCTGGGCTCTGCTGGGATCGGGCCCAGTTTGACTTTATAGCATTCTGCAGAGTAGTAAACGTACACGCTCTTCTTTCCAAAGTATATTTATACAACAGCTGTCTACATTCAGAAAAGGCTCAGCGGCTCATGTCCGTTAGTTTATTCAGTTAGTGAATCATTAACATTCACAGCCTTTACATGTGATCACTGTCAAGCTGTTAAGGAGACAGCCTCAGTAAACAGGTAACTACAGCGAGTGTGCACAGCAGACTCACCTGTCTTGGCTCAGATCGAGCTCCTTGGTCAGAAACTCAAAGATCTTGGCGCTGTGCTCCTTGTTCTTCTCGGCGGTGTCAGTCACACCGATAGCAGACACTGACAGGATCACACACGGAGAGGTGGAACCTGCCATCAGCATCGGCAGCCCCGGCGTCACCACCACGTTCATCCGCTGGACCAAAGACACAGACACTCGCATTGAAGCCCGACTGAGAAAGAAGGCTGCACGGGCGAGGCTTCATCAAACAAACTAAGTGTGCTTACTTCCACAGAGGGCAGCACAGGTGCACCAGTTACTCCTCTGTGTCCTCGCTGCACACGCAAAACATGACGTAGCCTTAAACACGGTCACGAGCATCAGTGCAGTTAATCCACTGAATAATACAGTGTTCAATAGTTTGGTGTTATCAGACTTTGTGCAAAGGTACAGTTCGTGTTTCTCTAAGCAGAGTCACATTCTTTCATGTACATCTCTGAGGGGTAAAATATTAGTGTTTAAAAGTTGTGGAGGTGGACACAGTAACTCTGACCTCTGACCTCCTACAGTGGCTATGACCCTGACCGAAGGTGAAGCGACGCCCTGTACGAACATTCTGCTCTCCATACTTCTGCGTTGTTTGTTGGCAAGTCTTTCTCATCTGAGAAGGTTTAAATTTTTATCATTAGCTTTTCCTTCTTTTTGAGTTGAGACAAAGCTGTGTGAAATTAGCCACGTTCCTCGCTGCTAGCACAGTAACCTGATCTGCTGGATGAAATGTATATTTTCATAGGTATTTGAAAGCTACTTGTGGCACATTGAACTGCATGCTGACAAGCCCTGACCTAACACAGTATCCCAGTTTAACTGCTCTCCTGTAAACTGGTGAGACATCGTCCTCTGTCCCGGCTCCAGATGTGAGCGGTCTCTGCCAGCATGTCATTAGGTTTGGTAAAAAACAAGAGTTCAAGCAAATGCACATACATGTTAATATTATCATTGGATCCCGATACACACGACATGCTGATTAAAATGCTGTTCATGTGTTTTAGCAGCGTGCTCTTCTTCACTCGGTCAGTCACAGTTCTGTTACAAATGCAGACAAAAACACTGACAGCAGATCTCCAGAACATCACCTCGACATCCAGGTTTGTCCAAAGTCTTTGTGTTTCTCTGATGAGCATCAGTATTAAATGTGGATTCTTATTAGCAGCTTCACTGCTTGTTGGCTTTAAAGCTTTTATAGCTCTCCAAGCCTGAGTGGTCCTACACGGAGTGCGTTTGTAGCTGCTGGCTACAGCTGGAATAGGGCATTTACTTTATTCTTTACATCAGAGCAGGTGTGGGGAACGCCAGGCCTCGAGCGCCGGTGTCCTGCAGGTTTTAGACGTGTCCTTGATCTGCATGGCTAAATGACCTCCTCAGCATGTCTTGAGGTTCTCCAGAGGCCGGTGTTGTGCCAAATAGTGATTGTCTGCCAAAAATTGATTTCCGGTATTTGCCAAAAACTGATTGGTCGTATTTAAACTAGAGATGGCACGATACCACTTTTTTATGTCCGATACCGATACCGATATCATAAATTTGGATATCTGCCGATACCGATATGAATCCGATATAGTGTTTTTTAATCAACAAAACTGTTTTTTAAATATCTTGCTGCATTTTGTATAAGTTCATACTCAAGTTTAAAACAACAACTACACTAAAGCTATTCTGTTATACCTGTATGCAAAAAAAATATTTCATAGTTCAGCAATACTGATCAATCTAATAAACTTAAACCTACACCATCCTCCCTATTCTGGTATTTTAAAGAGTACTTAGCATAAATATTAAGCAACCTAACTAATAGGGTTCCAACTCCCAGCAACAACAAAAATAAATAAATAAAAAATAGGGAACCACCCCTCACGCTCCACCTCATGATGCTTAATCGACGTAATCAACCTTAATTTGATGCAGTGTGAAAAAAAATGCACAGAAATCAATTATTTTTCAAGAAATATTAAATAGATTCAACATCTTTCTTCAACAAAATTGCAGACTGCACAGATGGTACCTTCCCAAAGGAAAACGTAGTATAGCTTACTAGGGTATATTAGACTTAACAGTTACTATATACAGTAATTGACTTCTATTCATTTTACATCAAATTAAAACTTTGGGTGTAAGATTCGGATAATTATTTATTAAAAGCTCGACATTTTAAATGAGAATAAGAAAGAAAAGTATGTCTTTGTGCCCCCTTTAACCTGTTAATGCCCTATCGGCCCCCCTGGCTAAACTTTGCTAGATCCGCCCCTGCACAGTTACCAGCGTCAGCTACGTAGAAAAAGATCCTGGAGTAGAAAGTAATATTAAATAAATTCTAACAACAGCTGATCAAGCTTAAACGTGCTGCTGTTGTTCAGCCGCTGGTTTCCTCTTTCTGGTGCAAAGTGGGCCAAAAACAAACAAGAGACACGGACTCGCGACAGAAAAGCCGATCAGCTGATCGTTAAGCAGTTTCATGATTGAAGTAGCAGCAAGAAGAGGCAGTCGCTCCATATATCGTTTGTTAAGCTTAATGCAGGAATGCTTTACAAACATTCAGAGATGGACTTACACACTTGCTTTACTTCTCTCGGGATAACTTTGTCGGAGATGAAATGCCGGGTTGCTAGCGAAGCTCCAAATGCTATCCAGACCACCGACAGGTCCCGCATGCCACAGCCGCTCTATCACGTGATGCATACTGCTCCGACTGCTAACGTTCTGAGGAGAGTTACGGCGTGTTGCAAGTTTTGTGAGGTGCTTTCGTGATATTTAATGGATCGGATTACATTTTTTATTTTTCTCCGATATCCGATCCAGTAATTTAGGTCAGTATCGGACCGATACCGATACGTAATATCGGATCGGTCCATCTCTAATTTAAACTGCTATAAATAACTTGTTGGGCTATAATATGTGAAACATATGTCAAATGGATCCCTCATGGATAACATAAAGCCATCTTGGGCCACAAACAACATTTGTGTAACAAGGTAGAAGCCGCAATCAGTTTTTGGCAGTGACTTTTATATGACCTTTATTTATGCAATTCTCATTAACATTAAAAGTCTCTTGTAAGAGTAAGTTGGCCAAGAGGACAGCAGAAATGGCAGCAAAAATTACAATAGTTCTGTAAACATATTTTAAGTGGGGCTAAAGGACCGAATTTGTTATAAAGTAACTACAGTAACACAGAGTTATACAGATACTTGAAAAACTGATAATTTTTTAATTTATAATCCTTTTGTAAACCCTGTTCACCGAAGTCTATTACCAACACATGTAAAGATTTTACTCATAAAAAATACACAGACACATTGGAAATCCGTTTTTGGCACAACACCGGGTAACAAACTCATCGTGCGATTCAGGTGAGATCTAAAACCTGCAGGTCCCCACGCGTGATCCAGAGGCTGCAGCTGCAAGAATAGAAACTACACCCTCGTTTCAGACACGTGACTATAATCCAGCGCTATCAGCCTGTGCTGTGTCCTGCTGATGGAGCTGTGATACTGAATCAACTTTGTTGACAAAGCGGCTCTTCGACGCGTGTAAAAACACTTTTGACGCTCTTTCACTGCGCGTGACTTTCACCGATTCACGCGTCATATCCAACTCTTCCCGATCGGTGCTTGTGATTGGTCACCTGTCGTACGTGGATCAGGGCTGAGAGGGTGATGAGAGAGCTGATCAGCGGACACGTATCCTCGGCGTGCGGCGCTCGCTCGCGGGCCTGTCAGCCTGGAGGTCGGGCTGGGTTCGTGTGTGTGCCGTACTCACGTCCTCGGGTTTCCCCAGAGCCGCCGCGGTGCTGGAGCACAGCCTCTTCAGAAAGGCCTCCGAGAACTGGCCGGCGGGCAGGTTGCTCTGTAGCTCGATGAAAGGCATGTTGCTGGAGCTCGCACGGACGTGGCCGTGGGAGGCTGAGACGGATGTGTCGTAAGAGCTGGCGAACCCGGAAGTAAACATGTAAAACCTTAACTCTTTACCTGGGCTGGGAAACTACAACTGTGATTGATGACGTCAGGTGTCATCAATCACAGCCCCCCCAGTCACATGACTGCGCCCCTCCCCACCACCAGCACTCACATGACTGCCCGCATGTTGGATCGTCGGCTCGCTGGTTGGGGTCCAGAAAGTGATGTGAGCACTTTGGACAGAGCCGCTCTCACTTCTACAAACCTGGACAAATGTGTTTAAACATAAACGAGACCGTCCACGGCTGCAGTGTGTGTGTGTGCTCCCACGCTTCAAGTCAAAACGAAACAAGCGCGAGCACTCACGGAGACCAGGTAACTTCAGCGTGGACTGTTAAACATCAGGTTCTTATGAAGCCCTACGGAGCCTCGCACGGGACTGTCCAGAGCACTGTTAAATCAAATCAAATCACTTTTTATTGTCACATCACATGTGCAGGCACACTGGCACAGCACATGCGAGTGAAATTCTTGTGTGCGAGCCCCACAAGCAACAGAGATGTGCAAACACAACAACACAAACGAGCAAAATACAAGAATGGCCAACCTGAAACTAATAAATATATGTACAATATATAATAGTGTATGCATTTCTGGATGTGTATACTAAATATTTTCCTACGTGTGTGTGTGTGTGTGTGTGTGTGTGTGTGTGTGTGTGTGTGTGTGTGTGTGTGTGTGTGTATACACATTTTTACAAATTAAATAGTAAAAAAATAAAATAATAATAATAATAATAATAAAATATATAAAATATACAGAGTTGAATATGTGCAAAACAAGTGGCATTTATATACAGTGTGGAGTGCATAATGTTAGTGAACTTAACCAAGACTGACAGGGAAGACTTTGTCCCGGACGGCTGGTTTAATGTGCTCAGAGTTCAGGCCAAGCGGCCGTGTCTTCCATCGCGGTGGTTGTTTCCGAGGTCTCAGTGCTGACCTGGAGGCACGTGGACTTAAAACACTCTTGCAGGATCTCACACAGCTTCAGTTCCTTTCTCTAGTGGACCTTGCGGGGCTCCGTAGGAGCTCGTTTCCTGTTTGTGCTGTAAAGAGAAAAGTGGACTGAATCACGAAAATCGCTTTCAGGGATGTTCCAGATCAGACCTTCACACAGTCATTAGGGAGCGTTTGCATTTTAAATATATTAACCCCCAACCGGTCGCAGCAGATGCCCCGCCCCTCCCTGAGCCTGGTGCTGCTGGAGGTTTCTTCCTGTTAAAAGAGAGTTTTTCCTTCCCGCTGTCACCAAAGTGCTGCTCGTAGGGGTCACATGATTTTGGGGGTTTTCTTTACCTTACGATATAAAGCGCCTTGAGACAACTGTTGTTGTAACTTGGAGCTATATAAATTAAACGGAGGACTAGCGCTATCAGAAAGATTTCATAAATCCTTATTTGCTATCATTTTTGCTCCAGCAGTTGAATGATGATGGAATTTGGTAACAAAGAGTTTGCAGTGGCTGGGAGGAACAGACTCCTGCATGAGAGTAAGAGGGCTTCAGGGGGGATGACATGACCTATATGTATCCTGGGACGACCACATCGACAGGAGGGACGAGCAACACAGAGGCTGCAACAAGAAGGTGATGAGGTGTTTGCTTTTCAGTCACTGCGGGGAGATCGGCTCACACCAACAAACTGAATGAAGGCTGCCTCTGTGCTGCAAACTGGAAGCTGTGGTGGGGAGCAGGGCCCTGAACAAACTGGTATCCATCATAGATGATCTGCACCAACCTCTGAACAGGCAGTGCAGCAAAGAGACTCAGCTCTGCTGCCACACAGGACATCATTCAGACACACAGCACGTGTGTCGGGCAGAGCTGCAACGATAACAATCTGTTAGATTCAGTGTTTCTGGAGTTACAGTCAGTCTTATTTTGAAAGCAGTGTTGTGTGGCTCATGCTGGGAGCTAACACACACAGACCTCTGTGCAACCTTACTGGCTGCTTCTTTCAAACAAACATCTATACAGGGACGCTCAGCTGTTGTTTGCAGATCTCACAAAGGCTCGATTCATTTTGTGGGTTTTTTGCAAATTTAACGGGACTATTAAAAAACACCTGGTGAAATTTAAAATGCAGCTTTCATGTGAAAACATTTCTGTAATGTTCAGATCTGTGTGCTGTTTACATTAGTGCAGTGTGTGGCACACACACCTGTGAGTATCCAGCTGCTAGCAGACTTACAGCACCAATCCAGCAAACAAACCTTTAATGTTCACAGTGTTTACCCACCATCATCATCATCAGTTTCCCACACTGAAAATAATCAAAGCAGGAAGTGAACATTTGTTTCGCTGCAGCATCCCAAAGTAGGACAGACCAACACGTGACGTCAACAGCAGCTATTTATTAAAGAGTTCATCACTGTTGTACAGTCAACACACACACACACACACACACACACACACTCTGAAGGACAGCGCTCCCGTTGGTGTCACGTGATCTTCACCATGATTGTGGGGGTCCGTTCATCACACCAGCGATGTCACACCTGCACAATCACAAACAAACACGAGTGAGCGCCCTGCAGACATCAGTCGTCTCCTGACACCATCAGCGCACTTTGTTTTAAAGGGAACTGCTCCTAATGAGGGAACCAAAATAACCAGGATCGATTAGAGGTCCTGAATGTTTGTTTTCCACTGACTACCCACCCCCACTGATCACGTGACTGCACACTCAGGGCAATCACATGAAGCCGGTGGGCTGTTGTTGCAGGTTTTCGTGGCGTGCTCCGAGTAGAGCTGCAGTATGAGGCTCCACGCCTCCTTTACCAGACTTACCATGGGAGAACTTGCACTGTTTGAGCGCCTCGTTGAAGCCCTCACAGAGAGTGAGGTCTGTATGGTTGGTGGCACAATCCAGAAACTGTTTGACTTCAAAGTGACAGGGGCCTGGCTGGGCTGGAGCAGACCGGGGGGGCTCCTGAATGAGAGCATAAAGAAATGTCACACTCGTGGCATTTCAAACCACAGCAGCTGCAACATTAGAGCTGAGGCATGCTGGGCGTTGTCTGGGCGGCATTTCCAACCACCTCTTACCTGGTATGTAGCTTTGGCTGGTTCTGGACTGCTGCTGCTGCCCCCACCGAATGCTCCCGTGAGGGCGCTGCCAACCACGTGGCCCACAGCTGAGCCAACAGCTACTCCTGCAGCTGTGGTAGCCATCTGGGCCATGAGTCCTGGACCCTGGGACTGAGCAGGAGCTGGGGCCAGCGAGGCCGGAGGTGCATGAACAGGAGCTGGAGCGTGGGATGGAGCTGGGCTACAGACAGGAGAAAAACAGTCATGCAACACTGCTGCTAGCAGGACAAGAGCTTCCAGCTGCTGAACGCTCTCTGTGCTGCTGTTAGTTTCTGAGGGTAGGCTTCACATCAGAGTTAGCAGGTTTGGAGTTGGTTAGCATGCTGTGTGGATTTGTGATACGTCATCCGTCGCAGATCAAGTTCTGTTGCAATTCAAATTCCCAGATGTGCTCCGGCTCCTCCCGTCCTATCCAGGATGCATTGATGGCGGTTGCCTGCGTGGACTCAGTGCAGCCAAACATCCCAGAATGCATTCAGTCCAGAAGTCATGTTAGTGTTTGGTTTCTTTGCTCCTGACTAAAGTTCAGCTTCATAACTGGATCATTTTATTTCATTTGGAGAGGTGTCAGTACATGTTGAACTGAATATTACATCAGATATGACAGGTGAAAACTGTGCTGTTCTTATTTCAACAGCTGAATTCAGGCTAGCATTAAACACATTTTAGGTCAGAGATGATCAAATTATGTTTTTAATATTTGTATAATTGTCCAAGCTCAGAGCTGTTAGCTGAAGCTGCTTCACTCACCTTTTGTGACGCAGAAAAATGTCAGCAGTGTTTCAGGCGCACGTCACCGTGAAAGTCACGTGTACGGCGGGATCAGCGCTGCGTTTGCACGAATGCAGCAGCAGCGCTGAGATATTAACACACAGGTACTGTGACAGTCTCACCTGGCTGGAGCCGAGGGACGGCTGCGGCTTCCTCTGGCCATTGGAGATGATTTAGCGGACAACGCGAAGCCTGGACACGCCGACCTGCTCGCCTCTACACCGGCTCGACTGACCTTGTGCAACTCGCCTGTAATCCCCCCCAAAGAGCAACTGGAGGCAAACATCGCGAGATTTAGGCGTTACTTTAAACTCCCGTAGTGTCTCCTGGCGGGGAGGGTGGGGGGGCTGCACTTCTTGGGTTTTTAAAGTTTCATTGGAGGTTGGTAAACAGCAAAACGGCGCATTAGCGCCATCAGCTGGTATGGGGATGATCCAGCATGTTCAAAACCAGCAACACTAAATCTCAGCTGCTGACAAGCGTCCATGGCTGCAGAGCTCCGTTTGCAGCAGCTCACTGAGATCTGGCCAGTGTTGGCCAAGTTACTTGAAAAAAGTAATGAGATTACAGTAACGCGTTACTGTTGGATCTGGCTGCCTCTTTGTCTTCTTGTGGTTTTGGGTCACTTCAGTGACGCCTGTCCTTCGCACAGTGGTCACAGGGCCCTGAATGAAAACTGTGCTGCTCCCTCCCCTGCGTCTCATTTCTCTGTGTTTGCTGGATTTTCTGAAACCATTGTCCTTTCCTTTCTTGCTCCTTTCGTTAGAGTTTGCGCTCTGATGTCTGAGCTGCAAACTGACCCGTGGTCTTGTATCGTCGTCCGGCTGCAGAGCTCAAAGAGCCCATTGCTGATCCTTTTCCCTAATCTGACATGAAACTGGGACAATAAACGCTGTGTGTGAGGCAGTACAGATGTGGACAGAACTGTAACACTGGTCCATGTCTGTGTGACTGTGTGCCGGTGTAGAAAAGAAGCAGTAATGGAAGATACACCCCACGGCAGTGCTGCTGTCTGGGCGACTGTCCACCCACAGCTCTGTGCTTCTCCTCATTTTCACAGGTTTCTGTAGTTTGATGTCATAACCAAGGATTTCATCTTTTCATTCTGTCCCTTTACAGCTGTTCACTGTTACACACAAATCATGAAAGCAGCCCGTGACTGCAGCGTGGGCTGGCTGTGTGCTCTCGTGCAGCAGCGCGGGGAGTCCTCTCAGCTCTGGCTGTGGTGAGCGCTCACAGGCAGTACCGCCCCTGACCGCAGGGGGCGCTGTGTGCTGATCGCCGGGGTTCCTTCTGGAAAAGCTCCGTCGACGTTAAAGCTTCCGAAGAGCGTCCGTCCTGTGAGCCGAGGTGCAGGTGGTGGTCCCGGGTTATGCATGTCAGATAGCAGCAGTAACAACGCACAGGCTCCGCCTTCTGTGAGAGGGCCGAAGGTCTGAAGATGTCTGCCGCCGTGGACTTCCACTCTCAGATCGCCTCCATCATGGAGGTGCTGGCTAACGCGGCCGTGGCGGAAATCTGTAAAGTTGTGGACGATGGATACGCGGTGGTTCACCTGGAGATGTCCCGGAGCCAGAAGGAGAACGAGTTCCTGAGGAGGAAAATCAAGCTGCTGGAGCTGCAGATCGCCCGGTACCGAGCGGAGAGGGTGAGGGGGGCAGAGGGCTCCATCAGCAGCCGCTTTCCCGGGGTTCGCCTCTTCAGCCGGCAGAGCAGGGACTCGCAGGCGGGTATGTAGCACCGGCACCGGGTGGTGAAGCATTACCGTCATAGGACAGGCTGGCAGACACGATCAGGACGCGGTGGGAGGGCAGTGTGCCGTGACTCAGCGTGACACAGTCCACTGGGCACTCGGTGATTTTCGTGTTTGACCACGGCCGCGGGCCTGTCCTGTGTTTGGAGCGTCCTCCTCTGTAGCTTGGTGGACTCGAGTGTCAACGCCACGGGCTTATTATATCCAGGCGTACTCACACCCGAGGGATATGTTTGCAGTTCCACTGTTTCTGTGGGCTGATTATCGTGTAGTCCATAGTAAACACACCGCTGACCTCTGACCTCGGTGCCTGAGTCAGCGATTTCACTCCTGTCTCTGATTCGTTGGCTGCCACTGGAGGAGAACGTACTGGCGGCTGCGCGGTAACAAAGCAGGGCAGGGCCCAACAAACCCACGACCCTGGCTTCCCTCATCCACGGTGTGGACAACATGTGACCAGTCACACTGGTTATTGTACTAGCAGCTGATTGGTTGGTCCAGTTAAAGCACTCAGTAGAGTGGGGCGGAGCTACTGTAGCCTCAGTGCTGGTTGATGGTTTGACTGTCAGTGATAAACACAACACACAGGTTACAACTACGTGCTGTAAAATAGTTTGCAGCCAAGAGAAAACAAAGTTTCCTTTAAGAATTGATATCAGACGTTAGAGCAGGGTCCCCAATCCCAGGCCTCGAGGGCCGGTGTCCTGCAGGTTTTACATCTCACCCTGGGTCAACACACCTGAATCACATGATTGGCTCATTACCAGGCCTCTGAAGAAAGTCAAGACATGTTGAGCAGGTCATTTATACATTTAAATCAGCTGTGATGGATCAAGGACACATCTAAAAACCTGCAGGACACCGGCCCTCAGGGACTGGGATTGGGGACCCCTGCGTTAGACTGTCGGCACACACGTCTCAGGGATCTCCCAGGAGTGGCTGTTAGTGATGGGCAGATGAAGCCCCATGAAGCACTGAAGCTTTTCATCCAATTGGTTCACCCCAACGCGAAGCTTCATGAAGCTTCATTTGCTCTAGCAGGACACCTACTGGACGTAAAAATAATAGCTGGCATGAATTTGAAGAGTGTGGCCTTTTGCACACAGCCTGTAAATGTCAACAACAAAAGGAGTGTGTAAAACATCTATATTGTAGTGATGGCAGTATACTGTGTATATTTATAGTGGCAGTATGGAAAATGATCATTTGGAAATGCTTGAAATGGAAATGATCATTTACTGTGAGGTGAGGTGTGGTTGGGGTGTGGACAGTAGTTGTGCTTTTGTAACGTTGAGGTATGGACAGCTACACACTGAGGCTTTGAGCCTCAGTCCTGCCTGTTCACATTTTATTCTGTAAAAACTAAATTTTCACTGCTTTTATGACCTTTTTAGTGGGGAGAACATAGCTGGGATTTAATGATTTAACAAATCTTTTGAATCCTTTGTCCTCCACAATGCTAAATGGCTGGGAGTCCTCAATCACCATGGTAACCAGGTCTTCATCTATTTGAGATTGTTCTCCTGAGGAAAGACAATAAAGACAAAGCACAAATATAAATATCACACACGTAACTTATAACAGTTGTATAATATTGTTATATCATTTAGTAACATTACTGCATGCTATATTATCATTGCATTTGATGGCTCACCTGGTCTTGCTCCACGATCGGTGTTCCCCTTATTCTCATGCAAAGCTCTGTAGTGCCTAAGCATGGATGAGGTGTTGTTGTTATATCCCAGCTCCCTGGCACATAGAAAACACTTCACCTTGTACAAAAGTACAGACAGCTCAACATAAATTGTATTGCACCATCAGTATCATGAAAATACATCTTCTGTAGAAATTTACATACCTTGTTGGGAGATATAAGATCAAAATGTTCCCACACAGGGGAGGACATCCTCCTCTTCTTAGCTGGCTCCATTCTCTCCTGACTTTCTCTCCTCACTCTCATAAACCTCCAAACGGTCTCCAAACTCTCTCTAACCGCAACTCTCCATCAAACACCCACATTTTGAATAAAGTCTGAGGGGTTTATATCGCTGTCATATCTCGCGGCAAAGTTCGAACCACTTCATGAACCAGTCACGTGGTACAGCCGGGCAGCGAGGCTTCGGACGTCATCATTTTCAGCTCCTCCCATAAATGAAGCAAGCCTCGATACGCGCTTCGCGGAAACGCCCCCTCCAGTACTCGACACAAGCTTCGAAGCCTCGATACAGAACGTCCCATCACTAGTGGCTGTTTTCTGGAGATCTGATTGGTCAGTAGGTGGTGATTTGTACCTGTTCACCTGTGATGAAGTCTGTTTGTCCAAACACTCAAATCCAGCTTAGCTGTTACGATGATCTACTGCGTCAGCCGTCGGTGTAAGGAGGGCTGACTCGGAGCGGCGAGCCTCTGACTCTGTGGACATGCAGCTTTTTAATACATAACGTGCACATGTGTTTGGCACGACATTAAACACCTGATTGTTTATATGAGTCTTTATTTTGAATGATCAGACTCACGAGCCTCTAATCATTCTTCTGGTATCCCATCAGGCCCCTCTCTGCAGGGCAGGACCAGGTTTCTGAACCGAGGGCCAGGAGCTCATCAGTCTGTGCAGAAGATCCAGCTCGTCAGTCTGGACCAGGATGCTGATCAGGAGGTTGTGACCACCACCAAAGCCGAGGTAAATCCTCACCCACACACGTCCGTTTACACACCAGTCCAAACTGTTCACACTTACAGACTGTCACACAAAGTTTTTATAGTTTTAAGTTGTTTTTAAATGGTCATGGCTGGATCTGTGACTGCGAGTGACCACAGTGGCCCCGGCAGACCTCCCTTTGTTACTCTACCCCCGTTTAAAACATACGATCCATGAAGGTGTAACACGGACAGGCTCAGAGCAGATGCCTGATGTAACCCACACACCTCACCACCGTCTCCTCGTACGTGTCCTGCACCACCTCACACACTGCTCTGACACTGCTGACCTCCATGCAGCACCACAGTTCCTCTCTCAGCAGCCTGTCATCTGCTTTCTCTCATCCTCAAAGACACAGTGAAGCTGACCTTCTCTGTTCTTCTCCATCATCACCCTCAAAGCAAACATCTTCTGCTCACTGATCTCTGTAACCTTGCTTCAACAGCTCTGTCCCACGTCTGCCTGCTGTGGCTCATCGTCCCTCTGTAGTTACTGCAGCTCTGAACATCAGCCTCGTTCTGGCAGATCTGTACCAGTACAGTTCTTCTCCATGCTTCAACAGCCTCTCACAGACACCTTCATACCTGCAAAGGTCATCTGGACCAAGTGTATTTCCACTCTTCATCCTCTTGTAGCTGACCTCACTTCCTGCTTATTATTCCTCTACACTTCCTGATTCACTAACTTCCCCCCACCCTCCTCCTTCCATCGCTCTCTGTTTTTCCAGTCGTGGGAGGAGCTATGAGGACTCCCTGGGCTTGCAGGGAACACAATAGAACAGATGTAGACATTTCTATAATAGAGTGTGAGTGTCTGTGACCACAGTCACATGTGCTTTAGTTCTTTCATGGTGTGTGTGCTTCAATGCACTCTCTAACAGAGTGTACTCACACTTCTGTCCCACTGCCTGTGAACACTTTCCCCTCACGATGTGATGTTTCTTAGCATGTCTGACGTCGTAACGTCCACAGACAACAGTGACAAACATTATTGGCTTTGTCTTTCTTCCGGTGCGTTTTCATTCAGAGGTGGTAGCAAGAACACCTACAGCAACAGGAGCTAATGTGTCTGCATTTAGCAAAAGCCTGTAAATGCTCACTTGTCTCTGTTTTCCAAGCCAAATTTCTTCACTGGCAAAATATGTGAGGGTTTGTGTTTGCAGCTACGCTCAGTTGCTGTCCACAGCTTTGCTGTTAGCGTCCTCCGTGATACGATAGCCCTCCAGCTAGCTGCTGCTGTCATGTGGTGCGTCCCTCATTTAAAGTGAAAAGTGTTCTTGTCGTTGTTGAGCGTGAATAAGAAATCTAATGTTGGGTCCATAATTATCTGGAGGATGACGGCACAGTAGAGAAGCAGCACAACGTCTCAGGGAGGAAACGCAGTATTTGTTGATGCCTGTGGGCTTCAGACTGTCGTCATTCACTGCAAACTAATACAAACAGTCCTAATATTTAAAATGTGCACAGTCTAGTTACCTGTCTGCCTGTGAAAATGGGCCTTTAAAACCAGAAACCAAAACATCACGGTGGGTACGTGGAAGTATCAGCTGGATTCATGCAGACAGGCTGCAGCTTTGCTCTGCATGGAAACAGTTATGTAACACGTTACTATGTAACTATTTATTTGGACGTGTGTTGTAATGATTACATTTGAAATAGTTTGATGATGTGAAGAACAGTGTTGTTCTCAAAGTGGGTGTGTCCTCTCAGTCAGCAGAGCCTGAGGGGGAGGGCGAGCTGCTGATCGTCAAGGTGGAGGGAGCAGTGGACGCTGGGTCTGTTGACCACAAGCTGCCGAGACGAGATGCTGCCTCCACCACTGCTACGTCACTCGGCGTCAGCGACGGCCAGACATCCAGACACCTAAGAGGAAAAGAGGTCAGTGGATCCAGCGTCGTCGGCTTTGTTGACGGTGGGACGGCTGAGATTGAGGGCGGCGACACTTTTCACAGTTCCCAGCCGCAGCAGACCGGAGCAGGGGACCGTCGGCCTTCGAGTAAAGGTGCTGACACCGGGCTGGGTACAGCTTCCTGTGAGGACAACAGCAAAGATAACCAGGCGGCGTTGGAGCCCTCCAAGTGCCCGCTGCCAGAAGTGATCGTCATTGATAGGGGAGGGGCATCGGACAAGGAGACCGCAGGGGAGGGGGGTGACTCGTCAGATGCAGTCCAGACAACCAGAGGACGAGACGGACACAAGGACGCGACTCGGTCCTCGGGTCTGTGCTCAGCCGGAGATGGGTCTGTGCTTCCTCACAATGACCCTCCAGGAACCTCCAGCATCAACTCCTCCAGTGACACGCACCTCCTGACTTTACACCACCCTGCGGTCCAACACAAAGCCCTCCCTCTGTCCTTCTACCAGGCCGTCACAATGGAGCGTCCGTACGGCTGCACCATCTGCACCAAACGCTTCTTCATGGAGTCGGACCTGCAGAAGCACATGGCCAGGCACACCAGGGAGAAACCCTACACCTGCCTGCTGTGTGGCAAAAGCTTCGTATGCCAGAGCCAGCTGGATATCCACCACAACGTGCACACCGGGGAGAGACCTTTCAGCTGCTCCGTCTGCAACCGGCGCTTCTCCCACCCCAGCAACCTCAAGAGACATCAGAAGATCCAGCACTGAACCCAAAGACGAACTCTCCACAGCCCGCTGCACCACAGCTTCTCCTCCAGAGGCAGGCTTATACACTACTAACCTTCCTCAGCCTTAACTTCATGAAACAGGACTGGATGAATATTATCACATGAGCTGCTGTCACGTCACCCACACAGTCCTCTGCAGCACACAAAGGACACACACTGTTGTTGATGAGGGACAGGATGCAGTATGTGAGTGTGTAAGGATGAGTATCGAACAGCAGCGCACACAGAGACACACACACAGACACACACACACACACACACACACAGACACACACACACACACAGACAGACACAGACACACACAGACACACACACACACAGACACACACACACACAGACAGACACAGACACACACACAGACACACACACACAGACAGACACAGACAGACACACACACAGACACACACACAGACAGACACACACAGACAGACACACACAGACAGACACAGACAGACACACACAGACAGACACACACACAGACACACACACACAGACAGACAGACACACACAGACAGACACACAGACAGACACACACAGACACACACACACACAGACAGACAGACAGAGAGACACACACACACACACACACACACAGGCGTTTCCATGGAAGTATCCAATCAGACCATGAACACTGTGAATGAGCTTGTAACTCCTGAACTGTGAGCAGCATGAATCAGCTGGCACATGGCAGACACATCATCATCATCATCATCATCATCATCACCTCTAGTCCTTTATGAGCTCCTTGCAGACGGCCCGTACATCAGAAATGATGTCACAACTGTTGGTGTGTGGTGCACTTGTTGCCGTTAGTTTGCTGCACCTCTGTCTTTTGTAACCTGCTTCCTGTGTGTGTGTATTTACATGAAGTCTAATCAGTTTAACACAAATGTTCTGCAAAAAGCACCAAAGCAACATGAGCGTCAGCTGGGGACGGGCACAGACTGAGTGATTAACTCCATCACTGAGACCTCCTGTATGTTCTCGCTGCCTCTGCTGTGAGAGGCTGCACCGTCTCTGAGCAGCACATCAGAGACGTCACATCATGCAGATTCATTGCACGCTGTCTGGTCAAATGTTTGTCATGCTGGAGGTGTTTCAGTGTCCCACACACCAACACAAAGCCCAGTGACGACACATGTGATGTTTGTCTTAGTGTTTAGGTCTGAGCACTTGATCGTCTCAGGTAGAAACGGAGGCTGACTGCTCGTCACGTTGTTACCTGATGAAGGCTCTGGCTGCTGGTCTGGGGTCAGCACACACTCTGCTGTAGCATCACTCTGGGCTCTTAGCTTAGCGTTAACATGCTGCCTGTGGTGTTGGCTGTCTGCATCATGCTGACACTCAGACACAGGATGCTGGCAGTGGCTGCGCTCATCATCCTGGTGCCTCTACACTGATGAAAGAACTAAAAAGGTTTCTGTGCTCATAAAAACACGGCCACGTCTGATAAGCAGGTCAGTTTCAGATCCAGCAATCAACCAAGAACCATCATAGCTGCTGCTGAGCTGAGCACCTGTATGGACATCAGACTGACTGAATCCAGACACATTAAGTGTACAAAGGCACAGCTGCTGTCTTTAGCAGCAGAGGCTAACTTGCTAACCCAGCTGCTTTCTTCTTTTGACTGATGAAAGTTTCTGTGAACTTGTCGAGACTTCATATATAAACCTCCCCCACCTTTAAATCTATCATCACACCTCATGGCTGTCCTGGTGAGCTTTGTCCCCATTAATCTGCAGCGTTGACTTTAATATCAGATTATTAGTCCACACCAGGTTAACGGGAGCTCCTGACACGCCCCCTGTGTGTAACGGGCTGTGTGAGTTGATGGCTGCGAAGAAGCCTTCGTTTGGTTTCCTTCATTTCTTTCATTTGGGATATGAGCCAAAGTCATGACATCATCACGAACATTTCCCTGTTAACGTACAAATTTCGCTTCACCTTTGAAATGAATTCATGAAATCTGAGCTATGAGTTCAACAAAGAAGAGAGAAACATTGTCACTGCTTTGTACTCGTGAATATAGTGACATGTAAATTCGCTAATAAATTGTATTTTCAAACACTTGTATTTTGTCGTTTCCTGTGTCGTACGCTCTGGACTCAGTGGTCCTCGGCCGAGCTCACGCTCGCTGTCGGCACCGGAGCGGTGCATTAACACTTTGGCGTCTCACTGAAGGTGAAAAGGAGAAACTTGTCAGGTATTAACCTGAAAAATGCCGTTTCTAATCCTGTTTCTTTGCTGTGGGCTCCTCAGGCTCCACTCCAGGGAAACAGTCCCTCCCAGGGGCAGCTGGATTGGCAGGAGGACATCAGGACACAATGTCACCAGGAGACCGAGGCCCTGTACAGGCTCTTGGTAAATGCATTGAGGAAATCAATGACTGGTTGTGCCACAATTTTCTCCAGCTAAACAAAAACAAAACTGAGGTAATAGTCTTTGGCACCAAAGAAAAACGATTACAGGTCACCAGAGAACTTCAATCTATACATCTAAAAACCACAAACCAGGCGAGAAATTTGGGTGTAGTGATGGATGCAGACCTAAACTTAGAAAAACACATTAAGACAATAACAAAGTCAGCTTACTATCACCTCAAGAATATTTCAAGGATAAAAGATCTGATGTCTCAACAGGACCTGGAAAAACTAGTCCATGCATTCATTTTTAGTAGGCTTGATTACTGTAACAGCATCTTTACAGGTCTACCTAAAAAATCAGTCAGACATCTACAGCTCATTCAGAACTCTGCTGCTCGAGTCCTCACTAAGACCAAAAAAGTGGACCACATCAGTCCAGCTCTGAGGTCCTTACACTGGCTGCCTGTCCGTCAGAGGATAGACTTTAAAGTTCTGATGCTGGTCTATAAAGCTCTGAATGGTTTAGGACCAAAATACATCAGTGACCTCCTGACCCAGTATGAACCATCCAGATCCCTCAGGTCATCTGGATCCGGTCTTTTATCAGTTCCCAGAGTCAGAACCAGACACGGAGAAGCTGCATTCAGCTTTTATGCTCCTTATATCTGGAACAAACTCCCAGAAAGCCTCAGATCAGCTGAAACACTCAGTTTATTTAAATCCAGGTTGAAGACTCACCTGTTCTCAGCTGCATTTGAATAAAGCACCAAATCCACACTTTAAGCTTAAATTTCAAAACTTACTCTAACTACTGATTTTATCTACTGTTCTGATTTTATCTGTTTTGATTTTATATACTGTTGTTTGTTGTTTGTTTGTTAATTAGTTAGTTTGCTTGTTTGCTTGTTTTATTCAATTTTAAATCATGCTTTTTATTTGTTCTTGTTTCTAATGTCTCTGTAAAGCACTTTGAATCACCTTGTTGTTGAATTGTGCTATACAAATAAACTTGCCTTGCCTTACGGAGCAGCATCCTGTTCTAAACTCAAAATTGCATCAGTCAACCAAATCAGTTCAAAGCCAGCCTCTGGTTTTCCACCAGGTTCCAAGATGGCTCAGAGTGGAGCTCTGCTGCGAAGCTTGACGGCGCTGCAGTCGGCTTGCTGCCACGTGGGGCTGACAGACGTGGTGGGTCGTGGGTAGGAGGTGGAGACGAGGGAGCGCCTCTCAGCAGAGCTGAGTGCTGACATCATCAGCCGGAGGTGTGGGGTTCAACGCCTCTCCTGTTGCCATAGAAACAGTGGACTCCCAGGTCCAGCTAACATGGCCATCGTGGTCGCAGATGCAGCAGATGGACAACTTATCGAGTCCGAGCAGCAGTCAGGAGCAGGGGTCTGGCTCTCGCTTGGTGTGTTCGGAGCGATAATGCTTCTTTTGCAGTGCAGCTGTCTTTGCACCAGTCTTTCACCGATGTAGTGTGTGGACTGTGTGTGAACCAGTATGTGACTCAACACCAATGGGCTATTTACTGACAGGGTGTAGCCTTCAGATCGTCATCACCAGGTGTTCCTAATACACTCCGGGGTGACCCGGCCACTGTGACAGAAAACAGCCTTCATTTAGTTTTCCTGACACGTTCAAAGGTGACTCTGTGAATGATGGTCAGACTTTCTACCTCAGGACTTTCTGGTAGAGAGCAGAATTCATGGTTTCATCGATTACAGCAAGTCTTCCAGGTCATGGAGCTGCAGTTCACCCCAGAGCAGGGGTCGGCAACCTTTCTGATGATGAGTGCATCTAAACTTTCCTCAAAAGTCAGTGTGCCATATGACTGCATTAGCAATAAATGTAATAACGCTCTATACTAGCAGTCCTTCACAAACAGGGAACAGTCTGTCTATTCTCTCCATCTGTCAGCTGCTGCTGGCTCTTCCTCCTCCTCTTCCTCACACACTGCTGAGTTTGTCCTGGTGGATCATCAGGGCTGCAAAGCCTCACAGATGATGTGCAGCAGTGGGTCCCTCAGTCTGTCCTCACTCTGGACACTTGCAGTCGTCACACATGGAAATCAAATGTGTGATAAGCTGCAGGATTCAGACACAAGTGTAACTTGCTTCAAGGAGTCCATCATTGTTCCTGTCCCGAAGAAACCCCACCCTGCTTCTCTCAATGACTATCGCCCTGTAGCCCTCACCTCAGTAGTGATGAAGTGCTTTGAACGCCTGGTCAGAGACTTCATCATTTCTTCACCACCAGACACACTGGACCCACTACAGTTCGCTTACCGTCCAAATCGTTCCACAGACGATGCCATCTCTCATCTCCTCCACACATCACTCACTCACTTGGACACTAGAAGGGGGAATTATGTTAAAATGCTCTTCATAGACTACAGCTCTGCATTTAACACCATAATTCCCTCCACACTCACCACCAAGCTGGAGCATCTGGGACTCAGCTCATCTATGTGTCAGTGGATCTCCAACTTCCTAACTGGCAGACCACAGGCAGTAAGGATGGGCGGACATGTCTCAGCCTCCACCACTCTCAGCACTGGAGCCCCCCAGGGGTGTGTTCTGAGCCCCCTGCTGTACTCTTTGTACACATATGACTGCGTGGCCACTACCAGCTCCACCACCATCATCAAGTTTGCTGACGACACCGTCGTGGTGGGCCTGATCTCTGATAACAACGGCCTACCTGAAGGAGATTAGGAATCTGGAGAACTGGTGCCAGAGGAACAACCTCCTTCTAAACGTCAGTAAGACAAAGGAGCTGATAGTGGACTTCAGCACTAAGCAGGAGAGGAACTACCAGACCCCCGTCATCAACGAGTGCCCAGTGGAGAGAGTGGACAGCTTCAAATACCTCGGAGTTCACATCACGCAGGACCTGTCATGGTCCTGTCACATCAACACCGTGGTGAAAAAGGCCCGACAGCGTCTCTACCACCTCAGACGCTTGAGAGACTTCCAACTGCCCTCCAAGGTGCTCAGGAACTTTTACTCGTGCACCATAGAGAGCATCCTGACGGGAAACATCTTAACCTGGTTCGGGAACAGCACCATGCAGGACAGACGAGCTCTACAGAGGGTTGTGCGGTCAGCTGAGCGCACCATCCGCTCCGAGCTCCCTGACCTGCACTCAATCTACAGCAGGCGGTGCTGGACCAAGGCCAGGAAGATGGTGAAGGACCTCAGCCATCCCAACAACAGACTGTTCTCTCTGTTGAGGTCAGGAAAGCGATTCCGCTCCCTGAAGACCAACACAGAGAGACTGAGGAGGAGCTTCTTCCCGCAGGCGATACGGTCTCTCAATCACACCACCACACAGTACTGACCCACACATACAGTTCTTACACACACACTGGACTTTCTGGACTTTGGTTTTGCACAACACTGGTCACTATATTCTTCATTTCCGGTTAATACTTGTACAGCTGCTGTTATTGTGTATATATTTATTTATATTTCTTCATACATTCTTATATAGTTCTATATTGTGTATTTTGTTGTACAGTTATTTTATTTTCAACTTTAATTTATATATTTTATCTTATTCTTCCCAGTTAAATTTACCCTTCATTCTAATTTGTGTTGTACAGTTATTTCATTTTTAACCTTAATTTATATTTTATTCCTTCCTAGTTAAATTTACCCTTTTTAATTTTTCATATTTATTTCCTATCTTATTCATAGCCTTTTCCTTTTTTGTTTTCTTTAGGTCACGAGCAGTTGTCCAAGCATTTCACTACATATCGTACTGTGTATGACTGTGTACGTGACAAATAAAATTTGAATTTGAATTTGAACTTATAAACACATGTTCATACTTTTATTCCACAATCAGAGAGAAAGAAACAGAGAGAGAGAGCAGGACAGACAGACAGGTGACAGTCTCAGGTGTACACACTGCTACACAACAGCACAGAGAAGCAGGATTTAGTGTTTGTGTTATTACGAGTGTAAACAAGAAGAGTTCCAGATGGTGCAGTGGACACATGTGTGACTGCTGTGATTAAAGCATCTTTCTTTCAGCTTAACGAGTGAACCGTCAGCTCGTTCAAACACACGTTAAAGTGCGTTTGGCTCGACACCACCGAACAGAGGCAGCAATATAACACAGCTCACATTAACAGTGCAGTGAATCCTGCTTGTGCCGTGATGTTCAGGACTGCAAACCGAGCAGCATCACTGACTTTCAGCTGGTTGTGTTTGTGGATATATGACTGACTTTAATTATCCACAAAATCATCACATTCTCTGTAAGATTAAGGTCGACTATTGTATTATATTTTAAAGGCTTTAAAACCAAGTTAACGCTGAAAGTACAAACATCGCTAATGTCACATAACTTTGCCGACATGTGGCCAACAGGAATGTTTTAATGTTCTTCATTATTAAAC
Organism: Mchenga conophoros; assembly: GCF_057382185.1. Lineage (NCBI taxonomy): Eukaryota > Metazoa > Chordata > Actinopteri > Cichliformes > Cichlidae > Mchenga > Mchenga conophoros. The sequence goes on along the minus strand of NC_140531.1, from coordinate 1,155,654 downwards.
ATTTGCACATAAATAAGTGACATAATATTCAGTACTTACTTTTAACAGTTTACTCTTCGGCCGCTCCACCTCCACTTCTGCAGCTGCCAGTCAAAGCTGCTATGATAACGTTTCACCCCAATTTAACATCACCGCGGTAGGAATTAGAATCAAACTTATGGGAGAGGAGACTCATTGGACATCAATCAGCGTGATGAGAACTATTGATAACAAAAGAAAGAATCTTTGGAAAAAGTTTTTCTTAGGAGAATTAATTTATTTTAGTCTGACCACAGTCCCATCCGCTAACATAGAGGAGGCGGGGTTTATGACCTATACTGCAGCCAGACACCAGGGGGCGATAGAGACGTTTTGGCTTCATTTTTGGGACGCTGTCACGTCATCCATCTTTATTACAGTCATTGGTGGTGATGAAGGAAAACGCTGGGTTGGCATGTAAAGGGGCATTTATTCCTTTCAAAGACCTGCAGTTCAAAAAAAGCGCCCCTCGACAGCCAAACCCATCTGTTCTCTGATTGGATTGTTACATTTGTGATTGACATGACATTGACCAATCAGATGAAAGGAAGAAAAATAGGGTTAAAATTCGTACTTGTAACTTGCAGGGTTTTTTGGCTAAGTCCACACACAGATTCTTTTTACACATACAAATCCTGATTTACATGTACAAAATATTTATGACCCAAGAGCGTAGATTTGGTTTGGGCATTGGTGGGGACGGATGATTCAACCACCGAACCCTGCCCTGTTTTTGTTTTTTGTTTTTCCTTCTTGATTAACAAAAAAGGAGAAATATACTTGCCTACATATGCTATTCTACGTGCTTTTAAACCATTTAAAATTACAATTCATAGTTTTATATGTGAATTATATAATGTTAAAGTACTATTAAACAAATGACTGAGTATTTCAGGCTTTAGTTTACTTCAGCCATATTCCATATAAATCAGGTATCATACAAAAATAAAAATAGCTTCAAATACAGTCATGACAATAAAAGAATATGACTTTAAGGACTTAACAACATTACTTCAGTTATAGTACACCAACATCTCTGATACATTAGCACTAAGGGAACACTGAGTGACCTGCTGGTTTTTGTCCATCAAACTACTCGTCTAAGATGACCACAAAGTAACAGATCTCTCAGCAAAATGATGCAACGTTTGAGGCACTATTGCCCCGATTAACTCAGTGAGCTGCGATCTTTTATTCTAAACATGAGCTACTGTTACAGCAACAGACATGGACTACATGCCCCACACAACAACTCAATGTCCACTATGTGAAGCAGCCAAACACTAACTGAGATAAACTGCTGGCATATTGGTTTTACATCTATACTGTCCGGTCTCTCCTGGTGGACATGGCAACACGTTATTCATGGTTACATACAGTTTTAGACTGATGTGGGCCAAAGCCTGGCACAGCCTGTAACGTTATTGTGACACATTTTATGAGTGAACTTGGCTTTAAGTGACTCACAGGTTTCTTTGAAAAACACTTTCTTATATCCAGCTTCTTCCTCTTTGCTGCCGTCCTCTCCTCCTCCTCGCAGCGCAGGTTTGCCGCTGCTGAAACTGAACAGAGCTCCCTGAAAGGCTCAGCCAATCACATTGGCCATATTTGTCACATGACGTAGGACTCCAGTAGAGGTGATTTAACTCTTTCTGCACCGCTGGGTGAATGAGACGCTGACAGATCGGTTTTTTTTTAAATCGGGTTTGTTTTTCTTTACTCGAAGAGATCAAATTATTGGTGGGGACAATTCAGTAATCGCTGGATATTGGTGGGGACGTGTCCCTTCCGCCCATGACAATCTACGCCCTTGTTATGACCACATTTTGAGCCCATATAATCGGCCTTAAAATGCAGCTTTAAGGCTGCAGACCCTGAATTGGGATACAGCCAAGGTTTCAGGTGAACCCACTGTGAAACCTGGCACCGCCCTATCATGTGATTTCCTGAGGTTAGATGGCCCATGAGGTGAGTGGGCGTTAAGGCGTCTGGGAAGGATCTCAAACTGGATTACAGATGGCAGACTTGTGTAGCAGCATGAGACGCTGCAGAGGTGACCCGCGTGTGTGTGATGAGCCATCACAGCCCCTCCACAGCACACACGCACCTGCATCTTGCACAGGAGTGCCATGGTAACACTTCCTGTCAGGATTTAGACCTCAGAACGCCTGATGATTAAGGTCTGTGTCTTTAACACACACACACACACACACACACACACACACACACACACACACACACAGGTGGTTATTTTTGTGACCTGATGCTGTCACATGTGGGGCGGCAGCCTGCGACATGATACTAAACAACAAACTGACGTCATCAGCAGGCGACTCCCACCTGACAGCGCCCAGGAGGCCGACGGGGAGCCTGTGCATGTCTTCGGCCACACATCAGTGCGCGGATCTCCTGACGCCCGTGCACCGCAGCGTCTGCCGCGCACATCTGTCCGTGCACTCCGACAGCGCGGGCCACGATGGCGGACTGCGTCGGCTTCCAAGCGCAGATCGCCTCCATCATAGAGATGCTGGCCAACTCGGCGGTAGCCGAAATTTGCAAACTGGTGGACGACGGTTACGCGGCGCTGCGCTCTCAGATGGAGCAGGAGCGGGAGAAGAGCGAGAAGGAGAACCGAGCCCTGCGGCAGAGGCTGCGAGACATGGACGTGAAGATGCGGAGCTGTGAGAGGAGGATGAGGAGACGGAGTCAGCGCGAGGAGCATCACACGGCTCATTTTAGGCCGCCCAAAGGTAGGGGAGCGGGACACCCTGCACATCCACCCATCCAGCTGTGAGCTCAGTAATGATTATACTGCTGCATCCAGCCCCGTGTGCTAGTCGGAGAAATTCGTCCTGTCTCCCATGAAGAGCATGGTAAAAGATGGCTCGCATGTTTTGTCCCAGCAAACCTGATTCAGGTGTCCTCAAATGCTGGTTGGTGTAACATGCACCTGCTGATCTGCTGGGCTCTTCCTGCACAGCCACCTGTGGAGTTCAGCAAAAGGCAGAATATCCAGTGAGTTCTCTGGGTGAAAAGGTGTAGTTGATGTTAGAGCAAATCAGAGCTCGTTACAACCGAGGTATGCAAAAGAGCAGGGCTGAGTGCACAGCACATCGAACAGATGTGCTACAGCAGCAGAAGAACAGGAAGCCACTGCTCACACAGGCGCAGCAAAACTGGAGAAGAGTGGAAACACTGCCAGGTGTGCCGAGTTTCTGCTGCCACACGGTACAGCTCGCCGTGCGTCAAATATGACGGCAGATCACAGACATCAGACGTGGGGATGCGTGGCGTGTCTGTCTGATAATGTGGCTGCGTGACACACAGCTGAAACACGTGGGGGAGCACATGTTCAATGTCCTGTGTTATTTTTCAGGACCTGATGACCATCAGCCCCTGGCACCCCCTCCTCTGGCTCTTTCTGAAGGCAAACCCTTTCATCCAGTTTCAAAGGTAAAGATGAATCGTGCACTAGGCTAGCACGTTATATAACCTCAGCTCTCTGCACTTTGTGAACCTCTAATCCAAGATCAATCTGTTTTTGTTAATACAAGAATCCAACATTATTTTCGTCAGTGTTGATCTGTGACCGTGTGACAAAGAAAAGGTCCACATCCTAAGGTTAGACTCAGATGTGTCTGAGTCCACCCTCTAACATATGTTTCATATGTTATTCACTCTAAAAACATTACTTTGTTAGGTTCAGGATCTTTAAAGGGTTCTATTGGTTTAGGCCCTAAAAAGGAACAGTTGGAGTTAGGAATACAACATAAACTGAATTAGAAAAAGCTCATGGTTTGGGTTCAAATTCTGCTTTATTTATACAGCTCCAAATCACAGCAACAGTCACCTCAAGGTGCTTTATACTGTGAGGTCGACTCTACAATGACACAGAGAAATCACAACAATGAGCAAGCACTTTGGCGACAGTGGGAAGGAAAAACTCCCTTTTAACAGGAAGAAACCTCCAGCAGAACCAGGCTCAGGGTGGAGCCGCCACCTGAGACCAGTTAGGGGTGAGTGGAGGAAGACAGGATAAAGACATGCTGTGGAAGAGAGACAGAGATGGATAACAACTAAGGATTCAGTGCAGAGAGGTCTGTTAACACATAGTGAGTGAAGAAGAAACACCCAGTGCATTATGGGAATCCCCGGCAGCCTACGTCTATTGCAGCATAACTAAGGGAGGATTCAGGGTCACCTGGTCCAGCCCTAACTATATGCTGTAGCAAAAAGGAAAGTTTGAAGCCTAATCTTGAAAGTAGAGATAGTGTCTGTCTCCTGAATCCAAACTGGAAGCTGGTTCCACTCACAGTGTGCACACGTGCAGTTATTTCTATTTTGGATGCAAAAAGTCTTGAATGTCTTCCTTCAGCGTCCGCAGCGTCTTGGCTGCTGTGTGGGACAGAAATGATTGATGCAGTAGCTGAAACTGTGAGACTCGTTTGTCTTTTCTCAGCAGGAGGAAGTCAAGATGTTGACACTGGTGAAGCAGGAAAAAGAGGAGAGAGATGACTGCAACTTGGACGTGAAGGTGGAGGTTAACATAAGGGCGGAGTGTGGCCTCTCTGCAGGTGAGTGTGGCCCCCACACAGTTACATCAGTGTTTTGTTGGCTGCTCACATGGTTTCAGTGTTACTGTCTGTCCTTCTACAGCTTTGGAGCCCAGCGAGGAAAGCCCCCCTGCTGACACTGTCCTCGACACCAGCGTCAGCAGCCTCACATCCTCCACATCACAGCTGTCCTCCTCTCCTGCTGATGCCACGATGGACCTGACCTGCAGGCCTCGAGCAAAACGTAAGGCTGCTAAGCCCGTAGGCAACACTGAGGGGGTCCATGCCTCCGAAGCGGCTCGCAGGGACCCTTCGGGGAGCCTACCTGATATGGCTCTGAAGCCAGAGGTCCAGACAGATGAGCTCACAGAAGATGACCTTCATCCCTCTCAGCTGTCGGCCACTATAGCCTCTGATGAGTCGAGCTGCGACCGCCTCAACAGCCTGGGCCTGGATCTGGCCTGGATGCAGGAGCGTGTCAGCCATCTGGGAGCAGCCTATGCAGTAGCACAGCTGGGTTTGGGGAACACGGACAGCGGGCACCCTTCTGCCTCCTTCCCCTCACAGGGAGGGGGAGAAAGTCTCGACGGCCCCCCGACTATGCTCTTTACAGGCGGCGCTCACGAGATGGCTGCTTTTGCTGCCTCCTTCGACATGGCTGCTGCTGCCGCCGCCGTAGTAGCTGCACCCCCTCCACCTCCGCCCCCTCCCCCTCCTCCGACAGCTCCCACTGGCACTGCCAGCAGCCAGAGGCGGCCTTACAGGAGCAGCACCGCCTCCGCAAAAGAGCCGGTGGCGTGCGCTGTGTGCGGACGTGTGTTCCCCAGCACGGCCGGCCTGGAGTTGCACCAGCGGGTGCACACCGGGGAAAGACCTTACACTTGCCCTCACTGTGGGAAGGGTTTTGCCCAGCCCAACAACCTGCGGGTTCACCTCCTCATCCACACCGGTGAGAGGCGTTATCGATGCACGCTGTGCGGGAAGAGTTTCATCTCATCGAGCCATCTGAAGAGGCACCGTACAGTTCACACACAGGAGAAACCCTACAGCTGCTCGCGCTGCGGCCAGTCCTTCAGCCAGATGTGTAGCGTCCGCAGACACCGGCAACAGTCTCAGTGTGGCCTGTAGCATGAATGCTGTAGCAACATCTGATACACTCTGGACTCTGAATGGTGAACATTTAAAGATGGTAGCTTGAGCGTAGATGAGGTGATGTCATGATGACGTTCAGAGTAAATGTTTGTAAATGTTTGTCCTAAATCAGTTCTTCGGTTGGTCTACCCCACACTGTCTTCATATTGGTGGTTTGACAGTGAGACACGGTCACACAGGTGAGTTTGTGATAGACTCTGAGACTAAACTGAGACTAGACTCTGAGACTAGACTCTGAGACTAGACTGAGACTAAACTCTGAGACTAGACTCTGAGACTAAACTCTGAGACTAAACTGAGACTAGACTGAGACTAGACTCTGAGACTAAACTCTGAGACTAAACTCTGAGACTAGACTCTGAGACTAAACTGAGACTAGACTCTGAGACTAAACTCTGAGACTAAACTCTGAGACTAGACTCTGAGACTAAACTGAGACTAGACTCTGAGACTAAACTCTGAGACTAAACTCTGAGACTAAACTCTGAGACTAGACTCTGAGACTAAACTGAGACTAGACTCTGAGACTAAACTGAGACTAAACTCTGAGACTAAACTGAGACTAAACTCTGAGACTAGACTCTGAGACTAAACTGAGACTAGACTCTGAGACTAAACTCTGAGACTAAACTCTGAGACTAAACTCTGAGACTAAACTCTGAGACTAAACTCTGAGACTAAACTGAGACTAGACTCTGAGACTAAACTGAGACTAAACTCTGAGACTAGACTCTGAGACTAAACTGAGACTAGACTCTGAGACTAGACTCTGAGACTAGACTCTGAGACTAAACAGACTAAACAGAGACTAGACTCTGAGACTAAACTGAGACTAGACTCTGAGACTAAACTCTGAGACTAAACTGAGACTAAACTCTGAGTCTAACAATAAACTCTGAGAACTCGTTCGAGTGAGCTGTGACTAAAACCGCGATGTCGAGAGCAAATAAAAGGGCAGAACCTCTATTTTAATCTCGTGGCCCAAGGAGCATGACTGTGTACCAGTTTGGCTCATGCTTTTATCAAACATCGGTGTTCATGACTAGATGAAGCTGGAAGCTGACAGTGCAGTGTAGTGGCAGCGACACGGCTGCTGATTCCAGCATGTTGTATTTCATGCTGTCAGCAGCTGTAAGTAGCAATGACAACAGAAAGTCTGACTTTTGCTGCGCAGACTCTCCACCTAACTGTTGTTACCTGGTGCTATGTACATAAAGCAGTGATGGCAAACAGCATCTGCACATCTGTTGAAGGTGATCGCTCTATTTAGAAGAGTGGACTTTATTCCATCCATTAAATATTGGTTGATAAAGTTTGCAAACACAGAGCACTTTCTTTAGTCTAACATCAGAACATCGGTCATTAATGGGACTCTCAATATGCCAAATTCATGTTTGAATGTATTATTAACATAATGAACATTAGTCAATCCTGCACACAGAGAGTGTGCTACATGTGGCACAGTAACAGTACCTTAGTTATGTCTCAAGAACCAAGAAGGGAAATCCCAGAACGTTGTCTGTGTTTGTGTGGATGCTGCGCTTTGTTTGGGAGAAACGTTTCACGGCCCATCCGGGTCAGGCTGCAGCTTTCCCACCGTGCACACGGCACAGCTGACACGAGCACCACTAGCTCCGTTTCATAAACATTAATATGCAAATTGTCATGAACATTGATCGCTGACCACGAGTGCGATTCACAGAGTCAGGACTGGCAGCATTCACGGCGCTGACTCTCGTCCCGTGGATGGGCTGCAGCTTTCCTCAGTCCTGTTGGGATAATCGCCTCGATCTCTTTGACGGTCCTTTTCTGGGCTCTGCTTTCCAAAGTCCAGAGTTCCAATCAGAGGTCTTTATGGCCCGGATAAGGTGAACAGTCGAAAGGAAAAGTGGACATAGAAGGCACGTTGTAGCGGGACAGTGGGTTTCATCTTATTTTAGCTGATATGAAGAAGACGCGTGTCCTGGTTTGATGGGAGGAGCTGCGAGGGGCGGGCTGCTGCAGGAAGGCTAGGATACCACAGCTGTGCAGCGGCTAGGAGTCCATGTTGCTGCACGATTACAAAAGCTATAACAAACTGAGTAATGTTGTTGTAAAAAAATTCCAGACTCTTCCGTTGAAGCACTTTAAAGGTTCCCCTTTGTTAGAAGGGAAAAACTGGAGTCGCGGTTTGATTCCATGCTCTCTGTATCAGCGTCATCATGACAGTATCGTGGACGAGTGGCCTTCTCAGACCTGTGCAGTGACTCTGACGTGTTGGCACTTTGTTGAAACACATCTTGTTGCCCAAGCTCGCACCTCCTCGTTGTGCTGACTACATTTATGTGTGTGCACTTCACATTCATATTGAATTGATGGAAATGTAATAAGCTGTTGTGAAGAGAGGGCATTACATTTGGATTATTGTTATTATTATTTTTGGATGCAGAGCCTGACTGGAGAAGCTTTTTCCAGGTCCAGGCCTGAAGATGAATCTTTTAATGTCAGACATTCATTGTCCACATTTCAACACATCACAGGACTGTAAAAAGATGTAAAGTGAAACATATATATCAGAGTCGTGTTAGTGTGTGTTGGTGTCTGACTGTAATCGGCTGTAGCAGCTAAAACAAATACTTTGCCTTCGAGTATTCTTTCATGACATGTTTCAGTGTTGATGTCATTAAATATGTAGGAGGTTTGCAGTGAACCTCGCCATGCTGTGCTCATCATTTCTGCTGTGTGCTGTCACTTTGTCATTTGTATGTTGTAATGATTACATTTGCATACACACCCAGTTATCATTATTTTTTATAATTTAATAGATAAAAACATGACAGCAGAAGGTGTTGTGCTTAGCAGTAGGTGTGGCTGTAGCTCAGGAGGCAGAGATCACTTACTAACAGGAAGGTTGCTGCTGTATCTTTATGTGTGGCTGGACAAGTTGTTTTTAAAACTATCAGCACAGCCAGATGAAATGAAGTTGTGTCATACAGTACACTCATACCTGAGATTATAAAAGATATTGAGATATTGTTATCCAGCCACAGTCTGATGTTTCTCTGTTATTTTAGCCGCTGTTACAGAATTAGACAAATTCAGAGTCGTAGCTAAATCAGGTGATCTGGTGACAAACACACATCTGAACAAGTTGGAGCTTTAGTGCCACCGAGCTACGAGCAGCATTACATCCTCCGGAACAGAGGGTGGCGCTGTTACGGCAAACTGGCTGTGAGCCGCCGTCAAACAGGAGATGCACTTTAGCGGTGAGGTGCTAGTGTTTACCTGCTAGCTGTGCTGCAATGCTGTGAACGACCTCCAGTAGTTTCTTAGTCCTACTCGAGCAGTGAAAGAGCAAAGACCGAGCAGCCAGCGGCTAACAGCCATGTCCAACCGCCTGGCCTTCCAGACCCAGCTGGCCTCCATCATGGAGGTCCTAGCAAACGCAGCGGTGGCGGAAATCTGTAAGCTGGTTGACGACGACTACGCGGTGGTGAGGTTGCAGATGTCTCAGTGCCAGAGAGAGAACAAGGCCCTGAAGAGGAAACTACACCTGCTGGAGCTGAAGATGGCCCGGGGAAATGCCGAGAGAAGGCTCCGGGAGAGTGCCCTGAACAGCAGCCGGCCGAGGGTGCAGATAAACGGCAGCGACAGGCCCCGAGAGCCCTCCACCCCCGCCGGTACGGTCAGCACGAATAATCCGAGCAGTAAGAAGAGTCCAGTCTGAAACCACATCAGGCTTTCTTCACTCACACGTTTATTATGTTGTAAAAAGTCTGGGCCCTGGATAGAGCCGGGGCTACAGTGTGCCTAGCTCGTTTTTCCGGTGTGCAGAGAGGGCACAAAGTGGACACACGAGCATCTCTGGTTCATTCATGCAAACTCAGAAACCTCTTCATCGAGACTCGATGAAATGAACGTCTCCGCCCATCAGCTGTTATACCGGTACATTACAGAGCACATGTAGAAGCCTCCTACATCAAATCTGCATTTACATATAACCCCATCTTCTTTTCTGATCGGCTGTTTTCAGCTTATTTGTACCTTGTGACAATGAGCCTCCCGTTCTTGGCTTTGGGACAAACGCGATCTTGGTTCATGTTTGTCACCCTGCGCTGTGATTTCAGACACGTCACAGGGCTCTGACTAAGGCTTCCCACGGTTGCACTGGTGCGCCTAACGGTTTTTCTTAGCTGCACCAGGACAGAAGATAGGTGCAACTGCATCACTTAACACCGCAGTTTTACATGTTGACTTAAAAAAATTGCTGTCCATACAGACAATATTGATTTGTAAATGATTAAGTTCTTTATTTGGAGCTCAGTTTTACAAGAAACACAAGTTACTGACAAAGTGCTTAAAGCGCTTCACTGAGCTGAAATTTAACCTCAAAACATCTCAAGACATTCAATGAAAAGAAAATCTAAAAGGACCTCAAAGTGTCTCACGGGCTTCAAACTGAACATCTCGGTGTTGGCACAGCTTGATATCTTATGGACTGTCCTCCATTGCAGTCACATGGCCCTCAGATGGCCAACTCCTGTGATTTGGCCTTTTTCTTCTTTTCATCTTTTCTCATTACCCACAGCTACATCTGCTGCTGTCAGGCCGAGGCTGCTCACCTCTCTGTATCCGCCTGCACTTTCAAACGTACACACACACATAGGCCTACAGGAATATCTGGACCATGGCCAATCAGAGACTATCTTTGATTGGTTAGACCATGATATGGGCATAATGTGTGTCTGTTGTTGACCGCATGGAGACTTTCAGTGTTGTGGGGACTGGCTGGTCTCACCTGTGTGACCTAGGATTTTTTGTTTGAGAAATTTGGTCGCACTCTAGAGCCCTGAATCAGTTGAAAAAGAGGTGCAGGTGGGAAGAGACTACAAACATCAGAGGAGACGAGAAGATGGTCACACAGACGGTCATTTGGCCAGCCCTCGTTACATGGATATGACAGCAGAGGACTCTAGTGTCCCCCTGCAGTGCCTGGCATAGATGTGTGTTGTAATCTGTTGGTGCTACACAGAGCTTTGGTCCCAAGTGACACCAACACGAACCTCTGTCCTAATGAGGACACACATGTGATCTTTGTCTTAGTGTTTAGGTCTGAGCACAGAGCAAAGATGGAAACCAGCACAGAGACTTCAAAGTGATTCAGGTAGAAACGGAGGCTGACCGCTCCGATTCTACCTGGGTTGCTCGCTTGGTTGCTGTTTTGATCACGTAAACGATGTATATCTCTGCCCCCATCCTGATCCAGTTTGAAATCGATGTGGAAGAAGTGCAAACTGAATCCCAGCCCTTCTCCATGAGCTATCAGTTAGTCAGATTTTGTTGCTCTATAAAATGACTGCTCAACATAAACCAACCATGATGTAACCTTTTTAAGCTTTCTAACCAGCTGTTTAAAGTCTCTGGTTCCCACCATTTGAATCAAATACTTGGCAAAACACTTGAGTAACCACGTCGCTCGAGTGACGCTCGGTGGAGTCCTTTATTTACATTTGGGTGGCACATTAGTGGCTGCTAGTATCTCCAGCTTCATAGCCTGCACTCCACGCTGTCTTTTTGCCTCAGGTGGTTAAACAGGGCTTTGTTGTTTCCACGGTTGTGCGTGTCATGCGAAGTGCCGTCAGGAGAACGTTGACGTAGATCCTTTGAAATAAATCTGCCTCTGAGGCTGACGCGTTTGTGTCATCGTTCTGTGCATTAGAGAATGTAAATGCCATTATATCACAATGTGACACTTTATTAATCACATAGTGTTGGCCGTGCTGCAGGTTAGCATCTGAAAGTGTGTTTGAGATGGAGAGGAACAGCTCAACACTTTCACTTGGATCAGGAAGTGTACAAAGTTTAAATGGCAGGAATAATCAAACACGTGATTTATGCAGAACGCCAGCTGATGTTTGAGTGTGAATGCATGGCACGTGCACAAAAATCCCCAGCAATGTACACATCACATTTTAGACAAAATCAAACTGAAACAAATGTTTAGCAAAAAAACATAGTATTACATAATAAGACTCTTTTTTTTGTTTGTTTTCTAATTCAGTTTTATTTACACAGCGCCAAATCACAACAACAGTCGCCTCAAGGTGCTTTATATTGTACAGTAGATGCAGAGAAAACCCAACAATCATATGACCCCCTATGAGCAGCACTTTGGCGACAGTGGGAAGGAAAAACTCCTTTTAACAGGAAGAAACCTCCAGCAGAACCAGGCTCAGGGAGGGCGGGGCCATCTGCTGCAACAGGATAAAGACATGCTGTGGAAGAGAGACAGAGGTTAATAACAGGGATGATGGGGAAACAGGAAGATGAATATTATGGATGCATGTTCTCAAAATACTTCAACTGTAACATTGAAATATTGAATAAAATAAAGTTTCTCTGGTAAAATGCTGATACAGCTGAACACAGTAAAATAAGTAACTTGTGCCTGTCAAACACACCGTCACACCCACATCACGGTTAAAATAAACAGGTGGGCTCTGCCATTACTGCCCTATAGGGACGGAGGGGCGGGATCTATTTACACTGACACAGAGCCGTGTTAGCGTTCACTTCCAATAGTGTAATATGTGAGCCAAACATGAGAATAACATCGGCATTTGAAGACAGCTGCTTTTCTGTCGTGTAGGTGACGTGTTTGACCAGCAGAGGGAGGTGCTTCTGTGGCCCAGCGGAGACGCAACCGGTGAACTGATCCTGTCTGAAAGCATGCACAGTAAGGTAGGCACATCATCACAGGTTAGCGTATGTGCACGCTGCTGTGTGAAGCTGCTATTGGCTGACTGAGAGACGATTCCGTGTTGCTGTGCAGTCTCCAGATGTGGAGCTGGTGGAGCCGGAGGCAGTGCTGGTGAAAGAGGAGAAGGTGCAGGCAGCCACGTCTCGAGATGAAGCGGAGCAGAGTACGTCACTTATAGGAGATGATGGTGAGTACAGACAGAAACACTAAGGCTGCTGAGTGGACGAGTACTGACACTGGGACATTTCCACGCAACATGCCGTGCTGCAGTTTAAAAATCTTAACACCTTCGATCAAATCGGTCGTAGTTTAAACCGCACATGCACGTGGTTGGAGGCGTCGCCTCAGAGGAACAAGGCTCGGCTTTTTTCTGTGGGTTTGCTCCTCCCACAGTCCACACACATGCATGTTAGGTTAGTTGGTAATTCTGAAGTTGACCGTGGACATAAAGCATGAGTGGTCCCAACACAGACACACAGCTGAGCGTGTGGGGATTCCCACTGGGAGAGCACTCAGAGTGACCGTGATCAGATAATAACAATACTAACCCATCCAAAGAGACGGCACACAGGTCTGTCATGGTGAACAAATCACTACTGTCGTTTAACTGGATGCAACATCTGTACAACATCTGTACAACTGAACCCTTTTATGTGTCATTAAAATGATACTTTTTAAAGAAAACGTCCTAAATGAGTAAATAAGTGTGTTAGTGAGTGACAGGTGTGACCTGTAGGTTTAGACGCTGGTGTGCACAGACAGTATTCAGGTTAGGATGTAGGTGTCAGTAAAATAGTTTCTTGGTCACATTTGTGTTTGGATTGAAGCACTCAAGTCCTCAGAAGGCAAAGCTTTACATTTGTAGAGTAGGTAGGCTCACATCGTACACATTTGTAGCTCTGACTGTACTCGTACAGCCTAAACTCGGACATGAAGACGGTGCTCTGTCCTCCTGGAGGAGTTTTACATGAAGAGGAGGAACAAAAAGCTCAGATCTGCTGCATCAGATCAGAGTGTGTGTGTTAGCCTCACACAGAGCGAGCGTGTGGCTGCTCTCAGGTTTGCTGTGCGGTTGCGTGTTGTTGTACGCTCCTACAGCAGGTCTGCTTTTAGGCACAAATGTAAACTGCAGCTCTAAGCAGCGTGCTTACAAGCTGCGCTCTGCATCAAATGCATCCAAGCAAAAACAATGCATTGAGGAGTTTTTATAATTTCTACAACAGAGAGGTTCACATATTTCAGGACATGAGTGCTGCAGGTAGAACAGAGCACAGCAGGGTTTCATATCCTCTAAAGCTGTTTGTTTGGATATGAAACATGTTTGACCATGAAAGAGTTAAAACACTGTAGAACAGCTCGTATATTAAAAACATTAAAACAATGCAAAGCCAAACAGGACACGCTGTTACAGCCATGTTGCTTCATAACAGCTGTGACTCCTCCCACACCGAGTGTGATGATGAGCAGGGGCAAGTAAAGTTCACATGTGAGAGTCGGTGGACATTTCCTTGCATATTTTATATCCTGCTTAGACCGTCGTGGTAAGAAAGTCGTCTCTTATTTCTGAGATTTGATGTGTCGTGTTGTGAAACTGCAGAGAGCTCAAACAGCAGTAGTTTCTGGTCTTAGGCTGTAAGCTCAGATATCGATGTGGTCTTCAGTTCTCCAGGCTCCTCTGTCAGGTTTGAGCCCACGCTGCTTCAGTAACGATGGGCGGTGTGACCGCCCAACAATCAATATGCTGCCAGTCAGACTCTGTGCAGATCTGCTAAAATATTTTCATACAAGAATCTATTTAACATATTAGAGACCTCAGAGGAGGTTTCACAGTGTGGTGGTTAATGGAGTCACTCACAAAGGGAATGATTGCTGGTTCTTTCTTTGGCCCGGTGAGGAAGGCCATCCGACAGAAAGCTTCCGTGGCGACTCTGTGACGGCAGCAGCCAACGGTATCTGTTAGAGACTTTGGAGAAACGTTGTTGTGCCTCGTTCTACATCTGTGACTCTGAAAGTCGTCTCCCTGTTTTCCCTGAGAGTGTGCAGAGCTGCGTATCCACACGTGTTACAGCCAGTACTTAAATAGCAGTTAGCATTATAGAATAGTGCTCTACTAATTGAGTGTAATGGTAAACTGAGTTTTCTTTCTGTGTTTGAAGGGCTGATGGAGTGTGTCCCTCATGGAGCTGAAGGTCAGATGCCTGGCCCCGAGGACCAGGACGCCCAGTCCGTGTCTACTCGATCCCAGTCGCAGAGCCAGGCGTGCAGGACGAAGCTTACCGGCAGCAGGGGAGTGGAGGTCAGTGGCTCCTCTCCTCTTAAGTGTGAACTCACTGCTTCTGTTGAAGGCAGAGACTCGCTGCAGGAAGTGGCGATCCCACACCGGTACGTCGACGATGGCAGCAGCGACTCAAAGTTTGACGTCTTGTGTGACATCGATAAAACCGGTCACTCGTTGGTCGGGGAGTTTTTTGACGAGCCCTCAAATGTTGACGTGGAAGGAACGAGTCCGTCGTGTTCGTACTCGATGGCGGCCGTCGATTTGCCGTCAACTTCTTCCGGTGTTAATGGCTGGAATCGCTATGACAACGTGTTTTCCTTGCCCCGGCCCTTCACTGACGGCAGCAAAGCGTTCCCGCGCACTGGCAGGGAAAGACTGTTTGCCTGCAGCTACTGCGGCAAAGCTTTTAACCGGCCCAAGAAAGTGGAGATACACCAGCGTGTCCACACAGGGGAGAAGCCTTTCAGCTGCTCCACATGCGGGAAGATGTTCTCAGAGGCCGGGAACCTGAGAAAACACCAGAGAGTCCACACTGGGGAGAAACCGTACACCTGTGGGGTGTGTGGCAGGGGATTTGCCTGGATAAGAAACCTGAAAACACACCAACAAAAGAGCCACGCTGACGTTTACAACGCAGAGACCTGGGAGGGTAAATGAGCTGCATTTGTGTGAAAGGTGCAGAGACACTGGAAGGCCGCTTTGTGCTGGACAGAATGGAAAGTAAATCTGTGGCGACTACAGTCGTTGTTTTTACACGAGTGAAATTTACACTCCTCCCACATGATACTCAACATTGGAATCAGGGCAGTGTGTCAGCTAGCCGTTACAGCAGAGCTGTAAAGCAGAGTGAAGCTCTGTTTGCTTCCACATCTGTGTGTGTTTCTGTAAAAGCAGGCAGCCAGGCCTCCTCTGATTGGTCAGGTCCAGTGTCCTGGTTCTCGCTCTGCTGGTTTGTGTATGCCCCCGTGCAGGCGTCGTCTGTAAGCCAGACGCTGTGGTGTTATAGATGTATGATTTGTAAAAAAACACGTCAACATAGCATTTTGTTTCATGGCGTCTAAAATAATAACTTTATGATAAAACAAATCGTAGTTTACAAAAAGATGCTTGAAACATTTTCAGGAGGCTGAATAGAAAAGGTTGAAGTTACATCTCCAGTCGTAGAACCAAAATCAGCACCCAGGCAGGGCTGTAAGACAGGACGCTATGTCTCTGATGGCGATATAAAAACGTCGTTTCATTTTACGCTGTCGTTTGTTTCATGGTGTCACACAATAAAGTGTTTACAGCAATATCATGGTCCTGATGGTCGCTGTAGTGGCTACATTCATTTCTTAACGTTCTCTGTTTCTCTTATATTTAATATAACCACACTACAGACGGACAAGCGCCTGTTTTTACATGTTGTCGTTAGCAACAACGACGGTAAACCCAGCATGAGGCTCCGCCGTCCTCTTGTTTATTTTCCACATAAACCTTTCACAATAAAGCTTAAGATCCTGTTGAGATTTTTCAAAATAAACTGAAATGATGACAAACAGAAGGACCAGTCCAAACAAATCGAGGACCTTATTGGTAACCGAGGGGCCACCTCTGTAGCACGGACGTGGTTTGGTTATGAAGAGTCTGACACGGACCAGAACAATCATGGTGCAAACTGGTCTCAGACTCAAACATGACAAACCTCTTCTACCACCTACTGTTACGCCCCTGTCGAGGGGTACAGGAACGAAGCATAAGCTGAAAGAAGAGTGACCCCGCCCTGGTCCCCAAAACCACACCACAGCCGATTTAGATGTGAAAGTGGTTTATTGTGCCTAAACTGAAGCGTGACTCCGGGCTGAACAAAGGCCAAAATAACAAACAAAACCAGTCAAGGGGATGCTACCTGAACCCTACGTGATAAAAAGAACAAACCAAAGACAAATGCCCCAACTGAATAAACAGGAGAAAATAATACAGAAAATAACAAGGCAGCTCACCCTTCGGCTTCAGTGACTATTTACACGTGACTCTAAACTACACACTACATACAGAAGCTCAGCAATCCTCAGGAGCACACACGCGAGTAACACAGGGTCTGGAGGCCAAGCATGGGTCTGCTGCTGCTGTCAGTGTTGCCAACTCCTCAGTAAGGAAAATCGCTATTGGCTGTCCTAAAAGTCGCTAGAAGTCGCCAAATGACGTCATCGCCTAATCTGCATAATTGGTCATGCTAATGTAATTGTAACCTATGCTGTTGAAGAGAGAAATAACATCGTGGAAGAGACATAAAGTGAGCAAAAAACGTCCTAAATGCATTTAGAGTTTATTTAGAACTACGAATTAAATTTCTTTTAGCAGTTATTGTTTTTTAATGTCACAATTCCAACCCTGCTCCTTTACCCGGGCTTGGACCGGCAAAAGTGACCCGAAACAGGCGCTCTGGTGGAGTTACTGTGTGTGTGTGTTTATAAGTAGTTTTAAACCTTGTGATCCACAAAACAGCATAAGAGTAAAAGAGTAAAAGAAGAACTGACTGCGTTACAGTCAGTGCGGAGCAGCGGCTTCGCTCATACGCGATTCATTTGCCGTTTGGATGCACAGGTGTGAACGTCTCCTGCCCTGATAGCAGCTGGGGAGGACTATCGTCCGCCCGTGAGCGCTTTGGCACGGGTGAGGTGTCCACGGCAGCACCGCTGCTTGTTGAGAAAAAGAGCGATACGCATTTTCACGTCAAAAAGTCGTCATAAATAAGTCTCCAGTAACACCAGAAAAAGTCGCCAGATTTGTCGCTAGTCGCTTTTTAGAAAAAATGTCGCTAAGGGGTCTGAAAACTCGCTAAATATAGCGACGAAGTTGGCAACACTGGCTGCTGTCAGCTGCTGGTGACAGATTTTCAAAGCAGCCACATGATCAGGGGACCAATCAGCAGCCGTCAGCTTCTCCAATCAGGGACCTGCAGAGACTTTTAAAGACACAGACAGGCAGAACGAAAAACAGCCACCACGACACATTATGGCCAGGGCCGTAACACCTACACAAGAATCCCCTGACAGAGTACGGAGAGAGTTTACGGACGAGAAGCAAAAAGAGCCGTCAGGTGCTCCAAATAAACCTTAGACTCTCTACACTCTGCAGGCTGTTTAATGCATCGGTCTAAACACTCGACTGCAGGTACACGACGCCCAGCTGAAAACACTTCACGCAGGTCGAGTCGGCCGAGATTCACAGAATTTACAGCAAATTCACTATTTTGTGATATATATGGTTGTGATTTGGGATTTTGGTCATATCGCACAGCCCTACACCCGGGTTAAGAGCACATGTTGTTCAAAGGCTCAGCACTGTGCTACCTTTACCTGTGCTGCTGTGGATGAAGCTGCATTAGTTTGATCAGTGAGATGTGCAGACAGCAGATTAATGTGTGTATCACTACTGTACCAGGGGACAAACTGCAGCGCGCTCTCGGTAGTGAACGAGCGCGTCAGCCAGTGCAACGACGTGACTCGCCCTCACTGTGGCACAGAGGAATACGATGTGTGACGAGACCTGAAACCGTGCTGCCGTCAGTGCACGTAGTGACCTGCTGTCAAAGGTTTGTGGCCCACAAAAGCACGTTTACATCAGCTGTTACATTAAAATGTGTCCAGTCACATTTACAGACTGGCTGTTTTAACCTTTGGGAGGGAGACTGTGCTAAGCATGAACACTGCTAACCTAGCAGTTAGTAACAGTGATGTTTGTCACACGCTGTTGGGTTGGAATTGATCTGAAATGGCTTTGTTTGAATTGCAAAGTATTTTAGTTACCGAGTCTACATTTGTTTGTAGCTCATGTTAGCATCAGAGCATTGCTCATTTTGGTAGGTTTCCACTTTCTGCATGCATCATTTCATTAAGGAATAAAATGTTGTCTTTTACCTCAAATGCGTGGGTTATTTGTTTTCAGACCCTGCAGAAACATTACAGCTGATAAATGATAAATAAAGCTTCAGATGTAACCCTTGACACCTGCATGAAGGCGTCCTCGGCTGTTGTACTGCATACTAGGCTGGGTATCGTCACTGATTTCTAGAATCGATTCGATCCACGATTCCATTCGATTTGAGTCGGGGAAATTTTGCCTCAGACAGTCAGAAATATTATAATTCTGATCACGTATCAGTACATTTCCATATTTTTATATCTATAAAAAGAAAGCTGACACTTGTGATACTTTATCAAAGGTGTGAGCGTCACAGCAGAGGCCTTTGTGTCAAAGTAGCTGAAGATAAAACACAGAAAAACATGAAGGAGAATTTCCTGCCCTGGATTTTATAAAAATATTCTGCAGTAGATCAAAAATGAAAGAAGACCATGAGTCAACACATGAACATTACCTGATGCTGCTGAAGTGAAACAGAGCAAACTTACAGCAGTTTTACAGACACAGCTGAGAGTTTTGCAGTTTTGCATAATTTTAAAAAGTTTAAATTTGTTCAGTATTGAACAGCAGAAATTAGGTTTTCTTTTCGGAAGTAAGTAAAAGGAAAAAAACAGCGTCCGACAGGCTGTAAACAACGGTAGACTTGTGCGTAACAAGCAAGCGAATAATGCAGAAAACAGATTTTTAGACGGGAAACTGTTGTTGGAGAGAGAGAGAGAGAGCTGTGCATCGTGGTGGAAGCAAAACAGCAAAAGTCAGAGTGAATCCATGACGATGTTTATGTGAAGCGTAGTTTGGATCTTCTTTTGCTGCTGGTTCGGTCAATATTGTTTGGAGAGAGATCAAACTAACAGCTTCAGAATCAGCGCAAAAACGACGTAAACACAAAGCTCGACCCGCTGACACATCAGACTCAGCGAGCTGTCGGCTTTCAGCCCCGACCGTGTCCGTGCCGTCGGTGAGAAAGGCGACATCTCACTGATCCTGATCTGTCGGCGGGTCGAGCTTTGTGTTTACGTCTTTGTGCAGAATCCGTGTTCCTGCTCTCATTTACTGTTTGAGCTGTTTGGTGGTTGTTGGAATTTTGTGAGGTTTAACCTGAGATTCTGGCGTTTCGGGCAAAATAAATTTACATTTAAAAATCGATTCAGGATTTTAATGAATCGATATCACATTATCCAAGCCAGAATCGATTTTAATTGATAAATCGATAATCAAAACCCACCCCTACTGCAGAGGTTACTTCAAATCAGTGATAATAACACAGAAATCACATTTGTCCATTCATCCATTTTCTAACAACTCGTGGGGGTGGCAGTCAAGCAGAAAACCCAGATCTCCTGCTCCCTGGCCATCCAGAGGTGCTCCCAAGCCACCTGAGAGAGGTTGCAGGAAGTCACAGCTCTACTCTAGTGCTTCTCTACGCTGAGCACTCAAAGATTTTTACACAGCATCCATTCATTCAAGCATTTTTACTATACTTAAGTGCTTTGTATCTAACAATTACGCTGAAGAGCAAGTTAGTATCCTGCCCAATTCGGCAGTAGAGGAGGAGGATGACCTGCTCTACTTCCTGAGCTAAAGCCACCACATGACCTCTTGGGACCACCAAAAAATATACCTTCCAACAGGGACGGCTCAGGCAGGCAGTATGGACCAAGCTGTCACTGCAGTTCTGAGGGACTAAATGGACCAGACCACATACTCCTGAAGCCCCGCCCACAGGATCCCCTGAGGGACGTGACTGAATGTCTCTCCCACCGAACACCTGCAGACTGATTGGACAAACTCCCTCAAATAACCTGAAGAGGATAACGAGCTAGTCCGGTTTTGACCAAGGTGGAAACCAGTAAATTGTTGTTTACTCATATTTCTTGACCTCCGCGCTGCGTTTGATTGTGTTACCATAATATTTAATAGGCTCAGTGTTTTGGCTGGTATCTCCAGCTCAGCACTAGACTGGTTTTCTTCTTATTTATCTGGAAGGACATTGTATTTGGGTGAGCAAGTTCTCCTTTTATACTGCATCTCTAAGCTGTGGGGCTCAAAAGGTTCAGTGTGGGGCCATTGTTGTTTTCCTTTAACGTCCTTTTCTAGTGTTTCTTGTTTCTGTGGCGCAGACAAATGTTTGAGCCTCAGCAGCTGGATAGGCTGTCCACACTAGTTCACTGTTTATCCCAGAATTGTGACCGCCTCTCCAATAATAAATATATATATTATCTTTAGTTCCAACAAGACTGAGGCTACATTATAGCTCCTGCTGATATGTATTCAAGAATCAGCTCCTCTGTGAAGACCCGTTTTCCTAATCTTGATGTCATGTTTAATTCTGAACGTTGGCTCACATGTATAGGGTCGATGTCACGCTCCTGTTTCTTTTCTACTCTAAACTGTGAGCTGTAGTGTTGTGCTCTGAACCAGAGGAAACCGTTCATGCGTCAGCGTGCCTAGACCACTGTAATGCTTTTTACCAGGATATGTGTATCGTCTCATTCATGCCTCCCAGTCATACAACATGCTGCACCTAGCAAGTTCACATTACCCTTTTATTAATTTTCAGGGGCTTTCAGTTGATTTTAGATTTTCAAATTCTCACACTTACATACAGACAAGCTCCAAAATACTTGCTGTCTGCGGTCTTTGCTCACAAGCTCAAAACCTAATAGTTTTTGCTCGTATAAGACTGAAGACTGGGCGGCACAGAGCGCTTGAGTCTGTTCCCGGCTCTGTTCAGTCAACTCTGTGGAGTCTTTCAAAACACAGTTCAAACCTTTTCTGTGTAATCCGGCTTTCTGCTGACGTCCTTTGGTTTGTTATTCAATTCAGTTTTATTTACACAGCGCCAAATCACAACAACAGTCGCCTCAAGGTGCTTTATACTGTAAGGTCGACCCTACAATAATACATACAGAGAAAAACCCAACAATCATATGACCCCCTATGAGCAAGCACTTTGGCAACAGTGGGAAGGAAAAACTCCCTTTTAACAGGAAGAAACCTCCAGCAGAACCAGGCTCAGGGAGGGGCGGGGCTTTTTTCATGGTTCTGTATTGCTATTAATTGTTTTGGAGTGATTGTACAGTACTTTGTGACTTTGATGTCTAAATAAACTTCACTATACTTGAGTTCGTATTCTTTTTTCACAGTTTTCACTGGTATCGTGTTGTGTATTGCATCAGACAGTTCCTATGTTTTCTTTGTGTGGGCAGAAGGATGAGGAGCCAGATGTGGTGCTGGTGAAGGTGGAGGAGGTGGAGCCAATGACGAGACCTCGGAACCGGCCGTGCCTCAGCATACAGGAGGGTGAGCAGACCCGTTCACTGTGAACTGTAGATCAGTTTAGGAAGTGTTCTGACTCCGACTACAGCAGCCTGATGACATCAAACGTGTCCCCTCGAGGGCTACTGTTGCTGTCATTTGGTGCTATATAAATAAAATAGAACTGAGTCGTCAGTCATCATATTGCATCATCTGATGTTTTGCCCTACATCAAGGATTCTCGCTCCAGAAAACCCTGTGAGAATGTTGAGTCCATTTAACCCTAGCTGGGTGAGAACTTGACTCTGAATCTGTCTGTGTCCAGGGTTGGTGGAGTCCAGTACAGACGACTGCAGAGGAGTGCTGTCCTTTGATGAAACCACACAGATGTCCACCAATCGGCTGTCCGACCTGCAGGACTCTGGGCGGGGCTTCTCAGAGGTCAGCTGTGGCCATTCTTCGCTGTGGACTAATAGGGGGGGCGGTTACAGTGAGAGCCTTCCAGGGCTGTCCTCACACTTCGCTCCACTCTCATACTTGCCTGGCACACTCACTGGAGGAGAGCCTGGCAGCTCTGGGAGGGGATCGGCTGCTGAGAACGCAACAGAGAGGGGATCAGCCGCTGAGAATTCTAGAAAGTTGCCCACTTATCCCTTTGAGCAGAAGCTTCCTGTTATTGATCTGTCAGATGAGTCCAGCCAAAGTCAGGTGTCAAGTCAGACGCAAGCAGGACACCTGTCAGTCCAGGGGTCTCAACAGTATCTGCACCCAGGTCCAAGTCAGGGCCCAAAAAATCCCACGAAGAGGGATTGTGTCTGTAGTTTCTGTGGGAAAAGGTTTCCTGCTCCAGCAAATTTGGAATCTCATATGAGAACCCATACTGGAGAAAAGCCATATGGCTGCACCATCTGTGGTAAAAAATTCTCCCAGTTGTGGAATTTGAAGATCCACAGGAACATCCACACAGGGGAGCGACCGTACCAGTGCTCGCTCTGCCCCGAAAAGTTTTCTGACCCCAGCAACCTGAAAAAACACCTAAAGAGACACCATCCACAAAACATGGCCATACAGTCAGGAACATCTTAGATGAAAGGGCTAACACACTGTTAATGAGTACTGTATTTTTCAGACCATTAGGCGCACTGGATTATATTATAATAATTATATACTCATTCTTCTTGCTTCTTCGACGTCCGTACCATTGATTCATTAATGCTGTATTCAATCACAGCTGCTCTATTCCCATGTTGTTGCAGTATATGAATGACTAACTTCGTATTGTGGATGGATTATCTCAGTTGTTCTCCTGGCTGAAGTTTGGTCCTTTTACAGCATCCTGCCATGCGACTGCATTTGTCTCTAACTATCAGGAACCCTCACATTAACTTTTATCGAGTGGAAAAAAGTTAACATTCATCCTCCAGCTTCACTGTTTATGCTATGCTAACATAGCTGTGTTGCTAGCAATCACGTAGCACATCATTATATACCAGCTAGCCCAACTTCAGTAACCCTACAAACATCACTGCTGTTTAGTTTTCTGTCCTCATTTATGTTGGAAGTGATAGCAGAGCTGTACGTTTGAATTTGTTTCAGAAATCTCTCAGTCAGAACATGGTATGTCATGTTTAGGTGGAAGCTAGCGAGCTAACTTCCTGCTAACTTCTAGCTTCATTAAATTTTAATAAATTCTGTTTTCATGGATGCCAGGATGTTAAACTTAATTGTTGCACCTGGTAAAGCAACAAAGCTGATGATTTTATTACAGATGAAAGAATTTAGACAGTTTTTAACTCTCAGTGATGCCGCAGTGTTCGTTTGACTTTGGGACCTGAAGTGGACGGAGTTTAGGACCCAGATTACTCTGCGAGGCTCCTGACTACGGTAGCCGTAATGCTCCAAGCGGTGCGCCTTCGTAGCTTACCAACGTCGTACTAAAACACTTTTGACAGATTTTCCAGCGCCGTGTAGCACATAAAGTCGGATCAGGTCAGTAAGCACAACCAGAATTCATACATAAGGCGCACCAGATTATAAGTCGCGCTGTCGAGTTTTGAGAAAATTAAAGGATTTTAAGTGCGCCTTATAGTGCAGAAAATACGGTAGCCTTATTTTAAAAATCGTGTCCTGGTGTGATTAGTGGGGATAGGTTAATTGATTAATCTAAATTGCCCATAGGTGTGAATCTGTGCGTGAATGTGAGTGCGAATGGTTGTCTGTCTCTGTGTGTTGGCCCTGCGACAGACTGGCGACCTGTCCAGGGTGTACCCCGCCTCTCGCCCTATGACAGCTGGGATAGGCTCCAGCACACACCACGACCCTGGAAAGGATAAGTGGAAGTGGATGGATGGATGGTGCCCTGAGGTTAAAATAGGCTTCAGGAAATGTAGCGTGTACCCTGGCTGTTAGTGGTGTAAATTGACTCGTTCTTAGGTAGTGATTCTCTATTCAAAGCACTTCTACTTTTTCTATGCTTAAGTGCTTTCTGTCAAACATTCACTCCAAGGGATGCATCAGAGAGCAAGTTGGGTTAGTCCTGTCCAAAGCACGTAGACTGGAGCAGCCTTCACATGATTGTGTCCTGCTCTACCTCCTGAGCTACAGACATCCTAAATAATATATTGCATTTAAGTGAGACACTCAGTAAGGGCATTTGTTGGGGTTTAGCATTGCTTTGCTTGGTTTGGCCTGTGGTCTCCAAAGTCAGACGTTTACCTTGAGTATATTAGCTTCACCTTTTGAAAACACAACACTTGTTTTGTTTCAGCTTTAGCATGCTAGCAGGTTATTAGGCCTCTAAAGATGCAGATCCAGTTTTTTATGTAACTCATGTTGTGTAAAGTCATGCTAAGTGTTGCTGTGTGTGCCCAAGGGCAGTTCCAGTCAAATCTATTCCATACTGTTGACAGGAAGTGAAAGCAGTAAGTGTTCATTCTCACAGCTCTAAAGCTCACCATGAGAACATTTGACTGAAAGTTTTTGATTCATTTTTTAACTGAAGCCTTTTGGTCATTAGAAAATGTGTGTGCTTTAGACCGGAGTGATAAGTGAGCCACTGTTCAACATTTACAATTTCAAAATAAAAGCAGAAATCTTTATTTTATGTATGTGTGTTTTATCCATGTAATAGATTGTTAGCCCATTCTGGTGTCATGAATACAAACTCTTAGGAAGCCCTTGTGAGTATTTCTTGAAGATTGGCACACATGTTTACTGGGACTGGTGGTCAGAGGTCAAGGTCACTGTGATCTGACAACACAGATTTTTGCAAGCACAAAAATTCATACACTAATTCTGTCAAATGTGTATCTTATGTTTAAAAGTAATAACTGAACTTTTCTGGCTGTTTGTCTGCATCATAATCCTATTTCACATTTGGTCTTATATTAAATTGTTGACCTTAATCTTTCTGCCACTTGGAGGTGACTGTTGTTGTCATTTGACACCATTTAAATAAAATAAAATTGAACCTCGTAAATTCATTTAGTCTTTACTTTTACAAAAGTCTGGACAAACATGGACACAAACTGCAGCCTTACTGGTTTCCAGTGGTGTGCAATAACCTGGCAGTTCTCCCGTTTCTACTGCTCTCTGCTTAGAAAACATTCAACTTTGAGCTATAACATTGCACATACCCATTAATTTATGTTAGATTACACGTAGTTTCATAGGTGTCGCGGTTGGTGGTTAACATGAAGAGGACCAGATGATGGAAAAAAACAACCACAACAGACTCGAGTCGTTTTCCAGAGCTCTGAATATATTTCTCTTACAAATACAAAGGTTCAAAACCATCTTAACATGAACACCCCAACTCTGCTCCCCACCACACACACACACACACACTCCAGCTACAAATAACATATACAGTGAAATGCTGCACTCATGTTAACACACCACACATACATCTGACTGAAGGAACAATGGGCTGGGAGGTCAGTTCCTTCATTAATATGCAAATTGTCATGACCATTGATCAACAACCACTGATCAATAACCATGAGTACCATCCACAGAGAGTTGGGGAATGGCTGCAATCACAGCATTGTAAGATGGTGACAGATGTACCCAATTAGGCCCCCTCCTCAATTCAGAGATGGTCTTTCCCTTATCATGGTGTAAATGGCCTTGTACTGATGTATAGCAACTTGAAATACTCCTAAAAATGGCACTACAGCATGTAAAAATATAAAGATAAGCTCTGGCTCTTGGTTCTATGATGGCGCTTAAAGGGTTAACTCATTGGTGTGTGTTATCTGGCTTCATGGACAGATAGAGCTGGGTGTCATCTGCATAGCAGTGTAAATGTATACTATGTCTTCTAATGATGCTGCCTAAGGGAAGCATGTATAATGTAAACAGAATTGGTCCTAGCACTGAACCCTGTGGAACTCCATAATTAACCTCAGTGTGTGAAGAGGACTCTCCATTTACATGCACAAACTGGAGTCTATTAGATAGCTATGATACAAACCACTGCAGCACAGTACCTGTAATACCTACAGCATGTTCTAATCGCTCTAATAGGATATTATGGTCGACAGTATCGAACGCTGCACTGAGGTCTAGCAGGACAAGCACAGAGATGAGTCCACTGTCAGAGGCCATAAGAAGATCATTTGTAACCTTCACTAAAGCTGTTTCTGTGCTGTGCTGAGCTCTGAAACCTGACTGAAACTCTTCAAATAAACCTCTGCAGATGATCTGTTAGCTGTTTGACAACTACTCTTTCAAGGATGTTTGATATGAAAGGAAGGTTAAAGATTGGCCTATAATTAGCTAAGACTGCTGGGTCTAGAGATGCTTTTTGAGTAAAGGTTTAACTACAGCTAGCTTGAAGGCCTGTGGTACATAGCCGATCATTAGAGATAGGTTGATCATATTTAAGATCGAAGCATTAATTAATGGCAGGACTTCTTTGAGCAGTTTTGTAGGAATGGGGTCTAAAAGACACGTTGATGGTTTGGAGGAAGTAATTATTGAAGTTAACTCAGAAAGATCAATTGGAGAAAAAGAGTCTAACTTAACATCAATGGTACTAAGAGTAGCTGTAGATAATATTACATCTGTGGGATGATTATTGGTCATTTTTTCTCTAATGATTAAAATTTAATTCAATTCAATTTTATTTATATAGTGGCAAATGACAACAACAGTCGCCTCAAGGCGCTTCATATTGTAAGGTAGACCCTACAGTAACACATACAGAGAAAAACCCAACAAGAAGAAGAAGAAACCTCCGGCAGAACCAGGCTCAGGGAGGGGCGGGGCCATCTGCTGCCACCGTTTGGGGTGAGAGAAGGAAGACGGGATAAAGACATGCTGTGGAAGAGAGACAGAGATTAATAACAGATATGATTCAGATATGAATCCCCGGCAGCCTACGTCTATTGCAGCATAACTAAGGGAGGATTCAGGGTCACCTGG
Organism: Mchenga conophoros; assembly: GCF_057382185.1. Taxonomy (NCBI): domain Eukaryota; kingdom Metazoa; phylum Chordata; class Actinopteri; order Cichliformes; family Cichlidae; genus Mchenga; species Mchenga conophoros. The sequence continues at coordinate 1,128,323 of NC_140531.1, read as the reverse complement.
TCCAGCCCTAACTATATGCTTTAGCAAAAAGGAAAGTTTGAAGCCTGATCTTAAAAGTAGAGATAGTGTCTGTCTCCTGAATCCAAACTGGAAGCTGGTTCCACAGAAGAGGGGCCTGAAAACTGAAGGCTCTGCCTCCCATTCTACTTTTAAATACTCTAGGAAGAAGTTCTTGTGGACTTCTTCCTAGACTTTTATTTGTGAAGTTCATGAAGTCATTACTAGTTAACGTTAAAGGGATGGTTGGCTCAACAGAGCTCTGACTGTTTGTCAGCCTGGCTACAGAGCTGAAGAGAAACCTGGGGTTGTTCTTATTTTCTTCAATCAGTGATGAATAGTAAGATGTTCTGGCTTTGCGGAGGGCTTTCTTATAAATCTCTGTTGGAGTAGCTTTCAGATAGCTGCTCTGCTCTATGTTGGTACAGGGCATTGAAGATGATAACAGTGGGTGGATTATATTCTTAAACTTAGTTACAGCGCTTTCAGAAAGACATCTACTTTGATAAAGTCTACTCTCCACCGCTGTGTAATCAATTATTGTAAATGTAAATGTTATCAGGAAATGATCAGACAGCAGAGGGTTTTCAGGAAACACTGTTAAATGTTCAGTTTCTATGCCATATGTTAAAACAAGATCTAGAGTGTGATTAAAGTGGTGGATGGGTTCTTTTACAGTTTGACAGAAGCCAATTGAGTCTAATAAATATTTTCACTCAGACAGTGAGAAATATTATAATTCTGATCATTTATCAGTACATGTTCATATTTTTGTATCTATGTATAAAAACAAAGCTGACGCTGTGAGACTTCAGAGGTGTGAACATCACAGCAGATGTCTTTGTGTCAAAGTAACTGAGGATAAAACATGAAGGAGATTTTCCTGGCCGGGCTTTTATAGCAGATAACCTTAAAAATATTCTGCAGTAGATCAAAAACTAAAGAAAACCATCAATCAACATATAAACACAGTGTTGGTCAAGTTACTTGAAAAAAGTAATCAGTAACTAATTACAGATTACTTCCCCCAAAAAGTTATCCCATTACTTTACTGATTACTTATTTTCAAAAGTAATTAATTACTTAGTTACTTAGTTACTTTTTAAAAACACGATTTACAACCTGAAGAGGTGATAAAGCGATAGATCTTTCAGCCCAATTCTACTTTTTCTGCATAATCCATCATACAAAATGTAATCAAATGGAAAAGTCTCTTTTTAAAACTTGTTTTATTAGTTTTAATCTTTTAACTTTATGCATCAAGCAAAAATTTAATTATATGCAACATTCTCTGACTGGAAGAAATTAGTTTAACATTTAAACCTATTTTCTGCACATTCCAGCACATAAGATAAAATATTTTGTGTGTTTACACTCAGTCTTTCAAATAGATGCAAGTAAAACACAGCAGAAAATAAATAAAGTCAAAGACTCAGCGGTCCTTTTGCTCTATTTTCACCTGTAAAGCAGGAGTGGGGCAGGCGGAGGTTTACCCTGGTGCAGGTGTGCCGCGGTCAGTGGAAGAATCCGCGAGTTTCTCTGTGAGTTTCCCATTACGTCGTAGCTACTCGGTGCTTGCTTGGAGGTTTAGGGTTTTTTTGCTGTAAAAATACGTTTTCTTCCCACGCACAGCGGACACTAATGTTTTTGTCACTTTTTATGGAATCAAACTCAAAGTAAGGTCAGTACTTCCACGCTTTAAACGCTGCACGCTCATACTCTCTCCCACAATCGATATATGATCCATTGTTGATCTGCACACAGCTGTTGTTACGAACGGCGCACTCGCTTACGTCACTGTCATGAGACATTCTCACAAAAAAATCACGGTTTTAGTAACGCAGTAATGCAGCGTTCCTACGGGAAAGTAACGGTAATCTAATTACCGTTTTTGCAATAGTAATCCCTTACTTTACTCGTTACTTGAAAAAAGTAATCGGATTACAGTAACGCGTTACTGCCCATCTCTGTATAAACATCACCTGATGCTGCTGAAGTGAAGCAGAGCAAAGTTATAGAGGTTTGATTACAGACACAGCTGAGTGTAAAGTTTCTATTTCTTCGATCTTAAACTGCAGAAATGAGGTTTTGTTGTCAGATGTCATTGTTGAGAAAAAAACAGGTGCCAACAGCACTGAATAGAACTGTAGACTGATGCCTAATAAGCAGAGAGTAATGCAGAAAACAGATTTGAGACGGGAAACTGTTCTTGAAGTACAGAGAGAGAGAGCTGTGCAGGAAGTGTGATTTTATCGTGGTGGAAGCAAAACAGCAAAGGTCAGAGATGACGATGCTTATCAAACATGAAGTGTAGTTTGGATCTCCTTTTGCTGCGGGTTCAGTCAGTTTTAGTCGGAGTTACTCAACCTGCAGCATCAGAATCTGTGAAATTTTCAGCCCTGACAGCTTGTCCGTGTACGTTCTGCCGGGTGAACGATCCACGGTGAATGAAATCCATGTACCTGCTCTCATTTCCTGTTTTAGCTGTTCGGCGGTTGTTCAAATAGTTTTGTGAGCTTTAAGCTGAGATTCTGGCATTTCTGGAAAAATACATTTATATTTAAAAATCGGTTCAGGATTTATTGAATTGATGTCGCTTTATTCAAACTAAAATCGATTTTTTAACCCGCCCCTACTAATAACAGATTAAATGCCATGTTGAGGCTGTCATTTTTAGCATCTACATGGATGTTAAAATCACCCACAATAATTATTTTATCTGAGCTGAGCACTAAATCAGATAAAAACTTTGAAAAATCAGACAGAAACTCTGTGAGGCCCAGGTTGTCACGTCTGAAGGTGAAGCAGACGGCGTGGAGTGAGACCCAAAAACATGATGGAGGCAGAGTGAGGTGGTGAACGAAACACAAGCCGTTATTTGGCTGAGCAAAAGTACAAACAAAAGCAAAGAGAGAGAAACTAACAAACACCTAAACTGGGGTAAGCTAAACATTACACACTACCTGAAACATCGAACTAGAACCTGGGATTCTGAGATCTGATTTTCACCCAGGTGTCATCCACATACCTGAACCAAGGACTCGGTGGTGTTCCAGTAACATCTGATGGGAAAACACTGTGAGTCAGGCCTTCATAGTGGAAGTGCTTCAAGGAAACCAGTACTGATGGTGAGAAATGGAGAGAACAACGTACTGGACAAGTTGAAATCGATAATTATGATGACTCCAAATGTGATGTTTGATTGAAGCCGTCATGTCTTTGTGAGGCAGAAATAAGGTGGACACACAAAATCTCCCCTGTTCTAAGCATGGAGCAGAGGCTGTAATGGTTCTTGGGGATTGGCACTGTTGCCCAGTTAATTATAGTCCCAGTAACCACCCTCTGCAAACACATCGCTGATGTCTTCACAGCATCATCAGCCTCACCCTATCCCAGCATCGCCCTGCATCTCCTCCTTCACTACATCCATGAACCTCCTCTGAGGTCTTCCTCTTTCCCGCTCCATCTTCATCATCCTATGTCCAGTACATCCACCCTCCCTGCTCTGCACATGTGCGAACCATCCCAGCCTCTAGTCCTGTCCATCCCGCTCACTCGCAGTGAACACCTGAGCATCTTCAGCTCTGCGTCCTGTCTTTGTGTCAGTGCCACCGTCTCCACATCATACATCACAGCAGCTCTCACTGCCATCTTCTAAAACCTTCCCGTTCACTCTCGCAGCTATCCTTCTGACACTCTTCTCCACCCACTCCACCCTGCCTGCAGCTCTCTCTGGATGGTCCCAGGTATTTAAACTCATCCTCCTTCACTGTCTCTGCTCCTTACATGTTCACCTTTCCTCTGGTCTCATTCACACACGTTTCTGCTGACTTTCATTCCTCTACTCTCCAGGCTCTCCTCCACCCGCTCCCTCATCTGCAAACATCACAGTCCACAGAGACTCCTGCCTGACCTCATCAGCCTGTCCATCAGCGCTGCAGGTCCCTGATGTAATCCCACCCCCAGCTCAAGCCCACCTGTAGCTCCTCCCACACACAGTACCACAGTTCAGGCCGTCTCTCCCTTTATACTCATAGACCTCACACCTCCACACTCCTGCTGTTCCCTCTGACTTGCTGCCTGTCTTCACACTTTCATCTCCGTCTTCATGTTTGATGTGGTGAAGGTTTTAAGCTGGATGACCTTCCTGACACAACCCTTCTCACTTGTTCAGGCTTCGGTGTGCCTCCACCCACACGTATCAATGATTTACACTGTAAACCAGTAAAGGAAATCTAAAAACTGTGGTTTTTATTATCAACCATATCTTGACTTGTTTGTGTTTGGACACAGACAGAAATATCACCCTCACCATAAACCTTCAGCCCCTGTTCTGTGTGCTGTAGTTGGTTCAGATGGTTTACAGTGACCTACAGTCAAACAAACAGAACTGCATGCAAACATACTAGTTTACTCAAAACACTGCAATACTCTGAACTCCAAAAGTAAATGGATTTTGCAGTTTTCAGTCATCTTTGGTCCTGTCCTGTACAGGACAGCTTTCATCTGTGTTTGTTATGCGACTGAACTCTGACCTGTGAATCATTCAGGCATGAACCAGGGTTACATCTACACACAATAGTCAACCAATTGTAAAGGGAGGCTGTCACTAAAACCAAACAAATGTCAAAGATGACAGTTTCACAGGCGTAATATATTTTTGTTGTGTCAAGAAAATTCTCAAAGATCTTTTAGCCAGTAATTTTGCAAAGTGTGGATGACGAGAGAGGAAGTTCCAAACCTAAAAAACTGCAGCAGATCAACAGTATCTGAAAGCCATGTCAGTAAGACATGGGACCTGAGAGATGCATCTGGACCTGCACCTGACCAATGACTGGTCACTAAAGCCTCACCAGAAAAGGTTTCAGTGGCTGTAAAGAAGCCAGAGAAAAGGATCAAGTGTGAACATTAAACAGGAACTGGACTGAAAATCAGTCAAACAGGTCTGATGAAGTGATGACTTTTACATGCTACTTAAACCTCTAAGATCAAATGGATGTCACTATGGAGCAGGTCAGGACAGAGGTACAACAGTGAGGGTCTACAGCCATCTGTAAAACACGGTAGGGCTTCTGGCGTGGTATGGCTACATTTCAACCACTGGTGTTGGGATCTTGTCAAATTGGTGTAATTATAAAGACAGAAAAGTACCATAAAATTCAGACCAACCATGCAGTTGCATCTGAAGAGCATCTGATGGACAGTAGCTTCATTTTTCAGCATGGCAGTGATCCCAAATATGTGAAGTAAAAGCATATCTGGATAGAAAAACACAACGCTGTCAGTCGTGGATGGACCTCCCCATAGCCCAGACCTCAACATCACTGAAGCAGTTTGGGATAGTCTTTTACAGAACAAAAGGCAGAAACATCCAAAGAAGAGCTGTGGATGTCCTTCAAGAAGCCTGGAGAACTTTTCCTAAAGACTACTTATAGAAATGACAGAAAAAGAGGAACATAAATGTGCTCATACCAAATATTGTACTAAATACTTCAGCATCATCAGACTTGTACAAACTGTGCTAAACTGGGAAAATCGAAATAGGTGCAGCAATTTTCAATAAATTTAGCACTGTTAAAGTGCTGAACTAGTGCCATGTTATCGTAAACACAAGTTAAATTGAATTGCAGTATTTTCTAGATATTTCCCACCAGGACCTGTAATGGAAAGTTTCCAGGACTCACTGTAATCAAATGGCAAAACCCCCTGACTCCTTTTAAAAGGAAGAAGCAGCTACATTTTCCTGAAGTCTATGTCTGAGAATCTCCCTTTGTCTGAGGAAGAAACGTCTACCAGGTCCTTGGTTCCAACCTGGACCAGAGCAGGGCTCCCTATGCTCTAGGTGCTCCAACATCTCCCCCATCAGAAACATTCCAGCTTAATCCTCTGGTCAGTGTACCATTGACCACAGAGCTGGCTGATAGCTGGACTCCGCTGTCACTGCGTTATGGTTTATGATATAGATATAGAAATGAATTTTCCTGTAGGGATCTTCATGACCTCATCTTTTTTTCTCTAACCAAAGCAGTCCAGTGTAACACTGAGTGAAAAATAAAAGTGTTGTGCTGTCTGTGGCATCGTCATCATACACAGACGGCACTTTCGCTCTAATTAGAGGACACGCGACTCAGCCTATACCTTCTGACTACTAAAGTAACCACACTGTGACTGTTGTGGCAGCTCTTCTGTCAGTGGAGCACGTACACAGATTAGTTTGTGGCTTCTGTTACATTTTCTGTTACATTTGTACAGAAACTATAATTCTCTGTACATTCTCTTAAGAAAAGGATGAGCAAACTTCTGTTAGTTTCAAACTTTCAACCCAGTCCTGTAAGCCTGTGTCATGAAGCTTGGTCCTTCTTCTGCTCTCCTTCCAGGTTGCAGTACCTCAAAGGACCCCTGCAGAATCAGAAGATATCAGCAGCATTGTGGCGGCCCAGCTGAGGGTACCAGACACCAACATGCCAGCCAACCCAACCAAGCAGCAGCAGCGATGCAGCAACAACCCCACGAGCTGTGACTACTCTCTCTTTGAACTGGAAACCTTCTTCACCCGCTGGGCCCCTGATAGTGACCCTGTGTCAGCTCCTGGTGGCTCTTCATGTGCATTTGTTCCTAACAAGTCAACTGAACGTGACCAGGATAGAGTTGTTATCATAGACACTCGTCGACAGCCTTGGCAAGTGCTCGATCCACCACAGACCTCGACGTCCTCGGCGTTGAAGCCGAGCGGAGGGCAGAGTTTCTCCTCTGCAGGCCGGCTGTCTGCATCACAGGGTAACACTTTGTCTGCTTTCCTCAGTACGGCCTCTTAATGCTGTTGTTTTGCCCTGCCTGTGTACACCTTCAGATATTTGGATCACTTTATTGATGTTCCATCAATGTACTTAAAACCAGTAGTGTGTGCTGTCAAAGCTTCCACTGGTGCCACGTCGGAGTGGTCATCAAAGTGATAGCAGACAGGTCGACAGCAGACGGGTGATTGTGTGCTGGACTCATTCTTGAGCCACACAACTGCACTCACATTTAACTAATAATAATCTGTATGAACAGTTCCAGTCCCGCAGCACTGAAAGAGCGCTTATAAAATTAACCAATGATCTTCTTATGGCAGCTGACTCTGGTTTACTTTCCATTCTTATTCTCCTCGATCTGAGCGCTGCTTTCGACACTATTTCTCACTCTATACTTCTCAGTAGGTTGGCCTCCATCGGTCTCTCCCATACTCCACTAGCCTGGTTTAAATCGTACCTGTCTGATCACACTCAGTTCATTCAACTCAAATCCTTCAGTTCTCAGCCCTTCCCTCTGACCACTGGCGTGCCCCAGGGATCTGTCCTGGGCCCCTTCTTTTCATTATCTACCTTCTTCCACTTGGACATAAATATAATATCCAGTTTCACTGTTATGCCGATGACACCCAGCTGTATCTGTCCACTAAACCTGATGCTGCTCTTCCCCCATCCTCCCTCACCCTCTGCTTAGCTGAACTAAATTCATGGTTCTCTTCTTATTTTCTTAAACTCAACAGTAACAAATCCGAGCTCCTCTTGGTCGGCTCTAAATCTACATTATCCAGAACCAACAGTTTCTCTGTTACTATCAATAACTCGCTGGTCTTCGTTTCTTCCTCTGTGAAAAGCTTGGGTCTCTTCCTCGACAGTACTCTATCTTTCAATTCAAACATTAATAATGTCACTTGGTCTGCATATTTTCAATTGCGCAACATTATTTGTCTCCGTCCTTTTCTCACCCCACATGCCGCTGCCATTCTTGTCCACAGCCTTGTTACTTCCAGGATCGATTACTGTAATTCACTTCTTTATGGTCTTACTCAGAAATCCGTCCACAAGCTTCAACGCGTCCAGAACTCTGCTGCCCGTATCATCACCAGGACCTCTTCTGTCCACCACATCACTCCTGTCCTGCAGCAGCTTTACTGACTCCTGGTCAAATATCGTATCAATTTCAAAATACTCTTGTACACATTTAAGACTATTCATCATCTCTCCTGATCTGGTTCAGATCACCGCCCCATCTCGGTGTCTCAGATCTTCTTCTTCTCTTTCTCTCTCCGTCCCCTCCCCCTGTTTTGCCACCATGGGGAGCAGGGCTTTCAGCTGCTCCACTCTGGAATTCCTGACCTCCTGATTTAAGAAATATCACCTCCTTCTCTCTCTTTAGGTCCCAACTCAAAACTCGTTCAAAACAGCTTATCCCACATAACCTCTCCACTCTGCTATTTTAAATTTGTTTTATGTCTTATGCTTTTATGATTGTGTAAACTGCTGGCTTTTATGTTGCTTTTGTTATTCTGCTGTGTGCAGTGTCCTTGAGTGTTCTGAAAGGCGCTTTCAAATAAAATGTATTATTATTATTGTTAGTTAAGCTTTCCTTTACACACTGAGGTCATTGTGGCAGCTGTTATTGCTGAAGCCTGACAAAAAGATACTGGTGATGAAAAGTCTCTATTGTACTATTGCATGCTTTAGGGTCTGAAGATGCTAATGTCACAGTCTGTGGACCAGCAGAGTGAGTGCAGTGAGTAGGACGCTGAGTTTAACAAATCAGAGTCAGAAAGGGTTTTATTGCCAAATGTTGAGCAGGTTTACAACATTAGGAAAATTGCTGCGGTGCTTCAGTGCAAACATACTGTCAGATAACGCTTAAATAAACAGTAGATAGATATACACATGAGTGCAGGTGGTGATCAGTGCCAAACATGGAATGATGCAGTGACACAGCGTAGGGTCATGTGTTAGGGATGGGAACAGTCATATGGTTATTGTTCATGTGTCCAACAGCAGAGGGGAAGAAACTGTTCTTATGGCGAGAGGTTCTGGTGCGAATGGACCGGAGCCTCCTGCCTGAGGGGAGCAGGTCAAACAGACTGTGTCCAGGGTGAGAAGGGTCAGCTGAGATCCGAGCTGCACGCCGCAGTGTCCTGGAGGTGTACAGGTCCTGCAGAGATGGGAGTCTGCAGCCAATCACCTTCTCAGCAGAGCGCACAACACGCTGCAGTCTCTGTTTGTCCCTGATAGTGGCTCCAGCGTACCACACGGTGATGGAGGAGGAGAGGATGGACAGCCGTTTAGTCGCAACATGAAGTTCAAACTGAGGGATCAACAACCTTTGTGTGCGTGCGCACACTTGTTTTAGCTGCTCTCGTTGTTGATTTGCGTGTTTCTGCCGTATGAATTTGTTGTTTTTCCTTGTATGTTTTTACTGGTGCAGCCATTGGTGCTTTTATTTTTAATATATATTTATATTTACTTGTATTACACAGAAATACCATTAAGAGAAATGAGTAAATACACGAACAAGACGAGCCTATAGAGAATTAATAGCGCTCATCTTGGAAAAGCAACCATCACATATAACTGCCTGGCTCCGAGTTTAGTGACAGCTGATTCCTTGTTTTCTCTGGTTCCTCAGGGACTTCTGCACCCACGTCTTTGAGAATGCAGGATCCAGGATCTTCCCAGCCTTCCTGGAGGAGAACACCAGCACAGGCTCAAGTGCAGCAGCTTCAAAATGGCAACACTTACTCTCAACAGGAAAGCACCGTCCCTCCCTCACGAATCACACCGTCCTCCAGCACAGGTGCTGTTAGTAAAACAGGTAAAACCAAGACAGCTGGGGCTCCACAGTCCTCTCTATCAGTCCGGGGAGCTGTAGCACCGCTGGCCAGCACTGAGGTGGCCATCGCCCCACAGCATCGGACAACTCTCCTCACTAACCTTAATAAAAATCGTGCCGCATGCACTTTGCCCACAGAGCGCCGCAGGAAGAGTTACGTATGTGGAGCCTGCGGAAAAGCTTTCTCTGGCCTGTCCAATCTAGAGGTCCACAAGAGAGTGCACACAGGCGAGAAGCCTTTCCGCTGTGACACTTGTGGGAAGCACTTCTCTGAGGCTGGAAACCTGAAAAAGCACCAAAGGGTTCACACGGGGGAGAAACCCTTCAGCTGCAACCAGTGTGGGAAGAGGTTTGCTTGGATCTGCAACTTGAGGACACACCAGCAGTCTGCCACAGGCTGCGGAGCACAAGCCGGGGCAGGGCTGTAACTGCTGATGCTGTTATTATTGATTCAAAGGGTAGTATAACTCAGCCCAGTGACAGTTTTTTGTGTCCCTGGTTATAGTCGACCCAGTTTAGCTCTTTCTCTGTGTTCCTGTGGGCGTTTTGAAACTTTTCCTTTGTCTCCTGGGTCCTCGGAGAGCCTCTCCATGGATGCATGGCACAACCTAAAGAGAGTGCCAGCTCTCCAGGACGTATACACTTAAAGAAAAGAAGAGAAACTGGAAGAGCTTCACTGAACAGAGGGGGTGGCTCACGACAACAGCTATCAGTGGCCTAAAATGCAGGGATTTCAACCCCCAGTCATACCCTGGCTCCTGTGACTGTAATAATGCCTTGGCTCATGTCCATTAATGACCCATATGATTACAGTAAAAGGCTCTCAGGACCACCGCTGAGGTGACAACCTACATCTTTAACATCATCTTTACCAACCAAAGATTTCCACTTTCCAAGCCTGCGGAGACATTTTGCTAAATATTGTATTTTTGAGCCTGTATATAAACATGTGACCCAGTGAGTGTTACAGGAAATCCAAACTAAACTCAAACTCTCGTTTTTCACTCACTAAAGGTGTATGCTGGACAATTATTTCACCTCAAAAAAGAAAAGTACGCAGAGTCGATTACATGACATTCATCACCATGATGAGTAGTTGGAAACGTTTGACCACGATGTGTATTTGACCACAGTGGGAACACAATCAGACTGAATTAAAGAGCATATAAAGTCTCCTGTGACCAACCTCATCAGATCTAATGTGGTGCTTTCAGCTCTTTTCATTCTTTCCTGTGTGATAGTTGCCCTCTCTCTCTCTCTCTTATTCTGTGGTGAAATCTTCCACTTTCACAGAGTTAATAAATAAATTGGATGTGTAGGCAGAATTCATCTAGAGGGGTGCCGCGTTAAACTCTTCATCCACGGAAGCCTGAAGTCTGTGCTGTAAAGAAGAACACAAAACAATATTTATCAGTGCTAGGACCAATTCTGTTTACATTATACATGCTTCCCTTAGGCAGCATCATTAGAAGACATAGCATACATTTACACTGCTATGCCGATGACACCCAGCTCTATCTGTCCATGAAGCCAGATAACACACACCAATGAGTTAAACTGCAGGAATGTCTTAAAGACATAAAGACCTGGATGGCTGCTAACTTTCTGCTTCTTAATTCAGATCAAACTGAGGTTATTGTACTCGGCCCTGAAAATCTTAGAAATATGGTATCTAAGCAGATTCTTCCTCTGGATGGCATTACCTTGGCCTCCAGTAACACTGTGAGGAACCTTGGAGTCATGTTTGACCAGGACATGTCCTTCAACGCACATATTAAACAAATATGTAAGACTGCTTTCTTCCATTTGTGCAACATCTCTAAAGTTAGAAATATCCTGTCTCAGAGTGACGCTGAAAAACTAGTTCATGCATTTATTACTTCCAGGCTGGACGACTGTAATTCATTATTATCAGGATGTCCTAAAAACTCACTGAAAAGCCTTCAGCTGATCCAAAATGCTGCAGCAAGAGTCCTGACAGGGACTAGAAAGAGAGAGCAGATTTCTCCTGTTTTGGCTTCCCTTCATTGGCTTCCTGTAAAATCCAGAATTCAAAATCCTGCTCCTCACATACAAGGTCTTAAATAATCAGGCCCCATCTTATCTTAATGACCTTGTAGTACCATATCACCCTATTAGAGCACTTTGCTCTCGCTCTGCAGGCCTACTTGTTGTTCCTAGAGTATTTAAAAGTAGAATGGGAGGCAGAGCCTTCAGTTTTCAGGCCCCTCTTCTGTGGAACCAGCTTCCAGTTTGGATTCAGGAGACAGACACTATCTCTACTTTTAAGATTAGGCTTAAAACTTTCCTTTTTGCTAAAGCATATAGTTAGGGCTGGACCAGGTGACCCTGAATCCTCCCTTAGTTATGCTGCAATAGACGTAGGCTGCCGGGGATTCCCATGATGCATTGAGTTTTTCCTTTCCAGTCACCTTTCTCACTCACTATGTGTTAACAGACCTCTCTGCATTGAATCATATCTGTTATTAACGTCTGTCTCTCTTCCACAGCATGTCTTCCTTCTCTCACCCCAACCAATCACAGCAGATGGCCCCGCCCCTCCCTGAGCCTGGTTCTGTTGGAGGTTTCTTCCTGATAAAATGGAGTTTTTCCTTCCCACTGTCGCCAAAGTGCTGCTCATAGGGGGTCATATGATTGTTGGGTTTTCTCTGTATCTATGAAGCGCCTTGAGGCGACTTTTGTTGTGATTTGGCGCTATATAAATAAAATTGAATTGAATCCTAACTCATCCGCATATTGAAGTTCCACAGTAACTGCATTATTTGTTTTTTGTCTTAGTGTATTGCATTGCTAGATATTTGTTAAAGACAATACTATATACTGTACGATCCATGTGTATCCATGTGTCACGGTGAGGACTCAAAGATAAGACTCTGAGCTAAAGTCAGTTAAATAAGTTTTATTGGCGAAAGAACTTCAACGCTGACGGGATCACAGGAGCTCTGAGAGGGAGAGAGGGAGTGACTTGTGATGGCGGGTGAGTGTGTGTGTGTGTGGGGGGGGGGGGGGGGGGAGACTGCTGGCAGGTGGAGGAGGTAGTGAGTGGACAGGTGGGAACTGAAGCAGTTCAAAGAGTGCCGGTAAGTGTTCTTCCAATCTTCCAAACAGGAAAGGTCCAAAGTGGCCTCCAGGTGGGATAACTGCTGGGACGCCAACAATGTTCCCTCTAATGTTTCATGTGTCTGAGCGAACGCACAAACTCCCTGAGCGTCCCTTGGATCACTGTGAGCAACAGCAGACGTGCGCACTGTGGTCACGCCAGCATCCAATCCATCCAAATTACATGTTTATTAAAATAATCAAATTACAGCGTTTACATTTATGTTAGACGACTCTTAATTACCTGCTTTTGCCCACTTACAATGAAAATTAAAAAAATCTTGTTCATGACCTGTGCAGCATGTTAACACTATTGGAAGGAAAAATAACTTCAACTCCAATTTTGAAAACACAACTTTCTTTTCTTTTATATATATATAAAGCTCTGACTGTATTATGAGTCTGTGGTCTGGGAGAGAGTCTGTAACTCTGTCTGCAAGTACAGTAAATAATGACCAGTGTTGGGCAATTAATTATATACTTACTTCTTCAAAAAAGTAACTGAGTTATGCAAACAACAAAGTTTTTTGCAGCTGTTTACCTAAAAATGCAGCCAAGGCGTTTTTAAATAAGCATTTCAAACTATTTACAGAACAATCAGCTGTTCTGCATCAGAGAGACCGTGCTAGCAGTGCACAATTGTGCACGCGCGCAGCTTAGAGGGAACGTTGCACGTCAACACCGACATTTTCTTTTTTTTTTTTTTTTGTGTCCCGTTTGGATCTTTAGCCGTCAGAATTGTTGTCTTAAGGCCAAGAAAGATGCCAAGCGGATTTATTTTACCAAGTGGATCATCAGGGCCTTGCCATATTGGTCCATTTGATTGACCTTTATTATAATTATGTATTTATTTTATTTTCAGTTCCTACAAACAGGACAGACATGACTGGGGGATAGGACAGGGAGAAAGAATGAAAGAAAGAGAGGGAGAGAGAGAAAGAAAACCAAAGGGGAGAAGAGACGGTGAGAAGGGGGGGAAGAGAGAAAAAAACAAACAAAAAAAACCAAAAAACAAACAAAAAAAACAAAACAAAACTCCTGGGTCACCCGTATGGAGAAAAAAAACAGAAGAGAAAGCAAACAACAAAGAGCAACATAATAAAAAAAACGGCACCATCACAATAAACTAGCTAGCAGTAGATATCAGTAGATACTAAATATTAAACGATATTGTGCAGCACGCAAGATAGACAGCGCACAATGTGCTTTGAGGCAGCAGCCAAGAAAGCTGTAGTCTGTGTCTGTGAACACCCGTGTGTACACCTGTGTGCACACCTGTGTGGATCAGCATGCTTGCATTCCAAAGGTTTCTCCATGTAACGATCTGCTAGGGAGTGTGGGGGGGCCACAGCCCCGTCCTCCAGGGTATGAAGCAGGTATGGAGGAGATCAAAACTCCAGACATCCAGAGGCCCCCAGAACACAAGAGACCAAGGAAGACCAACAGAGGGGCAGCCGCGCCACTGTCCCAGAAAGAGCTGAGGAGAGTCCCAGATGAGGGCTCACTAAGCAGCCGCGGAGCAGAAGCCAGGGGGAGTTGCAGTGACGCGCCCGTGAGCTCCGCCGGCAGCCAGCTGTGCCTGAGTGACCGAGCCCCAGGCCGAGAGGCCGGGGGCACCCCACCTCCGAAGTGGCCCGAGCGAGCCCCAGGCTCCAGGCCCTGGGGGTGGGCGTCCGGGTACACACCGGACGCCCACCCCCAGACACAAAGAACCACCAACGCACCGACAACTGAGGGAGTCCGCCACTGGCAGGGGAAGTGGTGGTGGGTGGAGATAGGCCTCCAAACCTTGGAGGGCCTGAGATGTCCCCAGAGAGGTGGCGTCTGATACCCAACCTGACATATAGACACAGACATACAGGCACACACAGACACAAACATCCATTCCCACCCTCATGCTCTCATATGCACTTACTCCACACTCAACCAACGTGGAGACAGACATAGAGAGACGCTGTACACACGATCACACTCCCCAAGCGTACTCTACAAACCGGGTCTAGGTACCCTTGCCCCTGCAGGGGGGAACTGCACCCAGACCCAGGTGGTGTTACCCTTTTCCCTGCGGTGGGGAGAGGCAGACCGCCCCGACTCCGCAGCAGCAGGGAGGCCCCACACTCCAGACCGCAGTCGGACGGCCAACTCCTCCTAGCCCCCCCCCGCTCCAGCAGGCAGCTGGAGATGGGGAGGGAAGGAAGCGAGGGGCAGGTGACCCCTCCCTGGGGCCAGCTCCCCCGCTGACCCCAGTAGGCACTCCCATACTCCGCGACCCGCCAGGGAAAGGGGGCCCAGGCCCATCCAGACCGGGGCCCAGCACAGCAGCGCCCCCCGGCCCCACAGAGCCCGGGACAGTCCACCCAACCCTACCACAGAGAAAACTGCACCCACCCCACCATCCACTCATCTTCCAGACTACATGAGACAACAGACGCCCAGGCTGAGATCTTCCTCCACCTCTCCTGTATCTCCCCCTCCTGCAGAGAGTTCCTGGGGAGAGGAAAGCTCCTGCTAGGTGTGACAATCTCCCCCACCAGTTGAAGAGCCCCCCAGGTGGCTCGACGCACCGGCGGCACCCTGCGCCAGGGATGGGCCCCCATGCACCCACCCGCCCACAACCCCAGCAACACACAAACCAGGACCAAAGGCCCCGAGGCCCGGCCAGGGCCCCAGCCCAGAGACGGAGCGCCCCCAGAACCTCATGCCCATCCCGGACCCACCCAGGGGCAGACAGGCTACCAGGTCAGTAACCCACGTCCATCAGCACAGACCCTCCCCTAGCCCCGCTGCACGCAGCCACGAGGAAACAGTCACCTGAGAGCCAACAGAGCCCCCAACCGGACATGACCGCTACCCCGGGTTTAGCCCCCCAAGGAAGACGCCTCCGGGGAACCCCCCGACGCCCTAAGCCTGTCCCTACCCCCACACCAATCACAACAGTGAAGGCGGGACCAAACTATGACCCCCCACCCCCACTAGGTGATGGAGCTGATCAAAGGAGCCCAGAGCAATTGATCTGATGTGGTGGCAGAGGCTGTATCAAGACTAATGTAATCTAATAGATAATTTCTATATTGGTTAGAATTAAGATTATTTTTATTTTTCCAGTTCATGAGGACTGTTTTCTTGGCTATGCATAGGGCAGTGAAAACCATATGGGCGATATTCTTTTCTGAAGTGACATTATCTAAGCTGCCCAGTAAACACACTAAGGGGGAAGTTGGAATGTTACATTTCAGACACTTTGATAAGTCTTCACATATCTCGCGCCAAAACTTCTGAACTGGTGGACAGAACCAAAGAGCGTGGATATAATTGTCCGGTGAATTGCCTTGACAGTGTGAGCAGTTGTTGGAAGATGTAAAGCCCATCTTGAACATCCGATGACCTGTATAGTGCACTCTATGAAGTATTTTGTATTGTATTAATTGCAGACTGGGATTTTTAATCAATTTAAAGGTTTTTAAGCATACCTGAGACCAGAAGTTTTGGTCTAGGTTGACTGATAAATCTGCTTCCCACTTTGCAATAGGAAGGGATATTGATTCATCTAATTTAGAAAGTGTTCTGTATATTTTAGATAATAATTTGGGGGATTTAAGAGTAAGTAAATGTGCCGCACTTGGTGGTGTTTGTAATTCAACTTGACTGAGGTTAAATTTCTTTTTTACTATGGATTTAATTTGTTGATATTCTAAAAATCTTGTCTTGTTGATCCCATATTGTGCAACTAGTCTGTCAAATGGAATAAATTCTGTTCCCTCTAATATATGTTCTAAGTATTTAATTCCTTTACAACTCCATTCTGGGAAATTAATCATATTATTGTTTTGTAATATGTCAGGGTTATTCCAGATAGGTGTACGTTTGCATGGGATTAATGAAGACTCCGTTATTTTTAGAAACTCCCACCATGCTGTCAGAGAGAAGCTGATGTTGATACTTTTAAAGCATTCATGTCTTTTGATGTTTGAGCTAATAAATGGTAGGTCTGAAATCTCTAGATCCTTGCATAGTGCCTGTTCAACATCTAGCCAGGGCTCAACTAAGAAGGTATGTTTTAACCATTCTGAGATGAACTGAAGCCTGTTGGCTAAGAAGTATTGGTGAAAATTAGGCAGATCTAATCCTCCTCTATCCTTGGTTCTTTGTAGCGTTTTTAAGCTAATACGCGGGGGTTTATCTTTCCAAAGGAATTTGGAAATATATGAATCCAGAGATCTGAACCAATCTTGTGATGGTTTGTTAGGGATCATCAAAAATAAGTAATTTATTTTTGGCAAGATCATCATTTTTATAGTGGCGACCCTTCCCATGAGTGATATGGGTAAAGATTTCCATCTAGTCAGATCGCCTTCTACTATCTTTAGAAGTGGGATTTGGTTTAATTTAGTTAAGTCTGAAAGCTTAGGAGAAACATTAATACCTAAATATTTAATATTTCCGGATTGCAGTGGGGCAGAGGAAGAGTTATGGAAGGAGCAGTTAATGGGGAGAACTGTAGATTTTGGCCAGTTAATTGAATAATCTGAAACTCTTGAAAACCAGTTTATTAAAGTAATTACCTCAGAGAGGTTGGTTTGTGTGTTTTGCAGAAAAAGCAACACATCATCCGCATAGAGACTGATTTTATGTTCTATGTTCTTACATTTTATGCCCTTAATTGTTGTAGCCTGTCTAAATGCTGCTGCTAGAGGTTCGATAAAAATTGCAAACAGTGAAGGGGAGAGTGGGCATCCCTGTCTGGTGCCCCTCAGGAGACAGAAGCTGGAGGATGTCTGGTCATTTGTTCTGATACGAGCTGTTGGGGAATTGTATAATATTCTTATCCAGTTTATGAAAGAGTTTCCAAAACCAAATTTGTGTAAAGTTGTGAATAAAAATTTCCAGTTAACTCTGTCAAATGCTTTTTCTGCATCTAGAGACAATATTATGGTTTCGATGTTTTTATTGTATGAGTAGTCTATTAAATTAAGTAATCTACGAGTGTTTGTTGAGGAGTGCCGACCTTTTATGAAACCAGTTTGGTCAGAGGGGGGTTATTTTCTCTAATCTCTTTGAGAGATCTTTGCAGATTATTTTAAGGTCTACATTTAAAAGAGAAATTGGACGATAGCTTGAGGGAAATAAAGGGTCTTTGCCTGGTTTTAGCAGGAGACTAATGTTGGCAGAATTCATATTTGGTGGTAGTCTGCCATCTTCCTCGATTTCCTGCAACATTCTGTGGAATACTGGTGCCAGAATTTTCCAGAATTCTTTGTAGAATTCTGCAGGGAAGCCGTCTGGACCTGGAGCCTTATTATTGGGCATACTTATCAGAGCTTCCTGGAGTTCACTTGGCGTCAGTGGCGAATCCAGTTCCATTGCTTGACTATCTAGTAATTTTGGAAGAGTTACGTTGTCAAGAAACAGATCAATTTCATTTTTAAATGGGTTTATTTGTGGTGAGTATAAAGTTTCATAGAAATCCCTAAAAATGTTGTTTATTCTTCCAGGGTCATATATTGTGTTCCCCGATAAATCTTTAGCAGCACATATAGTTGTTTTTTCTTTATTTATTTTTAACTGGTTAGCTAGAAATCGACCTGATTTGTTACTGTGTTCAAAATTCTGCAAGCGAAGTCTTTGTATAAGGAATTGTGTTTTTTTATTAATAGTTTCATTTAATTCTAGTTTTGTTTTGCGTATTTTGTTCAATGTTTCCTGATCTTGGTCGCACGCGTAGGCTTCTTCTAGTGATTTGATGGTTTTTTCTAATTCCTGAATATTTTTGTTTTCTTCTTTCTTTTTATGTGATGAGAAAGAAATTATTTTACCTCTCATCACAGCTTTCCCTGCCTCCCATAGAACAGAAGCAGATATTCCGGGAGTGTCATTAAAGTCTAAATATGAAGTCCATTCCTTTTTAAAATATTTAATAAAGTCTTCATCTTTAAGCAGTGATGTATTAAATCTCCAGTTTTTACTTGGCGTAGTATTATTCTTGTGCATTAGTGTTAAAGATACAGGAGCATGATCGCTGACAGCTATAGGATGAATCTCAGTGTCTGAAATGTCACACAGCAGTGAGCTGCTGACCAAAAAATAATCCAGACGAGAGTAAGAGTGATGAACATGCGAGAAAAAAGTATATTCCTTACTGTTGGGGTGAAGGGAGCGCCATGCATCGCAAAGACCAAAGTCGCTCATATACTGTTTGATTATATTTGTGGATTGCCAATTGCGCTGAGTTCCTGTTGTGTTGAGCCTATCCATGTCTTCATTTAGTCCAAGGTTGAGGTCACCGCCAAGAATGAGTGTGCAATCAAGGTGTTCAGAGAGTGCACTAAAAAATCCGTGGAAGAATGAGGGTTCATCAACATTTGGACCATATATACTTACAATACATAGTTTTTTGTTCAATATTGATAGTTTAGTAATTAGAAATCTACCCTCTGGATCTATAACTGTATCGAGTACTGTAAAATTAACATTTTTATGTATTAAAATTGCTACTCCCCGTTGTCTAGAATTATAACAGGCTGCAAACACGTTAGGAAACTCAGGTGTTTTAAGTTCATTTAAACCTGTGACAGGTTTGTGAGTTTCTTGTAATAAAACAACATCTGCCTGTAGTTTTTTAAGCTGGTTAAATATCTTTAACCTCTTTCCTCTGGTGCCAGCTCCATTTACATTCCATGTTACAAACCTCAGCATGCCCATAATTGTGTGTGTATGTCTAATGATGTACGCTGGGTGTTTCGTTTAGACAGGTGGAGAGAGTGTGGAAACATCCCTTGTTTGTAAATAGAAAGAGAAAAAGAAGTGTGGTGAGAGACTCCATAAGTCTGACTATGTGTGTGAATATTCACTAATATGAACAAGCGTGGCTTGCTTATGTGTCCTGCAAGTCTGTGCGTGCTGTGAGGCTGTTGTGAATGTGCTGCCGTTGAGCGGATGTGTTTGCGTGATCGTGGTGTGAAAATATGGAGAAATAGAGGGTGTTGTTTGTAGGTGAGTGGGGAAGTAGGTGACCACAGCAGTGAAAGACAAGAGAAAGAAAGAAACCACATGAACTGTGAGCGACAACAAAAAAAAAGAAACGAAACGGAAACGTTCCAATTAAAGTAATGACGGAGGGTGACGGTGTTATATCTGCTATGACATCATATTGATATTACTAGGTTAAACTCATGTTAAAGGAGAGAGTGTGAATGAATAAGAAAAGAGTGTAGCGGGTTCTTATCTGGAGTGCAGTCAATATAACCACGGTGTGGTGCCGAGGTCGCGGTACAGCTGTCCGTCCACGTAGAGCCGGTCCACGGCGATGACAGCACGGGAGCCTTTCTGGATGAAGCTACGTCGAACTGGGAACAGGACCTTGCGTCGTTCCAGGATCTCTTTGGGGAACTGGTCGTTCACGCTGAAGTCCGTTCCTTTCAGCTCTCTGCCGCGACTCTTCACCTGTTCCTTCTGTTTGAATTGACTGAATTTGGCCACAATAGGCCGTGGTCTCCTGGTCCGCGACCTCACGCCCCCCAAGCAATGTACTCTATCAAAGTCGATGTTCTTTACGGTGTCCTCCGGCAGCTTCAGGTGGATTTTGATGAAGTTTTTCACCGTTGCCTCTGCGTCCTCTCCGGCAGATTCTGGAATACCAGAAAACACAAGATTATCTCATGATACGGGCTTGTAGATCGATAACGGACTCTTTTATTTGTTTATTTTCAATGTTTAGCTGGGTCACGTTATCGGTGAGAGATTTGACCGACTCCCGTAGCGTGGCATTTTCAGCGGCAAGCGTTTCCACCTGCTGCTGGCTGAATTCCAGGGATTCTCTCAGAGATTTAAATTCCCGGTGTAAGATCTCCACCAGGGACAGCCTCGCATCGAAACTGGACAATCGCTTGTTGATTGACTCCAGGATTTCTGCGATGTCTTTGCCGGCAGGCGATGTTGTACCGGGGGAGTCTGCCGGGCGACATCTCTTCGATGACGGCGTCTCAATTTTGGCCGCGGAGGATGCACTCTGGGCCTTCTTCATTACTAAATCTTGAAAACAGCGGTCGATGTAATCTTGGAGAGCGTCTAAACTCTCCCCGTTGTCCTCCAGGGTGTTAGAGATGATAAAACAGATGTTGTTAGTTATATGACAATTGATTAGTATATTTGGTAATACTGAAGCTTGAAAAACCTTTGTTAAACTCTATGCTACCATTTGCTTTTTTTCCGCCAATTCTCCGGCGTCTGACGTCACCTACAACATGGGTCGCTTACCTTACTCGTCACTTCCGTCACTTACCGTCCTCCTCCTCCGACATTTTCAAGACAAGGAAGTGGTGACCTTTCACCGTGGTGAATGTCTGACACCAGCTGTTCTTGATGCCAGCACTTGGCAGCTGAAACAGTGAGAAGAGACCCCACCAGAAAAAGAAAACCCTCTGTTGGCGTTAAATGAGGGATTTAACGCAGAGGCACAGCTTCAGCTTTGTGACTAAAGGTGTGGGCGCATCAGGTGTTTTAGTGGCCTTATTGCTTATGAATTTGTAAGAGCTTCCCTTTCACAGCACAGAGTCTTGGGTGGACAATATTTAAATGACTGCAAATGTGAGGCTTAGTGGTCAAATAATGCTTAAGAACACGTGGTATTGTGGTTGTGGGATATAGCTGGAGGGTTCATTCATTTGGAATGAGTGGGATGGTCCTGGGTCTCAGAGCCAGAGGTTTCCTCAGAGACAGCGAGAGAAAACAGGGAGGACCATTTAGGGACCAGAACTGAACTGAGTTTCAGGTTTTGTAGCTGCATGCACAGAGATCACTACTACTCTCAGCAGTGCACATGCAGTGTGTCATGGTCCTGGGTCATCTGACCCAATGTTTTGTGTTTATTATTATTATGATCTTGTGTTCTAGTGTATTTTTAGTTATTAGGGTTTGGGTTCTGTGCTCCCTCTGTTCTCTCTGTGTACCGTGTCTCTGAGTCCAGTCTGTGCATTTCCTGTTTTACTTTGAAGGTGTCTGATGTCAGTGTGTTCAGTTTTGCGCTCCCCCTGTTTTGTCATGTTGATTAGGTTCAGTCTCCCTCCTGTGTGTATATCTATTGTGTGGTTACCATCTGTGCATTATACCTGTTAGTCAAATGTCCGTCAAACTGCAAACTGAATCTTTAAATATGTAAACAATACTTTAAGAAGTTCCCATCAATAACATTTGGTTTATTAACACACAGAGGTCTTGGGATCTGCAGTGCACCATCATACTAATTTTCTCTGTGCCTTTCAGTCATAAGAACTACACTATTAGTGGTGCATGTACATCATGATTACAGTTTAGGCCAATAGGGTCTCACAGCTGAGGACAGGACTGGAGTGATGAACCCAGGGCTTTCAAACTGTGTGATATTGTGTAGCAGCCAATCATCAGTAGACACCTTGACAGAAAAGTCCATGAGTCAGTGTATTCAGGAGGAGACCTGCAGAGGGGTAGTGAAGTACACAAGAAAACAGAAACAGAAAATAAACTGGGTCCAGTAAGTCCAGGAACAAAGCACGGTGACCATGATTACTTTCAGTGTGTCTTTTATACAGCGGTAAGAAAAAGTCTTTGCCCCTTAAAACTGGCTGTGTCACCCTAAGCAGCAAGAACTGCAATCAAGCATTTGCAATAACAGTGACAATGAGTCTTTACAGCACCGTGGAGGAACTTTGACCCACTAAACTTTGAAGTGTTGTAACCCAGCCACATTGGAGGGTTTTTGAGCACAAACCACCTTTAAAGGTCGTGCCACAGCATCTCAATCGGTCGTGTCAGGACTTTGACTAGGCCACTCCAAAGTCTATATTTTGGTTTTCAGCAAAACAATCCCAGACCATCACACTAACACCAACATATGTTACTGTGGTGTGATGTTCCTCTTCTGAAATGCTGTGTTGCTTTTACACCAGAGTGTTTTTCCAAAAGTCTTGGAGATCATCAAGATGTTTTCTGGTAAAACCGAGACGAGCCTTCATGTTCCTTTTGCTCCGCAGTGGTTCCATCTTTGAAGCATGTAGGCCATTGTTGCCCAGTGTCTTTCTTATGGCAGGGTCATGGACACATTCTTTATCAGCTCACTGTAATGATTAACAATCAGTTAAAGGACCAATACACTGGTCTGAAAGCTTTAGCTAATAATAACATCAATATTCCAACTCATCAGATTTTTTGAATAAACTATTTTCTGAGAACCAGGGAGAAGAAAGAGCGAACCCCCCCAAAAATGCCAATGGTTGAAGTGTCGGGGCCAGCTGGGCCCATTTTGGTACACAGACCGTGGACGGCTTCAGATGTGAAAGAGGCCACCTCTCTCCTGCCAGACCCGACTGTTTCCGGTGCAAAGTTTGGAGAGCAGTTGCTCATTTTCTGCCAGGAGTACAGACCTACGGGCTCGGAGGTTCGCAGGGCAGTTGCGGTAAATATGAAGCCCGCGGACGCATTTTCAAAGGACTGAGACCTGACATAGAAGCCGAGGTCAAGTGATCCTATGTGGGGGGAGAGGATGAGCCGAGGTGATGGGCATGATAGTGAAGAAAACAGCTAAGGAAGAGAAGCAAAGCACTGACTTGCACAATGCAGCACTAACACTACTGTAGCAAGTGGGGGTGCAGGCCAGCAGGGGAATGGAGAAAGAAGGAGGCGCAGAGGAGGATGTGGAGAGATGGCCGCGACCGTGACCGCTGCTACTTTTGTGGGGGAGCTTTTGGCTGAGAGGGGGGGGGGGGGGGGGGGGGGGTGTTTGTGCCATGGCGGATCCTCTGTGTTTTTATACCTAATAACACGGCTCAGGATGGCTCTGTAGCCAGGGCACTGGAAGGGTTGAGAACGCTGTCCACCCAAATACAGATGATTATGGCATAAATAATCCCTTGGATGATTGGTTCACTAATCATTTTGGTAAATATAAAGCCATAGTGGTGTCTTTGTTGATGTCCATGGCCACATTTGTTGCCATACTTACATGCTGTGGCTGTTGTTTCATACCGTGCCTTCGCACCCTAGTGAACAGGTTGATCATGACTGCACTGACCAGAGAAGATGAGTCTCCTAAATGTCAGTTACCCCTGTTGCAGACTGAAAATAGGGACAGTGATGAGTGAGAGTGAGGATGAAAATTAAGATATGGAATTGTCTGAGACTGACACTGTAGAATGATGCACATTGTAAAATCTCTTTTGAGTGTGCAGTGATGTTGATGTTACATACAGCAGTTAGGAACAGTTTGTTTTAATGTGATTTAATGGGGTTGTTATCACAAAGGGTGGGCATTGTGCTGGAAATTTCTTTATTTTATGTATTGATCACATATTTTAATCATATCACTTTAGTATAGCAAAATCACTCCTGACACCTCTTTGTATACATACATGTGGAATGTTCTCACAAGTGGGCCTCAGGTTTTATTGCACCTCACAGAGGGTGCATTGTAAACTTGAAGATCTCCAGAGCATCCTGCTCTTAGGGAGGTGACGGGTGGTCATAACCTTTCTTAGAGTAGAGTGGGAGAGGCGCAAGGATGAGCTGGACTGAAGGTATAGAGATGTATGATGTGCTGTGGAATGTTCTTTGTTTGTGTTCTGGGAGGTATAAAATGGTTCAGGGCGGTGTCCTTCTTCAGAAATTGTTTGCTGTTTGACCTGTGTCAGGTTTGTATAATGGATTGTCATTTATGCTTAGAAATATCTACTCATATGTGCTTAGAGTTTTATAAAAGATTGCATAATGATAGAGGTTTGATCCTTAGCAGACCGTAAAGACTCTGTGTGCCTTCCAGAGTGCTCTGGCATGCACACACACCTTAAGGTCATGAGAGCGGTCATATCTCCACTTACTGATTCATGGTATAGGAGGACACCTACTCTGTATCTGGTTAAGTATACGAGCCTTTTGCTTAGATGGACCGCTGGACTCCTGGCACCAGCTTTGGGGAGTCTTCACAGGGTCACATCTTGACCCCACACACACACACACACACACACAGATAAGGTATTCTTTGTCCACATGTATACCTATGTGAAACGTCATGTTAATGAACCCATGCATATTCATGTAACTACAATAAAAGGAGTGCTACAGGGAACCTGGCTGAGAGTCCGACGGAGGTCAAGTGGGCGCAACGACATCTGGCTCCGGTCCGGTCTCCCTCATGCATGAGTAACACAAAGGACTTTGCCTACTTGGTGTTCAATGCTTTTGCTGTGTAGTTAAATTGTCTCGTTCCAGCGGTGGGCCTGTGCTAGACAGACCCATCAACCTGAACATTTTCTCCACTGCAGTGTTTTTCTTTTCTTTTTTAATAAACCTCACTTCAAAAGACACGCTCGCCTGGTGGTTGCATTTTTAATCAAGATTTTCCTTAACAACTTGTTGTTAATTCAGGGTACTGCTAAAGTCAAGGAGACTGGGAAATTGGTGCTAGTAATAGTTGGGCAGCACAGCAGTAAAGTGGTTAGCACCAGGGGTGGGTCTTGATTATCGATTTATCCATTAAAATCGATTCTAGCTTGGATAACGTGATATCGAATTATTAAAATCCTGAATTTTTAAATACACATTTATTTTGCCCGAAATGCCAGAATCTCAGGTTAAACCTCACAAAATTTCAACAACCACCAAACAGCTAAAACAGTAAATGAGAGCAGGAACACAAAAGACGTAAACACAAAGCTCAGACCCGCCAAAACATCAGAATCAGCGAGATGTGACTTTCTCACCGACGGCACGAACACGGTCGGGGCTGAAAGCCGACAGCTCGCTGAGCAGAGTGAAGCTGACCCCCCACCCACTTAAAAAGTAAAGGCAAATAGGCGGAGCGGTTAGTGCTACATTTGTGCAGGTTTGTGCAGGTTTGTGCAGGTAAAATTAGCGTTTGTGCTGCTACGGTTTCTGAGATATTAAACTTTATTATATAGGTCGTTCAAAGGTCACCATCCTCCCAGACTGCTCCATAACAGACCAAAATGGTCGACTTTTTTAGTGCTACGTTTGTGCAGGTTTGTGCAGGTAAAATTAGCGTTTGTGCTGCTACGGTTTCTGAGATATTCTGTTATGGTGTTACTGCTGAAAAATGTCTTTTTCAGAATCAGAATCAGAATCAGAACACTTTATTAATCCCGAAGGAAATTAGGGTTACAGCAGGCAGCACGCTAATGGCGCATGCGCACTTACAAAGGAACCTTCTGACCAACTTTACACAAACATCACATTGGGCAGACATGTCAGAAGGTAGGCTGATAGGAAAAAACAACGAAAATACATAACATGAGGTAAGAGGAAGAGAAAAAAAACTCCACTCAGACTGAGCTCCTAGTGGGAGAACAGTTTGATAACAGAAAAAACACCTCAGCACAAAAGCACATGACTATCAATACACCATAGAAACACAAGACAAGCAACAGGGGCGGGTAAAGGGTGAGAGAGAGCCGGTGTAAACAGCGCATCCGGTCCTGCAGCATGTCTGCGCTGGTCCAGTTGACTGCTATCTTCCCCGGGAGGGGACAAGCATCGAAGGCCTTTGGAAAGGGAGGGGGGATCAGTGTGTGCACATCAGTGTATATGTATGTGCGTGCGTGTCCATAGTTCAGCTGAGACAGTGTCCTTCGCCCCGACAGGCTAAGTAAACAGTCTTCCAGCCAACCCAGGTGGCCTTGCATGGGATGGGAAGGACAGTCATAACACAGTCGTTATCAGGGAGTGATTGTTCGGCTCCAGCCTTGGGCCTGCAGCTGGCGCCGTTATGGGGATCCGCAATGTTCATGTTGATTTTGTTAATTTCCATGCGAGCAGCCCAGGAGAATTTTCAGGCTGGTCTTTAACAGTCTGACACTGGCCTCTCGATCTCCAGTTGGAGAGCCGCGAGCCTCCCCATGATGGTATCAAACGTCTGTTCCAAGGTGTTGTCAGTCTTTTGATTCTGAGACCTCACAACTGCAGTGATCCGTTCCGCGATGTTTTCCAACTGTCGCTCAAGGGTCTCATTTTGAGCAGGCCTCTCTCTGATGTTTCCCCTCATACGCTCAATGGTGTTGTTTTGAGTCTTCACAGCCGATGCAAGCGTCTCCAAGGTGTTGACCATATTACGTTCGTTGTGAGAGGTCGCGCCTCGTTCCATTTCGATTCCAGCGGGCAGCCTTGGGGGGGTTTGAACAGCCGGTTCCACTCTCTTATTTCTCCGATAAACCAGGGCTAAGCCAACGCCGATCAGCAAGAACCCTGTTATCACGGGGTAGATATCTTCTTTCAAATGACCTTTCACTTTGTGTGTTCATTTGTTCAATAAAGTTCTGTTAAAAAAAAATCTTATTGTATGTAATCAGCTAAATTTGTAATGAGTGTAGTTTGTTTCTTTACTTCGATCACTTTTCGTTCATAAAACTACGATGCACATGCTTGAGGATTTATTTTTTTTAGAGTGGATTAAAAAAACTTTATTGAAAACTACATTTGAACATTTTACACTCCCATGAACACGCTTTGAGAAAAGAACAAGCTAGCAGTCTTTTGCATCAAATACACATTTTTTGGCAGAAAAAAGTATTATTTGGCACTACTGTGTCTGAAGGATTCTTAGAACAGCGTTCATCTGATTTCTGAACAAGGTGAGCTTACATTTAAAATACTGAGGTTTTAGTTACATGACACAGCTAACTGTCTGGATCAAAGGGATTTTTTTTCAATGTTAAACATTTTCAAAAATACAGCAATTGCAAATTTGCAAATCCAAGAAAACTTAAAAAAATGTTTTTAAAGCGCTTTAAAAACATTCAGTACACTGGACTAAAGTGCTGTACAGTACATGTTAATGGATTAAACACTCAAGTCAATAAAACTCATAAATTCAATAGCTCCATCTTAAAAGCAAGAATTCAACAAAATATGAAAGTGTAGATTGGTGGGGAACTTGGGGGAGGGGTTACTCCTGGCTGAATATATAGGTCAGAAATCACGTTTTGCTCCATCATAATCATAGTGTTTTTTTCTTTTATTTAGATGCCTCAAAAGCCATCTGTAGACAAGGTTTCCACTTTTTCAATTCTTTGCAATTCAAAAGAGGCCATAGTCCAAAATGGCAAAATAGCCCCTCCAGCTGCACCAGTCTGGAAAGAGCTGAGTCAGCAGCTAGAAGACATGATGTCAGCAAAGGCCCTATACACTTTTGTGAAGCTAAATAGACACAACATCTGGTCAGCTTTGGAAATCAGTGATCAGGAAAGTAATCAGGAAAGTAATAGTGAAGGAGAATTAGATTCACATTGCATTTCTCCTGGACAAGAAAACTGTCAAGCTTTTGAACTAGACGTCCCTTTTGAGGACTGGGTTAAATTTATTCCTGAAAAGGTTGAATACAATGACAAGTTTTCTCCTTCTCAAAAAAGGGAATACACAATTTTGAAGCCTGGCACTTGGACTCATATCATCAACGATCTTATATGGAAGAAGATCAAACATACATGTACACTTGTGTTCCAAAGAGCAAAGGTCCAAGGTCAATTCTCTGGACATTGGAGACGACTGTAAGGAGTGTCGTGGCCAGTTAGAAATGTCATGTGACAGACAGACAGCAATTAATAGTCCAATGGTGCCCCAGTGTTTCATGAGAAATACAGATCTCTCTGCACACTGGCCACTCCAAGCGGTTCATGTCTGGAAACCTGCGTGAACAGATCGCTAAAGAGCTGCGTGAGGGCAGAATGGGACCGGCTGCATGGAGCTCAGTGAAGCCAGCAGATTTGATGGGGATCCTGAGCCAAGCCACCTTCCAAATTTGGCCACTCTGCAAAAAGCCAAACAAGAGAGAAAAGACTTGGAAGAGATAAGGACCCCATTGCATCTCTGCCAGTGTTGGGTAAGTTACTTTAAAATAGTAACTTAGTTACATTACTAGTTACTTCTATCAAAAGTAACTCAGTTAATTCAAGTTACTCGTTACTTTCAATGTAACTAGTTACTAGGCAAAGTAACTTTGGTTTTATTTAGAATTCTCTTGTTAATATGTTGCTTCCATTACTTTGCAGTCTTCTAGCTTGCTTACATGTTAGCACTATCCTGCCACAGTGCACTGTGCCACCTACCAATAGAAAGGAAAAGATAATTTGCACATTTCCACGAGAGAAATCCCACGCCTGGACCGTCGTTGACCGCCGCCATGATTCTAGCCTACATCACAGCGTCATGTGCGCCTTTTACATCCAACACAAAAACTGCAGTCGTGGTGCTTTGATTGCACTCCGAACTCGGAAATTCTGCCTTCTGAATAGGAAGATGTAGGTAACACCAGACTGCAGATGAGCTCCATACAGGGCTGGACTGGGACAAAGAATCAGCCTGAGCATTTTGACTAGAGACCGGCCCACCATTATAGGAAAAATCATAAAAATCTACAGGAGGAGGGCAGAGCTGCTTAGTGTAATGTTTGAAGCTGTCTCGTTGAGGTCTGCTGCAATCCAAACCGATGCTCAGTGCGATATCTCCGCTGTAATTGCTAAGACAATGAGGAACATCTCAAGTGTTTATTTTACCAAACACTGCTCTTCACAGCACTGCTACCTCAGCAAAGGGATGACAAGGGAAGTGCCATTTGTTCCTCCTGCCATCTCTGTCCTCAAAGAATCTGCTATGGCTCATCCTGGCACTGCTGTGGAAGCAGGACTTGGCCTACCTGAGTCTACCTGCCTGTGGCCACTCTCCAGTCCATCTCTGGAGGCCAAACAGAAGACAGCACCACAGGAAATGAGCTCTGTGCAGGGACAGTTACTCACAGCTACAACATTGGAGATATCGTGTGGATTGATACTGACCTTGCAAACCAAACAGAATTTCCACTGAATGAATTTCCCTCCAACCTGGTTCTCCGAGGAAAGTGGTTCACTTTGAGGGCATTAATGCTTTCCATGGAAAGGTGGTGGTTTGGGGCATTACACTGCATACTGCAGGAGAGCTCCATGTGTGTGGGAGTGCTATGATGACCTGGGAAATGGAGTGACAGGAGCATCTGAAAAGAAAAAACCCCATACTGTGTTATACACAGTATAATGAGTGCTGCCTGCATTTTTCTGTTTTATTTGGTTCATTACAGTTACATGTGTTCAACGTGGCTACTGTGTGTTAAAGTTAAAGTTCTAAATTAAAAATCTTTTAACACTCTTTTCTTTGTCAGTCTGATGTATATTTGCTTTTACACACCCAGTCACCTTCACCCGTAGCCTTGAAAGTAACCGTTCCATTTTTCTGTATTTGTTTGGTGTTGACCTGGTGGCTTAAGTCAGGGGTCAGCATCCTTTTCAGTTCAAAGGGCCCCTTTTTCCCTGCTGCTACAAAACCTGTCTGGAGCCTAAAGAAAGATTTTATAAGAAAATGAATCATCAAACCTTTATAACAGAAAAAAGTATTTGTTAAAATGAAGCCAGCTAAGTGACTAATTCCATAAAAATTGAAAATTAGGAAAGATGGGCAACCAACTTGAAAATTACAGCAAACAGATTTGAAGCTAAGAAACATTAAATCACTTTTAAAAGTCTTGTACATTCAGTAAATAGTCAATGCAGATACAGTGGGGCAAAAAAGTATTTAGTCAGCCACCGATTGTGCAAGTTCCCCCACTTAAAATGATGACAGAGGTCAGTAATTTGCACCAGAGGTACACTTCAACTGTGAGAGACAGAATGTGAAATTGGCCAAATTCAGTCAATTCAAACAGAAGGAACAGGTGAAGAGTCGCGGCAGAGAGCTGAAAGGAACGGACTTCAGCGTGAACGACCAGTTCCCCAAAGAGATCCTGGAACGACGCAAGGTCCTGTTCCCAGTTCGACGTAGCTTCATCCAGAAAGGCTCCCGTGCTGTCATCGCCGTGGACCGGCTCTACGTGGACGGACAGCTCTACCGCAACCCCGGCACCACACCGTGGTTATATTGACTGCACTCCAGATAAGAACCCGCTACACTCTTTTCTTATTCATTCACACTCTCTCCTTTAACATGAGTTTAAGCTAGTAATATCAATATGATGTCATAGCAGATATAACACCGTCACCCTCCGTCATTACTTTAATTGGAATGTTTCCGTTTCGTTTCGTATCTTTAACACTAATGCACAAGAATAATACTACGCCAAGTAAAAACTGGAGATTTAATACATCACTGCTTAAAGATGAAGACTTTATTAAATATTTTAAAAAGGAATGGACTTCATATTTAGACTTTAATGACACTCCCGGAATATCTGCTTCTGTTCTATGGGAGGCAGGGAAAGCTGTGATGAGAGGTAAAATAATTTCTTTCTCATCACATAAAAAGAAAGAAGAAAACAAAAATATTCAGGAATTAGAAAAAAACATCAAATCACTAGAAGAAGCCTACGCGTCCCACCAAGATCAGGAAACATTGAACAAAATACGCAAAACAAAACTAGAATTAAATGAAATTATTAATAAAAAAACACAATTACAAAGACTTCACTTGCAGAATTTTGAACACAGTAACAAATCAGGTCGATTTCTAGCTAACCAGTTAAAAATAAATAAAGAAAAAACAACTATATGTGCTGCTAAAGATTTATCGGGGAACACAATATATGACCCTGGAAGAATAAACAACATTTTTAGGGATTTCTATGAAACTTTATACTCACCACAAATAAACCCATCTAAAAATGAAATTGATCTGTTTCTTGACAACGTAACTCTTCCAAAATTACTAGATAGTCAAGCAATGGAACTGGATTCGCCACTGACGCCAAGTGAACTCCAGGAAGCCCTGATAAGTATGCCCAATAATAAGGCTCCAGGTCCAGACGGCTTCCCTGCAGAATTCTACAAAGAATTCTGGATAATTTTGGCACCAGTATTCCACAGCATGTTGCAGGAAATCGAGGAAAATGGCAGACTACCACCAAATATGAATTCTGCCAACATTAGTCTCCTGCTAAAACCAGGCAAAGACCCTTTATTTCCCTCAAGCTATCGTCCAATTTCTCTTTTAAATGTAGACCTTAAAATAATCTGCAAAGCTCTCTCAAAGAGATTAGAGAAAATGACCCCCCTCTTAATTCATCCTGACCAAACTGGTTTCATAAAAGGTAGGCACTCATCAACAAACACTCGTAGATTACTTAATTTAATAGACTACTCATACGATAAAAACATCGAAACCATAATATTATCTCTAGATGCAGAAAAAGCATTTGACAGAGTTAACTGGAAATTTTTATTCGCAACTTTACACAAATTTGGTTTTGGAAACTCTTTCATAAACTGGATAAGAATATTATACAATTCCCCAACAGCTTGTGTCAGAACAAATGACCAGACATCCTCCAGCTTCTGTCTCCTGAGGGGCACCAGACAGGGATGCCCACTCTCCCCTTCACTTTTTGCAATTTTTATCGAACCTCTAGCAGCAGCATTTAGACAGGCTACAACAATTAAGGGCATAAAATGTAAGAACATAGAACATAAAATCAGTCTCTATGCGGATGATGTGTTGCTTTTTCTGCAAAACACACAAACCAACCTCTCTGAGGTAATTACTTTAATAAACTGGTTTTCAAGAGTTTCAGATTATTCAATTAACTGGCCAAAATCTACAGTTCTCCCCATTAACTGCTCCTTCCATAATTCTTCCTCTGCCCCACTGCAATCCGGAAATATTAAATATTTAGGTATTAATGTTTCTCCTAAGCTTTCAGACTTAACTAAATTAAACCACATCCCACTTCTAAAGAAAGTAGAAGGCGATCTGACTAGATGGAAATCTTTACCCATATCACTCATGGGAAGGGTCGCCACTATAAAAATGATGATCTTGCCAAAAATAAATTACTTATTTTTGATGATCCCTAACAAACCATCACAAGATTGGTTCAGATCTCTGGATTCATATATTTCCAAATTCCTTTGGAAAGATAAACCCCCGCGTATCAGCTTAAAAACGCTACAAAGAACCAAGGATAGAGGAGGATTAGACCTGCCTAATTTTCACCAATACTTCTTAGCCAACAGGCTTCAGTTCATCTCAGAATGGTTAAAACATACCTTCTTAGTTGAGCCCTGGCTAGATGTTGAACAGGCACTATGCAAGGATCTAGAGATTTCAGACCTACCATTTATTAGCTCAAACATCAAAAGACATGAATGCTTTAAAAGTATCAACATCAGCTTCTCTCTGACAGCATGGTGGGAGTTTCTAAAAATAACGGAGTCTTCATTAATCCCATGCAAATGTACACCTATCTGGAATAACCCTGACATATTACAAAACAATAATATGATTAATTTCCCAGAATGGAGTTGTAAAGGAATTAAATACTTAGAACATATATTAGAGGGAACAGAATTTATTCCATTTGACAGACTAGTTGCACAATATGGGATCAACAAGACAAGGTTTTTAGAATATCAACAAATTAAATCCATAGTAAAAAAGAAATTTAACCTCAGTCAAGTTGAATTACAAACACCACTAAGTGCGGCACATTTTCTTACTCTTAAATCCCCCAAATTATTATCTAAAATATACAGAACACTTTCTAAATTAGATGAATCAATATCCCTTCCTATTGCAAAATGGGAAGCAGATTTATCAGTCAGCTTAGACCAAAACTTCTGGTCTCAGATTTGCTTAAAAACCTTTAAATTAATTAAAAATCCCAGTCTGCAATTAATACAATACAAAATACTACATAGAGTGCACTATACAGGTCATCGGATGTTCAAGATGGGCTTTACATCTTCCAACAACTGCTCACACTGTCAAGGCAATACACCAGACAATTACATCCATGCTCTTTGGTTCTGTCCACTAGTTCAGAAGTTTTGGCGCGAGATATGTGAAGACTTATCAAAGTGTCTGAAATGTAACATTCCAACTTCCCCCTTAGTGTGTTTACTGGGCAGCTTAGATAATGTCACTTCAGAAAAGAATATCGCCCATATGGTTTTCACTGCCCTATGCATAGCCAAGAAAACAGTCCTCATGAACTGGGCTTGGATCCTGGTTGGTGTGTTGCCGGGGTTGTGGGCGGGTGGGTGCATGGGGGCCCGGCCCTGGAGCAGGGTGCCGCCGGTGCGTCGAACCACCTGGGGGGCTCTTCAACTGGTGGGGGAGATGGTCACATCTTGCAGGAGCTTTCCTCTCTTCAGGAACTCCCTCTGCAGGAGGGGGAGATACAGGAGAGGTGGAGGAAGATCTCAGCCTGGGCGTTTACTGTCTTATGTAGTCTGGAAGATGAGTGGATGGTGGGGTGGGTGCAGTTTTCTCTGTGGTGGGGTTGGGTGGACTGTCCCGGGCTCTGTGGGGCCGGGAGGTGCTGCTGCACTGGGCCCCGGTCTGGATGGGCCTGGGCCCCCTTTCCCTGGCGGGTCGCGGAGTGTGGGAGTGCCTACTGGGGTCAGCGGGGGAGCTGGCCCCAGGGAGGGGTTACCTGCCCCTCCCTTCCTTCCCTCCCCATCTCCAGCTGCCTCTCTCTTCCCGCTCCACCACAACCACCCACACATGCAGGGCCTTGGAGTAGGGGTATGTCACCAGGGTGCAGAGGAGGCTACCCCCCCCTCTGTCCCCTTCTGGCTGCCTCTGCCTCAATTTTATCCCACAACTTAGACATTCACATTATTCACACCCTCATTACACATACATATAGGATCTTGGGGGTGGGCACAATCACGGAGTCCAAATTACCATCAGGGTGTACACCCCACCCCTGGCATCGTTGCCCACCTCTCAATTTTAAATACACTTAGTCATTGAGGGCTAGCAGGAGGGACCATGCGCTTACCTGCTGCTCCTTGGCAGGTAGCTCCATGCCCTCCTGGGTTTTAATTGCACCTTAGAACACACATGCATCAACACTACAATGAGCGGGTGGAGGGAGGTTTGGAGTCTTCTCCCACCCCCATTCTCTGCGGCCTGCTGGAGCGGGAGGGCTAGGTGGAGTTGGCCGTCCGACTGCGGTCTGGAGTGTGGGGCCTCCCTGCTGCTACGGAGTCGGGGTGGTCTGCCTCTCCCCACCGCAGGGAAAAGGGTAACACCACCTGGGTCTGGGTGCAGTTCCCCCCTCCAGGGGCAAGGGTACCTAGACCCGGTTTGTAGAGTACGCTTGGGGAGTGTGATCGTGTGTACAGCGTCTCTTTATGTCTGTCTCCACGTTGGTTGAGTGTGGAGTGAGTGCATATGAGAGCATGAGGGTGGGAATGGATGTTTGTATCTGTGTGTGCCTGTATGTCTGTGTCTATATGTCAGGTTGGGTATCAGACGCCACCTCTCTGGGGACACCTCAGGCCCTCCAAGGTTTGGAGGCCTATCTCCACCTACCACCACTTCCCCTGCCGGTGGCGGACTCCCTCAGGTGTCGGTGCGTTGGTGGTTCCTTGTGTCTGGGGGTGGGCGTCCAGGTACACACCGGCTCACTCCTTGGCGGCCGCTTATCGGGGCCTGGAGCCTGGGGCTCGCTCGGGCCCCTTCGGGGGTGGGGTGCCCCCGGCCTCTCGGCCTGGGGCTCGGTCACTCAGGCACAGCTGGCGGCCGGCGGAGCTCACGGGCGCGTCACTGCAACTCCCCCTGGCTTCTGCTCCGCGGCTGCTGAGTGAGCCCTCATCTGGGACTCTCCTCAGCTCTTACTGGAACAGTGGCGCGGCTGCCCCTCTGTTGGTCTTCCATGGTTTCTTGTGTTCTGGGGGCCTCTGGATGTCTGGAGTTTTGATCTCCTCCATACCTGCTTCACACCCTGGAGGACGGGGCTGTGGCCCCCCCACACCCTCTAGCAGATCATTACATGGAGAAACCTTTGGAATACAAGCGCGCTGATCCACACAGGTATGCACACGGGTGTTCACTGCTCGTAGACCCAAATTACACCTTTCTTGGCTGCTACTTCGAAGCACATCTGTCCTGCGTGCTGCACAACAACATTGAATATTTAGTATTTACTGCTGTTTACACTTAGCTAGATTAATGCGATGGTGTTGTGTTTAGTATGTTGCTTTGTTTTGGGTTTTTTTGTCTTTTTTTGCTTGTTTTCTATTCTTCTCTCAACAGGTGATCCAGGAGATTTTTATTTTTTTTCTCCCCCCCTTTCTCACTGTCCCTCTCCCCTTCTGTTTTTCCTTTCCTTCCTCTTTCTTTCTCCCTTTCCTATCTCTCACTCATGTCTGTCCCGTCTGTAACATCTGAAAATAAAATATAATAAATAATAAAAACAAAGATCGACCAAATGGACCAATACGGCAATGCCACGATGATCCATTTGGCAAAGTAAATCCATTGGGTATCCTTGTTGGTCTTCAGACAACAATTCTGATGGCTAAAGAACCAAATGGGACAGGCGGCCTAGCCAGTCTCCAGACCTCAACCCCATAGAAAATCTGTGGCGGGAGTTGAAAGTCCGTGTTGCTCGACGACAGCCCCAAAACATCACTGCTCTCGAGAAGATCTGCATGGAGGAATGGGCCAAAATACCAGCTACTGTGTGTGCAAACCTGGTAAAGACCTATAGTAAACGTTTGACCTCTGTTATTGCCAACAAAGGTTATGTTACAAAGTATTGAGTTGTATTTTTGTTATTGACCAAATACTTATTTTCCACCCTGATTTACCAATAAATTCTTTACAAATCCTACCATGTGGATTCATGGATTTTTTTTTCACATTCTGTCTCTCACAGTTGAAGTGTACCTCTGGTGCAAATTACTGACCTCTGTCATCATTTTAAGTGGGGGAACTTGCACAATCGGTGGCTGACTAAATACTTTTTTGCCCCACTGTATCTGCATTGACTATTTACTGAATGTACAAGACTTTTTAAAAGGTGATTTAATGTTTCTAGCTTCAAATCTCTCTCTCTCTCTGTCTCTCTCTCGCTCTCTCTGTCTCTCTCTCGCTCTCTCTGTCTCTCTCTCTCTCTCTGACTCTCTCTCTCTCTCTGTCTCTCTCTCGCTCTCTCTCTCTCTCTCTCTGTCTCTCTCTCGCTCTCTCTGTCTCTCTCTCGCTCTCTCTGTCTCTCTCTCTCTCTCTCTGTCTCGCTCTCTCTGTCTCTCTCTCTCTCTCGCTCTCTCTGTCTCTCTCTCGCTCTCTCTTCTCTCTCTCGCTCTCTCTGTCTCTCTCTCTCTCGCTCTCTCTGTCTCTCTCTCGCTCTCTCTGTCTCTCTCTCTCTCTCTCGCTCTCTCTGTCTCTCTCTCGCTCTCTCTCTCTGTCTCTCTCTCTCTCTCGCTCTCTCTGTCTCTCTCTCGCTCTCTCTGTCTCTCTCTCTCTCTCTCTCGCTCTCTCTGTCTCACTCTCGCTCTCTCCTCTGTCTCTCTCTCTCTCTCTCGCTCTCCTCTGTCTCTCTCTCTCTCTCTCTGTCTCTCTCTGTCTCTCTCTCTCTCTCTCTCTCTCTCTCTGCTCTCTCTGTCTCTCTCTCTCTCTCTCTGTCTCTCTCTCGCTCTCTCTGTCTCTCTCTCTCTCTCGCTCTCTCTGTCTCTCTCTCTCTCTCTCTGTCTCTCTCTCTCTCTCGCTCTCTCTGTCTCTTTCTCTCGCTCTCTCTGTCTCTCTCTCTCTCTCGCTCTCTCTGTCTCTCTCTCGCTCTCTCTGTCTCTCTCTCTCTCTCTGTCTCTCTCTCGCTCTCTCTGTCTCTCTCTCTCTCTCTCTCTCTCTCTGTCTCTCTCTCTCTCTCTGTCTCTCTGTCTCTCTCTCGCTCTCTCTCTCTCTCTGTCTCTCTCTCACTCTCTCTGTCTCACTCTATCTCTCGCTCTCTCTCTCTCTCTCTCTCTGTCTCTCTCTCGCTCTCTCTGTCTCACTCTCTCTCTCGCTCTCTCTCTCTCTCTCTCTGTCTCTCTCTCTCTCTCTCTCTGTCTCTCTGTCTCTCTCTCTCTCTCTCTGTCTCTCTGTCTCTCTCTCTCTCTCTCTCTCTCTTGTCTCTCTCTCGCTCTCTCTGTCTCTCTGTCTCTCTCTCTCTCTCTCTCTGTCTCTCTCTCGCTCTCTCTCTCTCTCTCTCTCTCTCTGTCTCTCTCTCTCTCCTCTGTCTCTCTCTCGCTCTCTCTGTCTCTCTCTCTCTGTCTCTCTCTCGCTCTCTCTGTCTCTCTCTCTCTCTCCTCTGTCTCTCTCTCTCTCTCTCTCCTCTCTCTCTCTGTCTCTCTCTCTCTCTCTCTGTCTCTCTGTCTCTCTCTCTCTCTCTCTCTCTCTCTGTCTCTCTCTCTCTCGCTCTCTCTGTCTCACTCTCGTCTCTCTGTCTCTCTCTCTGTCTCTCTCTCTGTCTCTCTCTGTCTCTCTCTCTCTCTCGCTCTCTCTGTCTCACTCTCGCTCTCTCTGTCTCTCTCTCTCTCTCTGTCTTTCTCTCTGTCTCTCTCTCTCTCTCTCTCTTTCTCTCTGTCTCTCTCTCTCTCTCTCTCTTTCTCTCTGTCTCTCTCTCTCTCTCTCTCTCTGTCTCTCTCTCTCTCTCTTCT